>NC_137969.1:251156235-251746235 GCF_963924665.1 Micromys minutus
GTACCCTCATAGAGGCAGGGGATGGGATGGGGGTTCCTGAACTGGGAAAGGGGATAGCATTTGAAATGTAAATTTAAAAAATATCCAATAAAAATATGATTGTGAAAAAAAAGATACAGAACTCTCTGCTCCTCTAGCACCATGTCTTTCTGCACATTGCCATGCTTCCAACCATAATCACAGTGGATTAAACCTAGGAAACTCATAATAATTAAATATTTTCCATTTTAAAACCTGGCATGTCCATTGCGTCTCTTCACAACGATAGAACTGTATCTAAGACAATGGGCATATAAGCTTTGTACAGTCACTATGAAGATCACTGTGTTGGTTTCTCAGAAAAAAAAATCTATAAGAACATACTGGGAACTGATCTACCACAAATCTACCTATACCATTCTTAGGCATTTATCCAAAGAATGCTTCATCATTCCTCAGAGACACATGCTCAACCACATTTGTTGCTGCTTTATTCATAATAGCCAGAAACTGGAAGCAACCTAGATGTCTCTCAACAGAAGAATGGATAAAGCAAGTGAGACATTCGATTGCACAATAGAGTATTACTTGGCTGTTAAAAAATAAACATGGAATGTTCAGGGAAATGGATGGAACTAGGAGGAAATCATCCCAAGTTGGGTCACTGAGACCCAGAATGATATATGTGGTATGTGAGGTGTCTACATTCTTAATAAATGGCACTGATCTGCCTGAATAGCTACATAGGGAAGAATGGAACCAGCCCTAACTCTCACCCTCCACAAAGCTCCAGTGCAAATGCATCAAGGATCACTACAGGATTAAGCAGGATGCCCAAATGTGCTAGAGGAGAAACTGAGGCAAATCCTTCAACCTTCAGTAATAAGAGAGAAGTATCTGCAGCAGATCTGGTAGCAGGAGGCTAGAACCCACAACTGACAAATGTGACATTATGAAGTCAAGACTTCTGCAGGGCAAAGGACACCAGTAATCGAGTGCAGAGGTAGCTTAGGAAGCAGGGCAGTACTTGTCAGTTACATGTGTGACACAGGGTCAGTGTCAGAATATGCAAAGACCTAAAAAGCTAAACACCAAGAAACCCAACAGCTGGTTTAAAATGAGGTGAACAGGAAGTTTTCGAAAGAGACACAAATCACCAAGAAATGACTTTTAAAGTGCTCGCCATCCCGGGGCATCATGGAAATTCGCACTGAACTGTGAGAGTGCTTTTCATCCCAAACATGATGGCACAGTCTAGGAAATGACACCAAGTGCTGGGGTGGGGTGTCTGGGATGGGGACGCTCACTGGGTGTTTTGTGGGAATGCAAACTGGTGCAGCCCCTTTGGAAGTCAGTGTGGTGGCTTCTCAAATGGCTAAAATTATATTTTCTTTATCGTTAGCTATTTCACTTTGTGACATATACCCAAAGGACACCACATCCTACTATAGAGACAGCCATATGTATATGTATGTATGTATATATATACATATATATGTATATATAAACACACACATATATATGTATACACACATATATGTACACACACATATATATGCATACACACATATATATGTATACACACACATATATATATACACACACATATATATGTATACACACATGCACATATATATGTATACACACACACACATATATATATATACACACACATATATATGTATATACACACACATATATATGTATACATACACACACACATATATATGTATACACACACTATAGCTGCTCTATGTGCATTGCTGTTCTATGCATTGTAGATAGGAAGGAGAAGCGTAGATGGTTACACTGAGTCAAGAGCAAAGACGCATCGCTTACACGGTGGGATTTTATTCAGTTGCAAAGGAAACGGAAATTATGAAAACTTCAGATCGGCAGATGAAAATACTCATTCTGAGACGGTGACTCAGACCAGAAAAACCTGACACTGTATGTCTTCTCATATGTAGACCCTACCTGTGGATCTTTAGATGTGCGTGTTTAAAGAAGTCACAGAAACCAGAAAGAGTGAAGAGGAGATTTCAAGGGAGAGAGGCGAGTGGAACACAGGTGATTTGAAGACAGGAGGGGGAATTATGGGGCAAAAAGGGTAAAAGGTGGGGATAAGAGGGCAGGTGAGGACTAATCAAAGACCTTTGAAAAGTCACATGGAAAGCTAACATTTCAGAATCTTCCTAAAATAGATACACATACATCACACACACACACACACACACACACACACACACACACACACACACACACACACACACACACACACGGGGCACGAGCTCAGGCACTCGCACCCCCTCCCATACATATACAAAAAGTTTTAAATGGAGTTTTCTTATATGGAGGTTGGGGGCGGGACAATGACTCTTCCAAGTGTCACAGGTTTTCAAACAAAAGATCAGAGCCAGGTGTGTGTTACTTCTGACACTATTGTTTGGTTGGGTCCCCGAGGCTGTAGGCTCATATAACATTACAGGATATTGCTGTTTCCTTTGCTCAACCTCAAGAACTTGATGGTAAGATCCTATTGCCGAAGATACTGCGCTATTTGGGACGTAGGACATTGATAAAGCATCACTACCGGCTAACACTCGTAGTGCTAGAAGGTACTAGGATACTGAGAGGGGAAAAAAGTCACTGCCATGGTGTGAACTGTGAGCCACTGGGGGAGGAATTTAGTCAAGAGGGAACCAGCCGAGATGTTGGCGCATGTGCTGTTGATACTTCCTTCCTGAGCCAACCTAGAATCTGTTTGCACAGCTAGAGACCCCTGACGCTGGATCAGGTGATGGAGCGAGCCAGCAAGAAGAAGACAGCATCGCATCTGGCTACTTTAGATCCAACGAGAAGCAGGGAGCAGGACATAAAGGTTTGCCCAGTTCCTGCAATAAATGAGTTTACTGTTGTCACTTGCTCAACCCCCAGAGCCTGGGCCATTGACTCTGTGCCTTCTTCCTCCCGCCACCAAGAGTCTTGGTCGGGATCGCAAGCCACAAGCTAGAATAAAAACCTGCCCATTGGTACCATGGTGGCGCAAATGCTACCGGAGTAAACTCAAACGTTCTCGTTGGATCTGAGACTCATTTCACAAGACAGAATTTATGTCTGCACTGTTAAGCGGACCCAGAGCCAGAATCTGTGTAAATCATAGGCCCTAGGGGAGAGCTTATCCTGTTACTCTGCTGAATGGACATAGTATCACACTGCCCAGACCTCATCAGGAAAGCTTTTTTTTTCTGCAATAGAAAACAACACAGAGACTGACAACCGTTCGATGTGCAGAAAATAAAAGGCCGTGAAGTTACTCAGCCCTAAATGGGATATCCAGTAACACGGCCTCTCTGAAAAATTCAGGATCAGAGGAAGCAGAGACACTGTAAGAGCTTGAAGCAGACAGCTACTGTATAATAATGTTTTCTGGCATGGCAGCGCGGTTGCCCAGATGTGCAGTAGCCACACCCACGATCAAGACAGTCAGTGTGCACCAAGGACAGGGGCTTCCAAAGTCCTAAAGTAGATGAAGAGGTTTTAGCAATTGATGGCTGCCAGGGAAAGGGAAACTGGCTTGTTCTCAAGATGCAACCCCTGAAAAGCTGCCCACATTCCAGTGGATGGTCCTACGGACATACTGGTAGTCCTTAATGAACACAGCGGGCTTAACAAGAGGGCACGAAGTTAGGAGGGAAAATGTAATGGCATGGGGGATGGAGCTAGGGGTTTGATACAAACGCAGTTTGTTTATGTCTGTATTCTTTGACACTTTCTTCCAGATGTAGTGCATCTTGGTCTTATCCACTCCATTCCTGGCCCTAACTCCTCCAAGATCCATCACTCCTTTCGTCCCCTCCCAAATTCATGCCCCCTTATTCGTGCTAACCCAGCAAGTCCTATTTTAACTAACCACACATTCATCCGTGTGGGACCATTCTCTGAACTGTGGTCAGCTGACCAGGGGCCACACACTAAGAGAAGCTGATCTTCATCCCCCGAGAAACGGTCAACTGTCAATAGCTAGGAGTGAGAGAGTCTGAGCCCCTTCCCTCCCCTGGCTGGACTGTTGACTTGCTTGCACATGCGCAGGCAGAGCACACATGTTCTGAGTTTGTGAATTTATCAGTCACGTAGGGTCCAGAAGACAGGCTAACTCCTGGCTTTCATAGCCTTTCAGCCCCCTCTTCTGGAAGGCCCCTCTTCAGGGTTTTTATTCACAAAGCCTTGGTGGATTTTTGTCCAAGGCCTTTCTTTATCAACTGAAGTGATTTGATTTCTGACCTTAAGGCCCTTTATGTGGTAATTTGGATTTACTGGATTTACTTACTTTGAACTCCCTTGTGTCCCTGAAGTGACGGTCAACCTCAGCGTGGTGAAAGGTCTTTTGGGTGTGTTCTTGAATTCTGTTTGAAGGTATTTGATGTTTATCAGGCAGACTTATAGTGATTTAAATATAAATTTCTAGAGCCTGATTGTTGTTAATCTTGTGTCTTTATCTGGTTTTGCTGTTGTCACAGTCCTGGATTTTGTAAAGAAGAGATTAGAAGCCACTTTTTTTTTTTCTGTTTTGCAGAGAAATTTGCATAGTAGTAGGGCTAGCTCTTCTTTGCAGGTCTGGTCAAATTTTGCAGTGAATTTGCCTGGCCCTGGGCTTTTATTAGGGGATTTCCCAATCACAGTTCTATCTCATTGGTTATTAAGGATCTGCTTAAGTTCCTTACCTCATCTTGGCTCAGCCTTGCACGAATCTAGGGATTTATCTATTTAAGATTTTTTTGGATTTAGTAGAAAAATCAATTTTTCAAACTTGTCCTCATGACTGTCCAAGCAGGGTGCCATTTTATTTATTACTTCAATTTCATTGTTTGCTTTTCTTAATCTGCTTATGTTGAATATATCCTCTTTGTTCAGTTTTAAAACATATATTTTAATTATATATGTATATATATGTATAATTATAAAAGGTATCCATTTCTCCTAAAATTTGCAATTTGGAAGGCTATAGATTATAAAATATTTTGTAATAGTTGTTTAGTTTAAGGTGATATTTATCATAATAGCACTTTTAAATTCCTATTTTATTCATTCTTTCCTTTTTATTTTGGTAGCTTGGCTGAGGATTCGTCTGTCTAACGTACCCTATAATGAGCAAGCTTTTGGTCTCACTGGTTCCTTGTATTAGACACTGTTTCACTTATTTCTGCTCCTAGCTTTACTCTAGCCCACTAATTTTGGACTCATCTTGGTTTGGTTTGTTAAATTTCAGATGCATCACTGGGTTATTTGAGATATTTCTGATTTTTTTTAAATGTAGTCACACTTTCCTAAAACTGCCCTTGTTTTATTCCAGGGGTAGAGGAAAGCTGTGTTTTCATTTTCATCTGATTCCCAGGTTTTTTAATTTCTTCCCTTATTTTTGGTTTCCTTACATTTTAAAAACTTAAAGATGATTTTATCTTTTACTCTTCTTTCCTTCCTTCAAACTCATCCATGTCCCCCATCCATCTCCTCCCGTGTTCCCCTTACTCCCTCTCAAATCATAGCTTCTTCATTGCCATCCTTGGTACACTGTCACTTTGATTTATCAAACCTTATTTTAAATAATAGTTCTTAAATGCTTTAACCTCCCTTGTAGCCCACCACCCACCAGAGGTCGTGGGAAAGAAAGGACATGGGGGTGGGGGAGGAAGCGGACCTGTTTAGAAAGGCTCTTTGGAGCAACTCCCGCCTGTGCTGTCTGGAAATAGGCAGTTCAGGTCACAGGTCAGCAGCGGCAGCTCGATCCAGTCGCAGACGCTTTGCGGACACACCAGCCGTCCAGTTCGGTAGAGTCTGGTTAGCAACAGCAGTGCCATAACCTAGCAGAGACAGCCAGGCCTCAGCTCAAATCAGTAGGAAGAATCCGAGGGACACCAGGAGAAGTCCTCAGCCATGCCTTTTTCAGCGAAGTAAAAATTGGTGAAGACTCAAGACCCACAAGCATTGTCTTGGGCAATAAGGATTTTTGACCTCTGAGAATCAACCAGTGACAACAAAACCCAGCCAATCTTCTGGGGAGGGGAGTCTCCTGGACTCCCGTGATCGACAACCAACAGGAGTCTCTCATACCTGGTGCTGCAGTTTTTATTACATGGTCATTTGCTTATGGGGTAAATATTGTCATTCGGGGGCCAAAACTTTAAGCTACTTCTGTATATGTACACATACACTTATATATGTATTATATGTAATTTCAGGTAAATAGAAAATAATGACTAAGGCATTTTCAAAATTCTTATTATCCCTTCTCCTTCCCTCTCCTGTGTGGACTTCCCTCCTCTCTCCTCAACTAGAGCCCATCCCCATGTCCCCATGTTCCCAATTCCTCCCTTCATGTCCCTTGTGCCCTGCTAGTCCCATCTGTGAGACATCCCCATGGTCCTTTATCACTCTTAATTTCTGTGGTTGCTCCAGGTTATAGGCTTATATCCAAAGATTTGGAGCTAGGATCCACAGACGAGAGAGAATGTGGGCTTGTTTTGTTCTGTGCTAGTTCACCTCCCTCAATATCTAGCTCCATCCATTTACATCTCAAGATTTCATGTTTCTTTACAGCTGTATATTATTCTACAGCATATATGTACCACATCTTTATTATCCATTCTTCTGTTGGAGAACACTGAGTTTGTTTCTATTTCTTAGCTATTATGTATGGAGCGGCAATGAACACCGAGGAACAGGTCGATCTACTCTGTGGAGTAGACTGCTGTGTGCTTCGGGCCTGTGCCAAAGAGTGGCACGGCTGGGTCATATGATAGGATTTTCGCGTTTTGAGAATTCTCCATACTGATTTCCAGGGTGGCTGCTCAGTTTTCAATCCCATCAACAGTAAATTAGTCTCCCCTTTCTGCTCACTGACATCATTTGCCATCAGTGTTTTGTTGGTCCTGCTCGTTCTGGCTGTGGTAAGATGAAATCTCATAATTGTTTTGATTTGCATTACCCTGATCGCTAAAGATGACACCTTTTGAAATAATACTTAAGCCATTTTAATACATCTTTTGAGAACTCTGTGTTCAGATTCATAGTATACTTTTAATTGGATTCTTTGTTCTCTTGACTTTTCGTTTTTTGAACTGTTCATATTTTCTAGCTATTAATCCTCTATCAGTCATAGAGTTGGCCAAGGTTGTCCACCGTCTGTGGCTTTCTTAAGTTACTCCATTGTACCTTTGAGGTCATAGAAGCATTGTTACTTAGTATCATAGTAGGAGTCCTTGAGAATGCCACTGTTGGTAGAGTAATGATCTGTTTGAGGCAAGGAGAAAACCTGCTTCCCTGCAACATAGTAGCAGGTGCTGGTTCAAACTTTTACAATCTGATCCCAGGGAAGCTTAGTTTTGGGGTATTTAAAGGAGAAGTTATGGAAGAAAAAAAAAGCATTCTTGGAAACATTTCAGAAGTGAATACATAGAAACTCTTTGCAATGTACATGTGACTTCTTCCATAAAGATGGAATTTGAGGGCCCCAGAGAAGAAAAAGTATGAGTTTTGTCATACAGATACCATAAGAGGTCACCATGCTACCAAGTATATGTGACATCTTCCCTAAGGATGGATTCTATAGACTGAGAAACAAGGCTAAAAATAAATGTCTAGAGAGGAAGGGTCTGGATAAACAAACACTCTGGGGAGATTCAGTTGAGGCCTGACCCTACAGATAGCAAAGGTCTTCCCACCAGCCTTCTGGGTGGGAAACACTATAGATATCCCATCTGTTGGAAATACAGGCCTGCGTGTTTAACATTCTTGGGCTCCCTAGTAGGTCTAGGGAGGAAGGGTCTGAATAAACATTCTGGGTCTGGCCTATAGATAGCAAAGGTTACCATCCGCCCCCAGCCTTCTGGGTGGGAAATGTACAGAAGTCCCTTCTGTTGGAGAGAAAAGCCTGCGTGTTTAACATTCTTGGGCTCCCTAGTGAATATCTGTGAGCACAAAGACCTCAGTGCCCTGTACATCTAAGTTTTTAAGAAAACATGGTAGCTGTAATAGAGGCCATGGCTTAATGCATCTCTTCCATGGCTGGTCGAATTAATACAAGCAAGCATAAGAGAATTATTATGATAGGTAAGAGAGTATCGGGGGGGGGGGGGGGGCATCTTAACCATGACATCATAGGGCATGTCAAGATTATGCTTGAGCGATATAACTCTCAGTTTTTTTCAAACCTTATTTTTAATCATGGTTCTTCAATGCTTTAACCTCCCTTTTAGCCCACTACCCTCCAGTGGTAATAGAAAACAAAGGATACGGGGGAAGTGGACCTGTTTAGAAATGGTTCTTTGGAGCAACTCCCTTCTGTGTTGTCTGGAAATCGGCAGTTCAGTTCACAGCTCAGCAGCGGAAGCTCGATCCACTTGCAAACTCTTCATGGATTCACCACCCGTCCAGTTCCGCAGAGCCGGGATAGCGAACATCAACCAGCTGTGGTGGCACTACCCAGCAGAGACAGTCAGGATTCAGTGTCTGCACAAGTCAGGAGGAGGATTCTGGTGGAATTCCTGGAGAAGTTCCTAGCTGTGCCTCTCTCAGGGAAGCAAAGATTAGGGAAGATGTGAGACCCACAAGCATCGCAGGCTCTGTAAACAAGCCAACCTCGGCCCTCACCACTGGCCATTGAGTCCTATTTATACTCCCTCCGTGTCCCCACAGGTCTTGCCTCAGCACCTGTCCTGAGTCAGCACACCTGCCTGTCTCAGCTGACATCACTCTACCAATCAGCCCGAGTCCATGGAAACAGGAAGAATCTGCAGCACACCACCAGAAGGTTTTGGTGCGTTTCCCTCTACGGAGTCCTGACCAACACAGTGTAAGGTGAAGCAATGCCAGCGTGTTGTTAGTGAAGAATCCTTTATCACATCTTTTCACATGCTTGCTTTAGCACAACATCCTCTCTCCTGTGTCTGCTTCATGGAAACCTTCATGATTCAGCCTTAGCCTTTCACACCTGTGTCCACCACCGCAAAACACCATCCAACTGACTTTATAAAGAATCCTTAAGTTTCCACTTCAGAGGCACTATTTGTAAAACTGTGGTCCTCAGTTCTCCCACCTCTTGATTTGTTTCTGCTAATACTTTGCTGTAACATTGGTAGAATTGCTAATCATCTAGGCCATCTTAGAAATCAGTCCTGGGATAGGCAATAAAAACACCATTGTGGCTGCAGACATTACAGGATCTGATAGATGCAAAGAGTCATCACAATTTTCAGAGAGAGAGAGAGAGAGAGAGAGAGAGAAAGAGAGAGAGAGCTCTTGATTCTACTGATTGAAAAGATTTACTAAGTAAAATGGGTGTAATATGACCTATCCCATATAAACATTTATAATCTGCAGGAAGGATAGTATAAATATCATTTTGAACACACACACACACACACACACATACACACACACACACAGCTTCATCCCAAAGGCAGTTGTGTACTAGAGGAAAGGACATGACTAGAAGTGGAACTGTAATAAGGAATATAAGCACATTTAAAGTGTAAAGAATGTGATAGGACAAAAAAACATTGACAGTAATATCAGGGGAAGTCCTGTTGATATGGGAGTGGGTGAATTTTATATTCATTCTCCCGTTAGCTGTGCATAGTGCTCTATAAATTTTTTTGAGGAGCCCAGGAGTAGACAGGTCTCCTTTGTCATAAACAGGTTTGGCAGAAACCATGCTGCAACCTCTGGGAATGGTGCATAAGTATTTTGCAAATGAAGCTCCTTATGGCAAGGCCTTGGGAGATCCCTGTCCACTTAACAATACTGTGCCTGCTTGTCTCCAGAGTTCACAACATGTGCCTCAAGTCCTCCTGGATTTGGCTGTGTTTACTCTTATGGTAATTTTTAGTTTCCCTTGTTCATCATGATTAACGCTGACGTTAAGAGGAACTCTGAATTTTTTTTCTTGCAACACAGAAACTAGTTCTCCCAGCAACCCAGCTGCCTCTGCAGTCATCCTGAGTGAGCAGGAGAAAGTTGCTAAGGTTAATGACTCTTGCTCGTTAACTGTTTTAGAGAAGAGATGACTACATTTCAGGGATTTAGGAGATGGCTTAAAAGATGGTATTAAAAACTTATAAGATGTATAAAGAAAAGATACAGGACATGAAAGGCCAGATAACTCTGTGGCTCAAAAAATAAATCAACACAGGAATCTAAATCTACGAGTAACACTGGAGGGAAAAGTAAAACTAGAAACTGCCAAGAAGAAAAGAAACTTGGTCACAACAGTAAAGATTCAGGTAAAAACATATTTTTAAAAAAAGAACACGGAGAGGAAGCTTGTCTCCCAGAAGTGCTGACACACCCAAACTCACAGGTGAGACCACCACTAGCAGCCAAATATCTGGCCTAAGTGGGACCCACCTGGGGCCCAGTGAACACAGGAACCACTGTGTAGCCATGGACAAGAGCTTTTCAGTTCTGATCTGTGCCTAAGTACTGGTCCTATGCTCCAGCCCTTTGTACCCCAATCCCACACAGAGAAAGCTTGATCCCCAAGAATTCTGACACACACAGGCTCACAGGCTCAAAAGCTCCCAGGAGGTACAAGGTCCAGTCAAAGACAGCAAGGCTAGCTGTCCAGATGATAACCAGATGGGCCAAAGGCAAGCACAAGAACATAAGCAGCAAAAACCAGTGCTACTTGGCATCATCAGAATCAAGTTCTCCCACCACAGCAAGCCCAGGACACCCAAACACATCTGAAAGGCAAGATTCTGATCTAAAAATCACATCTCATGATGATAGAGGACTTTAAGAAGAACATAAATCTCTTAAAGAAATACAGGAGAACACAGGTAAATAGGTAGAAGCATTTAAAGTGGAAACATATAAGTTCTTTAAATAAATACAGGAAAACACAACCAAACAGGGATCTAAAACAAAACCATCTAGGATCTAAAAATGCAAATGGAAAGAATAAAGAAATCACAAAGAGAGACAACCCTGGAGATAGAAAACCTGGGGAAGAGATCAGGAGTCATAGATACAAGCATCACCGACAGACTACAAGGGATAGAACTCAGGTGTAGCATAGAAAACATTGACACAACAGTCAAAGAAAATGCAAAATGCAAAAAGTTCCTAACCCAAAACATATAGGAAATCCAGGACATAGTGAGAAAACCAAATGTAACAATAATAAATATAGAAGGGAAGATTCCCAACTAAAAGGTCCATAAAACATTTTCAACAAGATTGTATAAGAAAACATTCCTAACCTAAAAAAAGAGATGCCCACAAGCATATAAGAAGCCTACAGAATGCCAAATAAATTAGACCAGAAAATCAATTCCTCCCATAACATATTAATCGAAACACAAAATACACAGAACAAAGAAAGAATATTAAAGGCCATAAGGGGAAAAGGTCAAGTAACATATGAAGGCAGACAAACCAGAATTACACCAGACTTCTCAACAGAGACTCTACAAACCCAAAGATCCTGGGCAGAAAACATACAAACCCTCAGAGAACAAAAATGCCAGCCTAGGCTACTATACTCAGCAAAATTCTCCATTACCATAGACTGAGAAGATATTCTATGACAAACTCAAATTTAAATAATATCTTTCCACAAATCACTCCTACAAAAGATAATATGTGGAAAACTCCAACATAGGAAGGGAAATTACACCCAAGAAAAGGAAGAAATTAATTTTCTTAAATGCAAAAGAAGATAGCCACATAAACATAATTCTATCTCTAACAACAAAAATAACAGAAAGCAAAAATCATTGGTCCTTAATATCTCTTAACATCAATGGACCCAATTCCCTAATAAAAAGATATAGACTAACAGACTGGATATGTAAATGGGACCCAGCATTTTGCTGCACAGAGGAAATTGCACCTCAGTGACAAAGACAGACACCACCTTTATTCAGAGTAAAGAACTGGAAAAAAATTTCCAAGCAAATGGTTCCAAGAAACAAGTTGGAGTAGGCATCCTAATATCATATAAAATCAACTTTCAACCAAAAGTTACATAAAAAAATGAGAGAGGACAATTCATATTCATCAAAGGAAAAAATCTACCAAGATGAACTCTCAAATCTGAACATCTATGCCCAACTACAAGAGCACCCACATTTGTAAAAGAAATGTTAGCTCAAAGCACACATTGCATGTCACACAATAATAGTGGCACCCCACTCTATCAATGGACAGACTATGAAAACAAACTAAACAGAGGCACAGTGAAAATAACAGCAGTTATGAACCAAATGGATTTAACTGGTATCTAGAGAAAGAACATTTCATCTTAAAACAAAAGAATGTACCTTCTTCTCAGCACCTCATGGTATGTTCTCAAAAACTGACCATATAATTGGTCACAAAACATGCCTCAAAGATACAAGAAGATTGACATAATCCAATGCATTCCATCACATCACCACTGACAAAGGCTGGTCTTCATAACAACAGAATGAACAGAAAGCGCATATACTCATGAAAGCTGAACAACTATCTATTCAATGATAACTTGGTTAGAAAAGAAATAAAGGAAGAAATTAAAGATGGTTTAGAATTTAATGAAAATAAATTCTAAACTTATGGGACATAATGAAACAGTGCTAAGAGGAAAACTCATATATCTGAGTGCCTCCATAAAGAAATTGAAGCAAACATACACTAGCAGCCTAACGGCATATCAGAGAGCTCTAGAACAAAAAGAAGCAAACACACTCAAGAGGAATAGATGGCAGGAAATAATCAAACTCAATGCTGAAATCAACCAAGTAGAAACAAAGAGAACTATATAAAGAATCAACAAAACCAGGAGCTGGTTCTTTGAAAAAATCAACAAGATCAATAAACCCTTAGCCAGACTGATCAGAGTGCACAGAGACAGTATTCAAATTAGCAACATCAGAAATGAAAGGGGAGACATAACAAAAGAAGCTGAAGATATTCAAAATATCATCACATCCTACTACAAAGTTTTGTACTCAGAAAACTGGGAATTTTCTAGATGAAATGGATGATTTTCTAGACAGATACCAGGTACCAAAGTTAATCAGGATCAGATAAATCATCTAAACAGTCCCATAATCCCTGAAGAAATAGAAGCAGACATAAAAAGTCTCCAAACCAAAAGAAGACTAGGACCAGATGCTTTTAGTACAAAATTCTTCAAAGAAGACCTAATACCAATATATTATTCTTCAAAATATCCTACAAATTAGAAACAGAAGGAACACTACCTAATTCATTCGATGATGCTACAGTTATACTAATACCTAAACCACACAAAGACCCAACAAAGAAAGAGAACTTCAGACCAATTTTCCTTATGAATATCAATGCAAAAATACTCCATAAAATCCTAACAAACCAAATCCAAGAATACATCAAAATAATCATCCATCATGATCAAGTAGGCTTCATTCCAGGGATGTGGGGATGGTTCAATATATGGAATCCATCCACATAATCCACCATATAAACAAACTTAAAGAAAAAAACCACATCATCATCTCATTAGATGCTGAAAAAGCATTTGACAAAAATATAACACCCTTCATGTTATAAGTCTTAGAAAGATCAGTAATCCAAGTCCCATACCTAAACATAGTAAAAGCAATATACAGCAAACTAGTAGCCAACATCAAACTAAATGGAGTGAAACTTGAAGCAATCCCACTAAAATCAGGAACTAGACAAGACTGCCCACTCTCTCCCTGTCTATTCAATATAGTACTCGAAGTCCTAGCCAGAGAAATTCGACAACAAAAGGAGGTCAAGGGGTACAAATTGGAAAGGAAAAGTCAAGCTATTACTATTTGTAGATGATATGATAGTATACATAAGCGACTCCAAAAATTTCACAAGAGAACTCCTACACCTGATAAACAATTTCAGCCAAGTGTCTGGATGTAAAATTAACTCAAACAAATCAGTAACCCGCCTCTATTCAAAAGATAAATGTTCTAAGAAAGAAATTAAAGACATGGGAGGGGAGAGTAGAAGGAGAGAAAATCGGGGACATAATCAGGTGTGGAAGGAGATGTGGGGAGGTACAAAGGGTCAGAAAATTGAAAGGAGGTGTGTGGCAGTGGGGGAGGAGGAACTAGGGGTAGCCACTAGAAAGTCCCAGGTGCCAAGAAAACAAGAGGCTCCCAGGACCCAACGGGGATGACATTAGCTGAAATATCCAACAAAGGAGAGAGAACCTGTAGAGACCATATCCAGAGGTAAGGCATAGTCAGGGTTGAGGGATGTGGCCACCACCCATCTCAAAAATATTAACCCAGATTCCTTCTGTCAAAAGGAAATGCAGGCACAAAGAGTGGAACAGAGACTGAAGGCCATCCAGAGACTGCCCCACCTAGGGATCCATTTAATGTGAAAACACTAACCCAGTCACTATTGCTAATGACAAGAAGCCCCTGCTGACAGGAGCCTGTATACCTGTCCCTTGAGAGGCTCTACCAGAGCCTAACCGATACAGATGTGGATGCTGGCAGCCAACCATTGGACTAAGCATGGAGACTCCAATGGAGGAGTTACGGGAAGGACTGAAGGAACTGAAGAGTTTTGCAAAGTCATAGGACGAAAACAATATCAACCAACCAGACTCCCCAGAGCTCCTAGGGATGAAAGCACCAACCAAAGAGTACACGTGGAGAGACCCATGGCTCCAGCTGCACGTGTAGCAGAAGACTGCCTTATCTAACATCAATGGGAGGGGAGGCCCTTGGTCCGGTGGAGGCTCCATGCCCCAGTGTAGAGAAATGCTAGGGTGGTGAGATGGGAGTGTGTGAGTGGGCGGCACCCTCATAGAAGTGGGGGTGGCAGGTGTGGAGGAGGAGATAGGGAAGTTGCAGAGGGGAAACCAGGAAGGGGGGCAACATTTGAAATGTAAATAAATAAAATAACCAATAAAAAAGAAGGCATTTTACTGAAAAAAAGAAGAAAAGAAGGAAGGAAGTAAGGAAGGAAGGAAGGAAGGAAGGAAGGAAGGGAGAAAGAAAGAAAGAAAGAAAGAAAGAAAGGAAGGAAGGAAGGAAGGAAGGAAGGAAGAAAGAAAGAAGGAAAGAAAGAAAGAAAGAAAGAAAGAAAGAAAGAACAGGATGTCACAAAATAGCGGTGCCTAGCGTCTTGAAGGCACTGTTTGACCAAGTTCCAGGGCTTGGATGGCCTGGACAGACCCTTCGTTGTCCTTGGTGGAAATTCGCTATACCCCTTTTGCTTATTCTTATATTTCCCACTGTTAAAGGCCTCTCTCAGAAGTCCAGAGCTGGAAGAACTAAAAGCTGGTGCAAACTAAAATGAAATTAGTGGACATTCCTCAGGAAAAACAGTTATGCAGAAAATCGAGTCTTTCTTAGAACTTATTACTTAGATGCACATTTATATCATTAATAGGCATTATTAGTAAACATGTGATGGAGTATTTGAGAAAAATTATTAAAGACGAGAAAATTAGGGAAATTCTAGAAGCTGATAGACTGTAATTAAACCACTAGGTTTTTATGTTCTGCTTCAGAAATAAGGAGCTCGTATGAATGAGAAGAGATTTTGATCATACGGTTAGTGACAAACCTTGGCACCTTCCTGAAGGCAAATACAAACAGTTTTTAGGGATCCAAATGTTCTCTTCTTTGCAGAATTGTAAGAAAGATAGGAATCGTGTTGAAACAAGGGCTCATGGCAGAGACACAGAGGAAAACATTTGCTCAGTGTAGTGCCTGCCCTCCTGGACAGAGCTGTCAAACCAGAACTTTTCGGGTATTATAGAAAAAACAGAAACAGACCACTTTTGCTTAAGCAAGGGGCTGTACAATACTTTAAGAATCAAAGAAAAAGGATGGTGGTCTTATGCCAGGAATATAAAAGCAATGTAGAGGAAGAAAAGGAAGAATTAAGCAGGGGTCAGAGAGATTGAACTTTGGTAGAAAGCCAAGTTTGATTTAACAGGTAGTAGGAAGTAATTCTGGTCTATTAATTCTGTGCCAAACGGAAACAGGATCAAATTCAAAAAGAGCCATCCTGTCTAGTATTTCTGTAGCCACAAGGCTTTATGACACCAGTCTTAAGAAGCTATTGAGTTAAAGGAAAAATCGGTTTTATTATAATGTTAATTTTTGGTTCTCATAAAATTGTTGTTTGCTAGTTTTGTTTCTCTTTCAGTATCCTTATGTAATAAACGACTTTAGAAGAAAAAAATATTTTTTGAAAAGCTGAGGAAATGATTTTATATGTAAATAAAGCCTGCGGGAGACACAGGTTGTCATGGTAGGTCAAGCCATACTGCGTTGTGCGTCTCCCCTCACGAAATGATACTGAGTGGTGTTCTGAGCCTGATTCATCCCTGATGCATCCACCCACTCCAACCCCCCGCCCTCAGCTGGGGCTGGTCTCCAGCAATAAAACTGCTTCTTACATAAAAGTAATATGTCAACCATTTAGAAACTACTGGACTTACACTGGGAAAAATACCATTCTGGCTATAGTATCATAGCTTCTGCTGACTGCAAAAGTATTAAAGCTTCATACTGTTATATGTTGGATAGCCTTCATTTTTGCAACCATGTATCTCCTGGTGGTCTGGGCACAGTACAGACAGGATGTGTCTGGCTAGATATAATCATTTGGCTTACAATACAAAAATTCATGCTTGGATACAAAATAAAGGTTAATGAATGCTTAGATATGGGACAAAGGGGAGTGGGGGGAGGAAAAAGAAACAAAATGGGTAAATGTTAATGAGACTTGGAAAGTGATTAAAGAGACAGGAATGAAATTGCATGGGCCTGAGGGCCTAGGAACCTATATAAATAAAGACAGCTTGAGCTATTCAGGACCACGGACTTGAAAGACAACTGGTGGTCAATGCCTTCCTTCTTGCAGCTGCCACACCTCCACCTCCATCCTGAGTCCCAGAACCCAGCTGGCAATGGATTCCAGCACAGGCTGTTCTTGATGCCTGTCACATGACCTGTGATGTCAGAGGCTGTCTTCTAAACCATCAGCAACAGATAGCACTGTTCTTGGTACAAGGATTTCAAGTCTGGTAAGAAATGCATTCAGTATTCTCTTTTTCAAGTTCATATAGCTACTGTCTCCACTATCAGAGCTTTCTCTTTTTCTCTTTCTCACATTTTTGTTGTTGTTTGTTGGTTGGTTGATTATTTCTTTACTTACATTTCAAATGTTATTCCCTTTCCTGGTTTCTCCTCCAGAATCCCCCTATCCCATCCCCTCTCCCCATGACTCTATGAGAGTGTTCTCCCACCCACCCACCTACTCCCTCCCACCTCCCCGGAATTCCCCTACACTAGGGCATTAAAGTCACCACAGGACCAAGGGCCTCTCCTCCCACTGATGCCTGACAAGGCCATCCTCTGCTACATATGAGGCTAGATCCATGGGTCCCTCCATGTGTACTCTTTGGTTGATGGTTTACTCGCTGAGACCTCTGGAGGGTCTGGTTGGTTGATGTTGTTCTTCTTATGGGGTTGAAAACTCTTGGATCTTTCAGTCCTTTCTCTGACTCCTCCACTGGGGACCCTGTTCTCAGTTCAATGGTTGGCTGAGAAGCCTGACATAGCTGTTTCCTGAGAGGCTCTGCTAGAGCCTGACAAATACAGAGGTGGATGCTCTCAGCCAACCATTGGACTGAAAATAGGGACCCAGTTGCTATCAGAGCTTTCTAAAGAGTACTTAATTATGCTAAATCCATACTATCATGATTGGACTGGTCGGTTAGGTTACTTCAACCAAAATATTTCCCATTTATCTGACTAAATTTTTATATACCATTTTTCATTCAGACAGTCGATCCTAAAAGATAAACAATCCCTAGCATGGCAAAAACAATATTGTCCTGTCCTCTGTCACAGGTATGCCTTTATCTTGTCTGGCAGTTGGATTCTGCCTTGGTGGGCTGAGAATTAACAATAGTGACTATAACAGCATCATGCTATTCAAGGGAATAACAGTACTCTTGAATCAACAGTACTGTATCCTTGCTCATGAGTTAGAGTCTTGAAGTCTCTCTAGGCCATGGGCTTGCCCTTCCTCTTGGGATGTCTCCTCTTGATGGGTTTGTAGTCTATCCTCAGTTCTTTCATTGGTCCAGTGGTCTCTGGGAGGCTGTCATGGTCCAGCCAGGACCAGGAATCATCTTGGACTTTGTTCATTTTCTGAAAAGACAGAATCATAAATTCCTTGCCCTGCCCTGGTGTTAACATTGAGACTTTTTCATGAACTAATTCATACATAATCACATGTTAGGCTGTCTCTTCTTTAGGACAAAAGGCTTTTGGGCAGAGAAAGAAGCATTATCCGTAAAAGTGAAACACTTCATATACCCTCACTGGCATCCAGGGAAGGAACAACGGGTGATCTACTGAGCAGATAGGGTAGTGAACTGTGGAACATGGTCCTTTCTGGCCCATCAAGAGGGCCGGGTGACTGCCATCAAGACTCAGGACCTGCCCACAGGTGGCTGAAACCCCAGAACAACCTTGCAAATGTTCTTCCACCTGAGCCCAGAGAGCTTGCCACACGACCTTCAGACTGTCTCAGGAAGGGATAGCCCAGGCTCCCAGAGCTCCTGGAGGACAGCTAGTGTAGTGTAGTGCACTCTGGGATCGGGTCCTTTCTGGCCCAGTGAGAGGGCAGAGTGACCTACATAAAGACTCAGGACCCGACTGCACATGACTGAGCCCCCAGAGAAGTCTTGCAAGGGCTCTCCCCCTGAGCCCACGGAGACAGAATGAAGTCACTGCAATCAGAACTCACTACCTGCCCACAAAGAGACAAACACCCAGAAGCAATTTTCTTCCTGAGCCTATGGGCCCTCAGATCCACATAAGAGAAAGGCTCCAGTCAGAAACAACAAATCACCTGTAATCACAGATGGCAAAAGGAAATAAACAAGATGGCAAAAGGAAAGCAAAAGAAACTAAACAATGGAAATCAAGACAATGTGGCAACATCAGAACCCAGCTCTCCCATCACAGCAATTAGTGGATTGACAGACACACCAGAAACACAAGACTTAGACTTGAAATCATACTTCACAATGATGATGGAGATCTTTGAGAAGCACATGAATAACTCCCTTAAACAATTACAGGAGAACCAGGAGAAATCACTCAAAGAACTATGGAAAAACACAACCAAACAGATAAAGGAATTGAAAACAGAAATAGAAACAATAAAGAAAACACACAAAAAAGACAAACCTGGAGATAGAAAACCTACGAAAGAAATCAGGAGACACAGATGCAAGCACTTTCAACAGACTACAAGAGATGGAAGAGAGAATCTCGGGGGCTGAAGACAACATTGAAAACATAGATAAATCAGTCAGAGAAGATGCAAAAACCAAAAAGCTCCTAACCCAAAATGTCCAGGAGATCCAGGACACAATGAGAAAACCAAATATAAGGATAATAGGTATAGAAGAGGGTGAAGAATATCAACTAAAAGGCACAGTAAACATCTTCAACAAAATCATAGGAGAAAAATTCCCTGTCCTTAAGAAAGAGATGACCATGACCATACAGGAAGCCTATAGAACTCCAAATAAATTGGACCAGAAAAGAAACTCCTCCCAATACATAATAGTCAAAACACCAAATGTTCAAAACAAAGAAAGAATCCTAAAAGCTGTAATGGAAAAAGGACAAGTAACATATGAAGGAAGACTGATCAGAATTACACCAGACTTCTCAACAAAGACTATAAAAGATAGAAGATCCTGGACAGATGTCATACAGAAACTAAGAGAGCACAAATGCCAGCCCAGGCTACTATATCCAGCAAAACTCTCAATCACCATAGATGGAGAGACCAAGATATGCCAGGACAAAACCAAATTTACACAATATCTGACCACAAATCCAGCCCTACAAAGAATAATAGATGGAACATCCAACACAAGAAGGGAAACTACACCCTAGGAAAAGCAAGAAAATAATTATGAAAGAAAACCAAAAGACACACAAGCATAATTCTACCTCTAACAAAAAAAAACAAAAACAAAAACAGGAAACAACAAGAACTATTCCTTAATATCTGTTAAAATCAATGGACTCAATTCCCCAATAAAGAGACATAGACTATCGGACTGGATGAGCAAACAGGACCCAGCATTTTGCTGCATACAGGATACTCATCTCAGAGACAAAGAGAGACACTACCTCAGAGTAAAAGGCTAAGAAAAAAACTTCCAAGTGAATGTTCCCAAGAAACAAGCTGAAGTAGCCATTGTAATATCGAATAAAATAGATTTTCAACAAAAAGTAATCAAAAAAGATAAGAAAGGATACTTTTTATTCACCACAGGAAGAATATATCAAGATAAATTATCAACCCTGAACATCTATGCTCCAAATACAAGAGCACCCACATTCATGAAAGAAACCCTACTAAAGCCCAAAGTATATATTGCACCATACACAATTACAGTGGGAGACTTCAACACCCCATTCTCATCAATGGACAGATTATGGAAGCAGAAACTGAACAGAGAGATAGTAAAACTAGCAGAGGTTATGAACCAAATGGAATTAACAGACATCTATAGAACATTTCATCCTAAAACAAAAGAATATACCTTCTTCTCAGCACCTCATGGCACCTTCTCCAAAACTGATTGTATAGTCAATCACAAAACAAGCCTCAACAGATATAAGAAGATTGAAATACTCCCATGCATTCTATCAGATCACCATGGACTAAGGGTGGTCTTTAATAACAACAAAGACAACGTAAAGCCCAAATACACATGGAAGCTCTACTCAACGATAACGTGGTCAAAAAAGAAATAAAGAAAAAATTAAGGATTTTTTACAATTTAATGAAAATGAAAGCACAACATACCCAAACCTATGGGATGCAATGAAAGCAGCACTGAGAGGAAAACTCATAGCTCTGAGTGCCTCCAGAAAGAAACTGGAGAGAGCATACACTAGCAACTTGACAGCACAGCTGAAAGCCCAAGAGAAAAAAAAGAAGCAGATACAACCAAGAGGAGTAGACGGCAGGAAAAAATAAAATTCAGAGCAGAAATCAACCAAATAGAGACAAAAAGAACTATACAAAGAATCAACAAAACCAAGAGCTGTTTTTTTTTTTTTTTTTTTTTTTTTTTTTTTTTTTGAGAAAATCAACAAGATTGATAAACCCTTAGCCAGACTAACTAGAGGGCAAAGAGAGAGTATCCAAATTAACAAAATCAGAAATGAAAGTGTAGACATAACATCAGAAACTAAGGAAATTGAAGAAATCATCAGATTCTACTACAAAAGCCTATACTCAACAAAACTGGAAAATCTGGAGAAAATGGACAAATTTCTAGACAGGTAACAGATACCAAAGTTAAATCAGAATCAGATAAACTATCTAAACAATCTTATAATGCCTAAACAAATAGAAGCAGTCATCAAAAGCCTCCCAACCCCCCTCCCAAAAGCCCAGGACCAGATGGGTTTAGTGGAAAATTCTATCAGACTTTTATAGAAGACCTAATACCTATACTCTCCAAACTATTCCACAAAATAGAAACAGAAGAAACACTACCCAACTTCTTCTTTGAAGCCACACATATGCTGATACATAAACCACACAAAAACACTACAAAGAAAGAGAACTTCAGACCAGTTTCTCTCATGAACATCAATGCAAAAATACCCAATAAAATTCTTGCAAACTGAATCCAAGAACACATCAAAACAATCATCCACCATGACCAAGTAGGCTTTATCCCAGGGATGCAGGGTTGGTTCAACATATGGAAATCCATCAATGTAAGCCACTATATAAACAAACTCAAAAGAAAAAAGGCCAAATGTTCCTCTCACTAAATGCTGAGAAAGAATTTGACAAAATTAAACACCCCTTCATAATAAAAGACTTGGAAAGAGCAGGAATTCAAGGCCCATACCTTAACATAGTAAAAGCAATATACAGCAAACTAGTAGCCAACATCAAACTAAATGGAGAGAAACTTGAAGCAATCCCATTAAAATCAGGGACTAGACAAGGCTGCCCACTGTCCCCCTACCTACTCACTATAGTACTGGAAGTCCTGGCCAGAGCAATTAGACAACAAAAAGAAATCAAATGGATTCACATTGGAAAGGAAGAAGTCAAAATATTACTATTTGCAGATGATAGGATTGTATGCTTAATTGACCCCAAAAATGCCACCAGAGAACTTTTACAACTAATAAACAACTTCAGCCAAATGACTAGTTACAAAATTAAGTCAAGCAAATCAACTACCTTCCTCTACTCAATGGATAAACAGGCTGAGAAAGAAATTAGGGAATTGACACCTTTCACAATAGTCACAAAGTCTATAAAATATATTGGGGTGACCCTAACCAAGCAACTGAAGAATATGTATGACAAGAACTTCAAGACCCTGAAGAAGGAAATTGAAGAAGATCTCAGAAGATGGAAAGATCTCCCATGCTCATGGATTTGCAGGATCAACATTGTAAATATGGCCATCTTTCCAAAAGCAATCTAATAATTCAATGCAATTCCCATCAAAATTCCAACTCCATTCTTCATAGTGTTGGAAAGAGCAATTTGTAAATTCACCTGGAATAACAAAAAACCTAGAATGGCAAAATATATTCTCAAGAATAAGAACACTTCTGGGGGAATTACCATCCCTGATCTCAAGCTATATTACAAAGCAATTGTGATAAAAACTGCATGGTATTGGTAAAGAGATAAGCAGGTATATCAACGGAACAGAAATGAGTACCCAGAAATGAACACACACACCTATGGTCACTTGATCTTTGACAAAGGAGCTGAAAACATTCAATAGAAAAAGGACAGCCTCTTCAACAAATGGTGTTGGTTCAACTGGCAGTCAGCATGCAGAAGAATGCAAATCGATCCTTTCCTATTTCCTTGTACAAATCTCAAGTCCAAGTGGACCAAAGACCTCCATATAAAACCAGGTACACTAAAACTATTAGAAGATAAAGTGGCGAAGAGCTTAGAACACATATGCAAAGAAAAAATTCCTGAAGAGAACACCAATGTCATATGCTCTAAGATCAAGAATTGACAAATGGGACCTCATGAAATTGCAAAACTTTTGTAAGGCTAAGAGTGCTGTTAAGAAGACAAAACACCAGCCAACAAATTGGGAAAGGATCTTTACCAATTCTACATCTGATAGAGGGCTAGTATCCAATATATACAAAGAACTCAGGAAGCTAGACTATAAAGAATCAAATAATCCTATTAAAAATGGCATACAGAGCTAAACAAAGAATTCTCAGCTGAGGAATATCAAATGGCTGAGAAACACCTAAAGAAATTCTCAACATCCCTAGTCATCAGGGAAGTGCAAATCAAAACAATCCTGAGATTCCACCTCACACTGGTTAGAATGGGTAAGATAAACAAACAAACAAACAAACAAACAAACAAACAAACAAAAAACTCAGATGACAGCAGATGCTGGCAAGGATGTGGAGAAAGAATACTCCTCTACTGTTGGTGGGGTTGTAAGCTCTGGAAATCACTCTGGAAATCAGTCTGGAGGTTCCTCAGCAAACTGAATATAGTACTGCCTGAAAACTCAGCTATTCCACTCCTGGGCACTTACCACAAAGATGCTCCAACATAAAACAAGGACACATGCTCCACCATGTTTATAGCAGTCTTATTTATAATAGCCAGAAGCTGGAAAGAACCCAGATGTCCATCAACAGATGAATGGATACAGTAAGTGTGGTACATTTACACAATGGAGTACTACTCAGCTATTAGAAACAATGACTTAATGAAATTTGTAGGCAAATGGATAGAACTAGAAACTATCATCCTGAGTGCAGTAACCCAGTCCCAAAAGAACACACGTGGTGGTATGCACTCACTGATAATCGGATAGTAGCCCCACAAAGTCCTGAATACCCGATACCCAAGAAACAATTCACAGACATTATGAAGCTCAAAATGGAGGAAATGAAAGGTCAAATAGAGGAACAGGGATTGAAGATCACTCAGAAGCCGCCTCACCTTTGGATTCACCACATATGCAGTCACCAAATCCAAGCACTATAAATGTTCCCAAAAAGTACTTACTGGTAGGAACCAGACAGAGGTGCCCCCTCAGGGACTATGCTAAAGTCATATAGATACAGCTGAGCATGCTTTCAGTTAACCATCAGTCTAATCCCAATGAGGTTGCTAAAGAAAGGACCTAAGGAGCTGAAAGGGGTTACAGCCTCATGGGAAGAACAACATTATCAACCAACCAAACCCTCCAAAACTCCCATGGACTGAAACACCAACCTTTGTGCACACCTTGAGAGACCTATTGATCCAGTTGCATATGTAGCTGAAGATAGCAGTGTCTGGCATCAATGTGAGAAGAGGCTTTTTTTCCAAGGAGGGCATGTTTTCCCAATGTAGGGGAATGCCAAGGCAATGGGGTGGAGAGGGTGATCAGAAGGGAGTGTATCTTTGTGAAGGCAAATGGAGGGGGATGGGAGTGGGCGTGGTAAAGAGATAACATTTCAAATGTAAATGCAGAGTATCTAATTTAAAAAGTGAAACACGTATAACTGATTAGGGCTAGCATAGCCAAATGTGGTATAATATGTGGGGAGTTGGGTGAGGTGCATATATCCCCTTCTTTTTTAAATTTTCCAATTAAGTATTTGATGGTGTTGTTTCATAATAACTTAATCCTACAGATCATAACAAATTTTAGTGACATGATTAATATTTCACAAACTGCAAAGTATTTTAAAGTGTTTGTTAACATAAGCAGGAACATTACCAGGTTATAGTTGTAATAGTAGTCCTAGAAAGAAAATGTATTAAGAGTTATTTGACAAAGACAAAAGTTTTTGTTTTGTTTTTTTGAGACAGAATTTGCTGGTGTAGCCTTGGCTCTTCTGGAACTTGCTCTGTAGACTAGGCTGCCCTAAAATCTACAGAGCTCCACCTGCCTCTGCCTCCTAAGTGCTGGGGTTAAAGGTGTGTACCATCACCACCTGGCTGACAAAGTTTGTTGTTTTTTCTGGAGCACCCAGAGCCTTGGATCACCCCTGAGCTATTCTCTGACCAGCTAGGAAGAGGCATTACCCAAACTTGTAGTGCAGTTTTGAGCTCAGGTCTCTGAATATCTAAGAGCATACATAGAAGGCTCCAGATACAGGCAGCTGTGGCTTCAGATGTCAAGATGATGCCCACTTACCACGGGAAGCCTGGAATACTTTATAAAATATGCTTTCATAAAGCTAGGCTCTCACAAATATCTTCTAACTTCTTCCCTTGCCAAAATCTAATATGTAGAGCAAGTCTAATCACAAGGGCGAGCACAAAAGTAAAAGAATGAAAAAGCTGATAGAGGCTGAACAACTGGTGGGTGGGAGATCTGGGCTGCCGGGGAGCAGAGAGATCTCTGCAGAGTGCACACAGAAAGTGCACACCCTAACTTGCCCTGCCCTGCCTTGCCCGATCCAGCAATTGGGAACAGAAAATTAGAACTTCTGTTTCCACCCAGAGGCGACTTCAGGACGCAGAGCGGAGCCTGGCCCATCTGCCACCTGGAACGGCGGCTCATAGAGGCTGAGCAACTGGTGGGTGGGAGACCTGGGCTGCCGGGGAGCAGAGAGATCTCTGCGGAGTGCACACGGGAAGTGCACACCCTACATTGCCCTGCCCTGCCGCGCCTGATCCAGCAACCAGAAACAGAACGTTGGAACTTCTGCTCAGACCCGACGACTCTGAGGCATAAAACAGGGCTCGGCCCATCTGACACCTGGACCAGTGGAGAACCAGGGACACAGACCAGATACAAGGGAAAGGCAAGAACATATCACTGACAAGAAAATGGCAAGAGGAAAGAGAAAGAGTATACCCCAAGGAAATCAAGACAATCTAGCAACACCAGAACCCAGCTCTCCCATAACAGCAAACATCGGAATTCCAAACACTCCAGAAAAAGAAGACACAGACCTGAAATCATACCTCAAGATGCTGATAGAGATACTTAAACAAGAAAGGGAGGAAAAGCAAAAAGATTTAGAAGCTTTTAAAGAAGAAACAAGAAAAACACTCAAAGAACTCAAAAAACTAGAGGAAAACAGAACCAAAGAAATAAAGGAATGGAAGAGGGAAATTAAAACAGAAATTGACACAATAAAGAAAACGCTAAAAGAGATAACCCTAGAGTCAGAACACCAAAAAAAGAAATCAGGACTCACAGAAGCAAGCATTTCCAATGGATTACAAGAGATCGAAGAGAGAATCTCAGGGGCAGAAGACAACATTGCAAACATAGACAAAACAGCCAGAGGAGATGCAAAAAACAAAAAGCTCCTAACCCAAAATGTCCAGGAAATCCAAGACACAATGAGAAGACCGAACTTAAGGATAATAGGAATAGAAGAGGGAGAAGAGTATCAACTAAGAGGCACAGTAAATATCTTCAACAAAATCATAGAAGAAAACTTCCTTACCCTCAAGAATGAGATGACCACGAGCATAAAAGAAGCCTTCAGAACTCCAAATAGTTGGACCAGACAAGAAATACCTACCGACACATAATAGTAAAAACATCAAGTGCCCAAAGCAAAGAAAGAATACTAAAAGCAGTAAGGGAAAAAGGTCAGGTAACATATAAAGGCAGACCAATCAGACTCACACCCGATTTCTCAACAGAGACTATGAAAGCTAGAAGAGCCTTGACAGACATCATGTACTCCTTAAGAGAGCACAAGTGCCAGCCCAAACTGCTATACCCAGCAAAACTATCAATCACCATCGATGGAGAGACGAAGATATTTCAAGACATATCAAAATTCACACAATATCTGACCACAAACCCAGCACTACAACGAATTATAGGTGGAAAACCCAATACAACGAGTGAAAATACAGCCTAGTAAAAACAAGAAAACTCCTAAAGAAGAAAACTAAAAGAAGAAAAAAACACAGACACAACTCAACCCAAAAAAGCATTAATGGCAGGAAACAGAAACAACTATTTTTTGATATCTATTAACATAAATGGTCTCAACTCCCCAATAAAGAGACATAGACTATCAGACTGGACACATAAACAAAATCCAGCCTTTTGCTGCATACAGGAAACTCATCTCAGAGACAGAGACAGACACTATCTCAGAGTAAAGGGGTGGGGAAAAAACTTCCAAGCAAACAGCTCCAAGAAGCAAGCTGGAGTGGCTATTCTAATATCGAATAAAGTAAATTTCCAAGCAAAAGTTATCAAAACAGATAAGGAAGGACACTTTTTACTTAGTACCGGGAAAATCTGTCAGGAGGAACTCTCAATCCTTAACATATATGCTCTAAATAAAAAATCACCCACATTCATAAAAGAAACCCTACTAAAGCTCAAAAAATACATTTCACCCCACACAATAATAGTGGGAGACTTTAATACCCCACTCTCACCAATGGACAGATCAGGGAAACAGAAACTGAACAAGAACACTGCAAAACTAGCAGAACTTTGAACCAACTAGAATTAATAGATATATACAGAACATACTATCCCAAAGTAAAAGAATACACCTTCTTCTCACCACCCCATGGCACCTTCTCGAAAATTGACCACATAATTGAACACAGAACGAGCCTCCATCGATATAAGAAGATTTAAATACTCCCATGCATCCTCTCAGATCACCATGGTCTACGGCTGGTCTTTAACAACAACAAAGACAACAAAAAGCCCACATGCACATGGAAACTAAACAATGCTCTGTTAAAGGATAGCAGGGTCAAGGAAGAAATAAAGAAAGAAATTAAGGATTTTCTAGAATTCAACGAAAACGAAAACACAACATACCCAAACCTATGGGATGTAATGAAAGTAGTATTGAGAGGAAAACTCATAGCCCTAAGTGCTTCCAAAAAGAAATTGGAGAGAGCTCACATCAGCAACCTGACAGCACAGCTAAAAGCCCTAGAACAAAAGGAAGCAGATATACCCAAAAAGATTAGGCGGCAAGAAATAATCAAAATTAGGGCAGAAAAAGAACAAATAGAAACAAAAAGAACCATTGAAAAAAATCAACAAAACCAAGAGTTGGTTCTTTGAGAAAATCAACAAGATTGATAAACCCCTAGCAAGACTAACTAGAGGGCAAAGAGAGAGTATCCAAATTAACAAAATCAGAAAGGAAAGTGGCGACATAACAACTGAAACTGAGGAAATTCAAGAAATCATCAGATCCTACTACAAAAACTTACACTCCACTAAATTGGAAAATCTGGAGGAAATGGATGAATTCCTAGACAGATAAAGTTTCCAAAGTTAAACCAGGACCAAGTAAACCATCTAAATAACCCTATAACACCTAAAGAAATAGAAGTCATCAAAAGCCTCCCAACCAAAAAAAGCCCAGGTCCAGACGGGTTCAGTGCAGAATTTTATCAAACATTTATTGGGGATATAACACCAATACTCGCCAAACTATTCCAAAAGAAAGAATCAGATGGAATATTACCCAACTCATTTTTTGAGGCTACAATAACCCTCGTACCTAAGCCACACAAAGACCCTACAAGGAAAGAGAAATTCAGACCAATCTCACTTATGAACATTGATGCAAAAATACTCAACAAAATCCTTGCAAACCGAATCCAAGAACACATCAAAACGATCATTCATCATGACCAAGTAGGCTTCATCCCTGGGATGCAGGGATGGTTTAACATAAGGAAATCCATCAACGTAATCCACCATATAAACAAACTCAAAGATCAAAATCACATGGTCATCTCACTAGACGCTGAGAAAGCATTCGACAATATCCAACACCCCTTCATGTTAAAAGTTTTGGAAAGAACAGGAATCCAAGGCCCATACTTAAACATAATAAAAGCAATATACAGCAAACCAACAGCCAACATCAAACTTAATGGCGAGAAACTTGAAGCAATCCCACTAAAATCAGGGACTCGACAAGGCTGCCCACTCTCCCCCTACCTATTCAACATAGTACTGGAAGTCCTGGCTGGAGCAATTAGACAGCAAAAGGAGATCAAGGGGATACAAATCGGATAGGAAGAGATAAAAATATCACTCTTTGCCGATGACATGATAGTGTACTTGAGTGACCCCAAAAATTTCACCAGAGAACTCCTACAGCTGATAAACAAGTTCAGCAAAGTGGCTGGATACAAAATTAACTCAAACAAATCAGTAGCCTTCCTACACTCAAAGGACAAACATGTAGAGAAAGAAATTAGGGAAAAGGTACCCTTCACAATCGTCACAAAAACTATGAAATACCTTGGTGTGACTCTAACTAAGGAAGTGAAGGACCTGTATGACAAGAACTTCAAACCTCTAAAGAAAGAAATTTAGGAGGATCTCAGAAAATGGAAAGATCTCCCATGCTCATGGATTGGAAAAATCAACATCTTAAAATTGGCCATCCTACCAAAAGCAATCTACAGATTCAATGCAATCCCCATCAAAATTCCAACCCAGTTCTTCATGGAATTGGAAAGATCAATGTGCAATTTCATATGGAATAACAAAAGACCTAGAATATCGAAATCCTTCCTTAACAACAAAAAAACATCTGTGGGAATCACTATCCCTGACCTCAAGCTATATTACAAGGCAATTGTGCTGAAAACTGCATGGTACTGGTACAGAAATAGGCATGTGGATCAATGGAATAGAATAGAAGATCCAGAAATGAGCCCTCATGTATATGGTCACCTGATTTTTGACAAAGGAGCAGTAAACATTCAATGGAAAAAGGACAGCCTATTCAACAAATGGTGCTGGTCCAACTGGCACTCAGCATGCAAAAGAATGAAAATAGACCCTTTCTTATCTCCTTGTACAAAGTTCAAGTGTAAGTGGATCAAAGATCTCAACATTAAACCAGATACACTGAAACTTTTACATGAGAAAGTAGGGAAAACCTTAGAACACATAGGCACAGGAGAAAATTTCCTGAACAAAACACCAATGGCTCAAGCTCTAAGGTCAAAGATTAACAAATGGGACTTAATGAGATTGCAAAGTTTCTGTAAGGCTAAGGACATTGTCAAGAAAACAAAACGGCAACCAACAGAATGGGAAAAGATCTTTACCAACACCACATCAGATAGAGGCCTAATATCCAAGATGTACAAGGAACTCAAAAAGCTAGACACCAGAGAATCAAATAACCCTATTAAAAAATTGGGTACAGAGCTAAACAAAACGTTTTCAGTTGAGGAACACCAAATGGCCGAGAAACATCTGAGGAAGTGCTCGACATCCTTAGCCATCAGGGAAATGCAAATCAAAACAACCCTGAGATTCCACCTCACACCAGTCAGATTGGCCAAGATCCAAAACTCAGATGACAGCAGATGCTGGCGAGGCTGCGGAGAAATAGGAACACTTCTCCACTGTTGGTGGGGTTGCAAGCTAATACAACCACTCTGGAAATCTGTCTGGCGATACCTCAGAAAATTGGATATAGTACTACCTGAAGACCCAGCTATTCCACTTCTGGGCATATACCCCAGAGACACTTTAATACACAACAAAGATATATGCACCACAATGTTCATAGCGGCTCTATTTATAATAGCCAGAAGCTGGAAGGAACCCAGATGTCCTTCAGAAGATGAATGGATACAAAAATTGTGGTACATATACACAATGGAATACTACTCAGCCACCAGAAACAATGACTTAACCAAATTCTTAAGAAAATGGCTGCATCTAGAGAATATCATTCTGAGTGAGATAATCCAGTCACAAAAGAACAGACATAATATGCAGTCACTGATAGTGGGATGCTAACCCCAGAGGCTTGCACTCCCCCAGAAAAAACTCACAAACTGTATGAAGTCCAAGAAATAAAGAAAACAAAACAAAACAAAAAATATTTACAAAACAAGAAAACTAACTATTTCCATGTTACATTTGGTTTTACATGTACTTTAGCTCATTGTAACTATTTCAAGGCATACAATCAAACCTTGAAAAAAATCAAGTACTGACTAAAAAATATATTCATATAGGTTTATGTAAACATTATGTTAAAATCTGAAAAAATACTGACAAAAATGTATAATTTTAAGCAAAAAAATGTTTAAAATCTGTACATTTATCTTTGTTTTGTAAAATAAAGTTGTTTTTTTAAAAAAAAGAATGAAAAAGCCAACAACAAACAAACAAAAACAAACAAACCCAAAATCCACCTAATTAACAATGATCATTAACTTTCAAAGACTTAAACCTGAGACCTTTAACTTAAAATTTTGGATCTTCAAAAATTTACAGCAATTTTAATTTCAACTTCTGAAGACTCTCTCCTACTGGGTAACAGAGTATTTAGACGTACCTGAGAAATAATCACAGAAAATCCTGAAGGAAATAAACAATTGAGTTTTACCAGGCAAGCCTGAGAGCTGGTATCCAGCTGATTCTGTAAATGAAACAACACTGTGGACAGTTCTGAAGGATGAGGCCTTGTGGAGGAAAAGTTCGCTGGAGGACTCTGGCTAGAAGGATGAAGTCTCCTGGAGGAAGAGCTCACCCAAGGACTCCGGTTTTCAGTGCATTATTCAGACAATCTGATATAGCAGATTCTCAGGTTGTGCCAAAACTAATTTTATGTGAAAACTTCAAACAAATCTAACTCATACTAATTGTGCTTCTGTTTTTAGCCCTTCTGACCTCCAAGGAAAACTGAGAAACATCCAATTATGTTCACATTCCTTGGCCACTGTGGTTATCCAGAATAAATATTTTTTTAAACTATCCTGTTTTCAGTTTTCTTCTACTTTCATTCTTAAATTTATCCCAAGCCTGTTTGTATTTGTGGTGGTTTGAATAGGTTTGGCCATCATGGACTCAATGCTCAGCCCATAGGGAGTGGCACTATTGGGGGTGTGACCTTCTGGAGAGGGTGTGGCCTCGATAGAGGAAGTGTGTCACTGTGGGGGTTGGCTTTTAGGTGTTGTATGCTTAAGCTCTGCCCAGTGTGAATCAATTTCTTTTTTGCTGCCCATGATAGTGACAATGGACTGAACCTCTAAAACTGTAGCAAGCCTCAATTAAATACTGTTCATTATAAAAATTGCCTTGCTCACTAATAAGTGGATACTAGCCCCCAAAAGCTCTGAATACACAAGAAAAAATTCACAGATTTTATGAAGCTCAAAAAAAAAAAAAAAAAATGGCCAAAATGTGGATGCCTCAGTCCTTCTTAGAAGGGAGAACAAAACACTCATGGGAGGAAATACAAGGTCAAATAGAGGAGCAGGGATTGAAGAAAAGATCATTCAGAGGCTGCTTCACCTTGGGATCCACCACATATGCAGCACTACTGCTGATGCCAAGAAGTGTTTACTGGCAGGAACCAGATATGGATGCCTCCTCAGGGACTCTGCCATAGTCATACAGATAGAGCTGAGGATGCTTGCAGATAACCATTGGACCGAACATGGAGAACCCAAAGAAGGTGCTAGAGAAATGACTGAAAGAGAATGGGTTTGCGTACCCTTGAGAAGAACAACATTATCAACCAACCAAACCCTCTCCAATTCCCATGGACAAAAACACCAACCATTTAGCACACATGGAGAGACCCATGGCTCCAGTTGCATATATAGCAGAAGATAGCAGTGTCTGGCATCAATGTGAGAAGAGGCCTTTGGCCCAGTGAGGGCTCATTTTCCCAGTGTAGGAGAATGCCAAGGCACTGAGGTGGAGAGGGTGATTGGGAGAGAGTGCACCTTTGTGGAGACAGGTGGAGGAGAAAGGGGGTAGGAGGGGGGGGGGTGATAACATTTGAAATATAAATGCAGAGAATATCCAATGGAAAAAATTGACTTAGTCATAGTGTCTCTTCATAGCAATAAACACTAAGAAAGAAGTCGGTACCAGGAGTGGGGTCTTATTGTAATAGGCCTGACCATGCTTTTGTTTGGAGAAATGTGGGTTTGGGAACTTTGGAAAGCAGTAGAATGTTTTCAACTGGGATTAATGAGACATAGTAGTAGAAGTGTGAAGACAGTGGTGCTGAGGGTGATTTAAACTTTGGGGGCCTGCCTCAAGAAGTCAGAAGAGAATAATTTTAGTATGTTGCCTGGAGATCATTCTTGTGATGTTTTGGTGAAAATTGTGACTGCCTTTTGCTCTTGTCTGAAGAGTTGGCCTTGGGTTAAGGTGAAGAAATTAAGATTAATTGCATTGGCGAAGGAGAACTCAAAATAGCCTAGAATATACTCTGACCTGTGTTTCACTCTTATAAAGTGATCAAATGTAGCAAGCTGAGAAAAGAAAAATACAAAATGTATAGATCAAGGATTAGAGGGGCACCAGAAAGTGAAATGGAGCTAAATTCTTTGTGTTCAAGAAGGTAAACAGATTGAAGATATTAAATGCAATTATGGGAGTAATGACCTTGAGGCAAGATCTCACCCAGCTAAGTTTCCATCTTGTGAAAAGGACATTCCACAAGGGATATTGCCACCTCTTTTATATTTACTACAGATTTGCAGTTGTGCCCAGGATAGGGATATCATGTTAGTCATTATTATGACCTGATTATTGCTTTCATTTGGACATAAGGAGGTACGGTTGTGTGTCAAGTTGACAAGGGGTGAATTGTGATGGCTATTCTCTGTTGTAAGCTTGACTATATCTGGGATGAACTGCAGTTCAGAAAGGGAGGGCAAACCTGTGATCTGGATCTTGAGGCAGGAAGGCTATGTGATTTTGATCTAGATGTAGACGTAGAATGACCCTTGCTTTTGGTATAGATTGACACATGCCTTTAATCCAGATCTAGAAGGATAGTGGTCAGGCTTGTAAAAAATTCTATAATGATAAGGAATTAAATAAGTGATTGAGTCCAGGCATGGTGGTACACTCCTTTAATCCCAAAACTCAGAAAACAGAGGCATGCAGATCTTTGAGTTCAAGGTCAGCATCACCTACGGAGCTAGTTCCAGAACAGAAAGTTTGGGTAGTGAGGGAAATCATTAAAAACAGAAAGCTGGTGAAGATGTAATTAAACAAGGGGAACATTTTTCAACCCAGCAAGCTGCAGAATTTAGTGGGTTTGGCCATGTGGTTTTGGATTTAGAATCAAGAATGGAATTTTCCTCTGCAACCAAGGAAAGCCTCTAAGGCCAGGGGTGGCCCTGCATAAAGGCCCCGAGGCTATTGTGTGAAGCTTTGAAGGCAAGGCCTGGGTTGCGTTGGTGACCCCAAGAGGTTAGAGATGCCAGAGCCAGGAGATACCTGCCTGGAAAAGCTGCTAACAGGGAGGGGAACCAGCCCAAGATAAAGAAAGGAGTTGGAGATCTAAAGAGCATTTTGACATTAGACACAGAGATACAGAGTTTGGAATTTGCCCAGCTGGTTTTTAGTCTTGCTTTGGTCTTGCATTTTCCCACTGTGCTCCCTTCTCTACATTTTAGAATGGTAATGTATACCCTGTGCCATGATATGTTGGAAATATGTGATATGCTTTTTAATTTTGATTTTATAGGAGATTACACCTAAGAAACTGCATGAATATCAGAAGAAACGTTGGACTTTTAGACACTGTTGTGACCGTGGTAGACTATAGGAACTAAATGCATTTTGCATTTCAATGAGTCTACAAGCCTATGGAGGGTAGGAAGTGGAATGTGGCATTTTGAACAGGTTTGGCCCCCATGTGCTTAAAAGCTTGGCCCATAGAGAAAGGCACTGTTAGGAGGTGTGGACTTGTTGGAGAGAGTGTGCCCTTAGTGGAGGAAGGGTGCCACTGAAGGGTGGGCTTTGGGGTCTCCTATGTTTCAGCTCCACCCAAGGTGGGTCAATCCCATTTTCGATGCCTTTGGATCAGGATGTAGAACTCTCAGCTCCTCCAGCACCATGTCTACTTGCACGCTGCCATGTGTCCCATGATGATAGTGGACTGAATCTCTGAAACTGTAAGCCAGCCCCAATAAAATGTTTTCTTTTAGAAGAGTTGCTTAGGTAATAGTGTCTCTTCACAGCAATAAACTCTAAGACAATATTATTATTTTTAATTTTTTGTTATGTTGTATAAAACAAAAGACAAAGCTTTAGTAAGTATAAATACAAAGGACTCTGGGTGGCTTTCAGTGTCTTAAATGAGAAAAATCTTCACTTTTGATGAAAAGGACAAGATAAAATTCCTTATTTGGCTAATAGTGTGAGCACATCATTGGATGGATGCAGAATTTGACCAGGCACCAGCAGGAAAAGCTTTTATACCCTCAGTGACAGCTAATGTATTGAACTAACCTACTGGGGCAGCCTCCCAGCAGTGAGAGCCACGGCTATTCCCGGCCTCCCTCCTGGGCAGACCCTTCCTGTTCACTAGAGCTCTCTGCAGACAGAGGTGCCAGCGATTCGATGCCATTGTCATGACTCAACAGGGCTGCATTCACTCTTCTATTCGCCTTTTCATTTCAGTAGAAGGAACAGCTGAAGGAGTGCACTGAGCTTCTCTGCCATTTCTGTCATCTCCAGGTCACTCAGGTGCCATAAATTCCACTCTTCAGTTTGCTGGACTCCCTGCATAAGTCCTCATACCAACCATGTCTGTCCTTTTACTAATTCTCTACAGCCAAGGCCTTTCCACAAGATCCCTTTTCTCTCAAGCCAGGTTGGTTTTCATTTTTAGTGCCTCTTTATCCTTCCTGTGACAATCCATATGAGAAGCCAGTTAATGTTGAGTCTCCATCTTCCTGCAAAAACCCATTTTGACTGAGGCTGTGAAAACTGGAGCTCCAAAGATATCCATCATGATTCTTCCTTAGTCCACACACACACTGACACACACACACACACACACACACACACACACACACACACACAGGGGGGGGTAAACCCCTGTCATCTGAGTTTGAATACCAGGATGAGTTAGAATATTCAGTGGCTGAGAAACACCTAGTAAAAGCTCATTGAATAAATTGAATTTATATCTTCGAGCTATGCAACCAGGGGTGGTTATAATCTTTTTTTGTGTGTGGAGCGTGTGGAATTTATATATAAAACATACTTATTGTCCTTTTGAAGAGTCATCTGTAACAGCATTAAAAGCAATCTCTATAGGATTTTTGTATATAATTTTAGGCAATACTTACAGGGCATCTTCAAAACTACCTTTCAAAGGGTGTCTTTTGGATAATGATTATCCATAGAACTCGGGTAACGTGCTAACTCTACCTGCCAATTTTTCTCAGTGTGGAACAATCAACCTGCATTTTATTTAGTGGCACAATTATTTCTGTAGGCTCTTTGTCGGTGATGGATTAATTTTATAAGCTAATGCTTTAACAGCAGCATTATTTAATAAGCTAATAATCGACTCCGGTTCAGGTGTTACATTCCTTATAGACTGAGAGTCTCCAGAAAGCAACTTAAACAGTAGAGCTGAATCCTCTGTAGTCAGAAAAACACATACTCAATCGACATGACCCTAAATTAATTTTTCCCCTTTTGATTTATTTACTATGAAAGTTTAGCACTTGTTTAAGTATTGGTAATCTGAGCAGGAGAGGAGGATGTCTCCATATTTTGAATGAGCAATACAAAATCAGTCAGTCTGGACTTACATGTTTTCTGTCCTAGCTGCAATTGTTCCTCTATGCCTGTTTCAGTTTTCCTTTGACTGATCTATATCAAGTTATTCCTGCTGCAATGGAAAACAATAAAAAAATAAGCAGCCAAACAGACAAGCAAACAGAAAACTAGCTCTTCTGCAGTTGGTGGAGCCCCACCTGCCATTCCTTGGGATGCAGATGATGTTGAGCCTGTTTCTCTGTCTCCCAGTGGCGGGAAGGGCTTCAGGGCAAGGGTTTGAGTTCCTGACAGATTATTTGGGAGGGCAAGTCCCAACTGTCCAGCAAACCTGGAAGCTGACCAGCTTTGGAGTCTATTCAGCTCACACTGCCAACATTTGGCAAGACGTCGTAGGGATTTTTTTTTTCTGCTTTTTCCCCCTCTTTTGCTCCTCCTGAGAGGGGCTAAGCAGTATATGACTGTACTCCGGCTTGTAAATTAATTGACATGGATTTTAGCTCTCTTCCCATGGGCTCTCTTCACGTCGGCTCCTGTGCCCTTGCAATTTTTAACATTCATAGTCACTTGGTCAGGAAAGCAAAGATTCGATTTTACAGTTACTTGTGTAAAACTGGAGAGCACTTGCTCTGATTGTACCCTAGCAAATATCTCGATAATTGTATCAAACGCCTGTCTTACAGGACTGAGAAGAACCCGTGTTAAGTCTCTTGGGTGAGCAGTTTACATTTCCTAATCCCCTGCTTCCATCTAGAGAAACATTTTCTTACCATCACTCTGGGGACCAGCTGTGAGGGGCCCTGCAGATGTCAGAGTGGCAGGCTGATGACCCACAGTAGGCAAGAAAAAAATTCAGTTCAGCACAAGTAAGGATGCACTGGTTCAAACGTCTGATGCTTAGGAAGTTTAGTTTTTAGGCATTTAAGTACAGTAAAACTTGGGAGGAAAAAAGATTCCTGCAGCCAGGAAGTGGTGCTAATAAGTGGGTACTAACGATTCACAGATCATATGAAGCTCAAAATGAAGGAAGGCCAGAATGTGGATGCCTCAGTCCTTCTTAGAAGACAGAACAAAATACTCACAGAAGGAAATACAGGGACAAATATAGGAGCAGGAACTGAAGAAAAGATCATCCAGAGACTGCCTCATCTTGGGATCCACCCCATTATGCAGCCACACGAAACCCAAGCACTATTGCTGATGCCAGGAAGTGCTTACTGGAAGGAGCCTGATATGGATGCCTCCTCAGAGGCTCTGCCAGAGCCATCCTGATACAGATGAGGATGCTTGCAGCTAAACATCGGGCTGAACACAGTGACCCCATTGAAGGAGTTAAGGAAAGACTGAAGGAGCTGAAGGGTTTTGCAAAGTCATAGGAAGAACAACAATATTAACCAACCAGACCCCCTCCCCTCCCTGCAGAGCTCCTAGGGACAAAACCACCAACCAATGAGCACACATGAAGAGACCCATGGCTCCAGTTGCATATATAGCAGAGGATGGCATTGTCTGGAATCACTGTGAGGAGAGGTCTTTGATCCAGTGAGGGGCAGCTTTTCCAATGTAGAAAAATGCCAAGGTTCTGAGGTGGGAGTAGGTGTTGGGATTGGGAGCATCTTTGTTGAAGCAAGGGGAGGGGGGATAAGATGGGGGAGAGGGAATAACATTTGAAATGTAAATACAGAGAATATCCAATAAAAGTGATAATTTAAAAAAAAGAAAAACAGAGAACCCCTTCAGTGGCATTCCTATTTAAGGCTCTCTTCTGTAAAAGGAATTTATATTTTCACAAAAGACCTGAGATAGCCAAAGAAATCCAGAAGGGGGAAAAAAAAGTACTGGAAAAATTAGCATTTCATATCTTTGAGATATATTATAGAGTTATAGTAATAAAAACAGTCTCTTAGTGGTACAGAAACAGAGCTGTAGACCGTGGAACAAAACAGAAGACCCAAACTTGAATACCTATAACCACAGCCATAGGAGGTAAAAATACATGCAGATTTGAGTGTTTTCTACACTGTACTTTTTTTTTAAGCACTGAAAAGGTTATGGAGTATTACGGCACGTTTCCAGAGAGCTTTTGAGGCCATACAATGTGCGGTAGGGTCAGAATCATTTAAAGGAGGTCCCAAAAGACCACCGAGTGCAACTGTGAAGGTAAAGCCTAAGTTGCAATAGAAACTTCAAGAGGTTAGAAGTACCAAAGCCATGGGATGTCTACCAAAGGAAAGCTTCAGACAGAGGGTGGAGGTGGCCCAAGGGAAGCTATGTGTGTTAGACATATGAGCACTTTCTCTCTCTGTCGCTCTCTGTCTCTCTGTCTCTCTCTGTCTCTGTATCTCTCTGTCCTTTCTCTGTGTGTGTGTGTTCATGTGAGTGTGTGAGTGCATGTATATATGTTCATGTGTTTCCACTCAAGCTCTTTGGAGCTGAAGTGATTCCATCTCGAACCCCAGATTCCTGTTCCAGGCATGGAACCAGAGAAATTGGTGTTTGTTCTGTCATTTCAATCCTATTTGCTTCCTATGTGCCCATTTCTCGCTATTGAAATGGGGATGTTTATTTTTGAGCCACTGTATGTTGGAAGCATGTAATTTTTAAAAGTAAGTTGTAGCAGTTAATAGCCTTGCTTGAGTTTTAGAAAAACACTTTGGGCTTTTGAACAGCATGGGGGTGACTGTAAAAGGCCACACGGACATTCGAAGTTTGGGTTTAATTTATTTTCCATTATGAGATAGGCACGAGCCTTTAGAAAACAGAAATACAATGGTATATTTTAACTGTGAGCTGTTCCCGTAGGCTTATATATTTGAGCACTTGGTCCTCAGTGGAGCTGGATTGAAGTGGAGCCTGGAAGAAAGATGTGCTAAGCTTTGAGGTTCCTTATCTTCCTGAGACGTTCTATCTTTCCTGTGCACAGTATAATATGACCAGCCACTCTTGTCACTGTGTCTTCCCCATCATGAGGGACTGCATCTCTTTAATTGTAGACCATAAAATTACCTCCCCTAGGGTGGCTTCTTGTCAGGTATCTGATCATTACAATGGGCAGAGTAAATAATAAATGATCTGCTGAGATCAGGAGATTTTTAAAAAGTGTTCAACTTTGCTTATGGCATAAGACATGACCTATTTTTGAAAAGTTTGTATGGGCTGTGGGCAAGGTTGTGAATTCCTCATCCGTTTGATCGACTATTCTATTAGATTCTATAGATATCTGTTAAGTTCAGCTAGTTGATGACACAGTTTAACCCTAACATTTCTTAGCTGATGCTCATCTGGTCTGGGTGATCTATTTATTAATAAGATTATTGAAGTAATTGATATTACTGCATCTTGATGTGTTTTTCCCTTTATGCCTCAGTGTTTTCTTTTACTAAATAGGATGGACCAATGTTTGGTCCATATATGGACTTAGAATTATATCCTTTTCAGATTGTCCCTTCTACTGATAGAAAGTGATCTTTAAAAAAACCAAAAAACTCTTTTGATTAAATTGGCGTGAAATAGCTACACCTACTTGTTTTTGGATTCCATTCCCTTGTGATAGCATTTTCTAGCCTGCATTTTGAGTCTTTCTGTGTCTTAACCAGTAAGATGAGTTTCTTGCAGACAGCAAAGAGTTGGATGTTTTGGTTTCCCCCCATTATGAATCCTTTAACTGGAAAATTAAGAGTCCTTACATTTAGAGTTATTGAAAGGTGTATATTAATACCTTGTTGTTCATATTAGAGATTTGTTGACTGAATGAATGCTTGTTCCTGCTTTCTCAGTATTTTAATCCATTCTTTTGTAATATTTATTATTTCCTGAACTCTTGGAATTGTGAATATCTTTTGGCCCATTCTGTATATAATATTCTCTTGAAATATATTCTGCAATGATGGTTTAACAGCTATAAGTTTTATTAGTTTGCATTTACATTTAGTTAGATTTATGGGGAAAAGTCTTTTATTTTTTCATTAATTTTAAAGAATAGCTGACAGATATAGTAATCTTGGTTGGGAGATATTGTTTTCCTGTGTTGAAATACATTAGTCAGTGCTATCCAGCCTTTAGCATTTGTGTCAAGAGTGCTGGTCTTAATCTATTAGGCTTTGTAAATAATAACACTTTTTATTTCTTGAAGATTGCAGTGTTTTTTTTTAAATTCTTGGTCTTTTCACACAATATTATACAGAGTAGTTCTTCTCTGATTATGCCTCCTATAGTTGGATATCCATTTTATGTTTGCTCCTTTTTCCTTTATTGCATTATGAATGAAATAATTCCTATCAACATTATCTTTAATTTCTGGGATTCTTTCTTTCACCTAGTCTAGCCTATTGGTGATACTTCCCACTGAGTTTTTATTTGGTTTATTGAGCATTTTGTTACCAAAACTTGAGTCTATGTTCTAGAATCTCGACTTACTGACTTTCTCACCCAACTCTTGAAGTGACACACATCTCTTTATCTGAATGCTCTTTTAGATCATCAGTCATTTTCAGACTCTTGGGTAGTTGTATTAGTTCATATCTGTAATCCCTGTACCTGTGTGGCAGAGCAATGAGGATCAAGAGCCCAAGACCAGCCAGGACTCCATTGTGAAGCATGGCATAAAAATAAGGCAAAAAAAAAAAAAAAAAAACCAAACAAATATAAAAATAAATACCACCCCCAGACCAGACTTTTACAATTCTTTGGCATCTCAACTATTTCCCAACCTTTGACCCCTACTACTGAACTTTTGGAAGCATAGTGTCTGCTCCCTTTTTTTTTCTCCTCTTATTCTCCCTCTCCCTCTCTCTCTCTCTCTCTCTCTCTCTCTCTCTCTCTCTCTCTCTCTCTCCTCCCTCCCTCCCTCCTTCCCTCTCTCCCTCTCTCCCTTCCTTCCTTCCTTCCTTCCTTTCTTTCTTCCTTCCTTCCTTCCTTCCTCCTTTCTTTTCTTCTTTCTTCCTTCCTTCATTTCTTTTCCTTCCTTCCTTCCTTCCTTCCTTCCTTCCTTCCTTCCTTCCTTCCTTCCTTTTCTTCTTTCTTTTCCTTCTTTGCTTTCCCTTCCTTGCTTTATTTATTTTTCTTTCTTCTCTCTCTCTCTCTCTCTCTCTCTCTCTCTCTCTCTCTCTCTCTCTCTCAAGTTAGGGTCTTGTGCATTTAGGCAAGTGCTATGAAGCTGATATACACCCTTAATTTTTAATATTTTGAGGAGTATTTCTGTGTAGTACAGATGTCCTTAAACTCATGGTAGCCTCCCTTTCTTATCTGGAGCACCACTGTCACAAGTACTAAGCCAGAGATTTCTTGTGTTTCTCTACTGCACATCTGTTTAACTGAATACCTCACCTTTACACAGGGGTATTCTTAGTGAACAGCGACCTCTTGAGGCCTCAATCCCCATTACCACACAGAGAGGAGAAAACAAAACACCACAGCAACAATGAGAAGACAAAGTAGGTACAGAGATCCAGAAAAAGTGACCTGAAGACAACTGCCTGGCGTCACAGAAGTGGCCAAAATTTTAAAAAATAAACGGATTTAAGAATGAATAAAGGCTAAATTGACCGTTTGCAAAAGAATAAAATAAATGAATAATGGGGAAAGAGGAAAGAAAGAAACAAAGTAAAACAAGGATTAAAAAAAAATAAGTAAAGGAGAAAGATCAAAGCAAGAGGTGCTGGGGGTCCATCAGAGCAGAAGAGCAGCGCTAGGCATCCACAGGGCAAAGTCCTAGGTTTAGTTCCATATTTAAAAATTAAAAATAAATAAGCAAATAAATGAATAATTTGGTAATTGCTAGAAATAATAGTGTTTAAAAACCCAAGAACAAGAAAGAAAAGAGATGGAGACTTATGAAAGCTTCATTTCTGGTCATCTAATATTGGAATCTGCCAGAGGGAGCAGATAGTCGGCCCCAGCTGCCATCGATCAAAACTCCTTTCTGCTCCCATCATGCCTGTGGGTAGGCTGTGTGCAGGCCAATGTCCAGTCCAGTCCAGTCCAGTCCAGTCCAGTCTAGTCCAGTCAACAGTATGCTGTCAATCAATATCAGGACTGCATTAACTTTAAACTCATCTATTTTTTTCAATGCCAAGAGGCAGGCAGGCTCTTGCTCACTCAAGAGAGAAGCCCAGTCTGTGCACCCAGGGATGGCTCACATCGGAGCTGGGATGCCCCCTTTGTGTCAGAAGGTGGGGGAAGCAAGCAAAGCTTCTGCACTGAAGAGTAGACCTGGGGAAACCAAGTGACCTACCTGCCAATCTTTAAGTAGATTCAGGCTCCATCAAGCAGTGAACCACCCAGAGGGAGGGAGGAGGCTGTAAAAAAAGTGGAGACCTTTTGGACTTGGGTTCATAGCTCTAGTAGGTAGGCAAGCCACCTGCCTTGGCTCAGGGCTCTCAGTATCCACAGAAACATGCAGGTACTAACTCACCGCTGTGGGTGAGCCTACCAACCACTGAACCCTCCAAAGACAATCCCTTCATTGCTTAAACTTCTCAATGGGTCCACTCCTAACCCCTCCTCCCTCTATAACTGCTGTCACCAAGGCTGTGCAACAGGGTGTCTCAAGGCTCCCTAACATATTATTTTTCTCTTGCTTTGAGGAACAACTCGGGCCCAAAAAAATAGGTTATTTCTCAAGATGGCACCTGGTTAAAGCTCTCTGAAATATGTGGCTGGGACTGTGGATCAGTTGTCATCACGGATGCTGTTCCAAGATGACTTTGTGGTTGGAGCTCTGGGAAAGCCATGTAAATATTAGGAGGCAGGATTTATGGGAGAAAGCATGCCTCTGGAGGCAGGCTTTGAGTTTTTATTTATTTATTTGTTTATTTTTTTAATGGAACAACTTTATTTTAAAAAAACAAAGATAAATGTACAGATTTTAAAAAGCATTTTGCATAACAGTATATGAATACATTTTTGTCAGTACTTAATTTTTTTAAAGGTTTGATAGAATGCCTTAAAATCTTACTAGTTACAATGAGCATAAAGTACATGTAAAACTTGATGTAATCTGGAAATAGTCAAAGTTTTCTTGGTGTGTAAATATTAAGGGTAATGACTTTTCATTTTTTTGGCCTTGTTTTTCTTGAACTTCATATAGTCTGTAAGTTGTTTCTGGGGTATTCAGAGCTTTCTGGGGTTAGTATCCAATAATCAGTGATTGCATATTATGTCTGTTCTTTAGTGACTGGGCTACCACACTTAGGATGATATTCACTAGATGCATCCATTTTCTTAAGAATTTCATAAAGTCATTGTTTCTGATAGCTGAGTAGTACTCCATTTACCACAATATACCACAATTTTTGTATCCATTCATCTACTGAAGGATATCTGGGTCCTTTCCAGCTTATGGCTATTATAAATAGGGTTGCAATGAACATTGTGGTGCATGTGTTTTTGTTGTATGTTGGAGCATCTCTGGGGTATATGCCCAGAAGTGGAATAACTGAGTCTTAAGGTAGGACTATGTCCAATTTACTAAGGAACTGCCAGACTGATTACCAGAGTGTTTGTACCAGTTTACAACCCCACCAGCAATGAAGAAGTGTTACTTTTTCTCCGAATCCTCACTAGCATCTGCTGTCAATAAATTTTTGATCTTAGACGTTCTGACTGGTGTGAGGTGGAATCTCAGGGTTGTTTTGATTTGCATTTCCCTGATGGCTAAGGATGTCGAGCACTTCTTTAGATGCTTCTCAGTCATTTGATATTCCTCAATTGAGAACTTTTTGTTTGGCTCTGTACCCCATTTTTAATAGGGTTGTTTGATTCTCTGGTGTCTAGCTTTTTGAGTTCTTTGTATACCTTGGATATTAGGCCTCTATCTGATGTGGTGTTGGTAAAGATCTTTTCCCATTCTGTTGGTTGCCGTTTTGTTTTCTTGACAGTGTTCTTAGCCTTACAGAAACTTTGCAATCTAATTAAGGCCCATTTGTCAATATTGGTCCAACTGACACTCAGCATGCAGAAGAATGAGAATTAGACCCTTTCTTATCTCCTTGTACAAAGATCAAGTGTAATGGGATCAAAGATCTCCACATTAAACCAGGTGCATTGAAACTATTAGATGAGAAAGTAAGGAAAACCTTAGACAACATATGCACAGGGGGAGTTTTCCTGAACAGAACACCAACACTTGTGCTCTAAGGTCAAAGATCAACAAATGGGACTTAATTTGTTGCAAAGTTTCTGTAAGGCTAAGAACACTGTCAAGAAAACAAAAAGGCAGCCAACAGAGTGGGAAAAGATCTTTACCAACCCCACAGCTGATAGAGGTCTAACATCCAAGGTATACAAAGAACTCAAAAAGCTAGACAATAGAGAATCAAACAACCCTATTAAAAATGGGTTACAGAGCTAAACAAAAAGTTCTCAATTGAGAAATATTGAATGACTGAGAAGCATCTAAGGACGTGCTCGACATCATTAGCCATAAGGGAAATGCAAATCAAAACAACCCTGAGATTCCACCTCACACCAGTCAGAGTGGCCAAGATCAAAAATTCAGATGACAGCAGATGCTGTCGAAGATGCAGAGAAAGAGGAACACTTCTCCATTGTTGGTGGGGTTGTAAACTAGTACAAAAACTCTGGGAATCAGTCTGGTGGTTCCTCAGAAAATTGAACATAGTACTTACTACCTGAAGACCCAGTTATTCCACTCTGGGCATATACCCCAGAGAAGCTCCAACATATGATAAAGACACATGCAACACAATGTTCATAGCAGCCCTATTTATAATAGCCAGAAGCTGGAAAGGACTCAGATGTCTCTCAGTATATGAATGGATTCAAAAATTGTGGTATATTTACACAATGGAGTACTATTCAGCTATAAGAAACAATGACTTTATGAAATTCTTAAGAAAATGGATGCATCTAGAGAATATCATCCTAAGTGAGGTAACCAAATCACTAAAGAACAGACATAATATGCAGTCACTGATAATTGGATACTAACTCCAGAAAGCTCTGAACACTCCAGAAACAACTCACAGACTATATGAAGTTCAAAAAAAGAAAAGAAAAAAAAAACCATTATGCTTAATCTTTACACACCAAGAAAACTTTAACTATTTCCAGTTTACATCTTGTTTTACATGTACTTTATGCTCATTGTAACTAGTAATATCTTAAAGCAAAAATTCAAACCTTTAAAAAAACCAAGCACTGACAAAAATGTACTCCAACCAAGCACTGACAAAAATGTATTCGTATACTTTTATGCAAAATAGCTTAAACTCTGTACATTTATCTTTGATTTTTAAAATAAAGTTGTTCAATTAAAAAAAATATTTGACCTTAGAGCACGAGCCATTGGTGTTCTGTTCAGGAAATTTTCTCCTGTACCTATGTGTTCTAAGGTTTTCCCTACGTTCTCTTCTAATAATTTCAGTGTACCTGGTTTAATGTGGAGATGTTTCATCTACTTGCACTTGAGCTTTGTACAAGGATATAAGAAAGGGTCTATTTTCATTCTTCTGCATGCTGAGTGCCATTTGGACCAACACCATTTGTTGAAGAAGCTGTCCTTTTTCCATTGAATGTTACAGCTCCTTTGTCAAAAATCAGGTGACCATATATATGAGGGCTCATTTCTAGATCTTTCATTCCATTCTATTCCATTGATCCACGTGCCTATCTCTGTACCAGACCCATGCAGTTTTTTACAAAATTGCCTTGTAATATAGCTTGAGGTCAGGGATTGTGATTCCCACAGATGTTTTCTTGTTGTTGAGAATGAATTTTGCTATTCTAGGTCTTTTGTTATTCCTGATGAAATTGCACATTGCTCTTTCCAACTCAGTGAAGAATTGGGTTGGAATTTTGATGGAGATTGCATTTAATCTGTAGATTGCTTTTGGTAAGATGGTCATTTTTACAATGTTGATCCTTCCAATCCATGAGCATGGGGGATCTTTCCATTTTCTGAGATCTTCCTCGATATCCTTCTTTAGAGATTTAAACTTCTGGTCATACAGGTCTTCACTTGCTTAGTTAGAGTAAGAGCAAGGTATTTCATAGTTTTTGTGACTATTGTGAAGGGTATCTTTTCCCTAATTTCTTTCTCCACATGTTTGTCCTTTGAATATAGGAAGGCTACTGATTTGTTTGAGTTAATTTTATATGCAGCCACTTTTCAGAACTTGTTTATTAGCTGTAGGAGTTCTCTGGTGGAATTTGTGGGGTCCCTTAAGTACACTATCATGTCATCTGCAAAAAGTGATGTTTTTACTTCTTCCTTTCCAATTTGTATCCCTTTGATTTCCTTTTGCTGTCTAATTGCTCCAGCCAGGACTTTCAGTACTATGTTGAATAGGTAGGGGGAGAGTGGGCAGCCTTGTCGAGTCCCTGATTTTAGTGGGATTGTTTCAAGTTTCCCACCGTTAAGTTTGATGTTGGCTGTTGGTTTGCTGTAAATTGCTTTTATTATGTTTAGGTATGAGCCTCGGATTCCTGTTCTTTCCAAGACTTTTAACATGAAGGGGTGTTGAATTTTGTCAAATGCTTTCTCAGCATCTAGTGAGATGACCATGTGGTTTTGTTCTTTGAGTTTGTTTATATGGTGGATTACATTGATGGATTTCTGTATATTAAACCATCACTGCATCCCAGTGATGAAGACTACTTGATCATGGTTAATGATCGTTTTGATAATGTTGTGTTTTCATTTTCTTTAAATTCTAGAAAATCCTTAATTTCTTTCTTTATTTCTTCTTTGACCATGCTATCGTTTAATAGAGCATTGTTTAGTTTCCATGTGTATATGGGCTTTTTGTTGTCTTTTTTGTTATTAAAGACCAGCCTTAGACCATCGTGATCTGATAGGATGCATGGGAGTATTTTTATCTTCTTATATCTATTGAGGCTTGTTCTGTGACCGACTCTATGATTAATTTTTGAGAAGGTGCCATGAGGTGCTAAGAAGAAGGTGTATTCTTTTGTTTTCAGATGGAATTTTTTGTAGATGACTATTAATTCCAATTGATTCATAACCTCTGCTAGTTTCACTGTGTCCTTGTTAAGTTTCTGTTTTCATGATCTGCCCATTGATGAAAGTGGGGTGTTGAGGTCTCCCGCTATTATTGTGTGTGGTGCAATGCATTTTTGAGCTTTAGTCGGGTTTCTTTTATGAATATGGGTGCTCTTGTGTTTGGAGCATATGTTAAAGATTTAGAGTTCTTCCTGACAAATTTTCCCTGTAATGAGTAAAAAGTGTCTTTCCTTATCTTTTTGATAACTTTTGGTTGAAAATCTACTTTATTTGATATTAGAATGGACACTCCAGCTTGTTTCTTGGGGCCATTTGCTTGGAAGGTATGTTCCCCAATCTTTTACTCTGAGATAATGTCTGTCTTTGTCTCTGAGATGAGTTTCCTGTATGCAGCATAATGCTGGATTTTGTTTATGTGTCCAGTCTGATAGCCTATGTCTTTTTATCAGGGAATTGAGTCCATTTTTGTTAACAGATATTAAGGAATAATAGTTGCTGTATCCTGCTATTTTTGCTTTTAGAGGTAGAATTGTGCCTGTGTTCCTTCTTTTAGTTATCTTGCTTAGGAGATTTCTTGTTTTTACTAAGATGTAGTTTCCCTCGTTGTATTGGGTTTTCCACCTATAATTTGTTGTAGTTCTGGGTTTATTGTCAGATATTGTGTAAATTTAGTTTTGTCCTGGAATATCTTGGTCTCTCCATCTATGGTGATTGTGAGTTTTGTTGGGTATAGCAGCTTGGGCTGACACTTGTGTTCTCTTAGGGTCTGCATGATGTCTGTCCAGGATCTTCTAGCTTTCAGAGTCTCTGTTGAGAAATCGGTGTGATTCTGATTGGTCTGCCTTTATATGTTACATACTTACTGCTTTTAGTATTCTTTCTTTGCTTTGGGCACTTGGTGTTTTGACTATTATGTGTCGGGAGGAGTTTCTTTTCTGGTCCAATCTATTTGGAGTTCTGTAGGCTTCTTTTATGCTCATGGTCATCTCATTCTTAAGTGTAGGGAAGTTTTCTTCTACAATTTTGTTGAAGATAGTTACTGTGCCTCTTAGTTGATATTCTTTGCCCTCTTCTATTCCTATTATCCTTAGGTTTGGTCTTCTCATTTTGTCCTGGATCTCCTGGACATTTTGGGTTAGGAGCTTTTTGGCTTTTGCATCTTCTCTGACTGTTTTGTCTATGTTTTCCATGTTGTCTTCTGCCCCTGAGATTCTCTCTTCCATCTCTTGTAGTCTGTTGGAGATGCTTGGATCTGTTACTACTGATTTCTTTTTTAGGTTTTCTACCCCCAGGGTTGTCTCTTTTAGTGTTTTCTGTATTGTTTCCATTTCCATTTTAAATTCCTTTTTTAATTCCTTCATCTCTTTGGTTCTGTTTTCCTCTAGTTCTTTGATTTCTTTGAGTGTTTTTCTTGTTTCCTTTTTAAAAGCTTCTATTTCTTTATGCTTTTCCTCCGGTTCATTTTTAAGGATCTCTATCATCATCTTGAGGTATGATTTCGGGTCTGAGTCTTCTTTTTCTGGAGTGTTTGGCATTCAGGTGTTTGCTGTGATGGGAGAGCTAGGTTCTGGTGTTACCAGGTTGTCTTGGTTTCCATTGGGTAAGTTCTTTCGCTTTCCTCTTTCCATTTTGTTGTCTGCGATTATAAGTGGTCTTGTTGTCAGTGATTAGTTCCCATCTCTCCCATGTACCTTGCCTGTGTCCTTGGATCTCTGCTCTTCCCTGTGGCAGATGGCTTGAGCATTTGGTCCACACACTTGTGCCTTCCTGGTGGAAACTGAGTCCCTACGGCAGAGTTCCTGCTCCCCTGAACATTTTGGAGGGGCACTTTCTCTGAGCTCAGCCCAGACCTCTTTGTGCCCTGGCTACTCGCAGCGCTGTCTCACCAGGCCTGCGTTTCTGGATCACCGCTGTTCGCTTTGAGTTTTTATAACCTGGCTCCAGTTTCTGTTTTCCATTTCTTGGATATGGAAACAGTTTCTTCTGGCTCCTACTGCCGTGATGGCAGGCCTTTCCTGTCACTGTGGACCCTATCCCTTCAGAACTGTAAGGCCAAAACAAACGGTTCTCTCTTAAGCTGCTTTTATTTCGTCAGGACAACAAAAGGGGATGAACATGCCCTCCCTTCTCCCTGGGAGGAGTTATGCTTGAAATGGTTTCTCCCCCAGAATACTTTGTTGCTTCTCCATGTAAATGATAGCAGTCAACCCTTACTTTATTCTGGATGCACCTTGTGTCTTTGCCTCCACGAATATTGTCTTTTCTCAGCTGGCCTGACTTTCCTCATTCTTGGAGTAGCACACAAGAAACTCCTAATAAGCCTTCTCCTTCAGGGATGCTGGATTTTTACTTCTAAGTGAAAGAGACCCTATTCTGCTAAAGGAAAAAGATGTGACCAAGAAGGAGGGCAAGACACAGAGATGTCAGCAACACACAAGGATCCTAGACCAATAGCAAGTCACAGGGGTCCCAAGGCCACGGGAGTTAGGATGGTGTCTGTTTGCTTGCCACTGCTGTGAGATGGGCCATGACAAAAAGCAGCATCAGGAGGAAAGGGTTGACTTGGCTAACACGTTTCATCGAGGTCCACTGAAGAAAGGAAAGGCAGAATCCATGCAGGAATTCTGGTTGCCTCCTGTTCATCCTTATGGCTTGCTCAGCTTGCTTTCTTCTACAATCCAGTACCATCCACTCAGTAGGTACCACCTACAGTTGGCTGGGCCCTCCCACATCAATTATTAACCAGGAAGATATCCGAACAGACTTGTCCACAGATCCATTTTTTTAATAAGCAATCAGTTGTGATTCCTTCTTCCTAAATATCTGTAGCTTGTGTCAGGCTGACAGAAACAAGCAAGCACAGAAGGTGTTAGCAAGGCACAGAACAACTGAGCGACCCACACAGGGGAGATGTCAGCATGCCAGAAGTCCTGAGCCATGGTAATGAAGGGTGACATGAGTAGGACACAGGGGAGATGTCAGACGTAGCTACTCTGAAGTGGAAACTTAAGGGTTCTTTGGAAAGTCGGTTACGTCGGATGGTGTTTTGCTGGGACAAACCAGGGAAGGGGTGTTTTCCTGAAGCGGACACACGTGAAAGACTAAGGCAGACTCATGAAGAAATGTTTAGCTGGAGCAGGCACTGGAGAGATGTTTTGCTAAAGCAATCATATGAAAGGACACAAGATGAAGGATACTTTGCTAATGGCACATATGTATTGGTCCGTCTTATGTTTCGTAGTTGAGCTGTGTTTTGGGGGCTCCACAGAGAGAAATGCACCAAAAACGACTACAGTTTCTGGCCTCTTCTGAGAACTTGGGCTGATTGGCAGAGTGATGTCAGCTGAGGTAAGACATGTGCTGAGGCAAGACACGTGGAAAATGTGATGTTTAGAGGGTATAAGTAGGACCCGACAAACAGAGACATGGCTGAGCTAGGCTTGCTTATCGAGAGTTAGCTGTTCAATGCTTGTGGGTCTCATGTGTGTTTTCAATGATCTTTGCTTCCCTGAGAAAGGCACAGCTCGGAACTTCTCCTGGTGTTCCCCTGGTCCCTTCTGCTGACTGGAGCCAAGGCTGAGGCCTGGCTGTCTCTGCTAGGTAGTTCTGTGGCCACTGATTTGTGTTCGATATCCTGACTACCAAACTGGACGGCTGGTGTATCTGTGAAGTGTCTGTGAGTGGATCAAGCTGCCGCTGGCCTGTGAACTGAACTGCTGATTTCCAGACAACACAAAACGGAATTGCTCAGAAGAACCTTTCTAAACAGGTTCACATCTCCCATATCCTTTCTTTTCCACCGCCTATGGTGGGTGGTGTGGGCTAACAGGAAAATCAAAGCATTTAAGAGCCATCATTAAAAGTAAGGTTTGAAAAACATTAAAGTTACGCTTCTCAGGAGAGATCATAGGCTGTGGGTGTCAGGAACAGTGATAGAAACACACGGAGACCACAGACCAGGCTTCCACAGGAAGTTGCTCTGGAGGCCTGGAGCCTCTTACACAGGGAACTCTGAGGTAAGAACATGAGATGGAGCTGTGTGCATAAAAGAGGAGAGAGAAGGGTTCTTATTCTATGGTACTAATCAGTCCTTCACCAAGGGATGCTGCAGCAGGGGCTACTGTCCACTTCCTAGTCTTCCGTCCCCACACTACAGGTTCTAATGGTCAGACAACTACAGGCGAGGACTTCCAAGCGTGTTCAGTACACAGAGAAAGTTATCCCATGTTCATGGATGGGAAGAATATTTTCTAAATGTTTGTGCTACCCAGATTCAATGCAATTTCTATCAAAATGCCAACGATAATTATTGTCATGCACATGCACACATACATACACACATGTGCCAAAACAGCTCCAAGGGTTGGGGACAAAACTGCTGGCATTATAATATTTGATATGAAAACATGATTACAGGCTTCAGAAGCCAAAACACCATGCCATTGAAATATAACCAGGCACATAGTTGGGGCATCTTGGAAATGAGAAGGGCTGCAGGAGTTTAAGAGGGACATCGAATACATTGTTTACATCCAAATTTGAGGTATGAGGCCCTCTGCTCACTGACATTATCTGGGGGAACCGATAAGATTATGCTTCCTCTGGTCAAGGGAAATGAGAAGAATAAACCTTAAAAACAGGTGAATACAGGCCCAAGGGGCTGTGGACAAACAGCACCTGTAAGCTTTCCATAAACCCAGGGGATGCTGGGAATAGTGACCATTGTGATGCTGTGGGTGAGATGCCCAGGGACACCCTGGAGTCAGGACATATGTCTAACCTGAGTTGGTCAAAACCCTAGAAAGCCTAGAGAACCCCTTAAGGTTGTTGTTTTGGTTTTGGTAGAATGTCCCCCAGTTCTATTTCCAGTTGAGACTTGAAAGTGTGCTCTCCTTTGGGGATGAGACTGGTCCAGTGTACGTAAGTTGAGATGAGGTCAGAGGTTCATGGCATGTCCTCTCCACAAAAGAAGGCCAACACAAAGAAACAATATCAGCTAGGCCATTGGAACATTGGGAATGAGCCCCTGGGGAGTGTGTATCTAGGGAGCAAGTACCTGGGAGACAAGCACCTGGAGACAAGCACCTGGAGACAAGCACCTGGGGACAAGCACCTGGGGGACAAGAACCTGGGGACAAGCACCTGGGGACAAGCACCTGGAGGACAAGCACCTGGGGACAAGCGCCTGGAGGACAAGCACCTGGGGACAAGCACCTGGGGACAAGCACCTGGAGGACAAGCACCTGGAGGACAAGCACCTGGGGGCAAGCACCTGGAGGACAAGCACCTGGGGACAAGCACCTGGGGGACAAGCACCTGGGGACAAGCACCTGGAGGACAAGCACCTGAGGATTGAGAACCTGGAGGTGCAAGCACCTGATGAGAGAGACCTGGGGGTGGGGTAAGCACCTGGGATGGAGCACCTGGGAGGGAGCACCAGGGTGTGTCAGGGATCTGACAGTGCTCCAGCATGCAAAGATGCTCGGTGAGGTTTTGAAGAGACGGATCAAGCATACTGTTCCCTTCATTCCATATCTTGAGAGGACCCTGATCCAAGAGAGATTTGTGTGGTGATAAAGAGTGACAATTATTACCGTAACAGAAAGAAATGGCAGTGCTGAGCTCACGTCGAGGGCAGAGGCATAGAGGAAAAAGCCACTTGTCAATGCAGAAACAACCCATATCATGAGGAGAAACAGTAGAGGAGAGAGAAAGAGAGAGAGAGAGAGAGAGAGAGAGAGAGAGAGAGAGAGAGAGAGAGAGAGAGAGAGAAAGAGAGAGAGAGAGAGAGAGAGAAACATAGTACGGGTTGTAGAGATATCTCACTGGTCAAACACTTGTCTATCATGTTTTAAACCATTGGTTTGATTGCCAGCACTGCAGTATCATAAATAAATAAACAGGGAAAATTAATAGAATGGCAGGAGTGTGTTTTTATTTGACTAGGATGGATTAAGTTCACCAGTCGAATATTATAAACTGTGGCCGGGGAGCTGGCTCAGTGGGTAAGAGAACCTGCTTTGTGTACACAAGGACCCGAGTTCAAATCTTTAACACTCACACAGAAAGTCTGATGTAGATACAAATGCATCCATCTCAGCCACTCCTGAGAGCTGGGACAGGGAGATGGGACGGGAAGATCCTTGGGGCTTGCTGGCTGCCAGCCTTCATCCAGGCTCAGTGAGAAGTCTGTCTCGAGTGACTACAATAGCAAGTGATAGAGCAGGACACTCAGTGTACACCTCTGACTTCTGTATTACACACACACACACACACACACACACACCACCATACCCAGCATACATACATACTATATCACAACCACACATACACACCATACCATACCAAACATATGCACTTACCTATACCACTATGCCATATAACACACACACACACACACACACACACACACACACACACATATACACACACTGAATTTTCAACAAGATGTGAACTGGGTGAATAGACATAAAATATCCACTCTGCTCAATGATAATGACGTACACAGGAAACTCCCCTCACCGATAAAGAAGCACGAAGTAAAGGTGAGCCATGGAAAGGAGGCACTATGCAGACAGGAAGCCTGCACGGGGCGGAGTAGACCATATGAAACAACCCTTTAATCGTAAACCGTGGAAAGAGGAGGCTTGGGTGCTATGGCTTGGGTGTGAACTGTATTCTCAGAAGGCTCCTGTGTTGACAGTGCTCAGTTCCCACCGCCACACCTTTCAAAGCTGAGGCTTCTGAGACAGGCTTAGACCACGAGTGCTCTGCCCTCCTCAGTAGAGAAACTCATTGGAGCATCGATACATCGCTCACATTGTAGAGAAGTGGTAGATGGTTAAACTGCAGTGATGTTCGTAATCTGGGCTGTTGCCAGAATCCATGTTGATGTCCCGATTTGCACTGCCGCTAGAAACCGTGTAGACGTCCATGATTCCAGGGGCCGCCTCAATCTGCTCAATCCGTTGCTGCTGTTAACCACTGTGGGCAGAAAAACCTCTCCTGCAGTGGTGTCAATGACTTCAGATTCATAAGCGAGAATCAGAGATTTTGAAGGCCTCTGTGCCACTCCCCACACCCTGAAGAAACAGTCCAGACAGGAAGCTGTTGAAGACAGTCTTTACGGATTGTGATAAGGATGCTGAAGTGTAGCTCTTCACAGTTGACGGCTTTTGGTAAGGGGTGGAGGTGGGAAGGACTCAGTTTTCTAAGGGACTGGCCACTGGGAGTTTACCCATGCTTCGCTGGGTGTATGGGCAACAGAAATTGGAGGAGTTGAAGGGGGACAGGGTGGGAGGGTAGACCTGGATGAACTGGAAAGTGCAGGTAATGGGGTGCATTGTGTGAAATTTCCAGATAATTAATAAAAATGCTATGCCGAGTAACAAAAGAGAAAGGGCATAGTTAGAAGAGGTGAGCCACTGGGCACATCTCATCCTTGCCCCCTCTCAACCTGTTTCTTGGCCACCATAAGGCAAGTATCTGCTCCAGCACCTTTCTGCCATGACAGTCTGGCCCAGTGCAGACTCGGGCTGCAGCTGTAGTCAGCCATGAGCTAACACCTCTGAAAGAAACCAAAGTAAGCTGCCCTCTTTTAACTTCTCCTGTGTTTGTCAGAGTGAAGAGAAGCTGACTGACATGGTCAGCACAGAATGAGAAAGGGGTCAGTCCAACAAGAGAACGTGTCAATTGTAAATATGTTCACACTGCACCAAGGTAATTCTTCTGTAAAGTGAAACTTACTAGATATAAAGGGAGAGAGAGAGAGAGTTCAGCACGAAAGTGATGGGGCGCTTGGCCAATGGGAAACCACTCACACAGTCTTCTCCAGGCATGAGTACCCTGAGAGGGGTCACCCCTAACACATACCCATGAGTAACACTAAATGGACTTGAATAAATTGTGTTTATATGTACATATGCATATATGTTACCATAATAATTAAAGAAGGGCTTGTGGATTTGAGAGGGAACGGAGGGCACTGGAGGAGTTGGACGGGGACAGGGTGGGAGGGAGATGGGTGAAAATACAGTACTAAGAATGAAATTCTCAAAAAATAGAAAACCAAATCAGCGAGCACTATATCAAACCTCTACAACCAGTGTCCCTAACACACACATGTAACTCTACTGCCAGCTGTCACCCACCTCAATGTCACGTGAAGACAAGGTCACCCTTTAGTAAAGGCCAGGTGTTAGGACATGAAACAAATCTCATCAAACTTAAGGTGAAGTTGAAAATACAGCATGCATTCTCTTCAAGCGTCATAGGAAAAAAGTGCAAACCAACCAAGGGAACTTTGGAACCCCTGGAACGTGAAACCCTAACAGCATTCTCTTGAACAACTGGTAAACCAATGGGTAAATTAAAGGAAAATTTAAATGTTGTTGAGAGAAATGCAAATGCAGCTTTAGCTGGACCCATGTGACACCGTAAAATACTGAGGGAGCCTAATTTATGCCACTTAGCGCCTTCATAATGAGATGAAAGAGTTCAAAAGCACAGCCTGTTGATGCAACTCAATAAATCAGAAAAGCAAGAAACAAATTAAACCCCAAATTAGCAGAAGGAAAGAAGTAACAAGGACTGGGGTACAAATAATGGAACAGAAAACTCAGAAATAAAAACAAAACCAAGCACAGCCAAAAGATCAATTAAACAAGTGGATTGTGGAAAAGATGTAATTGGCAAGCTTTTAGGTACTCTAGCAGAGGAGAAAAGGGAGAGCAGATCCAAATAAAATTAGGCATGTTTTGGACTGTGACCAAGAGAAATAGCAGTTTTTCTCCAAAACTTGATAATAAGACTTAATTGCCAGCCACCTGCAAACCTGCAAACTTCAATCCAGACCTGCAGCCCCCAGGTCTTCCTTAGGCACAGCCACATTGCCTGGGTTAGTACAGGTATCATAGGTCAACTGGGCACAAGGCAGAGGATCAGTGGAACCTGGCGAGCCCAGACCCACTGGAAACAACTATGTCTCTGATCCTGCCGCTGCTGGCTTAGGGAACACTGGGGGTGAGGGTGGGGCTGAAGTACTGTAAGAACCGAAGTGCCAGAAGTCCGTGGTGGCTCAGGCTCTCCTAGAATTGGCAGCATAAACAAGACAGGAAGAGTAGCAATGTCAATGGACTTGATGATGTAGACGGGGAAATGATCTCGGGGTCCTATGTAGACAAAGAACGGTAGGTAACTAACGATGGCTGGAAGTAGAATTATCCTCTTCCAGGGATGAGCCACTTGGTTGTCCAGTGTAGAGCAGTCAGTCCTAAACCACATACAGATCAACAACAAAAATGGGCGGTACAGATTGTAGTTATACATTTGTGCAAATATGTAAAGTGTGTGTGCATGTGTGTGTGTGTGTGGGTGCGCAAGTGTGTGCATGTAACAACCATAATCAAAGGGGGAAAAGTCTATGAACCTGATGGTGGGAGGGGGTGTGGGGAGGATTTAGAAGAAGTGCTGTAATTCTATTTCAATTTAAAACATATCTTAATGGCTCAGCATGGCAGCCCACACCTTTAACTTCAGGGAGGCAAAGGAGAGTGGATCTCGGTGAGTTTGAGGCCAGGCTGGTCTACAAAGCAAGTTCCAGGACAGCTTGGGCTGTTACACAGATAAATCTTGTCTTGGAAAAAACCCAACCAACCCACCAACCAACCAACCAACCAACCCAAAACCCCATATTTAACAAGAGAAAAGGAAGCTGAAGGGGAATGGAGATTAATCTCAATAAACAGAATTTGATTAAAAAAAAACCCAACAAAACAGAAAAGGAGACTTTATTGGTGAGGACACCACAAACAAGTCACAGAACTTGAAGAAACCAAGTTGTTAATGATCTGGAAGCTTTATGTCAACTCCCTGGCTAACGTTCATAGGGCCAGATGGTTTTATGCACCCTTCCTGAGGAGCAAAAGTCAGGAATGGTGTAAACTAGACGTGAACACTGCAAGGTACGAAACACTGGTATGATACTCCAGTAACCAAATGCATTCTGATTGGATTTAAAACTCATTCCACAAGATGGAGCTCATGCCTGGTACTGTTAACTGGGCCAAGAACCCATGGCTGGCTAAGCCATAGACCCGCTGCTATCTTTCACCTTGGGGAATGTAGTAATAAACTGCTCCCTACGTTCTTATCTTTGTACCCATGGATCAGCACACATCCCAGTCCTCATCAAAGAAGCCTTGTTTTGTAATAGTGTGTGATCAGTACAGAGACTCTCATCTGGTCCATGTGGTCCTAATTGTGATGTCCATATTATCTGTCCCCCGTAGACTCAGTGATAATGACAGAGAAGTGGGTGGAAAGACTCTAGCAGCCATAGTGAATAGATATCTGCAGAAAAACAGTCTTGCAGGGCATGGCAGCTCTGTGGGGTCCATACACTCCCAGAGGCAGTGACTGCATGTACAATGTCTGTACAAGATCAAGCCAGTCAGCATTACAGCAGGAATTCAGGAGGGACTCTTAAGCTCTGTATTAGATACTTTTTTTTTTTTTTGAGACAGGCTCTCTCTACATAGATCTGTCTGTCCTGGCACTTGCTGTGTAGATCAGGATGGCCTTGAATTCACAGAGTTCCACCTGACTCTGATTCCCAAGTGCTGAGATTAAAGGTGTGTGCCACTACACCCATCCTTTTATTTATTTTTCTATTTCCATGACAAAAATCTGTGGCAAAGGCAACTCATAAAATAAAGCCTTTAATTTTGGCCTCAGAGGTGCAGAGGGTTAGAGCCCATGGCCATGATGGCATAGAGCAGGCAGGCATGGCCCTGGAGGAGTGACTGAGAGCTTCTGCCCTTTTCTGCAAGTAGGGGGAGAGAAAGAGCTAACTTGAACATGTGTGGGCTTTTGAAATCTTAAAGTCTGCCCCCAGTGACACAAGGCCACACCTCCAATCCTTCCTTCCTGAGCAGTTCTACCAACTGGGAGCAAGCATTTAAATAGATGAGCCTATGGAAGCCATTGTCATTTAAGCCACCATAAGCCCTTTCCCCTCAATGAGGAGTTATGAACAGATGAGGAGGAGAGATCGTCAGGTTTCTCTAAGGTGTGGTTTTAGATTCAGTGATCATGATCTAGTTCATGAACACCCACCCATGCATATATGTGGAGCACAAACTGTACTATGTGGGCTATAAAGAAAAGAAGAGGACGTGAAGTTGGGAGTAGGTGAGGGAGGAAGGTGGATCAGATAGGAGGTAGGGGAGAGTAAGGTGAATATATTCAAAACACATTGTATGCATGTATGAAATTCTCAAAAGAATCAATCAATTATTACATTTTATATGATCGTACTGTAAAGTGACAGGAAGTAGGGCAGGACTACCATCACTGAATTAGACAAAGGGGATAGCTCAGGGAACAGAAATATAGCGACATACAACCAGCTGAGTCTTGACAGGGACAGCAAAAAGGGAAATTTTCTAAATGGTGCTGGGAACACTGGATGTTTATATGTAGAAGAAATAAATGAGACACCCCCCCTCCTGTAAACAAAATCATCTCAAATGGGTCAAAGACTGTTGGATGAACACAGAGGATCTTAGGATAACAGTCTGGGCAAAGTTTGTAGAAATGACTATGGAAGGACAGGCAGTGAAAACGAAAGTTAACAAATAAGGGCCGGAAAGATGGCTTACTGGTTATGAACGCTGGTTGCTTTTGCGAAGAATCCAGGTCCAGTTCCTAGCACCCATAGGACAGTGTTCACAACTGCCTGTAAGTTTCAGGGGCTTTGTGCTTCTTCTGGGTTCCTTGGGCACCTTCAAGCCTGTGGTGTACATCCATGCATCCAGACACAAATGCACATAAAGAAATACTTCTAACGTTGACGAATGCGATCACATCAAATGGAAGGCACAGTGAAAACAATAAAGTGATTATAAAAAATGAACATGTGACTTTGTTACAGTTAAGGTTTCAGTGTCTCCTCACCATAGCCTGCCAGGAAGTACTCAGACACACTGACCTGTGGGTATATCTGTAAGTGTTGTATTGATTTTAAGTGTGCCATCCCCTGTGCTGTGTAAGAAAGCTCCCTAATCTCCCAGAGCATCAGCCTGGGAAAGCATCATCAAACAACTCTCCTCAAGCTTCTGCTTCAAGCACCTCTTGAGTTCCTGCCCTGACTTTCTCAGTGATGAGCCATGACCTGGAGAATGAAGGAAGCCCTCTCCTCCTCTATGTTTCTATTGGTCAGAGCCTTTCATCACAGCAACAGGGCTGAAGCTAGGACAGACCTCATAGACTGGTCTCAAGATAGAGCACACAGACGACCCACACTCATGGGGGAGGATGGTAGCATCTTACTTCTCATCAGTGAGGTGCTCCTCAGAGCCATACCTAGCTGTCCCCTCTCCCTGGTTAGAATGCCTGTCACCCGAAGGATGAAATAACCAAGTGAAGCCCCATCTGTCAGTTCTGTGTTTCATTAACTAAGCTGTTGGAGTGGATGCAACTGGAGATCATGATTCATGTCCTAGTGAGGGTTCCTATCGCTGTGATCAAACACCATGACCAAAAGCACCTTGGGGATGAAAGGGTTTATTTTGCTTTAACTTCCACATCACAGTCTATGATCAAAGGAAGTCAGAGCAGGCACAGAAGCGCAGGCTGAGCAGGAGTGCTGCTTACTGCTTTGTCCCCCCTGGCTCGCTCAGTTTTATATACAACCAACATGGGGTGGTACCACCCACAATGGGCTGGGTTCTCCCACATCAATTATCAATCTCGAAAGTGCAACCAATGATTTGACCATAGCCTGATCTTATGAAGATGTTTTTCTCAACTGAGATTTCCTCCCCATAGATAACTTCATCTTCTGTTCGGTTGACAAAAAACTTACCTGGGAATCAGGAAGGTGATCTTCAGTCTCCATGATCTCCATTTCAATTCCCCAGTCTCATCCCCAGCCCTGTAGCAGAGCAGTGGCAGGAGTCTGTTCTCCCCAGGGACTCCACCAAACCTCAGCAGGTCCAGCCTCCCTATTCCCTGTGGGTTCTTTTTGTCCCTCCCTCCAGCTCATCCCATGTCATCCTGTCCTATCAGAATCTAATGTCTATAAATACTTTCTACCAGAAACTGCCAATGCTTACGCTTGGCAAGGACTCAGAAGCATTACCTGCCAGGCATCCTTCAACTACCACACGTTTCTAAGGTCCAGAGAGGGAAATAGAATCCAAGGATTAGAACACCCACCCAACAAAGATAAGGCCAGATATCAGTGCCTAGAGTCATAATCATCTAACCCAGCTAGCTAGACCCCAGTGCAAAACCACAATCATTAGATTCCCCCCAGAATGCCTATGCAGGCAGTTGTCTACTGGAAGGCTTGGGGTGATCAACTCAGCTGCCATATGGGTCCAAATCCAGGGCTTCAAGTTGGTTCATCTCAATATCTACTCTGTTTATTAGCTGCTGGAGAATGTGGAAGAACCAGTCTTGCAGAACCAGTTGTCATCACTGAATGGGACCGGTTCTAGGCCCTCTGGCTGGCCCCCAACATGGAACTTAGGCAATTATGCTTCCTTCAGGCTACAAGCAAAGGTGTACATCAACCTGGACCTCACAAGGAACCTGCCCCAAGTAGCTCTGTCTATCCACAAGATCCACCCTGATTCTGAGCAACAGCAGGATATCCGAGGCAAGTCTTTGGGATGGTCCAGTATTTATAGTGTGTCCAAAACCAGAAATCTTAAACCAGATCAATGACTTGTTGCAATGAGTGTTTTCATGGAAAGATGTTTGGAAGAAAATGCATGTGTGACACATTACAGTTTCCAGTGTCACTATGATGGTTGACTATGGAATGGAGAGGCGGGAAAGAGGGAGGAAGGGAGCCAGCCACGAGCGCATGATGGACAGGAGGAACTAGAGACAAAATGGCCTTGACAGGTGTGAGAGAAGGCTGTGGTCAATGTGGGAACATGTTATTGCCAAGTGGGATCTGCAGAGTCCTGTATAGCAGCTTGGAGCTTGGGCAGACTCAGCCCCTAAACATGCTGCCTAGCCACATGCTATACCCCGGCTCTGAGCTACAGCAGAATGCCCTGAAGTAAAGAACAGTTCATTTTCTGAATTGGACCTCCTTAAAAGACATCTGTGCCTCCATATCCCCAGTGATGTGACTCACAGCTAAGGTCACCCCCAGAGATTCTTGGGTGCCTCTGTTATAGTCCAGTTCTTTGTTACATCCTGGAGATGCCCAACCCCCCACATTCCCATCTCTGTCAGTTGCAGATTTCCATTCATTCTCATGGCCATCTGGCCATCTCTCCTGTCCCTCCCCACACCTGATCCTGTACCCCCTTTCCCCTCTCCATCCCCTCTCCCACCCAGTCCCCTCCTTCCATCATCTCTCATGAGTATTTTATTCCCTCTTCTAAGTAAGTATCAACCATCCTCACCTTTGCCTTCCTTCTTTAGCTTCTTTGGGTCTGACGAGTATAGGATGTCCCTGCATTTTGTGGCTAATGTCCACTTATAAGTGAGTACAGAGCATGCGTGTCCTTTTGGAACTGGGTTCCCACATTTTCTTTATTTTTTATTAATGATTTTATTTGTTTACATTTTAGATGTCCCCATTCTTGGTCTCCCTCCATGGACCCCCCACCCATCCCACTCCCTTTTGCCTCTGAGAGGGTGCTTCCCCACTCACCCACCCACTCTCACCTCACCCATCTGGAATTCCACTTCTCTGGGGCATCAAGCCTCCACAGGACCAAGAATCTCTCCTCCCCCTGATGTCAGATAAGGCAATCTTCCGCTACATATGTAGTGGAAGCCACCAACTGCCCCACGTATACTCTTTGGTTGGTGATTTAGTCTCTGGCAGCTCTAAGGAGTCCACTTAGTGATACTGTTGTTCTTCCCATGTGGTTGCAGTCCCCTTTGGCTCCTTCAGTCCTTCCCCTAACTCTTCTATCGGGGTCCCTGGGCTCAGTCTGACTGTTGACTGTGAGTAACTGCATCTGTCTTAGTCAGAGGCTGGCATAGTCTTTCAGAGGGCAGTCATGCCAGGCTCCTGTCTGCAAGCTCATCTTGGCATCAGCAATAGTGTCAGGTTTGGTGTCTGTGGATGGAATAGATCCCAAGGTGGGGTAGTCTCTGGATGTCTTTTCCTCCAGTCTCTGTTTCATTTTTTGTCCCTACATTTCCTTTAGACAGGAACAATTCTGGGTTAACAGTTTTGAGATGGGTGGATGATCCAGTCCCTCAACTGGGCACCATGTCTACCTACTGGAGGCAGTCCCTTAAGGTCCTATCTCTCTTTTGTTGGGCATTTTGGCTAATCTCATCTCTACTGGGTCCCAGGAGCCTCTCACATCCCTGGCATCTGGGACTTTCTGGTGGTTCCCCCTCCCCATTCCTCACCTGCATTGCTACATATTTCTATTTATTCTCCTAGACCTATGGAATTATCTCCTGTCTCCTGTATCTGATCCTGTTCCCCACTTTTCCTCTCCCAGTTGAGGAACATCTATATTGTTTCCAGTTTCTAGGTATTACGAACAAAGCTGCTATGGACATAGTTGAGCAAGTGTTTTTGTGGGATGGTGAAGCATTTTGGAGGGTCTATGCCCAGGAATGGTATAGCTGGGTCTTGATGTAGAACTATTCTCAATTTTTGGAGAAACCACCAAATTGATTCCCTAAGTGGCTATACATGTTTGCACTCTTACCAGCAATGAAGGACTGTTCCCCTTGCTCACATCACTAGCAAGTGCTATCACTTGAGTTTTTGATCTTAGCCATTCCGATGAGTGTAAGATGGAACCTCAGAATTGTTTTGATTTGCATTTTCCTGATGACTAAGGACTTTTAACATTTCTTTAAGTGCTTCTTAGCCATTTGAGACTCTTGTGTTGAGAATTCTGTGGCCAGGTAGGAACCCCAGTGAAGCAATTGGAACACCAACCTACACACAAAATGTTTGACCCAAAATTTATGCTGACTGCAGGAAATGCAGGGATTGGGAATGGAACAGAGACTGAGGGAATGACAACCAATAATGGGCCCGACTTGAGACCCATCCCCTGGGAAAGCACCAATCCCTGATATGATTAGTAGTACTCTGTTATGCTTGCAGACAGGAGTCTAGAGTGGCTGTCCTCTGAGAGGCTCTACCCAGAAGCTGACTTAGAGAGATTCAGACATCCATAGCCAAACGGTAAATGGAGCTTAGGGAATCTTATGGGAGAGTGGGGGGAAAGATTTCAGGCCCCAAAGGGAATAGAAACTCTCAGGTATACCAAAAAAGTCAACTAACCTAGACTTTTGGGGTTCTTGGACACTGAACCACTAACCAAAGAGCATACACAGGCTGGACCTGGACTTCTGTCTTAGTTAGGGTTTTACTACTGCAAAGAGATACCATGACCAAGGCAAGTCTTATAAAGGACAACATTTAATTGGGGCTGGCTTACAGGTTCTGAGGTTCAATCCGTTATCACCAAGGTGGGAACATGGCAGCATCCAGCATCCATGGTGCAGGAGGAGCTGAGAGTTTTACATCTTCATCCAAAGGCTGGTAACAAAATACTGCTTCCAGGAAGCTAGGATGAAGGTCTTATAACCCATACCCATAGTGACACACCTACTCCAACAGGGCCACACCTTCTAATCATGCCACTCCCTGGGACAAGCATACAAACCATCACACCCTCTCTGCATGTATGTAGCAGATGTACATCTTGGTCTTCATGAGAGTTCTGAACAACTGGAGCAGGTGCTATACTAAAAGCTGCTGCTTGTCTGTCAGATATGTTCTTCTAGCTGGGCTGCCTTGTCTGGCCTCAGTGAAAGGGGATGTGCCTAGCATGATGGAGACTTGATGTGCCAGGGTGGGGAGATACCCAGTGGTATCTCCGTAGAGAAGGGGAGGGAAATGGGAGAAGGGATTGTGGAAGGGGGTGACTGGGTGGGTGGGCAGTGAGCAGGATGTAAAGCGAATAATTTAAAATGGAGCTCTGTGGTCCATGCTGTCCCTGGAGCCCATGTTGATAGCTGTGGTCTGTGTTGTTGCCCAGACAATGTTGAGGCCTGAGGTTCATGTTGATGTCTGTGGTCTGGGATGGTGCTGAAGACCATGTTGATGTCCGAGGCTCATGCTACTGCAAGAGGACAGGTAGATGTTCACAGTCTTTGTTACTGTAAGAGGGCATGTTAGTGTCCATGGTTCAGGTTGCCATTAGAGGCCGTGTTGATGTGTGTGGCTTTTACTGAACCTGAGGCCATGTTGATGTCTGTGGTCCATGCTGCGGCCCTTTGTGATGCTGCAGCCAGGGGCCATGTTTATGTTCATGGACTGTGTTACCACCAGAGGTGATGTGGATATCCATGGTCTGAGGTGCCACCTGGGGCCATGTAGATATGGGTGGTCTGTGAAGCCACTTGAGGTCATGTTGATATCCATGGTCCATGCTTCCACCAAGGGCCACATTGGGATCCCTGGCCCTGCTACAGCTGGGGACCATGCTGGTGTCCATGGTCCATGTTATCACCCAAGGCCATGTGGATGCCTGTGGTTTGTGCTGCCATTTGAACCCATGTTGATGTCCATGAGTCATGGTGCTGTCTTAGTTAGGGTTTTACTGCTGTGAACAGACACTATGACCAAGGCAACTCTTAAGAGGACAACATTTAGTTGGGACTAGCTTACAGGTTCATAGGTTCAATCTATTATCATTAAGGCAGGAACAAGGCAGTGTCCAGGCAGATATGGGGCTGGAGGAGCTGGAAGTTGTACATCTTCATCCTAAGGCAGACAGGTGAAGACTGGCTTTCATGCAGCTAGAACAAGGGTCTTAAAGTTCAAACTCACAGGGATACACTTTCCCCAATAAGGCCACAACTACTTCAACAAGTCCACACCTCCAAATAGTGCCACTTTCTGGACCAAGAATATTCAAACCACCATAGATGGTGTCCTTGACCTGGGCTGCAACAGAGGACTGTGTAGATGTCCATGGTCTGTACTACCAGCAGACACTATGCAGAGGTCCATGACATGTGCTGATGTCATAAGCTATGCGGATGTCCATGGTTCATGCTCATGCTGACCATAAAGGGTAAGGAAGCTACTTTTTTCAGTGATATTGGTGACTGCAGATGCACAGTTGAGAAAGGGGGGTGTAGAAGGCTTTCGTGGCAACCCTTACCCCAACCCTACCTTCCAAAATATGTAACAGCCTAGATAGAAAACCATGGAAGAGAACTCTTAAATTGTGGTAAGGATGTTGAAGTATTGTAGTGCTCCACTGCTGAGGGCTTCTGGCTGGGTCTTGGGCAGGGAAGGACTCAGTTTTCTTTCAAAGGTTGGCCACTGGGAATTTGAGAATACTCCACTGAGTGTTTGAACAACACAGATCAGACTCACGGGCATTTTGTTTGTTTTATTTATTTTTTTCTTATTCTTTGTAGGGTTGTCACAGGGTACAGGGGGGCCTAGGATATCTGGGAATGAGTGTGATTGGGTGAATTGTGTGAAATTCCCAAATAATCAATAAAAAACCATTACGTTGGAAAAACCCACAATCATTAGCACCCAACACAGTATGTCTTCAGTATAACTCTGCAACTCAACTACAGCAGACCCTGAAAAATGTAATATAAATGAAGCACCAGACAGGGACTTCAAAATAGCTATTATGAATATGTTCAAGGACCTTAAAGAGGATATAAATAAATCCCTTAATGAAGTCTGTGAGAACACAAACAGTAGAGTGAAATAATAAAAACTGTTCAAGTTATTAGAAGTAGAAATTCAAATGAAATAAAATCTCTAATGAAAATACAAAGTAAAGTAAAACAGGAAATGAAAACTTTAGGAAGTCAAACAAAATCTTGAGGGTAATCTTCATCGAGTATGAGAGATGAAAGAGAATCTCAGGCATTGAAGACAAGATAGAAGAACTGGATACTTTGGTCAAAAAAAAAAAAAAGTTAAAACTGAAAAAAAAATACAGGCACAAAACATCAAGGAAATCTGGGACCCTATCAAAAGACCAAATTTATGAATAATAGAAAGAGAGAAAAGGGAAAAAAACCCAGGTCAAAATCATAGAAAATATTTTCAACAAAATCATAGGAGATCAGGAATAGTGATGCATACCTTTAATCCCAGCACATGAGCACCAGAGGCAAGCAGACTAATGTGAATTTTAGGCCAATATACTCTACATGTCAGGTTACAGGATATCTGGAGCCATATCGTGAGACCCTGTCTCAAAACAGACAAACAAATCATAGAAGACAATTTCCCTACTATAAAGAAGAAGGTGCCAATTAAGGCACAAGGAGCATACAGAACACTTACTAAACTGGACAAGAACAGCAATGAGATACAACACATAATAATTAAAACAATATGTTTACAGAAAAAAAAGAATATTAAAATCGGTAAGGGTAAAGACCAAGTAACATACAAAGGTAGGTCCCTTAGATTAACACCCAACTTTCTCCATAGACTCCAAAATCCAGAAGAGCCTAAATGGATGATTTCTCAACTCTAAGAGACTTCATATGCCATTAGAGACTACTATCCCAGCATAACTATCAATCATAATAGAAGAATGAAAAATATTCTGCAATAAAACCAAACTTAAGCTGTATCTACCCACAAATTTATCTCTACAGAGGTGGGAAAAAATTTTGACCCAAAAAGGTTAATCACACCTAAAAAAATACAAGGAATAAATAATAATAAATAAGCAAACCATAGGAGAAAGGGAACACCCAACACCATAACAACAGAATAGCAGGAACCAACAAACGCTACACATTGATAACTCTTGACACAATGGTCTTAATTCACAGATAAGAAGACACAGGCAAAGGAGAAAAAAACCAACTAGATTCAAATACAGGGTCCATTCTACTGCTGTATCCAAGAAACACACATTATAATTAAGGATAAACATCACCTCAGAGTAAAAGGATGAAAAAAAGATATTTGAAGGAAATAGACCCTAGAAGCAAGCAGATGTAGACATTTTAATATCTGACAAAATAGACTTCAAACCACAACTAAATAGAAGAAACTTTCCACCAAGAGAATAATACAATTCTAACATTCATATGCTCAACACAAGCATACCCAAGTTTGCATAAGAAACACCCCTCCAGGTGAAATGACAGACTGACCCTCACACAGTGATAGTGAGTCTTTCATCCATTTGAAGTAGAGCTTTGTGTAGGGTGTGTGTATAGATCTATTTGGAATTCTCCCACACTTGACTATCCAGTTTAGTCATCACTATTGCCGATGCTGCCTTTTCTTCCCAGTGTGTATTTCTGGGTTCTTTATCAAAAAGCATGGGTCCATACAAGTGTGGATTTATTTGTGGGCCGTCAATTATATAACATTGGTCCTCGTGTCTGTTTTTATGTCAATAATATGCTTGTTTTATCAATATAGCTGTAATTTGGGATTGGGGATGGTGATACCTCCAACAGTTCTTTTGTTATTCAGAAGAATTTTCTATATCCTAGATTATTGTGGTTTTTTGTTTGGTGTGTGTATGTGTGTGTGTGTGTGTGTGTTTCCATAGAAAGCTTAAATTTATACTTTTAATATCTGTGAGGAATTGTGTTGAAATTTTGATAGGGATCTCACTGAATTTACAGATTGATTTTAGAGGGATGGCCATATTAGTCTTATGGGTCCATGAGCATGGGAGATCTTTCTACTTTCTGATATCTTCTTCAATTTGCTTCTTTAACATCTTGAAGTTTTTATTAGATAAGTCTTTTACTTTCTTGTTAGGGTTGTCCCAGAATTTTTTTTTTTTTTTTTTTTTTTTTTTGAGGCTGTTGCAAAAGATGCCGTCTTTCTGATTTCTTTCTCAGCCCACTCGTCATTTGTGCATAGGAGGGCTACTGATGCTTGTGTGTTGATGTTGTGTGGAAAAAAACCACCATAATTTGGACAAAATGTCAGACTACAGAATAGGAAAAGACCTTTACCAACTACATGTTTAGCAGAGGCCTAATTTCTACATAAAGAACTAAAAAGACCAGCCATCAAAAAAACCAACAACTCAATTTTAAAGTGGGGTACAGATTTAAACAGAGAGTTCTCAAATGATAGAGCACAAAACAGCCAGGAAATAAAGAACTGTTGAACATCTTTAGTCATCAGGGAAATAAAAGTAAAAATTACTTTGAGATTTCAGCTTACGCCAGCCAGCATGGCCAGGATCAATAAAATAAATGGCAGCTCATGTTGGTGAGGATGTGGGGTAAGGGAAGCACTCATCCACTGCTGATGGGAGTGTAAACTTGTGAAGCTGACATGGATATCAGTATAGTATTTCCTCAAGTAGCTGAGAGGAGATCTACATCAAGATCTACCCTTACCTGTCGTGAGTATGTATCCAAAGGACTCTACATCCTATAAAGAAACACATTGCTAATCCATGTTCATTGCTGCTCTCCTCATTATAGCCAGAAACTGGAAGCAGCCTAGATGTCCATCAACTGGTGGATAGATCATGAAAATGTGGAACACTTACACAATAGAATATCAGCCAGTTGTTTAAAAAAATTTAAAAATTTACGGGTAGACAGATAAAGCTAGACAAAGTCATTCTGAGGGAGATGATAACTTAGACCCAAAGAAACAAGTATGGTATGTATTCCTTTAGATGAAGATGTTAGCTTCTAATCTCTTTATAGGTATGCAGTATAATGTAGATCTGTATAATTGTCACAGAGCTTAGGTATAGAGGAAGAGGCTAGCAGGAAGGGGAGGAGCTCCTTAGGAAGTAGAAATAGAACATATATATGGTAGGTGTACTGGCTGGTTTTGTGTTAACTTGACACAGCTGGAGTTAATGACAGACAAAGGAGTCTCAGTTGAGGAATTGCCTCCATGAGATCCAGCTGTAAGGCATTTTCTCAACTAGTGATCAAGGAGGTACGGCCCAGCCTATTGTGGGTGGTGCCATCCCTGGGCTGGTAGACCTGGGTTCTATAAGAAAGCAAGCTGAGCAAGCCAGGGGAAGCAAGCCAGTAAGTAACACCCCTCCATGGCCTCTGCATCAGCTCCTGCTTCCTGACCTGCTCGAGTTCCAGTCCTGACTTCCTTTGGTGATGAACAGTAATGTGGAAAGTGTAAGCTGAATAAACCCTTTCCTCCTCAACTTGCTTCTTGGTCATGATGTTTTGTGCAGGAATTGAAACCCTGACTAAGATAGTAGGGGACAAAAACAGGGGAATTAAGCAGAGGTGGAGAAGAAAAGGAGGTAAGAGAGGGAGTATTGGGAGGGACAGCTAAAACTAAGGACCATTTGAAGGATCCTATAGAAACCTACTACAGTAGAAGCTTTGTAAAATATATACATATTTGAAAAAAGCCTAAATGGAATCACCATAAAAAGAAGGTTATCAAGCATCAACTAGACACCTCTCGCCACCAAATGAAATGTCAGGTCCTAGGAATGGATCACATCTGATTAACTTTTGGGCCAAAGAGGTGTTGGCATATTGTTTTTGCACACTGTGCAAAGTTTTACCTTGTGTTATTCAAATGCTGATTTCTCTGTCCTCCTATCTTGTTTGAATCTGGGCATGGCACTGTAATGCTTATAACCAAGAAACTTTTATCTCATATTTGGGTAAACAATTCGTACAATTTCTTCTCATCCATGACAATAAATGCTGGTCACCGAACAGCTGGGCAGAATAGAAAATAGGGTGGGACGCACAGCAACCAGAGGGAGACTCAGATCAGTGAGGAGGAAGGAGGTTGGAACCATGAGGAAGGGGTCCAGAGAGAGATCATGCCCAAGGAGTCAGATCAATAATAATATGCAAGTATCATGGGATGGAATGGGGCTGGGAGGTAGCCAGATTACCATAGAAAGCTAAGGTAAATCATTTAACTACTTAGCTATTGAGGTGCAGTTTGACTGACAGTTGGACCAGCACCATTTATTGAAGATGCTCTCCTTTTTCCATTGTATACTTTTGGCTTTTTGTCAAATAATAAATGACCATAGATGTGTGGGTTTATTTCAGGGCTTCAATTCAATTTCACTGATCAATCTGCCTGTCTCTGTACCAAAACCATACAGTTTTTATCACTATTGCTCTTGAGGTCAGGGATGGTGATTCCTCCAGAATTTCTTTTATTGTTAAGAATTATTTTATTATTCCAGATTAATCTGATAATTGCTCTTTCCATCTCTGTAAAGAATTGAGTTGGAATTTTGATGGGGATTGCGTTGAATCTGTAGATTGCGTTGAATTCTTGTTATACAGATCTTTCACTGGTTTGGTTAGAGTTACCCCAAGAAATGTTATATTATTCGTGACTATTGTGAAGGGTGTCGTTTCCCCATTTTCTTTCTCAGTCTGTGTATCATTTGTATAAAGAATGCTACTGATCTGTTTGATTTAATTTTATATTGAGCCACTTGCTGACATTGTTCATCAGGTATAGAATTTCTGTGGTAGAATATTTGTGGTCACTTATGTACACTATCATATCATCTGCAATTAGTGATACCTTGACTTCTTTGCCAAAGTGTATTCCCTTGATCTAGTTTTGTTGTCTTGTTGCTCTAGCTAGAATTTTGATTGGATATATATATTGAATGGATACAGATAGAGTGGGAAACCTTGTCTTGTCCCTGATTTTAGTGGGATTGCTTCAAGTATCTCTCAATTTAATTTGATATTGGCTGTTGGTTTGCTGACTGTTGCTTTTGATATGTTTAGGTATGGGTTTTAAATTCCTGATTGCTCCAATATTTTTAACATGAAAGAGTGTTGCATTTTGTTAAATGCTTTTTAAGCATCTAGTGAGATAATCATGTGATTTGTTTCCTTTGGTTTTGTTTATATAATGGATTATGTTAATGAATTTTTATGTATTGAACCAACCTTACATCCCTGAGATGAAGCCTTCTTGATCGCAGTGAATGATGATTTTGATATGTTCTTGGATTCTGTTTGCTAGAATTTTATTGAGTATTTTTGCATTGATATTCATGACCAAAATTGGTCTGAAGTTCTTCTTTGTTGGGTCTTTTTGTAATTTAGGTATCAGAGAGATTGTGCTTTCATAGAATGAATTAGGTAGTGTTCCTTCTGTTACTATTTTATGGAATAGTGTGAGGTGTGTTGGTATTTGCTCTTCTTTGAAAGTCTGGTAGAAGTCTGCACTAAAGCCATCTAGCCCTGGGTTATAGTCTTTTCTTTTGTTTTGTTTCTGTTTGTGTGTTTTTAACTGGTTTGGAGGTCTTTAATGACTTCTATTTCCTTAGGGGATATGGGTCTGTTGAGATAGTTTACCTGCTCTTGATTTAACTTTGGCACATGGTATCTCTCTAGAAAGTCATCCATTCCATCTTGATTTTCTAGTTTTGTTGAGTATAGGCTTTTGTAGTAAAATCTATTTTAAATTTGTTTTAAATTTAATCTGATGCTTTTAAAATTTTTTTCCTAAGTTTCTGTTGTTATGTTTTCTTTCTCATTTCTGATCTCATTATTTTGGATACTATCTCTGTGACCTTTAGTTAGTTTGGCTAAGGGTTCTATCTTGGGGATTCTCTAAAAGAACCAGCTTTTGGATTTTGTTGATTCTTTGTATCATTCTTTTTGTTTCTATTTGGTTGATTTCGGCTCTAAGCTTGACTATTTCGTGCCTTCTACTCCTCTTGGCTGTGTTTGCTTCTTTTTGTTATGGGGCTTTCAAGTATTCTGTTAAGTTTTTAGTGTAGAATCTCTCTAATTTCTTTTTAAGGGCACTTAGTCCTATGAATTTTCCTCTTAGCACTGCTTTCATAAGTTTGGGTTTGCAGTGTCATCATTTTCATTGAATCCTAGAAAGTACTTTGTTTCTCTTTTATTTATTCTCTGACAAGTTATCATTGAATAGAGAGTTGTTCAGTTTCCATGGATATGTTGGTTTTCTGTTGTTTTTGTTGTTATTGAAGTTCCAGTCTTAGTCTGGTGATCTGATACAATGCATGGGATTATTCCAATCTTGTATCTATTGAGGCTTGTTTTGTGACCATTTATAAGGTCCGTTTTAGAGAAAGTGCCATAAGGTGATAAGAAGGTATATTCTTTTGTTTTAGGGTGAAAATGTTCTGTAGATATCTGTTAAATCCACTTGGTTCGTAACTTCTATTAGTTTCACTGTGTCTCTATTTAGTTTCTGTTTCAGTGACCTGTCCATTGGTGAGAGTGGTGTGTCAAAGTCGCCCACTATTATTGTATGGGGTTCAATGTATGTTTTGAGCTTTAGTAAAGTTTCTTTTATGAATGTGGGTGCCCTTGCATTTGGGGCATAGATGTTCAGAATTGAGACTTTCTCTTGGTGGCCTTTTCCTTTGATGAATATGAAGTGTCCTTCCCCTATCTCCCTTGATAAAATTTGGTTGAAAGTATATTTTATTAGATATTAGAATGGCAACTGCTGCTTGTTTCTTGAGACTATTTGCTTGGAAGACTTCCCCCCCCCCCAACCGTTTACTCTGTCTTTATCATTGAGGTGCATTTCTTGTATATAGCAAAATTCTGGATCCTGCTTGCATATCCAGTCTGTTTGTTAGCTTATAGATTTTTATTGGGAAATTTGAGATCATTGATATTGAGAAATATCAAAGACAGATGATTGTCGGTTCCTATTATGACTGTTGTTGTAGGTAGCATTGTGTGTATGTGACTCTCCTTTTGGTTTTGTTATGAGATGATTAATTTCTTTTTCCTCCCTATGGTATAGGTACTCTTCTCGTGTCGTTTTCCTTATAGAATCCTCTGTGGGGCTGGATTGGTAGACACACACTATTAAAGTTTGGTTTTGTCATATAATAGTTAGTTTCTCCATCAGTGATTGAGGTTTTGCAGGGTATAGTGGTCTGGGCTAACATTTGTGTTTTCTTATGGTTGGCTTGACCTATGTCCAGGCTCTTGTTGGATTTCATAGACTCTGTTGAGAAGTCTTGTGTAATTCTGATAAGTCTACCTTTGTATGTTACTTGGCCTTTTTCCTTTGTAGCTTTTAATATTCTTTTTGTTTTTTTATTAGTGTTTTGGTTATTATGTGACAAGAGGATATTCTTTTCTGGTCCAATCTATTTGGTGTTCTATAGGCTTCTTGTTCATTTATGGCCATCAAATTCTTCAGGTTGGGGACATTTTCCTCTATGATTTTGTTTGAAAATATTTTCTGGTCTTTTGAGCTGAGAATCTTCACTCTCTTCTATTCCTGGTATTCTTATGTTTGACCTATTCATTGTGTGCTAGAATTCCTGAATGTCGTGGGTTAGGAATGTTTTATGTCTTGTGTTTTCTTTGATCATTGTGTCAGTATCTTCTAAGGTATCTTTTACACCTGAGATTGTCTCTTCCATCTCTTATCCTCTGTTGTTGATGCTTGCATCTGTAGCTCCTGGCTTCTTTCCTAGGTTTACCGTTTCCATGGTTGCTTTCATTTGTGTTTTCTTCATTCTACTTCCATTTTTATGTCTCAGACTGCTTTGTTTAATTTCTTCACTTGTTTGATTGTGTTTTCCTGTATTTCTTTTTTTTCCTTTCCTTTTTCTAAAAAGGACTGAGGGTTCCACATTTTGGCCATTCTTCTTTTTGAGATTCATAAGGTCTGAGAGTTGTTTGTTGGGTGTTCAGAACTTTCTCGGCTAGTATCCAATTATCAGTGACTGAATATCATATGTGTTCTTTTGTGACTGGATTACTGCACTCAGGATGATATTCTCTAGTTCCATCCATTTGCCTAGGAATTTCATAAAGTCATTCTAATAGCTGAGTAGTACTCCATTGTGTGAAGGTACCACTCTTTCTGTATCCGTCCCTCTGTTGAAGGATATCTGGGTTCTTTCCCACTTCCGACTATTATAAATAAGGCTGTTATGAACATGGTGAAGCATGTATCTTTATTTTATGTTGGAGCATCTTTGGGGTATATACCCAGAAGTGGGTCTTCAAGTAGTACTATGTCCAATTTTCTGAGAAACAGCCAGAATGATTTCCAGAGTGGTTGTACCAGTTTACAACCCCAACAACAGTGGAGGAGTGTTCCAAATATCACTATTTGCAGTATACTATCTGCAAATAGTGATATTTTTACTTCTTCCTTTCTGATTTGTATCCTTTTGATTTCCTTTTGCTGTCTACTTGCTCTGACCAGGACTTCCAGTACTATGTTGAATAGGTAGGGGGAGAGTGGGCAGCCTTGTATAGTCCCTGATTTTAGTGGGATTGCTTCAAGTTTCTCAGTGTGTAGTTTGATGTTGGCTATTGGTTTGCTGTATATTGCTTTTACAATGTTTAGGTATGGGCCTTGGAGTCCTGCTCTTTCCAAGATTAAAAGAAAAGAAAAAGAAAAAGAAAAGAAATTCTTCCTGACATATAATAGTCAAAACACCAAATGTTCAAAACAAAAAAGAATACTAAAAGCAGTAAAAAAAAAAAAATAAAGGACATGTAACATATAAAGGCAAACCAATCAGAATTACACCAGACTTCTCAACAGAGACTATGAAAGCTAGAATATCCTGTACAAACATCATACAGACTCTAAGAGAACAAAAATGCCATCCCAGGTTACTATATCCAGCAAAACTCTGAAATACCATAGATGGAGAGACCAAGATATTCTAGGACAAAACCAAATTTACACAATATCTGACCACACTTCCAGCCCTACAAAGGATGATACAAGAAAGATCCAACACAAGGAGGGAAACTACATCCTAGAAAAAGCAAGAAAGTAATCATGCAAGAAAACCAAAAGGAGAAAGATACATAAACATAATTCTACATCCAACAAAAAAAAATAACAGGAAACAACAATAACTATTCCTTAATATCTGTTAACACCAACGGACTCAATTCCTCAATAAAGAGACATAGACTATCAGACTGGATATGTAAACAGGATCCAGCATTTTGCTGCATACAGGAAACTCATCTCAGAAACAAAGCCAGACACTACCTCAAAATAAAAGGCTGGGAAAAAAATCTTCCAATCAAATGGTCCCAAGAAAAAAGCTAGAGTGCTATTTTAATATCGAATAAAATAGATTTTCAACCAAAGGTTATCAAAAAAGATAAGGAAGGACACTTTTTACTTATCACAGGAAAAAATCTATCAAGATGAATTCTCAATTCTGAACATCTATGCTCAAAATACAAGAGCACCCCCATTTATAAAAGAAACCCTACAAAGAATATATTGCAGCACACACAATAATAGTGGGAGACCTCAACACCCCACTCTCATCAATGGACAGATCATGGAAACAAAAACTGAACAAGGACACAGTGAAACTAGCAGAGGTTATGAACCAATTGGAATTAAAAGATATCTACAGAACATTTCATCCTAAAACAAAAAAATATTCCCTCAACTCAGCACCTCATCGCACCTTCTCCAAAACTGATTATATAGTCAGTCACAAAACAAACCTCAACAGATATAAGAAGATTGAAATTCTCCCATGCATCCTATCATCACCATGGACTAAGGCTGTTCTTTCTTTATTTTTTTGAACAACTTTATTTTAAAAAACAAAGATAAATGTACAGATTTTAAGCATTTTTGCATAAAAGTATACGAATACACTTTTGTCAGTGCTTGGTTTTTTTTAAAGGTTTGATAGTGTGCATTAAGACCTTATTAGTTACAATGAGCATAAAGTACATGTAAAACAGGATGTAACCTGGAATTAGTCAATGTTTTCTTGGTGTGTAAAGATTAAGCATAATGGTTTTACTCTTTTCTTTATTTTTTTTCTTGAACTTCATATAGTCTGTGAGTTGTTTCTGGGATATTCAGAGCTTCCTGGGGTTAGTATCCAATTATCAGTGACTGCATATTATGTCTGTTCTTTTGTGACTGGGTGATCTCACTCAGGATGATATTCTCTAGATGCATCCATTTTCTTAAGAATTTCACAGTCATTGTTTCTGATAGCTGAGAAATACACCACAATTTTTGTATCCATTCATCTACTGAAGGACATCTGGGTTCTTTACAGCTTCTGGCTATTATAAATAGAGCTGCAATGAACATTGTGGTGGCATGTATCTTTGTTGTATATTGGACTGTCTCTGGGGTATATGCCCAGAAGTGGAATAGCTGTATCTTCAGGTAGTACTATGTTCAATTTTCTGAGGAATCACCAGACTGATTTCTAGAGTGGTTGTATCAGTTTACAACAGTGGAGAAGTGTTCCTCTTTTTCCACAACCTTGCCAGCATCTGCTGTCATCTGAGTTTTGGATCTTGGCCAATCTGACTGGTGTGAGGTGGAATCTCAGGGTTGTTTTGATTTGCATTTCCCTGATGGCTAAGGATGTCGAGCACTTCCTTAGATGTTTCTCAGCCATTCGATATTTCTCAATTGAGAACATTTTGTTTAGCTCTGTACCCCATTTTTAAAATAGGGTTGTTTGATTCTCTGGTTTCTAGCCTTTTGAGTTCTTTGTATACCTTGGATATTAGGCCTCTATCTGATGTGGGGTTGGTAAAGATCTTTTCCCACTCTGTTGGTTGCCATTTTGTTTTCTTGACAGTGTCCTTAGCCTTACAGAAACCTTGCAATCTCATTACGTTCCATTTGTCAATCTTTGACCTTAGAGCATGAGCCATTGGTGTTCTAGAACGTTCAACTGTGCTGTCTAGTTGCTAATGTATGCTCTTTCCAGTTTCTTTTTGGAAGCACTCAGAGGTATGAGTTTTCCTCTCAGTACTGCTTTCTTTGCATCCCATAGGTTTGGGTATGTTGTGTTTTCATTTTCTTTAAATTTTAGAAAATCCTCAGTTTTTCTTTATTTCTTCTTTGACCCTGCTATCATTTAATAGAGCATTGTTTAGTTTCCATGTGCATATGGGCTTTTTGTTGCCTTTGTTGTTATTACAGACCAGCCTTAGACCATGGTGATCTGAAAGGTTGCATCGAGTATATCAATCTTCTTATATCTATTGAGGGTTATTTTGTGACCAATTATATGGTTAATTTTGGAGAAGGTGCTGTGAAGAAGGTGTATTCTTTTGTTTTAGGATGATATGTTCTATAGATATCTATTAATTCCAGTTGATTCATAACCTCTGCAAGTTTACTGTGTCCTTGTTCAGTTTCTGTTTTTATGATCTGTCCATTGGTGAGAGTAAGGTATTGAGGTCTCCCACTAAAATCAGGGACTTGACAAGGCTGCCCACATTCCCCCTACCTATTCAATATAATATGGTAAGTCTGGCCAGAGAAATTAAACAACAAATAGAAATCAAATGGATTCGCATAGGAAAGGAAAAAGTAAAAATATCTCTATTTGCAGATGACATGATAGTATACTTAAGTGACCCCAAAAATTCCACCAGAAAACTTTTACAGCTGATAAACAACTTTAGCAAAATGGCTGGATGTAAAATTAACTCAAACAAATCAGTAGCCTTCCTCTACTCAAAGACAAACATGCTGAGAAAGAAAGTAGGAAAAAGATACCCTTCACAATAGTCACAAACAATATGAAATACCTTGGTGTGACTCTAACTAAGCAAGTGAAGTACCTATATGACAACAACTTCAAATCTCTGAAGGAGGAAATTGAAGAAGATCTCAGAAGATGGAAATAATTTCCCTTTTGGTCCAATCTATTTGGAGTTCTGTAGGCGTTTTGTATGCTCATGGTCATCTCGTTCTTATGGGTAGGGAAGTTTTCTCTTATGATTTTGTTGAAGATATCTACTGTGCTTTTTATTTGATATTCTTCACCCTCTTCTACACCTATTATCCTTCGGTTTGGTTTTCTCATTGTGTCCTTGATCTCTTGAACATTTTAGGTTAGGAGATTTTTGGTTTTTGCGTCATCTCTGTCTGTTTTGTCTATGTTTTCCATGTTGTCTTCGGCCCCTGATAGTCTTCTTTCCATCTCTTGTAGTCTGTTGCTGATGCTTGTATCTATGACTCCTGATTTCTTTCTTAGGTTTTCTATCTCCAGGGTTGTCTCTTTTGTGATTTCTTTATTGTATCTCTTTTCATTTTCAATTCCTTCACCTGTTTGGTTGTATTTTCCTGTAGTTCTTTGAGTGATTTCTCCTGATTCTCCTGTAATTGTTTTAGGGAGTTATTCATGCACTTCTCAAAGATCTCCTCATGAAGAATGATTTTAAGTCTAAATTTTGTTTTTCTGCAGTGTTGGGAAATTCACTATTTGCTGTGGTGGGAGAGCTGGGTTCTTATGTTTTCTGGTTGTCTTGGTTTCCATAGCTTGTGTTCTTGCGCCTTCCTCTTGCCATCTTGTTGTCAGTGATTGTAGGTGATCATCTTTGTGTTTCTGACTGGTGCTTGTCTCTCCTGTGTGTATGAAGGCCCGTGGGCTCAGGAGGGAGATTGCTTCTGTGTATTAGGCTCTTTGTGGGCAGGCAGTGAGTTCTGATGGCAGTGACTCAGTTCTTTCTTCATGGGCTCAGGTGTGAGAGCTTTTGCAAGGCTGTTCTGGGAGCTCAGCCCTGTACCCACAGTTCCTGAGTCCTAATGGCAGAGACCCAGATCTTTTTCTAGGCCAAAAAGGACCCTTTTCCGGAGAGCACCATGCTCCCTTGCTCCAAGAACTCCATGTGTTCCCTCGCGGAAAGCCGGCAGGCCTCTGTATCAGGCTCATCCTTGGTCCAGGTGGAAAAGCGCCTGTGCAGCTGATCTGGGAGCTCAGCCTTCTGAGGGCAGATCCAGAGGCCCGGCCCTCTCTGTCTCCTGTATTTCTTTAAGAAATGTATTTGTTTTCTCTTTGAGGGATTCTACCTGTTTATCTGTGTTTTCCTGTATTTCTTTCAGTGAGTTATTTATATCCTCTGTAAAGGAGTCTATTATCGTCATGAGATAGGATTGTAGGTCAGCATCATGGCTTTCAGATGTGTTGGGGTATCCAGGACTTTCTGTGGTGAAAGAACTGGGTTCTGATGATGCCAAAGTATATTGGCTTCTATTGCTTATGGCCTTGTGCTTGCCTCTTGTTTTATCTATTGTGTTAACTGGCCTGGGTGCCTCTGTCTGAGCCTGGCTCCTGCATTCCTGGGTTGCCGTAGGTCTCCTGGGAGAACTGTGGGCGATGAACTTCAGACTGTGGGGTTTGTTGCCTTGGGTGCAGCAGATCTCCCGGGATGCTTTCAGATGGTGAGGTCTTCAGAGGGGCAGACAAGCTAATAGTCTGCCCTGAAGAAAGGTGAAAACTGGAAGGCACTATGAGCTTTTGTACACACAAAGATCTTGTTTTTATTTTTTAATGAAAGAGAAAGAAATAATATTTGGGTGTGGGGGGGGTGTAGAAGATCTGGGAGGAGTTGACGGAGGGTAACTATAGTCAGAATATATTATATGAAAAAATTATTCTCAAAGAAGCAAACAAACAGAACAATTCAGATAAATGTTGCATGTTTTCCTTCCTAGGTGGAGCTTGTATGTACATGCATTAAGTCATTGTGTGTGTGTGTGTGTGTGTGTGTGTGTGTGTGTGTTACCATATGGAAGAATAAGAAGATGGGAACAAGGAAGAAAGCTAGCAGGAGGGGGTGGAAAAGAAGACAGAAGAGAAAAGAAGGGTATAAGGGTTAAGAATGGTCAAAATACATGATACACTTGAGGAAAATTGTCTTCTCAAAGCTAGCACTGTGCACAATGAATTTGCAGTAGTGATAAATAAATGTGGAGACCATTTTTCATTTGGTGTTGGTAGGAATGCAGCAACAATGGTGGTGGGAGAGGTGTGGACACTCCTCTAAAAACCATCAGCAGACCCATCGTTTCTGGGTCTGCAAATCCCACTACTGGGTATATCTGCAAAGACACTGATGTCAGAGTATGGAAGGACGTCTGAAATTACATGGTTATTACTACAGCAGTGTTCATGCTAATTAACCTAGGTGCTCACAGGCATATGAACAACGGCACAAAATATAACACTATCAGGGAATGTTTTTCATCCATAAAAAAAAAAAATCCCTCCTGCTGGTAGGAGAGGGCACTGGAGAACTGTATATTAAATGAAATAAGTCCGTCTCGGAAAGACAAACACTGCGTGCTTTCACTATATGCCTCAGAAGCTCCTTACAAATGCAGCTACTATAAGCAGGGGAGGTGGGAATCGGGGTCCAGACGGCAGCCCCACCAACTGACGCCACACCAGCCAGCTCGCCTGCCAAAGAAAGCTACCAGAGAAGAGCATTAGGAACAGAGGAGAAGTTGTGCTCCAAGCCTTGCCAGGCCTCTAGGGATCCGGAACCAGAGAACTATGAAGAAAGGACCTGTTTCCCCTCCCCTACACGCCAGAACCAAGAACTGTGGGTCTTGCAAAGGCCAACTGCCATTCTCCACACAGCACCAAGGAAAACCTGCCAGAGACAGAGGGACCTGAGGACTTTGCTTTTCAACTCAGTGACACTGTGCCAGCGATTCACTCCTCGAGTGTTCTTTTTTTTTTTTCTCTCTTCTTTTCTTTATTTTTTTTAAATTTTCCCCCTTGCGTGCATGTCCCGATGGCTTTGCTGCTGTCGACACTGTTTTCAGTTAGGTCTTGGTACTATAATGCTTCTCCACCCAGTTAGCTCTAAGGCTAGAAAAGTTGAGAATCAATGATTTAAAACATTCTTTTCCAATAAGAAGTTTGATTTTATTTTATGTGTATGGGTGCTTCTCCTGTGTCTGCGTCTGTACACTTAAAAGGCATGCATTCAATGCCCTTGGAAGCCAGAAGGAGTCATTTTATTTCTTGGACCTGGAGTTATAGTTTTGAGCTGCCATGTGGGTGGCAATCAAACCCACGTCTGGCAAAGCAGTGAGTGATGTTAAGCCCAGCCCTGTCTCCACCCACACAGCATTCTTTACAGTGCATTCAGGTATACACCCATATACTCTCCGCTTCATTCCTATGTCTTCTCTCACCATTATCCTTTCCCCCTTTACCTCTAATTAAAACCTTCCAAAGCTTTAAATCTTTCAAATCTCTGGGCCCTAACAGTTTTGTCAAGCTGTGTTTTTCTGGTCACTTTACCCTCCTTGAATTTTACTTCACAAAATCAATATAATATTTAGTCCTTATCCTTACTTGAACCACTTCCCTCCCACTTCTAATCTTATTAACTAAAATTTGAGTGTTCTCCATACTATTTTTATTGTTTATTCTCCAACAGGTATTGAAGTCAAAGGGCCATTGTTACTACTAATTGGCTACTACTGACTTGATGTAGCAGCAATATCAAACATCTGTGGGCACTCTGGCAGTTAATATTTCATTTGAGGAATAATATAGAGCTTACCAGGCACACAGAGCTCCTGGCCTGAGGAATTATTTTCTGATCTACACACTCAATGCTACTCCATTCAAACCTCGTGTGAACATAGCAAACACTTCAGTTGAAAGAATACAGCTGATAAAAATAAGCCAAATCCCAGTGCAGTAACACAAGAAACATGAAAAACCAAGACAACATAACTTATTAACTCTATGGAAATTATTAACAACAGAATTTATTAACTCTGCTGCAATGGCATCCAGTGAGAGTGAGCCATAGATCTCAGAGCACAGAACAATGATTTTTGAGTCTTTGAAGCCACACCCGGCTGAGTGAGATAAAGACAGTGATGGATGAAAGAAATTCAGTAGAGATAGAAATGCTGGGGGAAGGGGGAACCCAGTCTGAGATGTTTTAAAAAAACACATAGTAAGCCAATTTAAAAAAAAAAAAAAAAAAAAAAAAAAAAAAAAAACTTTGTATAGAGTCTCAGCAATAGAATAGACCAAGGCTGCTTTTATTCCCAGCACTCAGGAGGCAGAGGCAGGTAGAATTTTGGTCTCTGTAGACCAGCCTAGTCTACAAAGCAAGTTTTAGGCCACCCACAGCTATATAGAGAGACTATGTCTTTAAAAAAAGTGACCAGGGAGAAGTTAGAATATCTGGAGTCTAAAGATAAGGTGGAGGGACTGGGACAATCCAACAGGGACACAGGAAAATAGTGAGAAGGTAAGTCCCAGTGAGCATTCCAAGAGATATGAGACATCCTAGAAATGTATAGGTTTTAGACACAGAAGGAGAAGAATATAGCTGTGAAGGCATAGAGAATCTTTTTAAAACAATCATAACAGAAACTTTCCCAGAACCAGGGAAAGAGACACCAATTCAGATACAGGGGCATTGAGGATACCAGACAGACAAGATTCAAAGAGAAACTCCTCTGTGACATTAAACCAGAAAGTATTTGTAACAAAGAAATGAAAGCAGCAAGAGAGAACACTGAGTCAAACATACAGACAGGTCCACAATACCATATCCTTCAACTGGAAGTTTAAAAGGGGTAAGGACTTAGAGTGATGTATTTCTCAAAGGTAACTGTCACCCCAGACTACTATACCCAGCAAAGCTGTCTGTTAACAATTGAAGGAAAAATAAAAACTTTCCTTGGTTAAATAGAGTAAAAGGGATTTATGAGCATTAAGCCATCTCTACAGAAGGTACTTAAAGGAACACTTTACTCTGAAGAAACAGATCCATCCAGGAAGCCATAGGAATAAAGCATGTTCAAATAATACTAAGCCAGAAGGGAGACAGAAGAAACTAACCACTACAAAATCAACAAAATGTCAAGTATCTATATACAACTTTTGAGAAACATCTGAGGATTGATGATGGTCCAAATCCCCCCAATCAAAAAACAGTGGTAGATTGAATTTTTTTTAAAAATCCAGGATCCATCTCTTTGCTGCTATCAAAAACACACTTTGTCACAAATTATAGGCAATATCTATGGCAAAAGGATGGGGAAAAGGTAACACAGGCAAATGCACTAGAAAACAATCAATGTCACTGTTCTGCTATCTGAAATGAGAGACTTGAAACAAAATTAGAGAGAAAAATAAAAATATGGTCATTTCATATTGATTAAGCGAACAGTGCTCCAAGAGGACATTACTACTCTAAACATATATACCCCAAACACAGATTCATCCACGTGCATAAAGCAAGCACTACTAAAGACAAAGTAACACTAACCCCAACATGATAGCAGTGAGAGACTTTAGGGCCCTGCTCTCATTAACTGACAGGTGATCGTGATGAAAAAGGAACAGAGATAACTGAATTGTTTGATGTCACAGATCGATGGACTTAATAGTTCCACAGTTAGGGTAGGGGTGGGACTTGGTGCCCACCTGCCTTCCCTGCCGTTATTCTGTGTGGCTTGCACAGGTGACGTGTATAAGATTTCAACTGCTATGAATTCAAATGTGCAGCTGTTCTACTGGGTCTGAAAACACTGTCTTCTTGTAATCATCCACAGATTGTAGCCCTTACAATCTTTTGGCCCCATATTCTGCTATGACCCTTGTGGGGAAGGATGTAATATAGGTGTGCCATTTAGAGCTGATAAATCCATAGTCTCTTATACTCTACACCTTGACTAGTTGTTGATCACTGTAATAATCACCAGCTACTGTAAAAGAGAAGTCTCTCTGATTAGGGTTGAGAGATGTACTAATCTACGAGAACAGTGACAAGTCAATAGGAGTCAGTAATTCTATGCCCAGGTAGCACAGTAATGGCAGTAGGTTCTCCACTATGGCCTATTACCTATCCATAGTATCCAGGCTCTGCCATCAGTGCCAGATGTGCATTTCACCTTGTGGAATAGGCTTTCTTGTATTTATGCAATCAGAAGTGATTGGTCACTCTCATGACATTCCCATCACTATTGTGTTAGTAAGAATGCCTCTCCAGGCTGGTCATTGTTGCTGATTGCAGAGTTTCTAGTAGGGTATGATTGGCAATTACTTTTCTCCTCTAGTAGCAGGTGTAGCACCTTACAGCACCACAAAAGCCAGCCAGCATGTAGGGATAAAATTTTCAAGTGGCGACTTGTTTAATTCTCCATGTGCTATGACCTAATTATGTAGTGTCTTTGGGAATAGGATCTTACTGTCAAGTTGTGGGGGGAACCAAGAGCATTAGAAGTATTCTGTAATGTTGGGAGATCAAGAAGACCTCATTACCCTACAACTCTGAAAGAGATAACCCATTCCTAGCTCTAGGCTTTTTATTTCTCATCCTTCTCTGGAATCTGTTAGGAGCTTTGTTGCCCTGTTTAAGTCATCAAGTTGGGTTGGGTTCTTGAAAGAGAGGCTGAAAGGAAAATATGGTCAAAATACCTTGCATTCTTAAAGAACAAATGAGACTGAGAAAAAGTGTTCAGATTGACCTTATAGACGTTTGCAGAAGATTTCACAAAACACGACTGAATGTACATTCTTCTTGGGAGCTCATAGAAATTTATCTAAACTTGATCACATATTAGGACACAAAATAAGTCTCATCAAGTACAGGAAAGTTGAAATAATTTCTTTCATCCCATCTAATCACAATGGGACAGACTAAAAAGACCAGCCCCAGGCTACATCCAGACTCAAGGAAAGTAAGAAACACCCTATTTAACAATAAATGTCTTATTTCAGAAATCAAGAAGTCAATTTAAAATTTTATGTGATCAAATGAAAATAAAAATACAATATAGAAAAACCTGTGGGTGCTATGAAAGCTATCCTAAGAGGGAAGTTTGTATTTTGTAAGGGGTGGTTCTGATGCTCTGATAGGGAATCTGCATGTGAATGCTAATGATCCTGTTTCCCAACTGGTTCTTGATCAATCAATAAGGATGTTAGCAGCCAACGTCTGGGTGGAAGAGGCAGGACTTTCAGGCTCCCACAAACAGGTTAGCAGATGCCAGAGGAGGAAAAGAGGAAGAGAGAGCCACCAGCTATGTGAAATCTCAGGTGGAGTGGCCAATGGCCATTTCCCCTGCTTGGCCTGGGGTAGCAGGTGGACGATTAGAGATGTAACTAAGCTGAAGGCAGAATTAGAAATGTTGAGCTGGGAGTGAAGATAAGGGCATGTTCCTATGGGAGGCTTAGAAGTTTCCAGCCATTGAGCTTAAAAGAATATTTAAAATAAGCTAGCTCTCAAACCCATCTACTGTGAGAATGAAGACCATTCTCAGCAATCGGACTGTCGACATTCCTGAAAATGCTGGAAAATGCAATGTTTTGTGAAATCTTCTGCAAATGTCTATAAAGTCAATCTGAACATTTTTTTCTCACTCTCATTATTTCTTTAAGAATGCAAGATATTTTGATCATATTGCAGCAGACTGAGGAGTGAGATCTCAGTTTCCTAGTTCCAGAAACAAGATCCTGACCACAAGTACAATTTGGGCTCTTTGGGGACAATAAAAGACTTATATGTTGAAAAAATAAGCTTGTGTGTGTGTGTGTGTGTGTGTGTGTGTGTGTGTGTGTGTTTGTGATTCATCCACGGATCTAACAGAACCAGGGCTGTGGCTGGTACAGTGGTCTGTCTGGAGCTTAAAGCAGGGTAGGTAGTAGAAACAACACACTACAGAAGGCATACCACGTGGAAGTCAAGAATCCACTATCAATTTAAGAAATTCTTGGAAAGATTATACACATACAATACAACAATATAGTTTAATAGCAGGGAGAACTAGTTTCTCAGTGGCGCAGAGCCAAGTCACATGGCTCCAAAAGGAGCGCAGCTGCTTGGGAGAGCTTTAGTTTAGAATTGCTGAGAACTCCTGCTGTGCAAACAGGCTGACTGATTCCCTGAGTGCTAGGAGTGAAGTGATAAGAAACAGACAGTAAAACTGCCTGCCTCCAGCCACCAGATAAACAAAAAATAGTTATAAATATAATTTAATTGTTCTTTTTTCCTTTTTAAAAAAATGGATATTTTATTTATCTACATTTCAAATGTTATGTGCTTTCCCAGTTTCCCCTCTGCAACTCCTTGTACCATTCCCCTTACCCTACTTCTATGAGGGCACCCATCCACTCCTGCCTCACCTCCTCAGCATTCCTCTACATGGGGGCATCAAGCCTTCACAGAACCAATGGCCTCCCTAAGACCCCTTTAGCTACACCAGTCCTTCCCCTAACTATTCTAATGGGGTCCCTGTGATCAGTCCAATGGTTGGTTTCTAGCATTCACATCTGCATTGGTCAGGATCAGGCAGAGCCTCTCAGGAGACAGTTGTATCAGGCTCCTGTTAGCAAGTGCTTCTTGGCATCCTCAGTAGTGTCTGGGTTTGGTGTCAGCATGTGAGATGATTCTCAGGTGAGGGAGTCTCTGGATTGTCATTCCTAAGTCTTGGCTCCACTGTTTGTTCCTGTATTTCTTCAAACAGGAGCGATTCTGGGTTAAAATTTTGGAGATGGGTGGGTGGACCCATCCCTCAACTGGGGGCCATATTTAACCTCTAGATATGGTCTTGAAAGATTCTCCCTCCCCTTTGTGAGGTATTTCAGCTTATGTCATTTCCATGGGGTATGACATTTCCTGGGAGACTTGCTTTTTTGGCACATGTGGCTTTCTGATTGCTACTCCCAGTTCTCCAAAATTCATTGCTACACACCTCTGTTCCAGTTCCTTACCCTCTGTACATCTCCTCCATCTCCTCCCATATCTGATTCTACCCTTCTTTTTCCCTCCACCTCCTTTCTTCCCCATAAGTCCCTCACACCCTCTACTTCCCTTGATTATTTTGTTCCCCCTTCGAAGTAGGACTGAAGCATCCAGTCTTTGGTCTTCCTTCCTCTTGAGCTTCATGTGGTCCATAAGTTATATTGTGGGTATTCCAAGATCTTGGTATAATATTCACTTATCAGTGAGTGCATACTATGTGAGTTCTTTTGTGACTGAGTTATGTCACTCAGAATGATATTTTATAGATCCACCCATTTGCCTAAGAATTTCATGAAGCCATTGTTCCTAATACCTGAGTGGTATTCCATTATATAAATGTACCGCATTTTCTGTATCCATTCCTCCACTGAGGGACATCAAATAAGGCAGTTATAAACATGGTGGAGAACGTGTCCTTGTTATATGTTGGAGCATCTTTTGAGTATATGCCCAGGAATGGTATAGCTGGTTCGTCAGGTAGTACTATGTCCAATTTTCTGAGGAAACACAAGACTGATTTACAGAATGGTCATACCAGCTTGCAGTCCACCAACAATGGAGGAGTGTTCCTCTCTCTCTCCACATCCTCTATAGCACCTGTTGTCATCTGAGTTTTTGTTCTTAGCCATTCTGACTGGTGTGAGGTGGAATCACGGGGTTGTTTTGATTTACATTTACCTGATGACTAAGGATGATGGATATTTCTTTTCTTTTTTTATTAGATACTCTCTGTATTTACATTTGAAATATTGTCTCCTTCCCCCACCCAAATCCCATCTCCCCTCCCCCTCCACTTGTCTTCACAAAGGTGCACTCTCTCCTAATCACCCACTCCACCTCAGTGCCTTGACATTCCCCTACATTGGGAAATCGTGTCCTCCCTGGACCAAAGGCCTCTTCCCACATTGATGCCAGACACTGCTGTCTTCATCTATATATGCAATTGGAGTCATAGGTCTTTCAATGTGTGCTCAATGGTTGGTATTTTAGTCCATGGGAGTTGTGAAGGGTTTGGTTGGTTGATAATGTTGTTCTTCCCATGAGGTTTCAACCTCTTTTAGCTCCTTCAGTCCTTTCTTTATCTCCTTCATTGGGGTCCCCATGTTCAGTTCGATGGTTAGCTACAAGCATGCTCAGCTGTATCTGTATGACTCTGGCATAGCTCCTGAGGAGGCATCTCTATCTGGTTCCTGCCAGTACGTACTTCTTGGCACCAGCAATAGTACTTGGGTTGGTGGCTGCATATAGGGTGGATGCCCAGGTGAGGTGGCCTCTGAGTGATCAATGAACATTTCTTTAGGTGCTTCTCAGAAATTCAAGTTTCCTCAGTTGAGAATTCTCTGTTTAGCTCTGTACCCATTTTTTAAATTATTTTATTTAATATTATCTATACTTATATTTCAAATGTTATCCCCCTTTCCAAGATCCCATTCCCGCTCCCCCTCTACTTGCTTCAGTGAAGTGGCTCCCTTTCCCAATAACTTTTCCACTTCAGTGCCTTGGAATTCCCATACACTGGGAAAACATGCTCTCCCTGGATCAAAGGCCTCTTCTGACATTGATGCCAGACACTGATACCTTCATCTACATATGCAATTGAAGTCATAGGTCTCTCCATGTGTGCTCAATGGTTGGTGTTTTAGTCTATGGGAGTTCTGAAGGGTTTGGTTGGTTGATAATGTTGTTTTTCCCATGAGGTTGCAAACCCTTTCATCTCCTTCAGTCCTTTCTCTAGCTCTTTCATTGGGCCCCCAAGTTCAGTCCAATGTTTAGCTACAAGCATCCTCAACTATATCTGTATGACTCTGGAAGAGCCTCTGAGGAGGCATCCATATTTGATTCCTGCCAGTAAGTACTTCTTGACATCAGCAATAGTACTTGGGTTGGTGGCTGCATATGAGGTGGATTCCCAGGTGAGGCAGTCTCTGAATGATCTTTTCTTCAATCCCTGCTCCTCTATTTAGCCTTGTATTTCCTCCCATGAGCATTTTTTTTCTCCCTTCTAAGAAGGACTGAGGCAACCACATTCTGGCCTTCCTTCATGTTGAGCTTCATAAGGTCTGTGAATTGCTTCTTGGGTATTCAGAGCTTTTCAGTGCTAGTGTTCACTTACTAGTGAATGCATATCATGTGTGTTCTTTTGTGACTGAGTTACCTCACTCAAGATGATAGTTTCTAGTTCTATCCATTTGCCTAAGAATTTCTTAAAGTTATTGTTCCTAATAGCTGAGTATATGTACTACGATTTCTGTATCCATTCCTCTGTTGAAGAACTTCTGGGTTCTTTTCAGCTTCTGGCTATTATAAATAAGACTACCATGAGCACAGTAAAGCATGTGTTCTTGTTTTATATTGGAGCATCTTTTGGGTATATGCCCAGGGTGGAATATCTGGGTCTTCAGGTATTATTACATCCAATTTTCTGAGGAACCACCAGACTGATTTTCAGAGTGGTTGCACCAGCTTGCAATCCCACCAACAATGGAGGAGTGTTCCTCTTTCTCCATATCCTCACCAGCATCTGCTGTCATCTGAGTTTTTTTTTTTTTTTTTTTTTTTTTTTTAGCCATTCTGACTGATGTAAGGTAGAATCTCAGGGTTGTTTTAATTTGAATTGCTCTGATGACTAGAGATTTTGAGCATTTCTGTAGGTGCTTCTCAGACATTCAGTATTTCTCAGTTGAGAATTCTTTGTTTAGCTCTGTCTCCATGTTTTAACAGGATTATTTGATTCTCTGGACTCTAACTTCTTGAGTTCTTTGTATATATTAGATATTAGCTCTCTATCAGATGTAGGGTTGGTAAAGATCTTTTTCCAATCTGTTGGCTGCCATTTTGTTCTAATGATGGTGTCCATTGTCTAACAGAAGCTCTGCAAAATTATGAGGTCCCATTTGTTTATTTTTTGTTCTTAGAGCATAAGCCATGGGTATTCTGTTCAGGAAATTTTCTCCTGTATTTATATGTACAAGGCCATTCCCCACTTGTTCCTCTATTAGGTTCAGTGTATCTGGTTTTATGTAGAGAACCTTGGCACCTGGATCTTTGTACAGAGATAAGAATGGATCAATTTGCATTCTTCTACATGCTGACCACCAGTTGAACTAGGACCAGTTGTTAAAAATGCCGTCTTTTTTCCACTGGATGGTTTTAATATTTTTGGCAATGATCAAGTGACCATAGGTGTGTGGATTTATTTCTGGGTGTTCAATGGTATTCCATTAATCTACCTGTCTATCTCTGTACCAGCACCATGCAGTTTTTATTACTATTGCTCTGTAGTACAGCTTGAGGTCAGGGTTGGTGATTCCCCCAGTTCTTTAATTGTTGAGAATAGTTTTCACTACCCTGGGTTTCTTGTTATTTCAAATGAATTTGAGATTTTCTCTAACTCTCTGAAGAACTGAGTTGGAATTTTGATGGGGATTGAATTGAATATGTAGATTGCTTTCAGCGAGATGGCCATTTTCACTATATTAATCCTAGCAATCGATGAGCATGGGAGATCTCTCCATCTTCTTAGGTCTTCTTTGATTTCATTCTTCAGAGACTTGAAATTCTTGTCACACATATCTTTCACTTGTTTAATTACAGTTACCCCAAAATATTTAGTATAATTTGTGACTATTGTGAAGGCTGGCATTTCCCTAATTTCTTTCTTAGACCATATATCATTTGAGTAAAGGAAGACTACAGATTTGTTTGAGTTAATTTTATATCCAAACACATTGCTGAAGTTGTTTACTAGCTGTAGAAGTTTTCTGAAGAAATTTTTAGGGTCACTTAAGTATACTATCATATCATCTGCAAATAGTGATACTTTGATTCTTTTCCTTTTAATTTTGTATCTCCTCAATCTCCTTTTGTTGTCTAGTTCCTGTAGCTAGAACTTCAAGTACTATATTGAATAGACAGGGAGAGAGTTGGCAGCCTTGTCTAGTACCTGATTTTAGTGGGATGACTTCAAGTTTCGCTCCATTTAATTTGATGTTGGCTACTGGTTTGCTGTACATTCATTTTACAATGTTAAGTATGGGCCTTAAATCTCTGATCTAAGACTTCTATCATGAGGGACATTGAATTTTGTCAAATGCTTTCTCATCATCTAATGAGATCATTATGTGTTATGTGATTACATCATTGGATTTCCATATGTTGAACCATCCCTTCATCCCTGGGATAAAGCTTACTTGATCATGATGGATGATCATTTTGATGTGTTCTTAGAAATAATTGTCTCATGGTCCTTCTGTTTGTATTTTGTGGAATTGTTTGAATAGTACTGGTGCTAGGTCTTCTTTGAAGGGATGATAGAATTCTGCAATAAATCCATCTGGTCCTGGGCTTTTTAAATGACTGCTTCTATTTCTTTTGAAGTCATGGGAATGTTTAGATAGTTTATCTAATCACGATTTAAGTTTGGTACCTAGTATCTGTCTAGAAATTGTTCATTTCATCAAGATTTTCCAGTTTTGTTGAGTAGCAGTATCTGATAGTTTTTAAATTTTCCTCAGTTTCTGTTTTGTCTCCCTTTTCATATCTGGTTTTGTTAATTTGAATACTGTCTCTGTGCTCTCTGGTTAGTCTAGATAAGAGTTTATCTATCTGGTTGGTTTTCTCAAAGAACCAGGTCCTGGTTTTGTTAATTCTTTGTATAGTTTCTATTTGTTTCTACTTTGTTGATTTCAGGCCTGAGTTTCATTATTTCTTGCCATGTACTTCTCTTGGGTGTATCTGCTTCTTTTTGTTCTAGAGCTTTCAGGTGTGCTGTCAAGCAGTTACTGTATGCTCTGCCCAGTTTCTTTTTGGAGATACTCAGAACTATAAGTTTTCCTCTTAGCAGGGCTTTCATTGTATCCCATAAGTTTGGGTATGTTGTGCTTTCATTTTCATTAAATTCTAAAAAGTATTTAATTTTTTTGTTTCTTTGTTTCTTTGTCTCTTCATTTGTTTGTTTCTTTCTTTCTTTTTCAAGTTATCATTGAGTAGAGCATTGTCCACTTCCATGTGTATGTGGGTTTTTTGTTGTTATTGAAGATCAGCCTTAGTCTGATAGGATGCATGGGATTATTTGAATCTTTTTGTATTTGTTAAGGTTTGTTTTGTGTCTGATTTTGAAGAAGGTACCCATGGGTGCTGAAAAGAAGGTATATTCTTTTGTTTTAGGATGAAATGTTTTGTAAATATCTCCTAAATTCATTTGGTTCATAACTTCTGTTTCACTGTGTCTCTGTTTAGTGTCTGTTTCAATAATCTGTTCAGTGATGAGAGTGGGATGTTGAAGTTTCCCACTATTATTGTATGTGATGCAATATGTGCTTTAAGCTTTAGTAAAGTTTCTTTTATGAATGTTGGTACCCTTGCATTTGGAGCATAGATGTTCAGAATTAAGAGTTCATCTTGGTCAATTTTTTCTTTCATGAGAATGAAGTGTCCTTCCTTACCTTTTAAAATAACTTTCGGATGAAAGTTTATTTTATTCGCTATTAGAATGGCTACTCCAGCATATTTCTTGTGACCATTGGCTTGGAATTTTTTTCAAGCTTTTTTACTTTAAGGTAGTGTCTGTTTTGTCACTGAGGTGTGTTTCCTGTGTGCATCAAAATGCTGGGTCCTGTTTAAGTCTGCAGTCTCTTAGTATATGCATTTTTTATTGGCAAACTGAGTCTATTGATGTTAACAGATATTAATAAACACTGATTGTTGTTTCCTGTTACTTTTGTTGTTAGAGTTGGAAATATGTTTGAATAGTTATCTTCTTTTGGGTTAGTTGAAAGAAGATTGCTATTTTTTTTTAATGTTTGGCTTCCTACATTGTGTTGGAGGAGTTTTCCATATATTATCCTTTGCAGTGCTGGATTTATGGAAAAATATTGTGTAAATTTGGTTTGTTATTGAATATCTTGGCTTCTCCATCTATGGTAATTGAGAATTTTTCTGGGTATAGTAGCCTGGCTACATTTGTGTTCTCTTAGGGTCTGTACGACAACTATACAGGATATTCTAGCTTTCACAGTCTCTGTTGAGAATTATGGTATAATTCTGATAGGTCTTTCCTTTATGTGTTACTTGACCTTTTTTCCTTACTGCTTTTAATATTCTTTCTTGTTTTGTGCACTTTGTGTTTTGACTATTATGTGATAGAAGGAATTTCTTTTCTGGTCCAATCTGTTTGGAGTTCTGGTGGCTTGTATGTTTATGGTCATCTCTTTTGTTTGGTTAGGGAAATTTTCTTTTATAATTTTGTTGAATGTTTTCTGGCTCTTTGCATTGGGAATCTTCACTCTTTTCTATACCTATTATCCTTAGGTTTGATCTTCACACTGTGTACTAGATTTCCTGTATGTTTTGGGATAGGAGCTTTTCGCATTTTGTATTTTCTTTGACTGTTGTGTCAGTGTTTGCTATGGTATCTTCTGCACCTGAGATTCTCTCTTCCATCTCTTATACTCTGTTGGTGATGCTTGTGTCTATAACTCCTGATCTCTTTCCTAGGTTTTCTATCTCCAGGTTTGTCTGACTTTGTGATTTCTTTATTGTTTCTATTTCCAATTTTAGATTCTGGATGGTTTTGTTCCATTGCTTCACCTGTTTGGTTGTGTTTTCTTGTAATTCTTTAAGAGATGTTTGTGTTTTCTCTTTAAGGTCTTCTACCTGCTTACTTCTGTTCTCCTCTATTTCTTTAAGGGAGTTATTTATGTCCTTCTTAAAGTCCCCTATCATTATTATGAGATGTGATTTGAAATTAGAATCTTGTTTTTCTAGTGTGTTGGGTTATCCAGGGCTTGCTGTGGTGGGAGTACTGGGTTCTGATGATGCCAAGTGGCTGTGGTTTTTGTTGCTTAGTTTCTTGAACTTGCCTCTTGCCATCTATTTATTTCTGCTGTTAGCTGGTGTTTCTGTCTTGACTGTGGTGTGTCCCTTCTCTAAGCCTGTGAGTCCACATTCCTGGGCGACCAGCTCTCTCCAGGCAGAACTTGGGTATGTAGAGATGTGGCTCAGGGTCAGCCCCAAGGTTCAGACAGAAAGTGGAATGATCCTGCTCCCAGCTGTTCCTTGGTTCCTGTGTCCTTAGAGCTCTGGGTGGGTTCCTCTTGAGCTAGGAATTTGACAGAAGTGGTGGTCTCACCTGTGCTCTCAGGTGTGTCAGCACTCTTGGGAGACAAGATCTCTCCAAGCAGAATTTGAATATGGAGACATGTGGCACAGGGTCAGCTCTGGGGCACGGGTGTCTGATTTAATTGTTTTGTAAGGGTAGAAGAGAATATACAGATTTTTGCCTGAGCTACATGGGGATTTCTTCCTGTGGTTTGAAACTGATACAGAAAGCTTAAGTTGAAAGGCTGGGAACTTCTGCTGTGCAGACAGGCTGACTAGTTCCCTAAATGCTAGGAGGGAGCCAGTGAGAAATACAATAATGCTGTCTGTCTTTAGCCAGCAAAATACCAAAGGATAGATTTTTAACATTTTATTAAACTGTTTTTAGGATAGTATGGAGTATAATGGTAATTGTTTAAATGCTCTTAAATATACAGGTATCACTCTCCACAGAAAAGGGAGAACCTAGAAATAGGCTTATTTATACAATAAGCAAAAGAGAATTTAATTTATATTATATCAATAATTTAGGCCTTGATCTCATGTAGGTCAGGCCAGAAGACAGGAGAAGCATTGTCTCAATGGTTAATATTTGTTCAGATTGCTCTGAATTGTTTTGATTATCAAAATGAGTGTGGTTATGAGTTTGATGGTTATGTGTCTGAGGGTCAGCTCCAAGGCATAGTTGGAATGTGGAAGGATCCTGTCCCCAGCTGTTTCTTGGTTCCTGTGTCCTGAGGGCTCTGGGTTGGTCCCTCTTGAGGTTATCTCTGGGAGACGGGTCAGGTTATTCTCTCAACGAATTCCAGTTACTGGACCAAGGACATGCTATTTGGGGAGGAAAACTATGTATTTGTGTTAACAGGAAAGAAAAATAGGCTCTGGACCCCTTCCAGAGTCATATGGGTCAGATATAACAGGGGAAGATCCCCTGAAGATCTCAAAAATTTAAGAAAATTAAAAAAGACAAGTTAATTTATCTGCTGATTCCTTGACCTAGGAACAGCCTATTAACTGGCTTAGACATAAAAATGTCTCTAGCCAAAACTTCAGCTAAAATGAGACAATATATCTTATTGGTTATAGAATCCCTAAGATTCTTTGTGCCCTCCTTCATATGACATGAATGAAGATTTATTACATTTGGTTATTGATAAAAATTAATAAAATAAAAAAAAAAGACAATTGCCTTTTGCCTGCTCAAAGAAGAAGCAAAATTTCATGCTTAACTGATACGTGCACCCTGCACAATCCATACAAAAACCTTAATGGTACTAAAATTTTGGTTGTGAGATTCATATATCGTAGAATGTACAGCTCTGGCAAGATTCATCTACTGGAACACTGAGCTGACCTACTGTTCCGGGACCCTGTTTCCTGATGCTGTCTAGAGACTCGATTCCAGAACAGCCTTGAATTTGCAGCTGATTTCAGATAAGCTCACTTCATCCAATCATTCAGAGAGCTCCAGTCAGAATTTCAGTCTATCTCTGAACCTTCCAAATATGCAGAGACTGGATAACAGATGCTAAAGCTAGCTTTCTTAAGTCTAACCCAGCTTTTCAAAATTTTTCCTACCCCTCCCTACCTCATTAGAGAATTTCTCATTGCCCCTATTCACCAGGAAAAAGCCACGGAACGTCATTAGCCTAATTCCCTGGATTTGAGTGTCTGGTAATGGTTACTTTACAAAATATGCATAGGTTAACATTTAATTTGGAAATGGTTATAATTTTGATCAGAAAAGAAATAGGGTAGATTACTAATTTTATTCTTGAACAAAGCATTGTAGAGCCATAATCTTAATTGATAGAAACCTTTATAATTGATACAAATTGAAGTTAGAATGTCTTACATTAGTAGAAATTTTATATTGATACAGATTGAAGGTTTTCATCGGTATAAATTTCTGTATTGATACAAATTTGAGATCAATATTTTTACACTTAGGTACACATTATGCCTATGTAACTCATTTAAGAATACAAGGCTTAGACTCAGTCCTTAAAATAGATGCTTTATAAACTGTTTAAGACAATTAAGTAACAAAAGTTAAAGGGCCAGGTAGCAACCTTATGGTTATGGTAGATTTTTATTTAATTGTGATAAAGTGTTATCAATTTACTCAAACAAAAATGGCAAAGAGTAGTTGAGGTTTAACAGTTCAGAGGCACTTAATCTAGTCTTCAAAAACATCAGAAATTCATAAAATGTGACATTTAATGTTATTTTATTATTAAAGATCTTTTGACCACAATACATGTCTGCTTCTGACAGCTTCCCCGTTCTCCTTCAATGAAGAATTGAAAATCTTTACCTCCAGGCAAGGTTGCTTATTGTAGCAAGGTAGCCACTGGACAAAACTTGCTTATATCATCTGCAGACATTATATGATCCAAAAATGACAGAGGTGGGAGAGTTGAGTACTAAGCTCTGCCAAGACAGGGTAAGCCAGTCATTCATATTTCCTGCTTTAGGAAAGGTCTGTCAGGTGGTTCTTGGCCAGAAGGCTAAAGACAGATGCTCCAACATTATGAAAAATTAGGGACTATCCAGGTAGTTGGCTGTCTCTATAATTGTTTAAGTTTTGGAAGCTATGTTTGGTGCTTTCTATATACTCAGGCAGTATTTAATACATTCTCAGATTTCTGGTAGGGTTGAAGACTAGTTATAGTCTCATAATCAAACTCAAGTTATTTAGAATTGAAAGAGAGCTTATTGGAAGACATGGTTTTCAGATGTTGTTAAAACTAAAATATAAATAAGAATTATAACTCTTTAAGTTAGGAATGATGGTAGAGTACTTTATCTAATTGACAAATATGATGGAATGAATGTTAATTGTATACCATACTTTGTAATTTACATGATTGTTATGGTTTTGTTCAATGTTTGCCTGAGAGAAGAAGGTTTTCTTTTTAAATTGGACAGAAAAGGTGAAATATAGGGGTAGTTCTGATTTTCAGGAATCTACATGTGAATGCTGTTGGTCCTATTCATCAACTAGTTCCTGATCAATCAATAAAGATACGAGTGACCAATGACTGGGTGGAAGAGGCGGGACTTCCAGGTTTCCATGGGCAGGTTAGCAGATGCAGGAGGAAGAAAAGGGAATTATCCATGCTTTGGAGGGATAGAGCCACCAGCTATGTGAGATCTCGGATGGCGTGGCCATTGGCTGCTTTCTTGACTGGGCCTGGGGTAGTAGGTGGAAGATTAAAAATATAACTAAGCTGAGGACAGATTTAGGGTACTGACCAAGGAGATGATAACCAGGTAACTAAGTTGAGGGAAGAATTAGAGGTGTTGAGCTTGGAGAGAAGATAATGCACATTAGTTGCAAAAATCTTAGATGTATCTGACCATTGAGCTAAAAAGTATATTAAAAATAAACTTGTGTGTCTGTGTGTGTGTGTGTGTGTGTGTGTGTGTGTGTGTTCTATCCAGAGATTCAAGAAAACCAGGGTGTGGCTGATAGAGTGATTCATCTGTAGCTTAAAGCAAGTTAGTAGAAACTATACACTACATACCTCTAAGTCTTTTTATTAAGAAATCAGAGATCAGAGGGATGCTGGTGGGTGGCTGAGTGGGGAGAGCACCCTCTCAAAGGTAGGAGGAGGCAGTGAAGAACTCAGAGAGGAGGGACCAGGAAGGAGGGGGCAACATTTGGAATGGAAATAATATAATAAAAGAAAGAAGTCAGAGATATCAAATAAACATTAAAGTTCCAGAGAAAGAACAGATCAACCCCAAGTAGATGGAAAGAAGTAACTAAGATCTGAGAAGAACATTAATGAAATGAAAGTAGCAACAACAAAAGTACAAAGGATCAGTTGAATCAAGTTGACTCCTTGAAAAGATAACAAAAAGAGAGAGAGAAATTTTTAACAGACTAGACAAGAGAAAGACTCAAATTAATAAAACTAGAGACAAAAATGAAGCCATTATAACAGATACCAATGAAGTTCAAGGCATCAAGTTTTGTCCGGAAAAAATATATATCCCACTAAATTGTAAAGTCTAAAAGACACAGATGAATTTCTAGATGCAAAATTAAATACCAAAATTAAACCAAAATGAGATAAACATTTAAAATAAACGTATAAGAAACAGTGAGATTGAAGCAGCAACTAAAGCAAGAAGTCTCCCAACTAAAAGAAGTTCTTGCCTGGAAAAAAAATCACTGGTAAATTTTACCAGACATTCAGAGAAGAACACCAATGCTTCTCAAATCATTTCATAAAACATAAAGAAAAGGAACACTGCCAATATGTTTTTATGAAGCTAGAATTACTCTGATCTCAAAACCATATAAACACACACACATGCACACACACACATACATACACTCACACCCTGAGAGAGAGAGAGAGAGAGAGAGAGAGAGAGAGAGAGAGAGAGAGAGAGAGAGAGAGAGAGAGAACAGACCAATCTTCCTGATGAGCTCAGAGGCAAAATTTCTCAACAATATACTTTTATGACCCTAATTAATAAAATATCATAAATCTTCAGCATGATCACATTGGATTTATTCCAGAGATGAAGAGATAGTTTGATATGTATAAATCAGTAAATCTCATAAATAACATAAATGGACTCAAGGAAAGAAATTGTATGATTATCTGGATAGATGCAGAAAAGCTTTTAACAAATTCAACAGTCTTCCTGAAAAAAGTCCTATTCAGGATAGAAGGGACATATCTCAACATAATAACGGTTATATACGATAAACCTAGAACCAACACTATATTAAATGAAGAAAAACTCAATGCATTTTCACTAATGACAAAAAGAACCAAGGTGTCCACTTGATTTACACTATCATTCCATATAGTACTGAAAATCTTAGCTAGAGTATTAAGAGGAAGAAATACAGTGACACAAATGGAAAGGTAAGAAAGTTGATTCTCTCTGTTTGCAAGTGACATAATTCCTCATGTGCTAGACCTTAAACACTCTACCAGACAACTTTTAGAACTTATATACACCTTAAGCAAATTGGCAAGAGACAGAACCAAATCACAAATGTTATTAGTGTTCCTGACTACTGATGAAAAACATATTGTGTTGATTCGAATAGGGATAACCTCCATTGGCTCATATATTTGAGTGCTTGGTCTCAGAAAGTGATACTACTTGAGAAGAATTAGGGAGTATGACCTTGTTGGAGTAGGTTTGACATTGCTGGAGGATGTCACTGTGGGTGGGATGTGAGGTTTCAAAATCCCAAATACAGAATATTTCTGTGTCTGTCTTTCTCTGTGTCTCTGTCTATCTATCTATCTACCTATCTATCTATCTATCTATCTATCTATCTATCTATCTATCTATCTATCTATCTATCTCTCCCTGCTGCCTGTAGATCTGAATGTAGAATTCTCATCTATTTCTTCAGCACCATGTTTTTCTGTATACCACCATGCTACCTGGTATTATGACATTTGACCAAACCTCTGAAATGTAAGCAAGCCCCAATTAAAAGATTTCTCTTATAATAGTTCCCATGATCATTGTGCCTCTTCACAGCAATAAAACATAAAGACAGAAGTTGGTACAAAGAGTGGGGTATTTCTGTGATAGGCCTTTGGAACTTTGGACTAGAAAAGCAGTTTAATGTTTTAATGTGCCTTACTGAGCCATACTAGTAGGAGCTGGGAGACAGTGGGGCTGACAGAAATGTAGATTCTGACAATCCTGCTCAAGATGTTTTAGAGGAGAAGAATATTAGTAAGTTGCCATTCTTGTGATATTTTGGCAAAGAATGTGACAGCTTTATGTCCTTGTCTAAAAAATCTGCCTGAGGCTAAATTGAAGGGTTTGAGATGAATGGAATTGGCAAAGGAGATTTCAACAACCTAGTATTGACTATGTTGCATGGTTGGTAGTGGACACTCTTCTGCAGATCTACAGTGAAAAAGAACAAACTGAAGTAGGGAAAAAATACAAAATGTACAGTTCAGGGAGAAAAGAGGCACCAGAAAGTGTAATGTAGCTGAGTCCAGTGCTCAAGGAGATAAATGTTTGAAGAAAATCCCGTTACTATGTGAAATAAAGGGAGCAGTGGCCTCAGCATGATCTCACACAGCTAAGCTTCCAGCTTTTGAAAAGGAATTAAAGTTTATGCAGTGAAGAAAAGCATTGAAAATAGAAAACCAATGAAAATATATTCGAACTAAGAGGCCAAGTATCAGCTCCAGAAAGAAGATTTTGGCAGTTTCAGCCATGTGGTTCTGGCTTTAGGGTCAAGAATACAAGAAAAGGGTTGTGGAATCTCTATCTCTATGGAAAACCTCTGAGGCCAGGCATGTGTCAAGGGTATCCCTGGATAGAGGCCTAGAGAAGCTATTGTTTGAAGCTGTGGAGGTGAGGCCTGCATTGTGTTGGAGACCTCAAGATGCTGGAGAAACCCAAGCTGAGGGATGCCTGCCAAGGAAAGCTGAGACTGAACATGGAACTAGCCAATAAAGAGAAGTCCAACAAAGCCGACAGGAGTTGAAGCTGTGAAGGCCACTTTGACATCAGACATGGAAATGCTGAGTTTGGAGTGTGGTCTGCTTGTTTTTTCATTTGGCTTTGGTCCAATATTTCCCTACTAAGTTCCCTTTCCCCCTTTTTGGAAAGATAATGTATAGTTTGTGAAACTGTATGTTGGAAGTATGTGTGATCTGCTTTTTAATTTTGATTTTATAGGAAATTACAGTTAAGAGATTGTAATGAGTCTTGGAATAGACTTTGAACGTCTCAAGACAGAAAGACTATGGGGGCTTTTGAAGTTGGACTAAATGCATTTTGCATCATGACATGGCTGCAGGTCTATGAGGACCAGGGAGTGGAGTGTGGTGGCTTTATTATCGGTAGCCCCCATGTATTCGAGTGCTTCCTCATCATGGAGTAGTACTAATTAAGGATTAGAGATGTGTCTTTTTTGGAGTAGGTATATTCTTGTTAGAAGAAGTATATCACTGGGGGTGGGCTTTGATGTCACAAAAGCCCAAACCAGGTTCACTACCTCTTTCTCTTTCCTGCTGCCTTTGGATCTGAATCTAGAACTCTCAGCTACCTTGTCTGCCTGTATGCTGCCAGGCCCCCTGCTATCATGACAATGGACTAAGCCTTTGAAACTTTAAGCAAGTCCCAATTAAATTCTTTCCTTTTTAAGAGTTGCCATGGTCAAGGAACCTCTTCAGAGTGATAGAACACTGGCTAAGATACATACTAAACAATTAAATCGGGGAAACCATCCCATTCCTAACATCCCCAAAAGTACTTTGGACTAAGACCCCGCCCCTCCAAATGTAAGACTTCTGTCATGAAAACTCTAAAATGCTGAAGAGAATGATGCTAGAACATGAAAAGGCTTCCTGTGCTCACAGATAGGGAGGATCAATATTATGATCCTATCAAAGGCAATCTACAGATTCAGTGCAACCCCAATCAAAATTTCAGAGGAAGTCTTCACACACACAAAATAAATAAATACAAAAGGAAGAAATTAAAATGAACCCCTTATAATCCATTTGTAAGCACAAGAGGCACTGGATGGCCTAAAATTGCTGCAGGGGAATCACCATGCCTGATTTCATGTAATACTACTGAACCACAATAATAAAAAACATCACACCACTAACACAGAAGCGGACTCATTGGCCAATCGAATAGAAGAGAGGACGCAGTGACAATGACACACAATTGCAGGCACCCGACAAACAACATCGACAATGCCAACAATACATTGCAGAGAAGATGGTGGTGGTACTTGGAAAAGTAGGAACCTTATAAATAGAAGAATAGCACTAAATCTTTATCTCACACCCCACAGGAAGAAAAAAAACTCAACTCAAAATGTTTCAAAAACATCAAAGACCCCTAAACTCTCAAATTGCTAGAGAAAAAAAAAACTTATCTTCTCAGCATAAATAAAAACTTTTCTGAATTATTCAAGAAATAAAACCAGTAATCAACAAGTGGAATCTTGTGAAATTACAATCTTGTAAAGCAAAGGAGACTGTAAATCAAATGAGAAACAGCATATGGGGTAGCACAAAATCTTTGTGGGCTATAGATCTGTCCTGAATTGTTTCCTGCCAAGACCTGAATATCAAAAAACAAAACAAAACAAAAACAAAAGACAAACAAAAAAACCCACAACAAACCAACCAATCAAAAACACAGGGGAACACCCTTCAGAGAAGAAATTCGATGATTAATATGCATTTTTAAAGTGTTCAGCATCACTGACCATCAGAGAAATGCAGGTTTAAACTATGTTGAGATTCCACTTCACTGCAATCTGAATGGCTGAGGCTGGGAAGGCAAATGGTAAGGACTGCTGGTGAGGGTGTGGAAAAGGGGGATGCTTGCCCATCGTTGCTGGGAGTGTGTGTTGGTATGTCCACTGTGGAAGTCAGTTTGGAAGCTTCTCAGAAACCTAAAAATAGAACTGCCATATGATTTCATCATAGTGCCTCATGGGCACACACCCAGAGGGCTGCATGCCCTTCTGTGGACAGCGGGGCTCATCTGTTTTCATTACTGCTCTATTAACAATAGCTAGGAAATGGAATCAGCTTAGACGTTCATCAGCTAATGAATGGATCATGCAGATATGCTAGGTGCGCCCAGTGGCATTTTACTGAGCTCAGAAGAAAAATGGGATTATGAAATTTTCACAAAACATAGATAGAACTGACTGATAGTAAACTGCGAGGTAACCCAGGCTCAGCAGTACAAACGCCATATGCTTTTGCTTATATGTGCATCTTAGCTTTGAATTCTTAGATTTATGTTTTTAATTTGTAGTGTCTACAGAGCTCAGAGAATAAGAAAGAGCCCATGAGAGGAGGGGAAGGTCTTAAGAGGTGAGGGTGTATGGGAGTGTGGGGGTGTGAAAGCAGGGTGTGGAGAGGTCAAAGGCTTGAGGTCAAGGGTTTAAGTGGGAATGGGGCCAGAAGGACAGGGGAGAGAAGAGGTTAGGGCTAGTTAACCACAACCAAGGAGGTACAGGAAAGCCGGCTACTTTGTAGGCTAGGTTTTAAAAGGAGTTTGAACATGGATACCCTGGGTATGTGGATAATACTTGCCACAGAAGGCATGGGCTACAAAGTGGAATTCTCAGTGTCGGGCGTTGGACAATTCCATTAGAGTTATTGTCCATACAGGTCCCAGAGGTCCCCAAAACAAGGGTCACTGCCATTACTTGTACTGGTACTAGCTGGTGTAATCTGATTGCTGAAAGAACTACACACTTTGATTGCAGGACATAGAGAAACCAAGCAGGAGCTGACCTGAAAACTCCATCCTGCTGGCCAGCTTTCATCATGCTAAAAAGAGTCATGCAGGTGTCTTAGTCAGTCTTCTATTGCTGCAAAGAGACATTATGACCAAGGCAACTTTTAATTGGTGGCTGACTTACAGTTTCAGAAGTGTAGTACATTAACATGGTAGGGAGCATGATGGCATACAGGCAGACATGGTCCTGTAGAAAAGTAGCTGAGAGTTCTACATCCTGATTCAGAGAGACAGAGACAGAGAGACAAAGAAACACAGAGATAGAAACAGAGAGAGACATAGGTACAGAAAGACAGAAACACTGAGCCTAATGAGGACCTTTGAAACCTCAAAGCCTACCACCAGTGACACACTTCCTCCAACAAGGCCACACCTCCTAATCCCTCTCAAACAGTGCCACTCCCTGATGACTAAGCATTCAAGTATATGAACCTATAGGGGCCATTCTTATTTAAACCGCTACAGCAGACCATTGGGGGAGAACGTTATCAATGGTGTTAAAGAGAAGGGAATCCTGCATGTTCCATTACTGACCAGCCAGTAAAAATGTACTCACTGGTGCAATAGCAGCAGGAGGAAATTTATGGAGAGTAAGAAACCACCTTGGAACTAGATTTGAGGCTCCATATCTGGTACTGCAAACCTGGTGAAATGCTCACTGCTTGGGAGGTTGATTGGCTGTAGGAAGGACTATTACAACTATTGTCTTGTTAAATAGACATGTTTAAACTGCCTTCTACACCTTTGTTTTTACATGTATACATGTAGATCAATACTACCCTCAACCTTGGGCAGAGATGCATCTCTTTGCAATGTCCAGTGCCAATGCAGAGATGCAAAACTGGACACAATCCTGGGGAAAACATGACTATTGAGTGCTCAGCCCAACATGGGAGCCCTGCACCTCCACACACACAAACAAGGCCCAAGGAGCATCATGGAAGAGGATACAGAAAGAATGCAAGAGCCAGAGGATAATAAGGAGTACATGGAAATGCTGTCTTCTGGACACGATATGGCCATTGCACTCACAAACTCTCTGTAGCTATGGTAACCTACACAAGATCAAGTCAAGAAAATCAGTTAATATTCTAGCAGTAAGCGCTAATTGGACTCACTGGTGAAGACGAGAAGGGAGAGGTTGGGAATAGGGAGTTGGAAGGATGTGATCAAGATATACAAAATTGCCCATGAATAAGTAAAGGGAATATGGTTAAATAAATAACTAATAAAAAATAGCAGTAGGTAGAAAGGAACTTTGAAATTTAGGTTTGGAAACCACCCTCACTCTACCCCATCCAAGCTCTGAGTTCTTGACTGGGTACACAAGCATAGCAAGGTTCCTTTCTTTAGTTCTAAAACTGGGAGGTTGATGCTTCACACAGTCCATCTAATTCAAGCTGCCTAAAACCCTCCCTACCTAGTCTGTAACAAATAACTAATAGAGGACAGGGCAGAGGAAGAAAGATATGGAGCTTGGAAAGTGAGGAAGGAGGTGGAGAGGGAAAGAGACTAAGAGAGAAGTTTGGGACTGACTTCTAGTGTTCTGTACACAGTAGGGTGGCTAGGCTTGACAAAGGCCGGAAATAGCCAGTGGAAATATTCTGAACATTCCCAGCTCAAAAGTCTGTGGTGATGGATATGCCAGTGACCTTAACCTGACCATTGGATGCTCTGTGTGGAAATATCATGGTGTGTCCTCTAAGTGTGGACAACCATGTGCTCACTCATATATGTATCGTGGTGGGGGTGGTGCTCACCTTTAATCCCAGCACCTGGGATGTAGAGGCAGGCAGAGCTCTGAGTTCGAGGCCATCCTGGTTGACAGAGGGAGCTCTGGGACATCTGTCAGGTACTGAAGGTCAGAGCCTCACAAGGCTGGAACACACAGAGACTTATCTACAAAAACAAGCTCTCACCCAAAAGGGGATGAGAGATGGTTTATTCTGCAGCCACGTAGAAATAAGAGTGGGTTGGGAGCACAGATTTAGGGGACCCTGGACTTCATGTTACCCTGGAAGCAGTTTCATGAAGTTTTGTAGAAACAGAAGAGCAAACAAGAGAATCCCAGATTCAGGCTTTGGATGCTGCCTTATGACTCTCTCTCTCTCTCTCTCTCTCTCTCTCTCTCTCTCTCTCTCTCTCTCTCTCTCTGGCATTTGGTTGGCAGAAACTCCGCTATTGTCAAGCTAATACATTCCAAAAGATTTTTATCTGTTAGAGGAAAGACAGTAGGTCTGATACACGAGTGGGAAAGGAATGGCTATATAGGAGAATAAAGATCATCCAAATTGTAATTGGGCTGTAGACCTGCAACATTCCATCCTCTCCATCCACTGACACCGATGTTCTGATGAGCCAATGGGCCCTGCAAAGGGCTCTAGTTTGAAGATGCAGCTTCTTTCTTGGAACTTCCATTCGCAGATGTGGAGAGAATCTGTCTTCACCTTCACCCCCGGCTTCACCCTCTAGAATTGTAAGAGCAATGACTTCTGTTTAAGCCACCAGGCTATGACCTGTTGTAACACCAAGGACCTAAGATGGACCCTCAAGTCCCCCTGATCAGATGTGTCCCAGAGACCCCCATTCTCTGGGACCATGAGTACTATGTACAGTCAACCTCAAAATCCACTTAAACCAAGGAGTAGTGAGATGGCTAAGCAGGCAAAGGCACCTATTGCCAGGTGAGTGTGATGCTCAGGACCCACATGACAGACAGACAGACAGACAGACAGACAGACAGACAGACAGAACCTAGCAACACAAGATGTCTTTAGCTGTCCACAGACATCCAACACATTTGCTTACAATTGCACACACATACACGCACACACGCACACACACACACACACACACACACACTCACATGAACACAAATAAATAAACGTAAAGAAATTAAAAAGAAAACCAAGCACACAGCATCGAAGGTACCACCGAGGCCTGAGGCTGCTCTGCATCCTGGGATTGGGGTCTGGAAGGCCAAGTATGGCCAGCAGCCCTGTTTCAAATTCCTAGGTTGATGTCATCTATGACTATGGGCCTGGAGCTGTCTACTAAGCCAGCCGCCCCACATTAATATTTGATGATGCTGAATGGCTTTCTTCTGAGACTGAGAAAAAGCAGCCATTACACCGGGGTAATAAGCTGTGCTGGCCTGATCATGGAGCTCCTGGTTGTCAGGGCCTGAGGAGGTCGGCCATGCCTTGAATAATTCATCTTCCTGTAATGATTTCTTAGCCCTTACATCCCCTTTGGTGGGAAGCAGCCAGGCTGCCCCCTCACCCTGGCATTTCAGCCATGAATGTGGTCTTAGTCACACCAACCCCAGTGCGGAAGGCACACAGTTCTTCCAGAACTTGACCCGCACTTTCCCAAAATACACCAGTAGAGGAGCCGTGTGCTTGGTCTCCATCCTCTTACCCCAACAGAGGTGGCACTGAACCTGGAATCTTACCAAGGTTGTTACTGTGTGATCCCTAAGCAAGTGGCTATGCCTCTCTGGGCCTCGGTCTTATCACTCTGCCTGTCTTTCTCTTGGAGTCAATCTTTGGTGTTACAAGTGAACAAGTCTGTTTTCTCCATGTGCAGTGCTCAGTACCAGCTGCATTCATTTCTCCGTCTCTGTCTCCGTGGGCAGATGAGCCTGTCCTCACTTAGAGGCAGTACCCAGTGGGGAAGGCAAGATGGACAGAGACTGGTCAGGGAAAGCCGCCTAGCTCACCGAGAGAAACAGTTACCGGCTGGGGTAAAGGGGAAGAGGACAGGGCCTGAGACTGAGAACAGCTGTCCAGTTGGTACCGAAGGGACCAAATCCGTGTGGTGATCCACATCACAATAACGAAGCTACTAAGGGACTTGCGGGCTGATCTGGAGTTTGTTATAAAACAACCAAGGTTGAGAATGACCCGGAACTTCTGATTCTCCCGACTCTGCCCAGGTCTCAGCACTGGAATGGCAAAGCTGTTCTGTCATGCCTGATTTTGTGTAGAACTGGGCATCAAACCCAGAGCTTTGTGCATGCTAGGCCAGCAGTCTACCAAGCGAGCAACACACACCAATCTGTGGGGTTTTTTTTTTAAAGTTGATTTTTCCTGTGGTCTTTGATCACATCCCTCCAGCGACTTCCAGCTGACTTCAAGTGATACCCGTGGCCCTGCCAGGCCCCCTCAGTCACCAATCTCTCCTTCCCTGCATCTTCCTCTGGCTTTCTTGCAACACAGAAACACCGAGTTCCTTTTCCTCGTGTGGCACCGGGAATGACCCCTCCCCACCCCATCTTTCCTTGAGCTTGTTTCTTCTCATTTCATGCCTACCCTGTCTTTCACGCTATCCCTACCCCAAGGTCACTGCAGCCAGGATTTTCCTCCGCGGCACTTGACAAGAGCTGGGTTCATTCTAGTCTGAAGGTGGTCTGACCTCTGCTGAAGCCTCTAGGAAGCAACCAGGTCTGCTGAGGCAGGCAGTGGCTGTCCTCTTGCTGCCCTGACTTCTTGGTGGCCTTAGTCCACTGTGACAGCCAAAGTCTTGGCAGGAGAGGGTCCCTACAAGGACAAGTCAGGGCCAGCTGGTTGGATAACAAGGAGGAAGATAAGAAGGAATGGTGACAGAGAAGGACAATATGGCAGCCCTAAACAGAGCCTTCAGAAAGCTACCTTTACCCAGGCTCACAGTGGATGGCTGGACAGGCATGGCAGGACCTTGGCAGGACCTTGGTGGATATGGCTCTGGGCTGGGACAAGAGAATTTTCTGCAAATCTGTCATTTAAAGTGGAGGGAGGGGGTCGCTCAGTAGATTGTACCTTGAGGGTAACTGGCTACAAGCCCACCTAGAGGGAACAAAGAAAGGATGCTGGCTTGGCGGTGCTGCCGACTGCCACACTGGTGGTGCCACGCTGGTGGTGCTGGGTGCGGGACAAGCCATCCCACCAGAACCAGGAAAGAAGCCCTGTCCTTGCCCAGCCTGTGTCACTGTCTGCTGACAAGGCTCAGCATTGCTCCAGAACACAAAGGGAGCAAGCTGCTGTCCCAGCTAGCTTGCCACACAGCAGGTGAGGAAGAAGTGACACACTGGCATTGAGTGACACATTGACAATGGGCATAATTCTCCCCTTTGTCCCCAACCTCAACTCCTGTGCAACATCAGGACTTTACAACTCCTTGTAGCAGGATACTGCTGGGCACCTTACAAGCCAAAAATCTTATCCTTCTCCTACGTGGTGAGGCACATGGTTCTCACGACTACTGTGTCCACTTCGTGTGACTTCCCTTCCCCCCGAGCTCACTGGTGTTCCCACACAAGTCTGTTGCCTACATACTACATGGAAGGTAAAATCCAATGGCTTCTGTATAAAATCAAACAGCTCAGGACTGGGTCAATTCCCAGCATCCACACCTGGTGGCTCGCAACTACCTGCAACTCAAGCACCAGGGATTTCTGACACCTGTGAGTTTACATTAGTATGCATGCACATATGCGCTTACACACACACACACACACACACACACACACACACTCACATACACACACACACACTCACACACTTCCAGGTAAGCATGCTTAGTCTCCATATGCTTACATCATTCTTATTCTTATATAGCAAACTATGGGGGGAGGTGTGAAACTGGCATTCATGGTTGGGACATGGGCCTGGTGCTTACAGGTTCTTGGCTTCTTATCCAGATAACTGAAAATCAGGACTCACAGAGGTTTGCAAAAGAAACATGACTTTATTTAGAGCAAAGTGACACATCAGACCATAAAGGGATACAGTGCCAACCAAGATTGACAACAGGCCACAGAGTAAGAGGACCCTGGGCCACAGTCTGCCTTCTCAATATGGAGTCCAAAGGAAAAAGGAACTGGTTACTAAAGCATGGTTCTCCATTTTGATTGACTGGTTAAATGATATGTTCATTTTCTTCCACTGCACGTACCCCGTCCCACAATGCATCTGATCATTTAATCATAGGCACACCTAATTATGCATAGGCATATGATGGTAAATAGGGGATTTTTCCCTAAAAGTTCACTGGAAGGACACAATATGTGTTATTGCGCATGCACCCAAAACCAGTTCAGGCTGGATTGGCCCTTGTATTCTTCTTCCCCAGATACATTGGGAATACGCTTGAATAGAAACTGTCTAAATTTGATTGTTACCAGGGGTGAAGAAATCTATACCATTGTTCAGAGATGGAAGTGCATAGCCTAATGCAGGTGGGGGTGCTGACATCGCTAGGTGCATTGTTTGGAAATGGGTGTGTGCAGAGCACGTTCAGGGAAAGGAACTAAAGCTGTCAAGTGCATATTGCAAGAGGGGGATGTGTATAACTCAGTCCAAATATGGATCAGGGTTGCAAAACCTGCCCTATGCTTGCCAGCCTCAAACCTAGGGCCTTGCACACACTAAGTGGGCGTGCTGAACCAGAGTGTAGAAGTCAATACATGTCCTACTAAGCATCTGTGTGTGTGTGTTTCCACTTCTTCAACATCAAACTGGTTGAAATCTTGCATCCCTAAACCATTAAGAGGTGGCGATGATGTCACGGGGAAATGATGATGTCATGGAGACTGAGCCTTGGGGAGGTGATTGGGTTATAAGACTGAAACCTTGTGGCTTGGTGGCCTTCTGAAAGACACTCAGGAAACCTGTTTATCCACCTGCCACGTAAGAAGCTGCTGACTGTGAGAAGCAGGCCTGCAGCAGAACCTGAGTCTGTCAATGCCAGCCTTAAAATTTCCACTCCCACACGCATTCTCATCAGACACTTAGTTTATGGAATCTTGTTATAACATCTGGGAGAAACCGAGACTTGGGGTTGGTGCTGGTGGGAACAGGGAGCTGCTGAAGGATGTACCCAAGCATTCGTGGTGACCACAGAGCTTGCGATGGGCAGCTGCATGACCTAGTTAAAGAAGACCTGCAGGGTGAGAACAGGCCACCCTCTGGAACGGGGGAGAGAAGTTGGACAGTGAAGGCAGGTCGCCCCTTAAGAACTTGAGTTTTCTGTTTCTCAGAAGCCGAAACCTGGGAAATTCTGTGGACATGGATTTTAAGGGTATGGGATAACGAACTGTTCTGGGGCTTAATGCTGTGCAAGCTACCGGTGCCCAGAGTTTATCTGATTGGTTGACTGCTGCATGGGCCGAAAATGGCCTACTGGGGAGGAAGCAGAGCTGTCTGATATTCCTCAGCTTAGTGTTGACAGTGGCATCCAAAGGCTTGGAGAAACTGGAATGCTCAATGGATTTTCTGCTTAAAACCAAGTCCTGCACAAGGACAGGCTCCAAGAGACGTGGCCTTTGCTCCAGCTGTAGGCGCTGATTGTTGTGAGGAGAGAACTGATCTGAGGAGCGCTGTCAGAGCCACCCCCCCCCCCGTGTACCAGATCTTACCGTGGGAGATGCTGCCACTCAATTGGGCAACTTAAAGGCAATGGGTATAATTGGACCCCAGAGAAACAGAGGCCAAGGGGCAGCGTGGAATCACCAAAGGCAAGGTGATGGAACTTACAATAGTGGACCACATAGACAAAACTATGCTCCTAGCAGCCTGACTCCTGTGAACCCTTGACACCAGCTAATTAATCACACCACGCCCGGAAGTGAAATAGACAGGAAACCTGTTATGTTCTTGCCAGATAAATTCCTGAGGTATCGAGTGAAAGACGATCTTGAATGAGGCCAACAGAGAGCCACAGACCCTCAACTGATTTCCAGACTTGAGGCAGATTCTTGATGCACAACTACTCAGGTAAAAGGAGGGAGTTCGCTACAATCACAGTTTGCTGTGGCTCTTTCTCCTACCCTTCTCCAAAGGTGCCTATGGCCTTGCACACTGGAGAAAAGAAAATAGACAATCAGACCTTAGGGGAGCACACTAGAGACTGTATCTGCATTGATATTGAAACCAGGAGGTGTCCCACAAAATATTGTGCCCCCTCCCAGTTAAAGTAAGGGCTTCTATAAGTCAGATGAGTGATGAATTTAGGCCAAGTTCACCTCACAGTAGGCCCATGGTGTCACTAAATCCATGCTGTGGTTGTTCCCCAGCTTGAAAAATTATAACTGAGATGGACATGCTAAGAGGTTGGCAGACTTTTGCTCTCCAGACCTGCAGAATGGGGGCTATTGTGGTTGAAAGGTCAAACTGAAGCCATTGGAGTTGTCTCTACCAGGGAGATAGTGAACCAATATTGCATCTCTCGAGGGATTGCAGAACTGAGTACCACCATGAAGGACTTAAAAGATGCATGGGGTAGTGCATGGGCAATGTTCCTACCATGTCTTCCTCTAACTCTTACTTCTGGTCTCATGGAAGAGAACTCATCAGGAGTGTTATCTAGTGGTGGATGTTGTGCGCTATAGTACCAAGCTTCTGAGCAAGTTGTGTCTACAGTACAGTATCGGTATGATAGTTAGGGGGTCATTAATTGCTTTCTAATTGGATCCCTTGGCTGGGGAGGTTGTAATCTCCATGAGGAAACCTACTGCTGCTGTTCTGCTAAATAGACAGTTGTCAAGCCTTCTTCTAAATACTTATATTTATACACACAGCTTGGGACCCCCATCAACTTCGATCTCAGAAACTTTCTTGCAGTGGGCATTATTTAATGCAGACATTGATGACTGGTACAGGAAATAATGACTGTTAAGTTATTGGATATTCCATCACATGTATGTGTGTGCACACACACACACACTCAAGGTTTAGGAGACATTGTAGAAGAAGGAGCAGAAAGAACACAAGAGTCAGAGGATGGAGATGAGAACAGTGAAATGCCCTTTCCCGGAGTGACTCCTAGACTTATGAACTCTGTGTGGCTGTGGTAATTATTTGCACAAAATCAACACAAGTTAGAGCTCACCAATATTCCAGCATGGGTAGGGAAAGTCTCATGAGGTGTCACACCTACCTAAGGAGCTACAAGCAGTTAATGGGGACTATGGAATGGGAGCAATTTCTCTTCAGTGGTATGGCCCCTACTAAGAAGCCTATGCTTCCAGCCAAGACAGTCCCTGTCTCAGCTTCCTAAATACCCGAGAATAGGCAAAAACTAGACAAAGAGAACTCAGAATGGTTTGCTCTCCCACCAGCTGAAGACAGAGTGAGACATTCCATCTGTGAGAAAGAAATACCCACCAGATCCATCAACATCACAGCCTTGGTCTTCTGGCTTCCAGAACAATCTCGTAAAGCCATCGGTTCATGGTATTTTGTTATAGAACCTTGAGCAGACTAATACCCTGCTATCATCAGTAGAAATGCCATGACGTTTTACTGACAATCCTTCATAACCCTGAGAATGTCCATACTGTCATGGATCAGCCACACAGTTTCCCACCCACAATCAGGATCAGCCAACCACACCAGCCAGTAGAAGAGCCCTTCTCCCTCCCACTTCCCTTTCCTTTCCCTCCCTTTCTCCTCCATTCTCCTTTCCTCCCCTTGTTAGCACACATTTGTTGTACAAAAACACGAGTTTCATTAGGACCTTTTAATACATGAATATTTTGTCCTGAACTCAATCAGCCAGTGCTCTCATTCTTCTTCATGCCCATCCTTGCCTGACTGGTCTTCTTCTTCCCAAATGGTCTCTCTTCGACTTCTGTATGTTAAATTTTAAAATGTATACCCTATCTTCCAAACATGGATGCCTAAATCTGAACTGAACATGGACAAATAAACATGTCCAAGTAGACAGGGGAAGGACTACCAAGCTTCAGCTCTACACAAGGAACCGTAGGCTAAGGAATTCTGAGAGCAGAAAGAAATCTTACTCAGAGAAGAGACACCATACTATTGGTTACCTAACACCAAGTGATAATATCTAAAAATATACATGCAGATGAGTAACATTATACAGACTGAACAGGTTATATTTATGATCACATAAGTATGTACATATGTAATATACACATATATGGATGTAACAACAATTACTAAAAAGGGAGGCTGTGGATTTGAAAGAGAGGAAGGAGAAGTTGTATGAAAAGATTTAAAAGGAGGGATTTGAAAAGGAGAAAAATGATGAAATTATTTTATAATCTGAAAAATAAAAGAAATAATTAAAAATTTAAAATCTATACTGTGTCTCTTAGTTAGGGGTTTACTGCTGTGAAGAGACACCATGACCAAGGCAACTCATAAAGGAAAACATCTAATTGGAGCTGGCCTACAGTTTTAGAGGTCTAGTCCATTATCATCATGACAGGAGGCAAGACAGCATGCAGAAAGATATGGTGCTGAAGGAGCCAAGACTTTTACATCTTGATCTAAAGGCAGCCAGGAAGGGACTGTCTTCTACACTGGGTAGAGCCTTCTGCACTGGTAGAGCATAGGAGACTTCAAAGCCCACTTATACAGTGACACACTTCTTCCAACAAGGTCACAACTCCTAATATTGCCACTCCCTATGACCAAGCATGGGAGCCAAACCTATTAAAACCACCACACAGTGCACAAGTGTGATAATTGTCTTTGAACCCAGCCATTTTAGCTGACATGATTCTCTCTGGCTACATCTATTTTTTTTAGCATATTACATAATTCCCCTCTTTATTGGGGCCAAACAAAATTCTATTGTGTATACAAATACTCCTTTTAACCCCTTTTAACCCACTTGTCTCTTGATTGGCATCTAAGCTGATTCCATAACTTGACATCTGTGAAAAGTGTCATGATATCATGCATGTTCAAGTGTCATGATATCATGCATGTTCAAGTGTCATGATATCATGAATGTTCAATCATCATGATAGCATAGATGTTCAAGTGTCATGATAGCATGCATGTGCAAGTATCTTTACATCAAAATGACTTCGATTGTTCTAGATATTGTCAAAAGCACCATAGATGTTGGGACGGGCCAGCCCGAAGCCCTGGATCTGGCCCTGGATGATAGTTAAGATGGTGAGCTCCCCAGCTCTCCTTGTTCATGACCATTTATGAACTGCTGGAGTGTGTAAAGGGGCTGGTCCTGCAGATTCAAAGTTTCTGGACCTCCATGACACAAGCCAACAACAGGATAACCAAGAGGAGTCCCCATGAGAATCTAGTATTGATAGTGCAACAAAAACCAGAGGTCTCTAACCAGACCAATACTCGATGCAATAAATATTTGCAAGGAAAGCTGTTTAGGTGAAAGGGTGTATTTTATGATACACTGTGACACACTACAACTTCCACGTCAAGATTTTGGAGGGAGAGGTTGCAAGGGCAGGGGACAGATATGGAGGGATGGGAGATATGTGGGATTGGGGTGATGTGGAGTTCACAAAGAACCAATATGACATGGAAATTTCTGGTTTTTTTGGAGACTCATTGTGTCATGTGATGCTTTCTTGGAAACTGTCTTAAGAGAGGTTGTATATGAGAGAATTTTTTTTAATGAAGCAAATATGTGGGAGGATGTTTTGTTGAAGCAGACACGGTGTTTTCCTGGATGATGCCTGTAAAAGGAACATATGATATTTTGCTAGAGTGGACACTTGAGAGGACATGTGATGTTTGAAAAGGATATAAGGATAGCCCAACAGCCAGTGGACAATGGTGTGTGGCACTGGTTGGCCTTGCCACTCTTTTCTGGTCTTCATTGGGCTTTGCTGGTGTTAGTCTTCACTGAGAACACTGTGGCATTGGTTCACCTTGCCTACTTTGCTGACTTTATAGAAAGAAATGCATCAAAGAACTTCTCGTGATATTCCAGTGGCTTTCTGCCACTTCTGCAAGAACTCAGGCCACTGGGAAGAGCTCTGTGGTTTCTTCTGGATCATACTTTAGTTGCTGATTCACGAATGGTATTTGTGAGTGGATCGAGCTGCTGATTTGTGTGAACTGAACTGCTGATATTCTGACAATGACAATTGCAATTGTCCCCCCAAAAAACTATTTCTGAACAGGTCCATATCTTCTTTTTCCTCATTAACCTTTCTTTCCACTACCTCTGGTGGGTGGTGGGCTAGAATGGAGGTTAAAGCATTTAAGAACCGTTACTGAAGTAGGTTCTGAAAAAAATCTGAGTGTACACCAATAAAAAGGTTTTTTCCAAAATGCTGTAACTACATCACATGGTTGTTTTATTTTTATCCTGTGAAGAACCTTCATATGATTTCTACAGTCTATAAAATTACTTACATTCCCCCTAATAGTATATGTGATATATCTCTCCTCCCAAATTCTTGACAACATTGTTGTTCTTTACTGATTTTTTTTTTAAATTTCATTGATTCTTTGTGAATTTCACATCATGTATCCCAATACCACTCATCTTCCCACGCCTGAATTTTCACCCTCTACTCTTGCAATCTCCCCCTGTGGAAGAAAACAAGGAAAAAAAATTAAAATAAAAACTAAAAAAAAAAAAAAAAAAAAAAAGATAAACAAGCAAACAAAAAAAAAAACATGTCTTTGTGGAAGCCGTAATATGTAACAGTGTGTCACACAATACACTCTTTTGTCCACACATCTTTGCTTTCGAATATTCATTGCAGTGAGTCACTGGCCTGGTTCAAGGCCCCTGGCTTCTGCTATACTAGCAATACTGGTCCTCAAAGGGACTCCTTTCCTATTGTTACTCTGTGTTATGGAAATTCTATAGCTTTGGGTCTATAGGATCAGCCTCTACGTGAACTCCAGCAGTTTATACATGGGATAGATGTTGGGGTGTAGTAACTCAGAGGCCTGGATGAGTTGGTCAGCCTGCCAGCTCTCCAGCACACTCACCACCAGCTCTAAAGCACTGCCTTTGATACCTCACCAAATTCCACAGCCCTTAAGGGGATAGCCAGCTCCCCCAGTCTCATGTCTTCAGGCTGGCATTCCTAGACCCAGACCATTAGGTCCAGCTCTATGCTGCCCAGGTGAGGTGCAGGGCCAGCTCTTCTTAGTGTCACAACCAGTGAAGGATGTAGTCAGCTCTTCATATCTCCCCAACAAGGGGCAAGTCCAGCTCAATGCAGCCCTTGAACATCAGCATAGCTCCTGCTCAGGTACTCTTAAGTGCAGGTCTGCCATCCCACTGTTGCCTTTAAAGGCTCTTTAAGCTTCAGGGAAGCTGATGGAGAATAATTCCACAACTGTGCAGGAAACAAGGCAGATTAGTGCAAGTCCATCCAGTGCAGCACGTCCAGACATGCTGATGGAATGGAGGAGCTAGTAGAAACATGGACTATGGGACCTCTGAGCTTTCAGCCGTCTTCCCTTTCTCCAGCAGGCAGGTGGTCAGTCCGGTTGGTTTCAGAGGTGAGCTAATATCATCATGGCAGGGAGCATGGAAGCACACTAGCAGACATGGTGCTGGAGAAGTAGCCAACAGCCACATCCCGATTCCCAACATAGTCAACAGGAAGAGAGTGTTGTTGTTCTCTTGGTTTTAACATTCTTCTGGAGTGAGATGGAGTTTGTAGGAAGTTTGGGGTTACATTTCCCTGATGGCCAAGGAAGTTGATCAGCTTCCTTATCATCCCTGGCCATATGTATTTCTTTGGAGAACTGCCTGGTTCATTTAACCATCTGTTGATTGAATTATTTAGTTTGGGTAATTTTTTTAAAAAAAATTCTTTGCACACTCTGGATATTAATCCCCTAGCTGAGGTCCTCTGCACCCTGTTGACTACTGGTCCATTTGGTTGTCGGTTTCCTTTACTATATGGGAGCTCCTTAATTTGATTTAATCCTGTGTGGGACCTCTTGCTCTTATTCCCTGGGCTGGTAAAGGACTTGTTTGTTTGTTTGTTTACAAAGCCCTTGCTTATGTCTCTGTTTTCATCCAATTTCTCGCAGCTTCTAGTGCTATATGATGACCTTTGATCTCTTCTTATTTTTGTGAACGGTGGGGGCTCCTAAGATCTACTTTCTTACTTGTGCGTGTGGATATCCAGATTTCCCTGCACCATCTGCAGAAGAAGCTGCCCTCTCCCAACATGTTTCTATACCTTTGTCCAAAATCAGATGGCTGTTGTAGAATGGGTTTCTTTGGGGTCCTATGTTCCATTCCATTGATCTGCCGGTCTGTTTTGGTACCAGCATACATGCTGTTTTTATTATTATGGTTTTGTGCTGTCATTGGGGGTCAGATATTTTGATGTTTCCAGCTTTGCCCTTTTATCTTGGATTGCTTTGGCTTTTCAGGGTCTTTCTTGAGATTTTCAGGGTCTTTTGTGAAACTTAGTTCCTCCCCTATTTCTGTGAAGAACATCAGTCTTTATTGGAATTTCATAGAATCCATATATCACTTTCAGTAATATGACCATTTCTCCAATATTACTTCTAACAATCCATAAACGAGGGACGTCATCCCACCTTTTACTGTGTCCTTCAACCTCTTGCTTTAATTGTCTTTAAAAAATATTTGTACTATTTTTAATTATATGTATGTGCATGTGAGTGTCCATGGGCATGTGTGTGTGTGTGTCTGTGTGTTCATGTGTGTGCCCATAGGAGAATGTCAGACGTCCCCCCCCCCCCCCCGAGATGGAGTTACAGGCAGTTGTGAGCCACAGGGGTTCTAGGAACTGAACTCCAGTCCTCTTCAAGAGAAAAAGGGGCTCATGACCTCTAAGCCATCTCTCTTCAGCCCCCTCTTAATTTTTTTGAATAAACATTATCTGTTTGGGGTGTGTTTTTGTGTGTGCATGTGCATGCAGGTATGTGTGTGTGTGCGTGTGTGTGTGTGTGTGTGTGTGTGTGTGTGTGTGTGTGTGTGCTTATGCGTGCCAGCATGTCAGAAAACAACTTGCAGGAGTTGATTCTCTTCTTCCAAGGGTCCTAAGGGTTGAAGTAGGGTCATCAGGCTTAGCAGCAGGTGCCTTTACCAACTGAGCCATCCCCAGGGTCTCTGCATTGTTTTGAAGCCTTCACTCTAGAGGCCTTTGGTCCTTTATTTGTAGTTATTCATGTGTATCTTAAGAGGTTATTTTGAATAGGATTGTTTTACTTGCCTTGCTTGGTACCGGGGGAATGCTGTTTTATAAAATGAGTTTAGTAGCATTTTTCCCCTTTCTACTTTAACAGCTTGGCAGCTTGGAGAGACTGGTGTTAGCTCTTCTTTGGAGGTCTGGTAGCAGTGAATGCACCCAGTCCTGGGCTTTGCTCTGTTCAGGGAGCTGCTGTTGTTTCAATAGCAGTGTTGAGTTTATTTTTTTAATTTATTTTCTCATTTTTGTTGAAAACAATTTTTTTTTGGTACAGTGTATTCTGATCACAATTTCCCCAGCTCCTCCCAGAGCCTCTCCATCTTCCCACCCACCCAACTTTATGCTAACTTTCTCTCAGTGTGGAGAGTAGAAACCAGAAAAACAAACAAAATGTTAAAGAAAAAAATAACAAAGAAAAGGCACAAGAAACACATACACAACCAGTTAAAAACAGAATTCCGAACAAACAATCTGAGACAAAATTCCATGACAGTGCCACTGAGTCCATTTTATGTTGACTGTCACTGCTGGGCATGGGGCATACCCTTTAGTATGAGACCCCGTTCAAGAAAACTAATTTTTCCTTTGCAGGAAGATGTCAGTTGGAGATAGCATCTTGGTTGGCATGGGAGCCTGGGTCTATTTCCTGATCTCAGCACTGGAACCTGGTCTAGCTTGAACCTGTGCGGATCCTGTGAATGCTGCTACGGTCTCTGCCACAGTCTCCCTCCCACTGGCTCTGAGCCCTGAAAAGACGGTTCGAAGAAAACCTTCTATTTAAGACGGAGTGTTCCAAGGGCCTCTCCTTGACTGCACAGTGTCCAGCTGTAGATTTGTGAGTTGCCCTGTTTAGTATTAATTGTATATCTGTTTAAACTTTTAACATTGGTTTGCTCCGGTCACAGTGTCTTAGTGTTCATTTATTCTAGGGTCCCCAGTTTGTTGGAATATACGTTTTTAAGGCATCCTTCTTTTTCACTTCTGATTTTATTAATCTGGGTCTTCTCTCTTTGCATGGCTAGTTTCCCTAAGGGTTGGTTTGTCTTTATCTTTTTCAGAGAGCAAGCTTCTTTCCAATGATCTTTGTATTATTGTTTTAATCTTCAAATAATCAATTTCCATCTGGAACTTATCACACATTTCCACAAACTTGTTTTGTGTTTGGGTTATTCTATTCCCTGCCAACATTTTAAGATCTACTTTGTGTTAATTTTTTTAGTTTTCTTTAATGTCTCAATGTAGGCATTTATAAGTATAAATTTCCTTCTCAGGGTTGCCTTTGCTATGTCCCAACGGTAGTGGTAAGGTAAGTTTTCATTTTCATTTTCTGCGAGGAATTAAAATTTCCCCTCTGACTTCTTCAATAGCTGACTGATCATTCACAAGTGTACTATTTAATGTCCATGTGTTTGTGTATAATTTCTGTAGATTTTCTTGCAGCTGATTTCCACTTAATTTGATCCCATTTAATTCCACTTTAATTAATTTTGATAAGTCACACAGAAACTATTTCTTTTTCTTTCCTTTTTTTTTTTTTTTTTTTTTTTTTTTTTTTTTTTTTTTTTTTTAGGACATTTGATTTTACACTGTGAACCCAGAGATTATGTTGTTTACTGGAAAAACCTGTTTCTGTGGTTCAGCTGTAGCTCACACCTTTACTCTAACAGCTTTCTGTTTATTGTAAACTGGATTAAAGAAATTCAACTACAGGTCAAGAGACAGAGCAAGCAACCAGTTGACAGGGAGTGAACATAGAAGAAAACTCCAGAGCAGGAGGGAGTCAGGAGGATGGATGGAGAGACACACAGGACGTAGAAAGGAGGGACATTGAATTGGGAAGGTTTCTGAGCTGGCATGGAGGATAACTTGATTCTCCTCTTGGAATGTCAACTGAGGAAGAAGGCCAGCTGGGTGTTTTCTCATCCTCTCTGAGCTAACAGACCTTCACCCTAGCATCTGGCTCCTGAGCCTTGATTAGGAAAATCAAATGTTCAAGATTGCCTTAAAGACAACAGATTGTTGAAAGGAAGTGTACTGTGTACCTGCTGAACAGAATCTCCCGTAGATGTCTATTTAATTCCCTGGGTCTGTATAGCTGCTTAACTCTAAAGTTTTTTTTTTTTAATTTGTATTTTTTTTAATCCAGACAAGCTATCCATTGATAAGAATAGGGCATTGGAATCACTCAGCATTATTGGATCTGAAGCTTTCTGTTCTTTTATGTTTGTTTACAAAATTGAACACACTGACATTCTGTGAATACATATTTACTATTGTGTTTTCTTGATGTGTTATTTCATCTGTGAAAGTATTCTAACTTCCTTCATCTCTTCTAAATAACGTTGACTTGAAATCTACCTTATCAGATGCGTGTATGGCTTCTCGTGTTTGCTTTTGGCTTCCTTTTACTTGGCTTCACATTTTTCTAGCCTTTCACTTTTACTCCCTCTATGTGTCTTTCCAATGATGTGTGTTTATCACAGACAAACAACTGGTTCTCATTTTTAAAATCCAGCCAGCTAGACTACACCGCTAAATTGGAGAGTTATGACAGTTTGTTATTTGTGTCTATTATGGAGGGGGGACTTGCTGATTCCAGTGATTTTGTTTGTTCTTTCTCTGGTTGGTTCAAATGCTATTTTTTCCTTTTATTTCTCCCTGATTTATCTGTTTGCTCAATCACTGAACTGGGCATGCTTTGTTGTTTTCTAGTTTTCGTGTGTTCATGCATTCAATAAATCTATTCTTTCCTAAGTCTGGATGACTGCCTTCCTTCTTCCTCTGTGCATGGGGTTCCTGGAACTGTCTTCCCAATAGTGGTTGTAAGTCGTCTCTGTTCCGGTATATCTTGGAAAGTCTCCATTTCTGCATTGATTTTTTTTTTAAGAGATAACCTTGCCATCTGTCCTGTCGTCCTGGCTAGCAGTGGATCTGTTTCATCCCCAGGTCAGAGAGCCAACATGGGGTTCTGACACTTTCTCATCTTGGCTTGTTCAATTGAATGTTAAAAGCTGGAGAAAGTGTCCAGGGTGGGCCCATGGACCACCTGGGCCCACTGTGAACCAGACATAAGCCAATACTTATCTATCACTTACCCAACAGCCTCTGCGATGTTTCCTTTTGTGCCAAAACACAGTGACAGAAGCAATTTGTGGAGAAGAGGCCTATTTAGCCTGTAGTTCTAGTTTAGAAATCATCATAGTAGGGAGGGCATAGCGGGGAGAGGATACGGGGGTGATCCCAGTACATTCATAGTCAAAAGCAGGACACATGGATTAAGGCAGTGTGGTCCTTAACCTTCCCGATGCTGGACGTGCCTCATGTTGTGGTGCCCCCCATTGCCATTCTCATTGCTAATTCATAATAACAGCGTTGCTATAAATCCTAATGTGAATATCCGCTACGCAGGATCTCTGATAGGCAGTCCCAAAGGGGTCACGACCCACAGGCTGAGGACCACGGATTCCTGGATTCCATTGTTCTGTTTGTTCTTGTCTTTTTATTTAACCCTTGAAACAATACCTTTCACGAGCATGCCCACCAGCCAGCCTGATCTAGACGATCCCTCACTGAGCATCCTCTTCCAGGTGATTGGAAGCCCCGTCATCGGCGGTTAAAGCATCACAGCCTCCATTCCAATAAAGAGCACAGGGAACCACCATGAGTGCAGAACAATTATCCAGCAACCATCAAAGCCTAGGCCTTCTGATTCCCGAGCTGCACACTCACGCCCACTGTTCTTCCTGGTCACAGATACCTTTGGAAAGCCTGCGCTGGCTTGCCTTTTGGTCACGTCACTCTGGGTCTCAGCTGCCTTTGTCTGAATAAGGAAGACCAAGGGGAGGCTGTTGCCACTGTGACGGCTCAAGTCAGACTTAAAACTTCAGCTGAGTTTTCCTACTGAAAGCAGAGCAGGGTCGAGTTACCTGTGCACTTGACTCGTTCCTAGGAACATCGGTCTAAGCAGCTTCACAGGTCTGTATAGCCAAAGTATTTGGACTTTATGTCTTTCCCTATGAGGTTCTCACTAGATGTGACCATTTGGTCTTCAACAGGAAGCAGTGCCACTTGGCTTCTGCTACTCTGAGACCCTGTCATTCCTTCTGACATCAGCCCCCATCCGTGGCAGTGACGGTGTCTCCTTTGATCAGGCCTGGGCTAAAAGTAGGGCATCTGGAGGGATTTTCAAAGAGACGGGTGCTTTGTCCACTGGAGGAGCTTTTAGGTCCCTTGGGAGGAGGTTGTCTTTGGAGCTGTCTTGGTCCATTTTCTGGTGATATAAGCAAGATGTGGGGATGAGATAGAAAGAAAAGAGGTTTATTTAGCTCGAAGTTCTCTCAAGAGCAACAGTGCTAGCTTCTGCTCAGCTCTGTTGGGGTCCTCAGAGTAGATATCAAAACAGGAAGCCAAGGACTCAAAGGCCAGTCCCCCTCCTTTCTTAGAGTTCACTGTTATCAGAATTAACTGGGGTCTCTCACGATCTACACTAATCCCTGCAGGGACCTAATTGCTTTTCACCAGGACACTGCTCTTGAAACTCCATTCCTTGCCTCTGTCCCACAAAGAACAGAGCTTCTAGATATGAATGCACGGATGGGAAAGCAGATGCTTGACCATAGCAGGAACCTTCCCACAGAACACAGCTGAGTGTGGAAAGGGCGGGGTGTGCACTTTCACATGATAAATCTGTCCAACTCTCCTACCCAGGAAAGCTGTCCACGGGCACGCCAGAGGACCTCTTGCCTTTCAGCTTTGTTAACTCTCAGTCAGAGCTTCTCATCACATGGGCCATGACCCCTTTCATAGTGGTCACTGAAGACCATGGGAGAACACAGATACTTACATTATCATTAGTAACTGTAGCAAAATCGCAGGTACAAAGTAGCAACAAAGCAATTTATGGCTAGGGGGTCACCACTACATTAGGACATGTATTAAAGGGTCACAGTATTAGGAAGGTTGAGACCCACTGCTCCAGGCCACCACTAAGTTCTAGTATATTCCCCCATCAAGATGGTAGATCCACCTTTGTCTGGTGGTGGGCACAGCTTGTGTCGGTTTTCTGTGGCCCTTGGCTCTTGGTGTAATTCCTAATTCTCTTCCTTTGGTTATGGGTGGGCTCTGAAACGTGCTCCTAAACCACAGGCTGTAACAACGGGTAATGGGCAGACACTTCTGTGGCTAGTTTATATAAGGTAGCATCTCCTGTCTTGCTAGCAGGCCTTTCCTTCTCTAGTCTTCTCAGTCTATAGTCACTTGTATTTTCTTGGTATCTGGATTCCTGAGAGCAGTCCTCAACGAATGCCAACTAGCATCAGGCCCTCTGCCCACTAGCCTACAGGGAGTGGAGTAATACTGTCAATCTGTGATTGGAAGGTGCGTGCTCCCCACTAAAGCCCTGTATGACACCCTCAATCACCTGTGAGACACCTTGATACAGAGGGCCCAGCTAAACATGTTCAGTTTCCTGACTCTCAGAAATGTGTGTGTGTGTTCGTGAGTGTCATGAGTGCAAGTACATGTGCTTATGTGTACATGTGCATGTGTGTGCATACCTGTGTGAGTATGTGTATGTGTGTATGTATGTGTGCATGTGTGCATGTGTGCAGGTATGCATGTGTTTGCAGGTTTATGTGCAGGTACATGTACACATGTGTGCGTGTGCATGCACATGCATGTGTGCATGTGTGTGTATGTACATGTTGAGACTTTGTGTTTGTGGTTATTTATGACATGGCAATAATTTATACAAGCCAACACATTAAATTGAAGCTTTTTAGTAAATGCATCTATGCCAAAACATTTGCCCCGATCTAATTGATATTTCTCCCATCTTGATCTTCCTGCTCACATACATTGTCTCCAGGTCTCTCTCTGTCTCATACACACACACACACACACACACACACACACACACACACACACACACTTTTGATTCTTTAGATGGTCAGATCTTGCCAACCCCTACAGCAAGTTCAGCTGGGATGCAGCTGTGGTTTGGTGGGCAAGGGGCACAGGGGTGGTGAGACCCCATTCACAGCATCTGCCCCATGAGTGTCTCTGAGGCGTTTGAGGTTAGAAAAAGCTAGTCGCTTCTGACATTAGAGCCAAGCTCCTGCTACAGCCGAGGGAGGCTCCGTGGGAGTTAGAGCCTCAAGATCGATTTCCTCATTGGCATGGTCATCAGGGGTTTCCACGCCAAGTCCCAGGACTCTGTTCTTCTCCAATCACTTACCCTCACTTTCACAAGAGAGACCTGTGGAGCCTGGGAACCCGATTGCTACATCCTGCCCGATTAGATTGTGAGTGGAGTCAGATCTGTACCACCAGCCCTGCAGCTGTAAGATGCTGGAACTTGTAGGGGCTGCACCAGAAGTTGTCCAAGTCTCAGAGCCTGGTGTGAGTGGGCTACAAACACGGACTGACCAGTCTCTCTCCCCGGGAGCTTCCGTGTACTCAGAAGAACCCTATGCCTCGCAGGAGAATCAGTCCTGCCAGAACCACCAAGTTCAAGTTGCTCCACCGTAGTCAACCTCGGATGACAGTTGCTGGGTTAGTTGTGATATCACTACTGGTATGGGTGGTGACAGTTTCCTCTTCCACACCTGTGTGTGGGTCACAGACGGGTGTGAGCAAGCAGCCCTCAAATCCTATTGAAATCCCCGTCTTGGTACCAAGTTACAAGAGCTGGGGTCGAATCAGGAAAGGAGAATTACACAGGACAGACCATCTACTAATGTTTAGCATGGCTCACCGTAACTGGAGAGGCAAGGTCCTGAGTGACTGACTAGAGGCAAACAAGGGACGCGAGGAACCCAGAAAGGGCAACTGGTCCAGAGATTAAAGAAGCCAGAGAGCATGGTTTACTAATGACAAGGAAACCGTCATGCAATCAGGGCATTTCCCAGGACTGTGCCCTCTCAGAAAGCCACCGTTCTCGTGCGTAGGTCTTCCTTCTGAGTCTCCCTTCCCTCCTCCGTAGTTTGAGACCTGAGGAGGGAACAGGGTCTGGACCATGGCAGCCTCACTTCAGGGCTGATGCTCCCTGTCTCTGGGTTGCCTCGTGAAATCCCAGTGCCTGACATCTTCCAGTCTGGTAGGCCCAGTGAGTGCTGTCAACCTATAGTGCTCGGGAACTCAATATGCCTTCACCAAGGAGCGGGTGTCAGAGCTCTCCTACTCCCTGTCTCTGCCCTTTGCCCATTTCCTCCTAGACTCACCTCAGCCTTCTGGGAGTGCCTCTGCTGGTCTACAGGGACATACTTCACCCTGGGCAGCCACCAGGGGCACAGGGGTAGGGGAGGGGAGACTGTTTTTCTCTGCCTGGAACTTTTCGTCTATAAAGTCCCATGGTATCTTCTCCTCTGGGGAAGACGGAGTCGGTGTGTTCTGCTCCTTGATTTGGCTGGGCCTAGCATAGGCGACCATACTAGACTGCTCCTGGGAGTTGTCGGGCCATGTTCCTCAGCTTTGAAGCCTCGGGTCATTTCCACTGTCTGCTTCCTGCTGTGCTTTATGTGGCCAAACACAGGCAGTATCAAGATGGTGTGATCGCCAACGTGTGACCTCTAGAGACCAATCAGGTGCTTCCAACTGCAGCCACCACTTGCTAGCCAGGGATGGGGATGGGGTCTCAAGCAAATTGTTTAATCCCTCTGTGCCTTGTTTTTCTCCTGTTTATTAGGGATACTAGTACCCCACCTTGGCCTTAGTTGTCCCCGTGTGACACGTAGGCCATACAAAGCAGCCCTTACTCAGGGTTGCACACTCGGGGCTGAGTTGTGAAAAGGCCCTTGAGGAACCAGAAGAGGGAGAAAGCAAGTTGAATGTGGTGGTTTGTATGTGCTTGACACGGGAAGTGGCACTGTTAGAAGGTATGGCCTTGTTGGAGTAGGTGTGGCCTTGTTGGAATGGGTGTGGCCTTGTTGGAGTAAGTGTGATGTTGGAGTAGGTGTGGCCTTGTTGGAGTAGGCGTGGCCTTGCTGGAGTAGGTGTGGCCTTGTTGGAATGGGTGTGGCCTTGTTGGAGTAAGTGTGATGTTGGAGTAGGTGTGGCCTTGTTGGAGTAGGCGTGGACTTGCTGGAGTGGGTGTGGCCTTGTTGGAGTAGGTGTGGCCTTGTTGGAGTGAGTGTGGCCTTATTGGAATAGGTGTGGCCTTGTTGGAGTGGGTGTGTCACTGCGGGCCTGGGCTTTAAGACCCTCATCCTAGCTGCCTGGAAGCCAATCTTGTAGCAGCCTTCAGATGAAGATGTAGAACTCTCAGCCCCTCCTGCACCACGCCTGCCTGGACACTGCCACGCTCCCCGCCTTGATGATAATAGACTGAACCTCTGAGCCTGTAAGGCAGCCCCAATTAAATGTTGAATAGGGTGTCTCTTCCCAGCAACAGTAAAACCCAAATGAAGACAGTGACCCAGGGGTCCCCAAGACAGGACTTGCACTTGAAAGCCTGTCAATTAGGTTGTGGCTGGAATCCAGAATGGGCATGCAGGGTTCAGCAAGGAGGGAGACTGAAGGAACCTATGTCCAGGGACCACATTGTGAGGTCGACAAGAGGCGTGTTGGTTCCCTGTGGTTGAGAAAACTGAGTTCTGAGGAGGGGACAAGATATCCAATATCCTGAGATAAGGACACCTCTTATTTTAACATTGAGCCTAGGTCTCAGCTTCTATACAGGCAGTGCCGTCCCAAGTCCCCAGATCCTGGTGCATCTAGCTATTTACGTCAAGTTTCCATGTTGACTAAAGTTCCCAGGGCACTGACATCCCTACTTGCAAGCTGGCTGGAGTCCCAGCCACATGCTAAATGCTAAAGGTGGCGCTGATCAGTGACCCTGTCCTCCCTGTCCCTGTGATCAGAAAAGCAGAGACCTACCTGAGGCCACACATTTGGAGTCAGACAGTGGGGTTTGACTTAACTTAGGAGGAAAGGTGCCCTGACCACTGTCCCTTGGCTACCTGTGTCAGAATGGGCAAGGAGGCAGGCAGAGAGTTGCTCCCGGCTGGATGTGGAAACACTGACTATGAAGACTGAATGGGCAGAAGCTGTCCCTTTGGAGAGGGACTCAGGAGCTACATTTGCAGCCCATGCTCATCTCCCCTCAAAGGGAGCTGAGTCGACCAGGCTGGGTCTGAGGAACAAGGGAGGCTCAAAGTTACCCTTCTAGACCCTGGGGTGACCTGTCTGCAGGTCACAGGCTGTCCTAGTGTGTTGTGCTGGTTTAAACCTCCAGAAACCTCGTTTAAAGGTTTCAAAAAGAAGGGGGGGGGTAGGGAAGGCGTTGTTTTCATGCCTCTCGCTTCATTTGCATGAGGTGAAAAATGTTTCCATAGAAACAACCGGAGTCTGTAATTTTTGAATAACGATTTCTGCGCCAAGCACAACCTGTCTTGTCTGGATGGGGAATTAAGTCTCACAGCATCTCCCCATAACAATGGTAAAGTTGCCCCAGCTGGTAGAAGATAGAAAGAGGGTAGTCTGAACCCCAGGACCTGACCTGCTCATATTCAGTTTCCCCCTCTTGTGAAAAACGAGCCAGTGAAGACCAGATCTGAACCTTACTGATAAAACCCTCAGCATCTCAGGGTTGGTACGAAGCCTGGATCTCTGGGTCCCCTGGTCGCCAGTCCCGGGTAGCACCCAAACAGCCTAAGTAGCATTGTCTTAAGTTTTTCAGAGGGGCGAGAGCCAAGCTGTGCATCCCGGACCCTCTGTACTACGGAGCAGCAGCACGCTGCCTGTCCCCCGCTCACAGCCAGCGCCAGGCCTCCTCTGTGGACATCCCCTGCTGGCTGCCCAGCCCTGCTCACCCAAGCGAAGGAAGCGGCCTCGCCTGACCGCCTCTGCCCCCTGGTGGCCTAAGGGCACCATGCAGCCACTCACCCCCAGGCACGGAGGGCTGTAGGGCAGCCTCAGGCTCCCCGGGAGGTATTCTCTCACTGGAAGCTTTGAGGAGGCCACCAACGAAACCACAGCAAGGCTCCGAGAGGAACCCCAGAATGGAGGACCGCTAGCTCTCCCCTAAGTCTCAGAACCGGCGACCCCCTACACGGAATTTGATGGAGGGATACCCTGTAGAACCCACATTGCCAATATCCTCTGTATGTCTCTTTCAGGAGCTCAGTATGGAAAGCTAAAAACTGAGAGCAAACCAAAGATTGCAGACTGTAAGGGGGCAGGGGACAGGACTCTTCTGCTCCCCTAAATTGCAAATAGGAGACCTGAAGACCTGAGAGAGACCCACATGTTTATCCAGGGACCCCGCGTGTTCCAGCCATCCTGAGGCTACTTCTGAGGTCTATCCACTGTGCTTGCTGTCTGCAGACAGCAATCAGAGGCACTATCCTTGTTGTCAGGGGCTGCCTTTATTTATCCTCATTTAACCGTGGGTTGGAATATTGTGCTGGGACTGAGCTGAGCCGCAGACATGCTTCGCGGCTGCCTGGCTTAATTATAGCCCCAGGGGCTGGGAGCAATGAGCCACGCGCCTCCAGCTCCAAGACAGCAAGCTGGTCTTCAGATGTCCTTCCTTTCTCTCTCTTTAAATACCAGTGTGATGTGTCCCTGGTTACACGCTAATGATGTCCTGCTGGAGACTAACCTTCTGCAGCTGGAACATGTGCCATTGTCTCCAGGTTATGGGCAGGGGTCACTGGTGAACAATGAGGTGGGTGGGGGGACATTGTTCAGAAGATCCCAGAGAGAACCCAGCACTGCCAGACAGTGTCCTCATGCCATTGAGGATGGGGCTCTAAGACAGAGCAGAGGTGGGCTGACGGTGTCTCAGAGGGTTGTCCACCCCCCCCCCGACACTGTGATGTAGGTCACCTGGATGTCACCCACCAGCATAGGGCAGATTAAAGATGGGATAATCAAAGCCATCCAGTTCAGGCCTCCTGTTACAGCAGGACAGTCGCCGGTCACAGGTGGCCTGGGAAAGCGGAAAGAGGCTTTGTGGGACACAAAGGTGGGCCCCATGCTACACTGTCAAGAAGTCACTAGTGGGCAGGTGACATGTCTATCCATCTTTGAGAGTATCACAGTGCCAAATAATAGCCAGTGTAGGTCTGGGGGTGTGGCTCTGTGTGTAGGTTGCTTGCCTAGGATGCGGGAGGCTCTGGGTTCCAGCCACAGCACCACAAAAGGATGCTTGTAACCTCAGCATTTGGGAGATGGAGGCAGGAGAATCAGAATTCAAGGTCATTCAAGGAGCCCACAGATGGTTCCTCCGAGGTAAAGAATGGGGAAGTTTTGCAAGCACGGGGCCGCCATGACACACGCCAAGCAAGTCTACCCAGTGTTACAGATGCCAAGAGTTCCCATCAGACTGAGGCTCAAACAGCCATACTTAGCGAGCACTGAGTTGACTTCTTTTACTCTCTGGGGCAGCACCTCCTACTAAGCACTAGAGGAGGCTAACCCATCCTGAAGTGTTTTAGGACAATATCTGGAAAGGCAGTCTCAGGAACACAGGTGAGATACCCTCAGGTGGGTTTTACCTCACATAGTCCTGGGAAGAGCTGAAAGTGAGGAGGCCTCGGGGCCTAGAGCAACACATTCTGCTGTAGGCTTGGGGGATTCCCTCTAAGATGGACACTTGTTTTGGCAGCAGGCAGGGAACACGGACAATGGAGCAACAGTGTAGTGGGGGGGGGGGGGGGGGGGAAAGACTTCTGAGACATGACCTGGGCAATGTGCAGGCACTGAGGACCTTCTGACTTGAAGAGGGTAGAGAGTATCCTGAGTCCCCAAGTCAGTGGGTGAGGGTTCATGGTATGGCCAAGGCTGGAGGACTAGGGGTCATAAGATGGCTTTATCCTAGTGAAGAAGTAGAGATTGACTGTATGACTATAAGGAACCTGTGGAGAACTTGAGGTCAGTAATGAGATGTGGGGGCCCGCCTGGGCTGTGAGGAATGGGGAGCAGAGGCTACAGGCGGACAAAGAGCCCATGGCTAGTGTCTAGGAGGTGGGGCAGTCAGCTTGGCAAAAGGGGACAGCCCTAGCTATGCCTCCTGCTTGCCATCCTCCCCTCCCCCCTTCTCAGCCCTCTGTCCCTCCCTCTCAGGCTCTACAGAAGCAGACTGCTGTCTCCAGACAGCCGTCTAGGAGCAGAAGCACAGAGTCGCCCCATGGTGGGGGTCTTGCTCCACACAAACACAGGTCTCTGAGAAGGGAGGGGACTCACAGGTCAGGATATTCCCAAGAGGCCTGAGGTCTCCAAGGGCACAGTAGACACTTGCTAACTTCAGGTCAGGCCATGTGAGATGTGGGTCCTTCTCTGCCCATCCTTGTGGCTCCCTGAAACAACAACAAGATAACGGAGCAGCCAGAGAACATGCCCCTGGGAAGCTCAGGCCTTCCGGTTGGTGATGCTGGGATTTAATCTCCATGGTCCCCTCAAGCTGAATGACAGAAAATTCTGTCTGATTTTTTTTTTTTTTTTTTTTGCAGGGGCCACTGATCCATGCTGATCAGTCCCAGGAGACTTGAAAGATGGTAGGAATGCAGGAAAGAGTGCTGGGGGCCAGGACAGGAATCCAGGGACCTTGGCCACAGCCCAGGCTTCAGCTCCCTATAAGGCAAGAAGCTAACTCCTCTGTTTTCCCAGGAAGGGGATACAATGAGCTCATTCCAGGGTATGGATTCTTCAAGGCGAGGAGAATTATTTTCATTCTCTTCCCACAGGGCCAGAATAAGCCCTACATCCATCACTGGGCAAGGTCTAGGCTGCAGCTGGAGGGTAGCTGCCATGCCTGCTCCCTCACAGATAGCCCTGCCAAGCCTTGTTCCTGCTGGGTCCCCTGAACCGGGGTCTACTGGACTGAGGAGTCCCCAAGGCCAAGAGGTACCCAGTGGGCCTGCACCAACCCCAGGCAAATGACAGACTGGAATTTCCATGCAGGAAGCCAAGCTGAGCTTTTTTTCCTGCTATAGTGAGATCCAACGTCTGGAAGACATCAGTTGTTAGTAGGGTTAGAGAGGGCAGGCCCGTCTTGTAGAAATACCAAGAGGGACAAGATGATTAGCTGATGGGGATAGAAATGGTGTCTGATTCTGCTTTGGAACCCTGGGCTGTGGTTGGGGGAGCCTGGGACATCGCTGAAAGACAAACAGCACTGAGAATGAATGTTGACACAGTAACTCACATAACCAGTGCAGCGTTTTCAGCCCTGCTAGTCTGAGAGGCTCAGTTTACCAACCTGTTTCTGCCCACAGAAATGGCTGTGGGTCAGGGGAGGATTCTCTGTAGCCTTCCAACTTCAACTAGGTCAATTCCAGAAAACCCATTCTACAGGTTGTACTCCTAGACAAGAACTTCCTGGAATTAGGTTGGGTATGCAGCTCAGTTGGTAGAAGACTGGCCTAGTATGTGTAAAACCCTGTGTTGGACCCTCAACACTGCATAAACTGGGGGTTGTGGCACCTTGGGAGGTGGAGGTAGGAGGAACAGAAGTTCAAAGTCATCTTTGACAACACGGGGAATCGGAGACCAGCCTGGGTTTCATAAGCTCCTGTATTTTTAAAAGAATTTCTATATTCAAAAATCCTATAACTGTGCCTAACATCCACAGAGAGTGGTACCTACAGCTTACCTGAGCCCCCATGATCTTCCCACAGAAAAGCGATCTAGCTCTAGAAAACAGTTGGTCTCAGAGCCCCCTTTTGTTATTTCATTTTGTGATCTTTGTTAGTTTTTGTGTGCCTGGCTCCCTCAGGAAATGCTCAGAGACAGCCAAAGCTGAAGCAGCAACCTCCTCATCATGGGGCCTCTGGAGAGCAGACAACGTTGGGAGGGACCCACCCTGTCTCATGCCTCAGAGGGCCTCACTGATAAAAGAGGGTGCCTGCAGAATCTCAGGAAGTGCACGGATCAGCTTAAGTGACTGCGAGGGGCCTAGCCCCCAGTGTGGGGGATTCTTGACTCATACATCATAGCTCTGGTCTACTATTCACATCTGCAGATTCCGCAGAATATTTGTGCCTTCTGGAGTCATTCTGTCTCTCTCAGGGAGGAAAAAAAGATAAGAGGCCAGGGAAAAGTCAGTGACAGGATCTGTGTTCCAAATGATTCTTTTCCCAGGACCACCTCCTGGGGACACAGGCATGCCCTCCAGTCTGAGCCCAGGAGGAAGCCCAAACCAGCTTTTACTTCATCATCTTGGGTTATACCCGGGTAGCACGGGGTAGCACAGGGTAGCGCGGGATCGTGGGTGCCGCCGCTTTCCGTCTCTTTCTCCCCACCCCAAACCAAAACCAACTTTAAATGATGCTCCTCGGGTTCCCTCCTAATGCACTGGGTGTTTATGATGTTTTTTAAGGGCCTCATCAAAGAAAATGCAGTAATGACGCCCCTTACTTCGCAGCAGAGCCTTCCATGATGAATTATTCACATCTGCGGTGAAACGGGGACTCCGCAAACCGGGACAGCTGAAGCAGTCCCTTTCTGAGGGACTATTTTTATCTTCTTTTGCAATCTTTCATCTCGGGAGACACGCGGTTCGGGGAGCCCGTTGTGCAGAGCCCAAGTTGGCGGGATGTCAAGTGTGGAGTGCTAGGGTTCTCCCAGCTTCTGCTTAGAGTACAAATCGGTGGAAACACTGCAAGGGGAGCTGTCGGAGTCCAATGAGAACTGTGTAGGGGCTCCGTGGACTCCCCGTGTTTCACTTGGGGGACTCTGGGAAGCCTGGTCTCCACTGTAAGTCCTGGCCATAATGGAGACACTTCCCCCCTTTTTTTTTCCTTACAGGAATTTGATTATCCAAAGGATCAATACATGGGATTCTGTGGGAGAAATGTGGGGGTTCTGTGCTTGTGCCGCTACCTGTCCCAAGAAAGCAAAAGCTTTCCTGGTCCTTAGCTCCAAGGTGTAGGCCATGCCAGCCCCCAATTGTCAAAACTCCCTCCATATCTCTAAAAGACTGGTGAGACCTGGTGAGATGGCTCAATGGGTAGTTCCTTGCTTCCAGACTTCACTACTTGACTTCCAGACCCAGGACCTACATGGCGGAGGGTGAGAAGTGTCTCCTCAAAGGTGTCCTCTGACCTCCACATCTGTGCACGGCAGTCCTCCCACCCTCACACACAAGTTAAACAAATAAATGTAGTAAAAATGTTTAGTGCCCGCGGGACAAAAGACTGCCCAATAATGATGGCCGTGAGTCACCCAGGGCTATGATACACTTGAAATGTGGTTGGTTCGAAATGAAATGGCGCTGTGTCAGCCACACACCAGAGTTGAGAGATGCAGCTGGCGAGGGAGGGATGTAAGCCGTCCCGTTCGCATTTTTAATCCATCCCGATTCTGTGTTGAGATGGGGATAGTTTGCCTTCAGTGGGTGAAATATGTTGTTAAAAATGGCATCATCTGTTCATTTCACTTTTTTAAAACATGTCAAAGCGTCTTCTGTGATTTGCCTTTTAATTCTTTGGGACTGCATTTTTCCGGAAGGGAATGCTAACCGGAGGCCACCTCTTGGTGGTGGGATTACAAAGAGCCCCACCCCCTTTTGTTTATAATTTCCCAAATTTTGCAGTGACCTCAAAGCTAGCCTTGCTTGATGTACAAAAAAGCACAGAAGAATTTTAGGCTTGAAGCCTAAAGAGGCTGTCAAGCAAGATCAGGAAAATCGGGGGGGCGGAGGGGCTTTGAGGAAACCTGGGGTGACAGTTGGGGCTCGAGGATCAAGAACACAGAGGAATGGCAGACAGGAACCCAAATGAGGACCATGAGGAAGTTTCTCAAGCCTGGGTTTGGTCCAGCACGGGAGCCTTTTCAGTACACAACAGGATGCTCTTCTTTTCCCTTCCAGCCAGGACCCAGAACACCCTTAGCGCCAATGTGCCAGGCATTGATTAACGTGTTCCTCAGCTCCAAGCCTAGGAAAAGGAACTGTCGGCACCCTCATTTCACAGATGAACAAAGTGAGGTGTGTGTGTGGGGGGGGGGGGGGTCCATTAGGTACCTTACTCCGGCCACAGGTCCCTAGTGGTGTGAACTTACCTGTTCTGGCCACCAGAGGCGCTGTGGACGGCAACCTCAGCCTTGGAACCCAGTGGGCCAAGAAAAAAACAACATCCATGTTTCATAAGAGGAAAAGAAATGGTGACGTTGGTTTTATGTTTTATTTAACCTGGTATACCCCAAACATAGAATTCCGACATAAAATCAGCATAAAATGTATGTACAAGAGCTCAGACTCTTTCATGACAGGCTCTGCTTTTGAAATGCAGCGTGCTGTGTTTATTTAAATCTCGACAGATTAAGTAGCATTGTGTGTTCAACAGTCGCACACAGCTCATGAGTACAGAATCAGACAGTGAGGTCCTGGAATCTACAAACATAAAGAACTAGGCTCTAGTAACACCATGGTTTACTGGGTGCTGGAGGCTAGGACTTAGGGGGAGTCTGAGGCTATATCTGGGTTCTCTGAGGAGGTGTGCCAGTACTGAGTAGCCCTACCTTCCTCTACACATGACAGGAAAAAGGGAACAGGCCTGTCCCCCGACACAGTGGACTAAAAGGGAACCGTACCTGGCACTGAACAAGGTTCTGTGACCTCATGGGTGGTTACCCGGGGTGGCAAACTCCTCCAGCCTAGGCTCTCTTGGAGTTTTAATGTCTTCACTGGGCTGCTACTGTGTGCCTCTCTGAATCCAGATGAACCACTTTTGCAGTTTTCCAAACCAGAGACAGTCAGTAGGAACCCCTACTTATTTGAAACTGCTGGTTGCCAGAAAGAGGCATTCAGTGGGGACAGAAAGCAGCTCCTCTCATTTTTCTTGCTCTCACCCCAGTGTGTTCCTCCCCCCCACCCCCCACCCTCCACCCCCCACTCCCCACCCCCCACCCCCGATTTCCCCTCTACTCTAGGAACAGAGTCTGTTCTGGCCTGACTCCCTCTCAGGAGACAGATACGGCCCTACTACACATGACTGGGTCAAGGCCAAGGGAGGCCTCCTGCTTGCTTGCTAGATGCAGGGCCCCTCAGATGGCCTCTTCTTGCAAGGCCAAAGTTGGCTCAGTCCTCTGCACAAGAGCAGGACAGTGCCCTGTGAGCAGATGCATGTGGGGCCTCCATACCATTTGGATGGCTGATAGCACAGTGACACATTGCTGACCCTCCTATGTTTGTTAATATCTTCTGTTCCCTATGGGAAGCTGGCTGTTCTCCAGCTGAGTACACAGCACTGTTCACTGTACGAGCTAACGCCTCTCCCAAGACACCTTGGGCTCTCTTCTGGGGAGGATTTCACATCAGCAACATTACATGGCGAGGCAGCGCCTTCAATTAGGGAATAGCTAGATGTTCCTAAGTATGATGGGAAAGTAATTCTCCGGCCAACAGAGTTTAATCAAAATGTTTTATGCAAGACGTATCCCTGACCCTGACAAATCGCCCCTCTCTTCCTGGAAATTAAACAAATATATTGTCAGCGCAGCTTTCAATAGCACGTAAACAGATGTGCGCTGATGCGATCGCAAGACTATGTGGTTCCAATGGGACCCCAGATGAGTGAGGGGCGGACTGTGACTCCTGCAAGGGTCCTCTGGGGTTTGAGCAGTGCCTGCTCCCTGCATGGGGGCTGGCAGAGGGGACAGCTCAGGAAAAGATGCCTTTCAGTGGCGTCTCTCCATCTTTAGCATCAGTAACTCCTGGCCCCCTGGTAGTCCTCCTGGGGTCTCAGTTGGTCTCATAGATGCTGCTTAGCCAACTCCTGTCCCTGTCCTTCAAACATCTGCCATAGCACCTGTCTGTCCTGGCACCCAGCCCCACCCCTAAACCCCATCTTAACATCCTTGACATGCAGTACAATGCCTGGCACACAGTCACCCTTGAACAACTGTATGTGGGAGGAAAGCAGGGAAGCGGGGGGGGGGGGGCAGAACAATCTTGGAATTTAGGGAACTAAGGGGCAATTCTGCTAAGGCAGAGGTCTGTCGAGACTCAGTTTTCTCACCAGAAAAGTGATCTGATCAAAGGTTGTTCTGTCTGCATCGAGAAGTAAACGAAGTTACAAGTTGTATTAAAAATATGAGTAGTAAGAAAATAGACCATCTATCTGAAAGAAAATATGGAGTTCTATAAACCACAAAAATGTTAGTAAATCATTCAATCTTTAATTGTCCTTTAAAAAAAAAAACAGGAAGTATGACAAACACACTCGGTGTGGTGTGGAACAGGTCAGGCACCTCAGTGTTTGGGGCAGTAGAGTGGGAACAATAGAAAAGTCAGCCATCACAGCCCCAAAGAGGGCGCTCCTGAGCCAGCTCTTGAAAACAGGGTAGGAGCCTGATAGATAATTCATCTGGAAGTGGGTTCTGGGGCAAGCCAGGCTTGTCCAGCCTAATGAAACCTGTGAGTCCTCTTCAGATATCCTGGGAGTGTGTGGACATCCGTGTCCTGGGCCTGTTAATGGCTAGAGAAAGCTCATTTGGAAAACTGAAAAAATCCAGTTCCTGAGGGCTGGTTCAGGAGGAACAGAGAGCCTGGCCTCGGTGTTTGGGAAAAGCTGCTTCTCAGACTGAGGTTAGAAGGACAGGGTCACCGGTGTGGACCATCCATCTTGGAAATGATCACACATATGGGCTTTAGTGACGGCCCTTTCCCTGGCCTCCCTGGGGTTAAAGGCAGGTCATCATGGTCAGGGGTCTCCACCGTACAGCACAGTGGGGTAGAATGTGCTCTACCCAGCACCTCCCCATGGTCCTGATCTTTGGACACACCCCGCCTCCTACCGCAGAGACAGTTTACATCTCTTGCCTTTAATGGCCCTGTTATCTTACCAGACCTGACTTTGGGGTGAAGGGTGGCAGTCAACCATGAAGATGTTGTAGTGATGGATTCCGAGGTCAGACAGGCTGGTGCCCTCCTCATGTTATTGATGGAGAAGAAAGAGGAGCTTAAGGTCAGAGTGGCCCCCTCACCATTCTAACTTGGATCATGCCGACAGATCCCACTTCAGCTTGAGTTTCCCAGCCGTTGTCCACCCCCAGCCTCCACCCCTTGGTTCTTCCTCTCCCAGTTCCTCTGCCCACAGCTGTATGCAACATCTGGATAGCATATACCTTCAGGGGGAGGTGAAGGGGGAATGCCTATCACCCGAGGATGGCTGCCAGCACAGAGCTGAGGACACTGAGCCTGCAAAGTGACAATGCTGTCCTTTTGTCTCAGATGAGTAGGATGAGCTTTAATGTCTCACCTACACTCAGGACAGGGGCATGGGCTCTTGTCCCTACCCAGGCCCCAAGTTGTCCCTGTCAACCATTGGAGCCTGTGAGAGAAGACTTCCACTGCTGATAACCTCCCTAGGCAGCAGCTTCTAGGCTAGATAACAATGTTATTAAGGGCTGACTGGGGGTACCCTGCCCAAAACGACCTCTCTCACGCTCCCGTTCCAGGGGACAGGGGATGGGGAGAGAGGGGTGGAGAAGAAAAGGGGGAAGGTCCCAGGACCAGGTGTTGCTCATCTCCTGGGGTCACCCATTAGCCACGGCACAGATGCAGTATCCTTGGGCTGCCCAGAGCAGGAAGCCACCCCATGTTCCCTCGGCCAACAGATCAAATGTTCTTGTGCTGGCGGACATGGGGATTAGGCCTCTCTTGTTCTCGAACCCTGCCGCCGGCTGTCGTCTTGCAGATGTGTCCTATGGCAGTGCCAGGCAGCTGTGCTCCCACAGAGGGAGCTCCTTGGCACAGAGGACCCCTGAGCAGCTGCAGCCGGATCTTCCCATGACCCTTCTGGCCTGCCTGACCACCAGGCCTGCCAGACCCACTTCTAGGAAGTGGTTCACCTATCCTGAGCCTGACTGGGGAGGGTGAGCTCAGCAGCTGGCCCAGGGTGGGGGCCTGGGACAGACTAAGAACTTAGGGGTTTGGGGGTGAACATGGCAGAGATGACAAGCATGGGGGAAGAGCTGAATTAAGTGTCAGGAGGAGCAGAGGCGACTGCAGGTCCTTGGAATGGGAGCAGGAGAGAACTCAGGTTCTCTGGGGACGCTGTTGAAGCCACCTACCTACCCTCTAGCATATCCATGCGTATTTACAGAACACACTGCTCCTGCATTCACATACACACAGGCATGACCTTGTGTCCAAAGCCACCAGAGGATAGAGCTATCCAATCAGGTATGGGACAGGTCTCCTGGCAAAGCGTGTCTAGCTTCTTATGGTTGACTTAGTAAAGTGCCTGTGGAGCCTCAGGGCCACAGTACCCTGACCCCTGGTGCCCACTTGATCTGGGGTGCAAGAACCTCAGGTCCTATCCCCTCAGAGGAGCTGTCATCGGGAGGAGAGCTGTCCTGGCTACAGTGTCCAATGGTCACCTAGCGACTCAACTCTTCCTACTTTTTGCTGATTGCATTCACTCACATGCAGACTGAGCTCATGGTGTCTCTGCAGGGTCTCGATAGATTATAGCACCTCCTCCCTCCTCCATAGGTAAGGACGTGGTGGCCCAGTGAGGGCAAGAGCTTGCCACAGAACTGACTGTGCTGGACTCAGGAAGTGGAGGGGGTGGAGGAGGGGCAGAGGGGCCTGTGACCTACGTATGACTCCTTCCTCTCTCAGCTCACTCTTCATTCCTCACAGGTGACCCCTCTGCCCTATCCCTGGGATTTCAGTCTGCCTCAGAAACCAGCTATAGCTCATGTCAGAGCCTGGAGGGCCAGGTGGAGGCCACACGGCCTGCCTTGGAACTTGCATAAGGAGGCCCAGGCGGGTGCAGAGGCTCTGGGAGACAATGGTATTCCCTCCTAAGGGAAAACAGATGTTTGGATCATGTGACCCTTCTTATGGTTTCATCTTGCACCCATTCCTCTTGACAATTGGTCACAGCCAGCCTTGGACTGGGTGCTGTACAAAGCTTACATGGTGGTGAGCCCAGATCCTTTCAACAGTACTTTGCCCTTGGTACCAGGTTATGTGACCCTTCATCTCTTCTTTCTTTCTTTCTTTCTTTCTTTCTTTCTTTCTTTCTTTTTTTGTTCCTTCCTTCCATCCTTTCTCTCTCTCTCTCTCTCTCTCTCTCTCTCTCTCTCTCTCTCTCTCTCTCTCCTTTCTTTTTTTAGATAAGGTCCCATATACCTCTGGCTGGCCTGAAACTTACTACATAACTGAGGGTGGCCTTGAACTCTCTTCTGTGATGGACATGTGCCTCTGAGAGGCCAGCTTGCCACCTTAAGAACTCAAGCTTTTGTCTTCAGACAAATTGGCTCCACTGTGGGCCCACAGGACCACGGTAGCCTAATCTTGTCCTCTGAGGCTTTAGGTTCCCCTGAGCCTTCTCACCTGCCCACAGAAGGAAAAAGGCATATACTCCCAGACAAGCCCCCACAACACCCACTGTGAAAGCAAGCTACCTTCCTCAGGATGCTGGTGGCACTACCCCCCCCCCCCAGGGCCCATTTCCATGAAAGTCACCATCCCCAGTACTTCCATGTCATATGTTTGCAGAGGGACCCTCTGGGCTGCTGGGACTGTGGGGAAATTTTCCCTTAATTATTTTTTATAGCCTGACTTTCATGCAAGAGGGTTTCTTACAACCCCTGCCTCGCCTGAGAATCGTGAGCTCTCAAGAAGAACCGTAAATAAAACTTCACTTAATATTCAAAGTCCAAGTGGGGACAGCCCCCCTCCATACAGCCCCTTGACGCAGCCTGGTTCTCTGCTGGAAGGCAATTACTCTGGGCTCCTGCGATCAGAGTAGCTCTCCACCTCTGCGTTTTGTTTTTCTAACTTTCTCATTTAAAGCCAGGACGGGCAACACTGTATCCTATTTGTATTGTGTCGAGAGAGATTACTCTGGGCGCTGGTTGTGCGTGAGGGCCTTGGGGACGGCAATATTTTACTCCAGAATCCGCCTTTGAAACATTGAAGTACGACGTTGGTGCAGACAGGGCCATGATTTGATCCCCAGATCCGAGAGCTTTGGGGACAAATGTCTGGCAGCAGAATTAATTCTTCTCGAGGAACAGGAAAGCCATAACTTTTACCTTTATTGTCGGAGAACCCTGAGACCAGCTCTCGGAGGGCCTGAGCTACTGCTGGGGAAAGAACAAGGGGTAAGAGCTGCCTTGCAGGATGAAGGGTTCTCCATCTTTTTTGGCCACAGGGTGCTATGTGACCTTACAAGGTCCTGAGTGTCTCTGGACTATGGTCACCCTTAAGACAATGACTAGTCAAGAAAGACCAGTAATTCCACCACTTTTGAATCCTTTCGTTGAGTACCCACTGTGTGCACCTTGTTTGCCCACACCTGGAGCCCTACTGTGTGCCACACATTTCAGGCACACCTCGATAGACAGGAGGGGCAGGGGTGGGTATTGGACTCCTGAGCATCTTTGTAGGAGAAACAGGATAAGCACAAGAGTGAAAAGGCCACTATGGGGGAAGATTGGGGCCTTTGAGGAAAATTCAAGTCGTTTCACACTCTGTGGGGGACCATAGAGTGAGTAGGGGGAGGGGAGAAGAGTGCTCCGAGGATATCATCAGAGGCCTATCTGAAATCCAAGCAGAGTGTGAAAGACAGGAAGGTACTTGAAACAAGCAGCTAAGGGAGAAACATTCTGGTAGTGGGGTAACATGGCGTGCAAAGGCCCTGACAGAGAGTCAGGGAGAGACACCAGTACTCTCAAAGCTAGCCACAGTCACGCTCCTGAACTGCTAAGGTAATATTTGTTCCCAGGCCGATGTGTGGCAGGCAGGGCTGAGTGCCGCTTCCCATGGGGCTGCCTGGGGATGCTTCACGTCCGCATCTCTCCATCACTGTCTGACTAAGCCAGCAGCCATCTTGACTAGGATCATGCCTTTGACTGGCGGTTGCTTACTCTGCCTTCCAAAGTGAGGCTGTGAAGGCCCAGAACCCCTGTTCCAGTTTGTCTGGACTGCGCAGGCACAGTGTAAGCTCTGAACCTCTACAGAATTTGAAGACAGGTCCTTATAAGACACTCCTAGCTGCCTCTCACCACTCTTCCCCAGCCTCCCTTGCTCCCTCCTTGGCATTCAGCCTGTCTGTCATACAGCCTGGCTCAGGCTCTGTCTGTCTGTCCTCCCTGCCCTCACCACAGGGGCTCACCTAGGGCAGGAGACCCATTTGGAAGGCACATGCAGCCTTCAGTTCACAGAGGAACAGACTTGGTCACATCTGCTACTGAAGGATGCTGGAAAGTCCTCACATGGGGTTCAGTGAAAAACCACCACAGCACCAGATGGGGAAAGTGAGGTCTAGAGCTGAGGTACCCCCAGAAGTTTGAAGATGTGAGGCCGCGGAAGGCCTACTGGCTGCTGGCCTGGGCCCTGGATACAGAGGTTTCCGGGCCAGACAGGATTAATAAGGCTGCACTTTGAGCAAGCCATCCATCACTCCCAGCTCTGCAGCCGCCACACCACCCCCTGTCTCACACCAGGCTAAGCGGGGAGCAGGCAGGCTGGGAGGGGGTTGGAGGAGTGGGTTAGGTGGGCGGGTAGGAGATCCAGGGAGGGGGGAGTCAGCCTTAGCCACCATGGTGATGGAGAACTGCCTGCCGTTTGCACGAAGCCAATGAAGCCAGGGGCCCTGGGCAGAAATCTTGGCTTAGAGGCAACCACCCAGAGAGCCAGGCACTTACCCTATGGGTACAAGAGGGGATTGGGGTGGGGAGCTTTTGAAAAATCAAAACTGTAATTAGTAATATCGATGCGCTGTTCTTTTATTAAAAATGCTATCTTTGTTCCTGATCATAAAACGATACTGTTGACAGTAGATTAAGCTGGAGTCAGCGGAAAGAAGAAAATTAAAACCCCCTCAGTGTCCCCCCCTCCCTCCAGGACTCTAGGGGCGTTTGGCAGTCCCTCGCGGGGGGGGGGGGGAGCACATATGCTGGGGCTGCTTATATTGTGGAGGTGGCGGACTGTATTTTAAAGATTTGTTTGTCAGTAAAGAAAGCATCCCAGGGGTGGGGTGCCTGAGGATGCATGCATTTCATTAATTTGACCAGTAAATCCAATTTTTGAATTCCCTTTGCAGGGGGGGGGTAGCAGGGGGGAAATATCTTCCCTCATTTAAAATGGTGATTGACATGCCCCCCCCAAATCGTGCACTGTGCAGCAGCCCAAGGAGTATGGGTGGGGGCTGGCCTCCTCGTTCCAGCTCACACCATCTTGGGGTGCTGGCTGAGGTTTGGGGGGCACAGGTAGAGTAGATAGAAGGACAAGCTTTTCTATTTGTTCACAGCTTAAAAAGGCAACAGTGACTGCTGACCACTGCCTGCCTGAGCTCTAAGCTCAGGGCTGCTTCAGTAAGGAAGCCTTCTGCGATTTCTCTGACTGGGTTAACTCCAACTTTAGACAGAACTCATGTAGTAAGACACCAGAATCAAGTGACTTCTCTTTCTCTGTATCCATCCACAAGACCCTAAGCCCCTCTGGAAGCAGAGCCATTTTGTTTAGTATACACATGACTGGCTAACAGAGGTACTGGGTACCTGGGTTGCAGAAGTGCTGTGCTAAGTAGCAGGAATACTGAGGTGTTGGGTGGCTGGGTTGCAGAAGTGCTGTGCTGAGTAGCAGGAGTACTGAGAGCTGGGTGGCTGGGTTGCAGAAGTGCTGTGCTAAGTAACAGGAATACTGAGGTGCTGGGTGGCTGGGTTGCAGAAGTGCTGTGCTGACAAGCAGGAGTACTGAGGTGCTAGGTGGCTGGTTTGCAGAAGTGCTGTGCTGAGTAGCAGGAGTACTGAGAGCTGGGTGGCTGGGTTGCAGAAGTGCTGTGCTAAGTAGCAGGAATACTGAGGTGCTGGGTGGCTGGGTTGCAGAAGTGTTGTGCTGAGAAGCAGAAGTACTGAGGTGCTAGGTGGCTGGGTTGCAGAAGTGCTGTGCTGAGTAGCAGGAGTACTGAGTTGCTAGGTGGCTGGGTTACAAGAAGGCTTTGTCATTCTGCAAAACTGTTATTCTACTCTGCAGTTGGGGAAACTGAGGCACTAGCCCTTAAGCCCTTATCTGGTTTCCTAGCGACCCTTAGCTTTGTCCCTCAGCTACTTAGTTTTAACGTTCTTAGCCCTGGGAGGAAGAATAAGAAGATTCAGACTTCTCACTTCGTTTTTCCTGGTGACCTTTCCATGTAATTAAAAAGCAGCTATTCCCGGAGACGAGGCAGCCGGAAGCAGAGCCACGGCTCTCCGTGTACGTGTGCGGAAATTGATTGTCTAGAGAACAGAACAGCGCTTTAGGCTCTGGCGTCAAAAATACCCCCAGCTCACCCTGGGGTCTGGAGACGCCAGTCTTCCTTCAGGCCCACTGGGCATAGCATTTTCCTGTACTTTCTCACCAGCCCCATGCTAACACTGGGGAAGGTAGCAGGCTGGACCCCCAGGTTCCCTGAGCCTCTAAGCTACCATTAGAAGTACCTTTTTCTGTCCTTAGAACAGGGCCATGAGCCATGGTGGCCAGCTTTTGGAAGATTTGTAGCATCCCTGCCCAGAAGAGCTGAGTCCAACCTAAGACCCTAACATCACTTGCCCATGAAATGTCGGTGCAAAGGTGCTGGCACTTGGCTGTAGAAGATTCTGGAAGATCCATCACTGGCTCTTTCCTAGATTGTGCCATGAACCAGATTTCCTAGATCCAGGGTGGATATCGTGAGCCTGCTTGGCTTGGACAGTGGCTCTAGGCTTAGCACCCCCAAAAGCACTGGTCCCCAGGCTGGAGGTGGGGGAGCCCCAACTAGGCCTCCGCCCTTTGGCTCTCTGCAGCCTGCAGCTGCAGAGGATAATGCATGTTCTGGCTGAGGCCCAGTTCCCCTAAGCCACAGAGAATTGCAATTCAGCAAGTTTATCAAATCCACCCGAGCTGGAGCCCAGAGGCGCATCTGTACATGGAGGTATCCTGGCGAATCGAGGCTTCTGGGCCAGCAAGGCTGTCCCCGCCCTGTGCTTCCCACAAGCCTGGATTAGCCCCAGCAGCTGGGCAAGGGTGGGAGCCAGGACAGCAAGGGACATTGGGCTGGGGGCTAGGGACTGGGGCTTGGCTGTTCATGTGGACCTGGCTAAGACAGGGCCATGTTTCTCAGTAGATGGGGGTCTTCTTGTCCATGTATGAAACCAGGGGGTGGCCTACCAGGCAACCTCTCAACCCCTGAGTGGTTGGGAGGGAAGAGACAGCCTTGGCAGACCCTTGTGAATGGCAAATCTGGCTCTTCTAAGCAGGAAAGCAGTGTACGGGCCACAGATGTGGTCTTGACATTCCCTTTGGGAATGTGGGCTGGTGGGTCTCGCTCCACTAGCTAAATCAGGATGCAGGAAGGGCCCAGGTCTCCTCTGGCCGTGGGAAATCTCTCCCTCCAGTCTCTAGTGTGTAGAGTACTGCGAGGCATTTCTGGTTCAGGCTGCTGAGAGGCGAGGCCCAGGCCTCACAGAACTCAGGAAGTCACTTAGCCCTTCAGTGAACACCCGGGCTGTGGAGGCATCCACAGAACTCGAGGATTAAACTTAGTTACTCCCTCTGGCACTAGGGAGCTCACTAACCACCTAGGAGCCCAGCCCTGGGAAGACGCATGCTCCTATTAAGAAAACTGAGTTTGAACCCCAGCATATCTAGAGCTGGTAACCATGGCTCCTCTAGTCTTTCTTCTTCAAAGACTCAGGGCTCTTTGAGAGCTGTGTCTGAGATGCCACGTACAGCAGATTCCTGCCACGCTTGAGTCGGAGCACAGTACCCCTCTTAGCTGAACCATAAGCCACCAATAGTTTGGTTTTGGGGGGTTGTTGGCTGATGGGGGGGGGACTGTTTTGTTTTCCTGAAGAAATGGTTGCGCTGTTGAGCTCTAGTGTAAGTGATCTTTCTGAAATAGGATGAGATGCCTAGTTTGGGGAAACAAGGTGAGGGGGGCAGGTACCGTTCAGAGTGCTGCGTGCATAAATAGCTTCACGGAGGAGTGGGCCTCCTTGATCCCTGTTAGCTCCCCATCTCCTCAGCACAATTCTTCCAGCTGGACAGCCAGGCAGACCCCCCTCCCTCCCTCTACACTTCCTGAGAGCCTCTCTGCTAAGCCAGGAAGGAGGAGGAGGGATCCCGCAGCCCTCACATGGTCTTCATTACTGGCTAGGCTCACAGAACAGGGGGCCCTGGGCCCCAAGTATTGCTGTTCCAGAGATGCTTAAGGCCTGGCCTGGCCGACCTTCTTCTCTGGGGCTCTGGGGCTCTGGGGCTCTGGGGCTGTGCATTCCTTTCCACTGAGCGACTGCAGCTGGGGAGGGTCGATGGTGGGAATGGAAAACGTGTTAGGATACTCTAGAACACAGGTGGACGTCACCTCCCCTGACACAGGGAGGGGGTGGGCTGTAGGGCCTGCTTTGTGCCTGGCCAGCAAGCAGTCCTTGGGCGTTGCTCCCATTGTCCTGAACACGTATCTTGGAAGCAACAGACCTGGATTTGAACCCATGTCTGTGGGGATACAAGCTAGAGCAGCCCCTTTCCCACAGGGTAATGATTTTTGGGAAACTCAGCATGGGAAACGGGGCGATCCCTGATTGAGGGTCTCTTCCTACCATCTTCTGTTGCCAGAGTCTATGAGAGCCTACTCTGGGCAGGCTGCTGCCACGGAACCACCATGACAGACTGGCCCGCAGCCCCTGACTTTCCAGCAGCTAATAAGTCTTACAAATATCCAGTCTTGTTAGAAAGGGAGCAGTGGTCTGAACAGCTTGGCCAGGAGCCTTGTGGGAAAGTAGAAGGCGTTGAGGCTGAGCACAGCCGATCTGGGCCAGAAGCCACTTCCTGCCTCTCCCCAGGATCCTTAAGTCTCCAGACATACCTAGCCACGTACCCTGTGGTTCTCTAAACAGAGGCTATGTCCTCACTTGAGAGGATTCAAATAGATTCCCAGCTTCAGCCATGGTGTGTCCATCTTGCTCCCCTGGTGCCCGACACAGACCTTTGCAAACACTGTTCCTTTCACCTAAATACCCTTCTAGTCCTTCCAGTACAGACTGGGAAATAGCCAACCATCCTGATCCTAGAAGGCTCCCGGAGATCATAGGGGAAGTGACATCATAGACTCCACCCGGGGCACTCAGAGGAAGTGATATTTTGATCCTCCATGCCCAACCGACTTGTCCTCCAAGCTGGACTTGGGTGGTGAGAACCCCAAATCTAGAGATGGTAAGGAGGTCTCCCAGAGAGGTAAAAGAGAGCCCTTGAGGGTGGGATTGGAGATCAGAGGCTCCGGCACCAAGAGTGGCCGGATAAGTGGTAGGGTAGAACAGTAATTGGGTGAAAGTTGTGTGGTAGAACTTTCTAGAATGTGGAGTCCACAAAGCATCTCTGGCTTGGATCCAATTCCAGGGTAGGCACAAGTTTGTGATTCTAGGTGCCTAGTGGCCATATAGAGGGACAAGCCTAAGGAAGGAGATGATGAGGAAAGGGCAGGTCCTGGCCCTCAGCAGAGCAGCTGGGGTAGAAGACTGACTTTACCCCTGGCCAGGATTCATTTGTGCGAAAGTCAGGGGCTTTGCAGGACCTGGAGGAGTAAGAGGTGGTTATCCAGGAGCATTGCTGCCACTCCTAGCTAAGTGACCTGGGCATCCTGCTCATGGTCATATGCAGCTCACTGTGAGCTTTGTTCTTTGTTAGTAGGTCAATGTAGTTAAAAACAAAACAAAGAAATAAAGAGCAAAGCAACAACAAAAACAGTACTTGGGGCAGGTGAGATGGTTTGACAGATGAAGGGGCTTGTGGCCAAGCCCGAGATGGTTGACACCTGGGACCACATGAAGGGTGATGGGAGAGAGTGGAAGAGGGATAGGGGAAGGTAGAGGAAGAAGGTGAAGGGAGAGGGGAGCAGGAGAGAAAGGAGTGAGAAGAGGAAGAAGACCAGGGAGAGGGAGAAGAGCTTTCTGGAAGCTATCTTCTGACCTCTGTACGCACACTGTGGCCCACAGAGCCTCCCCCAAATAAAACATAAAACGTGCATTGAAATCAAGCAAGCAAGCAAACAAAACGTACTTGGTGATATCTTGGACCGACCCCTGTGGCACCAAAAGTCATCTCCCTGAGGGGAACCTGAGGCTCCAGACAAGGAGCCACCAAGTCTGGTCTGGGAAAGGGGGTGAAGTGGGGATGGTGGCGGTGTTTGAGCCATGGTCCTGGCTAGACCGGGCAGGTGCCTCCTGACAGTGGCTATACAGTCATCAGGTGGGGTTGGTCTCAGAAGGCTCTCTCTGCTGACTCTTCCCTGGGAAAAGGCTATTCCTGAGACCCACGGTGATCTATTGCACCAAACAGAGACAATATAGGATGTTGCCCTCTGGTGTTGTGCGGAGACTCATGAAAACACACAAGTATTTCAGGTGGACCTGTCTCAACACAGGATGGCAAGGGGGCTCCAAGGAAGGGGCAGGCATGGGTGTGAGGTTCCAATTGTGTGTGAGAGTCTGCAAACCCAGGGAGCTTCGATGAGGATCTGAGCTACGTCTCGCTCAGTGTTTGAGTGAAGCCCTAAGAGATCCTCATGGAGTCAATGTTGAGAGGGTGAGACCCCCCTCCCAAAACCCCCAGGCTGACTGAAACCCCAGGAGACTCCATGTTGAGTATGTGAGACCCTGAGAGACTCACTGTCGAATTCAATCTCAAAAGACTCAGTTTTGTGTGAAGGTGGGCCCTGAGAGATTTGTATGAAGGAGATGTGTGTGAAACCCCAGGAAACTGAATGGGATGTGAGATCAAACTAAGACCCTGAGACCTCAGTGTTGTGTGGATGAGACCTCAAGACGTCCAGTTCTGTGGGAGCAGGCCTTCCACATTCAGTCACAGCAGGATAAGAATTCACAGGTAAAGAAGTCTGATTTGAGGGTTGATTTAGAGCCTTCTAAATAAAATAGAAGAAAATCTGACCATGATGAAGCCACTTTCCCACAGTGTTTGTTCCTAGCTCTTTCTCTCCCTGGGCACCTAGGAGGAGCCAACATTCTGCTAGCAAGGCCCGTGCAGGTGTGCGCATGCACAACCGAAGTTCCCACAGCCAGTCAGTGAACGTGGCAGGACAAGACTCAGAGGCAGGGAGCAAATCCAGCCATAGCTCTGGGTGATGCGGGCCGAAGGGCAGCTCAGGGAAAAGAGAGCACACAGTAGATGTGTCAGACAGGGGGTCGCCCACCTAGCATCTCTTCTCCCCTGTCACGTTTGGCTTAAGTACTTGAAGCTCTCATCCCTGTCTCAAAGGCAAAAGGAGGGTAAGCGTCACCCAGTCTGCGCTCAGACTTGTGGGTCTGGCTCACGCTTCCCTAATGCCAGGTGTTCTCTGATCCCTTCTACGCCCTCCCTCCCAGAGCCTTGGAGGAACCAAGCCCCGTGTCCCCTGCTCCACTTGAGCCTCTTTTTTAGGGCTGTCAAAATCGGGGCTCACCAGTGAAGTGAAAGAGGGGTCGTGAGTATGAGTAGGGGCTGTTCTAGTACTACTTGGGGTCCTGGGCTCCACACTTACTCTCCAATGGCACCACTGACCCCACTGCAGCACCTGCAAACTCTAAAACTTCTTGACCAGGAGTGGGGACATGCTGGGTTCTCCTTGCTAAACCAGAGAGCCTGCAGGTGGCAGCCATCTTCCCCTGGTCCTGGAGTCCTGACTGACTGTTGTTCCTGACTATGACCTCCATGCCTCACGTGGGTCATCATTATCCTGAGGCCCTGGTGCTGTAGAGGCCTCCTTCCTGGCCTGATCCTTAGAAAGGAGATTAACCTCAAGGGAGAGCTGATTTTCTTTGGTGTGTAGCCCAGGGATGGACAGAGGGCACGAGGCAGGAATATGCTGCTTCTTGGCTTCTCCCTCACATCTCGGCAATCCAGGAGAGGATTCCATAGGCATGGGAGGAGAATGGGGCAATCCAATCTGGCCTGGGATTTCTGCAACATTGTGAGCATGCTCCCTGAGGACTTTGGTGACCCTTACAGAATGGAGGGAGGCCAAGGTATGTCAGGTCTGGGTGTGTTGGGGTTGCAGAGAGGAGGGTGAGGTGCAGGTAGAGGATCCTGGAATCTGTCAGCTGAAGACAAGTCTAAGCTCCTTGTCAGCTAGAAGGAATGAAGAGCTTACTCTCCCTCCTTCCTGTCCCTCCTGTCCTTCTCCCCACCCTTAAGGCAGGCGCCAGACAGGTGAAGACATTTTCCACTGGCCCTCCTGTGACCTTACATAGCTGCCTTCCTGAATATCCCCAGGCACCCCATCCTGGCTCCACATACAGCCTTGGAGATGTCTCGAGAGATGGGCTGACCCCTCCCTCTGGTTCATATGTTATTGCCTTTGTCCTCTGTCTCATCCCTGCTAAGGCCGTGTTCTTTCCCTCACAGGCCCCTCCGCCATCTCCCTCTGGTCCCCATGCCACAGTGACAATAAGCCAGGAATGCCACTTCCTCGGGATCCAGCCCCAAGCTTTCACGGAGGCTTCTTCCCCGTACAGTTCTGCCTTCATAACCCTCCATGACCAGGCAGCTCCACCTTACTGCGCTCATGTGGCCTGTTTTCTCTGGGTAACCCTCCTGTGGGAGCTTTCTCTCTCCACAAGACCCCGCATCTACCCGGCTAGGTCTAGGTGGGGCCCCATCGGGGGCCCTGGGGAGGAAGGGATCTGCAAACGCCTGTGAGTTCATGGAGAAATGAGAGCACATGAATCCAGGAAGCAGGGGACTATGGCGCCTCAAAGGGTGTGGGCTGCTCTCCCCTCTCCTCTTGGAGACAACACTGCTCTGTGTGCAATCTGCTTTCCAGACCCCTCTCCCCCTTCCCAGCAGAAGGCCAACAGGGCCTCCCTCCCCACTGTACATCAAGGCCAAAGCTCTGGGCGTCTACCTTGCAGGCTGTCAGCGTGGGCATGACTTATGTGGTTGCTTGGCCCCTGCTCCTCCGGTATGGGGGGATTAATCACCCTGTCTCTGGAGAGGGGGCCAGAGAAACAGGAATGGGGCTGCCTGTGTGTGTGGTGTGGCGCTGAGCAAACCTTGAAGCGGGTGGAATGGCTGCAAGCAGGGGCCCTGGGCCCCCGGGAGGCCCCTCCGCCCCCTTGGCAGAGCAGACCGCATCAATATTCCACAGGCAGAGCTGGTGAGGCCCTGACTGACTCACTCTGGCTGACTAATCTGAAAGTAAGCTGTTTCTACTGCAAGTGAAGTTCAGGGAAATCTTTAAAAAAAAAGAAAAAGAAAAGAAAAGAAACCAAGGGATGGAGCTCTGGCTCTCCTTCTAGAATTTTCCTCCTGCTAGGAAGGCTGCTCAGCCTCTGCTTGTGATATGTCTTTGGATTGCTCCTCTGCCATGTAGCCCTGGGGAAATTGTGGGCAAACTGAGACTTGGAGTCTGGGGGCTGCTGGACCTCAGCAAATTAAATTCACAGAGCATTGGATACAACAAACCCAACAGCAAGACAGTCCCCAAAGGATGTTCCCACAGTAACATTCAGTGGCACATGACACAGGCCTAGGAGACATGTCTGTGAGCCAGGAAGAGCGTGACTCCTCTCTTAAGTGCAGTAGGCTGCAGGCACTGCTCTCCATAGGCCAAGGACTCACTGTGTAAAGGACAGGGTAGCTCTCCTGCTACAGATGGGTGATCCAGAGGCACAGAGAGGGGAGGTAATTCACAGGAGGCCACACAGCTGCTAAGGGCAGAATGAAGACTAGACTCCATTTGCGGCCATCAGCTTTTCCAATCTAGCTTACAGCAGCCTGCATTAAATCGAGGTGTGAAACAAGGCCTTTGGGCTTGAGGTGGTAACTGTGTGTGTGCATGCCCATGAGTGTTCGTGTGTGTTTGAGTGCACGGGTGCATGTTCTATGTGCAGGTCAGAGGTCAAGCTCACTGTCACTTCTCACACTGTCTGTGAGAACACTGTCTCGCTGTCTCTGAGATGCTGTCCACATTAAGACATAAGATAGGGATCTCTTGCTTGGCTGGAAGATTTCTCTCGAGACTAAGCCATGTGGCCGGTGAGCTTTGTCTACTGAGCACTGAAGTGAGAAACATGCACCACTTGGCTTTTAAATAAAGATTTATTTGTTTCCATGGCATCTTGGGTAGCTCACTCATTTGAAAGGTGCCTCAGAGCCCTAAGGTGACAGTTTCCCTCTACTCTTGGCCACAGAGAGTTGAGAGGCTAAATACAAACTCTCTAGAATCAAGCTCCTAGCCTATGGAGGCCAGTGTCTTTCACCCAGTGCATACCTTTGGGAAGCCAAGGTGTCTGTGCCTCAGTTTACCTCAGAATATGGGAATTCTAGTTACGGCAGATACCGTTTTAAATTTTTATTGCTTATTTTTCTGCACATTTTTATGAGGGTGTGGAGCCCAAAGGTTGACACTGGGTCTCTTCCTCAATTGCTGTCTTTACTCAACAAGACATAGTCTTCCACAAAATCTAGAGCTCACAGATTCCACGAGGCTGGCTGGCCACCAGCTCAGGAGATGTCTCAATCTCTTCCGCTCCAGTGCTGGGGTGACATTCATGCATCACTGTGTCTGACTTTTATATGGGTGTTGGGAATCTGAATATGGAGACATTTTATCCAGTGAGCTGTCCTTGCCCCTAATAGCATGTCTCTAAGTGGCTCCTGTACACATTATCTCTCTCTCTCTCTCTCTCTCTCTCTCTCTCTCTCTCTCTCTCTCTCTCTCTCTCTCTCTCTCTCCCAGACAAGGTTGCCATGTAGCTCAGACTGGCCTCCAAATTGTTACATAGCCAAGAGCAATGTTGACCTTGTGATCCTTCTGATGCATTTTGGGTGCTGAGACTACATACCTGCCCAGTTTGTGCAGAGCTGGGTACTGAACCCAGGCTTTAGGCACCTACCAAGTGAGCCACATCCCCAGCCTCACTGCTCTCCAGTGCTCCCATGAACCCTCTTCTTTGAAGGTGAATGTGATGCAAAAGAATGGACCAGGGATAAGTGGGGACTTGAGCATCGCTTAGGGGACACACCCGAGGAAGATGACTGTAACTTCTCTCTTCTTCCCAAGCTGGCTGTGTGTTTTGGAAAAGCATCTCAGCCTGAGACCCAGCAGCTTCCTACGAAAAGGGGTGACATTAATGTACCTCATTTCCTGGGAAACTTGGAAAGTCCTGATGAGGCCGCTCATCAAGGAGGCCTGGCATTTTAAAGTGCCTATTAGTGCCTACCTCAATGACTACGAGGGACTGGCAACCAGCCTGGACAGGCTCACCTGCCTTGAAGCCACCGCCCACTCTAGGGTCACCTCCATGTTCCCTAGGAAGGTGCTCCTTTCTGACAGCAGATGATAGGCAGAAAATGGAAAAAGTTCCATCCCAGAGGCCCCTCCTTCCACTGAGAGGCAGAGATAACATCCTCCCAAATAGGTTTCATGGAGTCAACCCATTACAAGTGAAGATAGCGGCCGTCTGTGAGTTCTTAATATCCTGCCTGGCACGTGGGCAGAATAAGAGACAAGCAGAGGCGAGACACCAGCTGCAAACACTCTGTCCTGTCCCTGGCCATCCATCAGCCCAGGCAAGTGTCAGGCGGTGTCATAGGCCCAGGGTTTGGGAAATATGGTCGCCATAGGGACGGGGTCAAACGAACCCTTTCAAAATTAGAGCTGTTTAAAATGCATTATCTCCAACAACAGCAGTAGAAGAGGCCATGAGTTCTCTGGGCTTTGTAATCACACTCCACAGAGCTTTTCCACAGTGAAAGAAGCTAATGAAAGTCACTGGGTTTGGTGGGGAGACAGACCCCCATAAGACGTAACAAGAGGATTCAGACAGTAGTCTAGCTCTGTTGTTCTCTGACTGGTTCTGACCCATTTACTCCTCCACATCTGTCTCTGCAGTGGGTCATTGGTCACCCTTGCTGGGCCAACCCACTGCCTGCCAGGCGCCAGGCTGGGGCCAAGGTGCAAAGAGCCCTGCCTCAGAAAAAGAGACAGGGACAGCCGCCTGGGGTCCCTTGTGGTGATCTCACCCTGAATGTAGCTGTAAATTCTCCTTCTGGTTGGTGAGCCTTGAATTTACATCTATAGCCTGGACCTCTTTCTTGAGCTAGTCTCTCCGTCTAGCAGTCTTTCATGATGTCTGCACAGCCATGTCCCTGGGCGTCTGAGATAGAGCCCTCAGTTTCCTGTATCTGTTCCTGGTGTGGCCTGAGATGGGGATCTTTGTGACCCCTCTTTCCCAGGCACCTCACAGCTATCTTGATGAGCAGCTCTCAGGATCCTCCTCCTGAGAGTGGCCAGCCTCCAGCGATGGCTCAGTCCCTGTAGACAACTATGAGATACCTCCCCAGTCTGTTAGCCACCATTCTGCCTGGCCTCACCCCCAAACCCATCAAAAGTTCCCAGGATACTCAGCCAAAGTCAAGTCCTTGCCACGCCTCTCAAGTGACTCTAGTCTCCACCCTCCCTGACCTTGTCTTTACCACTCCATCATGGTACTCGCTCCACGTAGGCCTCTTATTTACTGGAATACACCCAGGCCAAACTCCTGCCAGGGCATTTGCACTTCTTGAATTTATAGCTGAATACTAAGACCCCACCCCCAGTTTGTGATAAAACTTCTCCTGAGGAGACATATAACCCATCTACTTACTGCAGATAGGGAACTCACAACAGATCAAAGAACACAAACCACCAAAGTCCAATATGTTGAACCAGTTAATTATACTGGGGTTACTTATAGGAATATGGGGGACGGGCTACTAAAAAAACTGGGAACCTGGAGCACATTGAACAGCCTGCAAGCAGCTTCATAGGTTGGAGAGTGTCCTTTCTAGGTGCCTCAATTGGTCCAGACCTCTCCCGGGCAGCTCACTGATTTCTGCTTCGTCCATGCATCTGGTCTGATCTCAGAGTTTTGCTGTTTGACTTTTCTGGGTCTACTTCACAGCTCAGCTTCCTTCCATGTGAGGGGACTCTCAGCTTTTATTGCTTACTCCGGCAGGGAGTGGCCTAGTGAATCTGCTCAGTTTCAGGGACTTCCTAAAGTTATCTTGAGTTGTTACCTTCTTGCTCAAAGCGGCTTCCTGCGGGACAAAATGTTTCAATCTTGTAAAAACCATTACATAATATCCTCACAGAGCTGCAAGGCTCTGTCTACAAACTAACCTCTCCTGGTGCTCTGAAACTGTGGCTGGTACCCCCACAGCCATTGCAGGGCTACCCACACCTTGACTTGCCTTTTTGTTTGGTGTGAGTCTCTGTAAAAAAATATGTAATTTCCTGCCAGTTGGCTTTCCCTGATTATGACAAGAATACAGAGGAGGAAAGGCTACTTGGACTCATGGTTTCAGAGTTTCAGCTGACAGTCACCCAATGTCATTTCTGGTTCTGTAATGAAGTGAAGCAGAATATTCACTCATGGTGGCCTGGGATTTGGGGAAGAGGTCATGGACATAATATGGACCCAAAGGAGACATCCTGAAAGGATCCACTCCCTTCATCTAGGTCCACGGATAAGAAAAATGCTTTGTCATCCTGTCCACTCCCAAGATGCCACTTGCGAATGAGCAAGCCCCTAGCACAACATCTTGAGAGACCAGTCCAGAGTCACACTGTGACAGTGTAGGAGTTGAATGCCAACAGGCATTTAAGGAAGCCAGGCCCACCCGTGTGGATGGCGGTTTCTCAGCTCCCTTTGGACACTCCAAGGCAGCCTGTCCCTGGCCAGCTAGACCCTGAGCCCCAAGCTAACTCCCGTGTCCCCTCATCCCTTCTTACTAGGAACAGTAAGACCCCTTTCAAAGACCCCTTTCCTTCTCTTTCTACATCCATCATCCATGCTTTCTTTCTGGAACTTTCAACCATTTCTCTTGCAGCTATCTCTCCTACTAGATACCCGCTGACCATCCTGGGAAATATCCATGCACAATTAAAACCCACTGATTTCCCTAAACCCCATGTTCCATCCTCAGCTTCGTGGGTAGCCTAGTGGAAACTTGGAGCCTTGGTTCCCCCCACCCCCACCCCGCCACCCTCACGTCCTCTTCCACAGCCCAGCCCTGACTACCTTTGACTTCCCTTCATCATCCCATCCTTGCCCGTGCAGCCAAAATGCCCCCCAAGTCCTCCTTGAGGGGTGATAGGCAGCAACCTGTATTCAAGTAGCACTCCTGCCTGCAATGAGCCCTGAAGGACAAGCCCCTCTGGAAGCTTCTAAAGGCTGTGTGCCCTGTGCTCTCTGTGGACACAATTTGCTTTGATTCGTTTTACAAACATTTACCCAGCCCGGGCTGTGTGCAGAGCATCGCCAAGCCCTGGGGAGGCCTACGCCTGCCTCATTCTACCCCCTAACTCCATGCTGCCCTCTCATCCCCTCCTCCCCACCTCGTCTCTCCTCCTCCCCATATCTCCTCCTCTTCTCTTTTCTCCCTCCTCTTCTGACATTGCCTTCTCCCTCTTCCATTTTCTCAGTTTTCTTTCTCTCACTTCAACCCATCTTCTCTCTTCTGCAATGCCCTCTCCCCAGTCCTTTATCCACAGCCCCAGACCCCTCCCACCCACAGTCCTAAGACCCTCTTACCATCAGCCTAGGGCCCCTCCCACCCACAGCTCCAGGCCCCTCCCACCCACAGCCCCAGGCCCCTCCCATTCACAGCCCCGGGCCCCTCCCACTATCGTGCTGCCTCGGTGGAGGAAGAACGGTGTCCTTGATATGTGCTATACTGATGGTCATGCTTGATGCCCAGGAAGGGGGACTTAGGTAGAGACAGTGGCCTGGATAAGGATGCCCCCTCCTCCCAGTGACTCTCAGAAAGCAGCAACTGCCCAGTCACACACATAAGCAGCATCCTTGATGGCTTCCTGACATAGACAAATCGGACTATACAAAACCATGAAACCAGAGGCATCCAAGCAGACACCCTGATGCCTGTGGTACCAGTGCAGACCTTCTGCAGATGGACCCAGCTCAGAGTCAAGTCAATAACGCAGGGATCCACTCGGGCCTCATGTCTGCCGTATACCAAGCACTGGCTCCGTATGTTTACAGAGAGAGAAATTCCTGAACTCTCTCCTCTGAGAGGTAAATAAAGGCACAGAGAGGTTTAGTAACCCGATTGAGGACACACAGCAGAGCAAGAATGTGCCATGACAGATGTCTCATAATATTAACGATTAAACAAACAGATTGAAATTGTCACACAAGCCTCTGACGTAAGGACAGGTAGACAGAGCTGGGCTCTGGGCAGTAAGGCTGTGGTAGGGACAGGAAGCCTTTCACTTGTGTCTAGCTAGTAGGACAAAGGGATTTTCGTAGCTGACAGTGTTCATTCCTTTGCTCATATGCCAAACACTACCTTAGCAGCCAGTCCCTGGGGACTGAGGGACCACTCAGATGTGGTTCCTCTCCACTTGAAATTGCCACCCAGACAGCAAGACAGCAAGAAGACATTACAAAAAGCCGTGCATCCCGGTGAAAGACAGGGAAGACATAGGGCCCACAGAGCTGCCTGCAGGCAGACAGGGCCTTGCTCCTCGGCTCTGCCAGCAGCTCTGAGAAGCCCCCCAGGAGCAGACCTTGGCTGCCCTGAAGGGCCCAACACTGATCTTGTTCCTTGTTCGTCCTCCCCTCGTCTCTCTCACCCACTTCTAATTCATCTGGCGGCTCTGGTGTTCCTTCCTAAGCCCAGCTAAAGCCCGGCAGGGTGAAATGAAAACGAATTAACATAAAGACTGTCAGCCATTGGCCTGGGATCACTCCATAGGCCCTCCATCAGGCACACCTGCCCAGAGGTGACTAGACAAATGCGGAGAATGTAATTGCTCCAAGACTTGAGATTTTATTACAGCCAAGAGTCTCCAAGGCTGACCTCCTGCCCCTTTCTCCACGCCCCCTCCTCCAAGCCAGACACTGAGCGAGTACACGGAGGGGGGAGGGTCCTCCGACCCACCCACGCTGCTGAGCAAGCTCCATGAATGCACATCCCCCGCCTTGTGAGTCATGCAGCATCAAACTGAGGAGTGAGTTTGCTCTCGTGTTCTAAAGCACAGCCCTGTACTTCCGGCTCCACCTCTACTTCCGGCTCCATTTCCTGCCTTCTTCATTTGAGAACAAAGGGGCCTCGTGTAGCCCAGGCTGGCCTCTCCCTTGCTCTGTAGATCAGGATGCCCTTGAATTTCTGATCCCTTTGCCTCTACCTCCCAAGCACCGCGATTACAGGTCTGTCTCTTCAGAGCCAGGTTTGTGTGATGCAGGGAAGGCAGCCTAGGCCCTTCTGCATTTTAGGCAAGCATTCTACCAACTGAGACAACCCTCTCCTTTTATGGGAGAAAAAATAGCCACTTGACCACAGGTTAAGATCCCTCTCTGTCCCTCTAACCTCCCCGGCTTACATCTGGAGGAAGGGAGCAACAGTCAGGGTTTCTTCCCTCTTTTAAGTTTTCTAGAAGGGGGGTCGGGGTGGAGGGTGGAAGGGTATAGCCCATTACCATTCTTCCTGACAGGTGAGCACCATGAGGCAATGATCTCAAAGATCTGGAAATGCAGCTGTTGAGAGACTCGGGAAGAGCCAGGCCAGCGTGGGAGCCCCCATCCTTTTCAGTTTGTACTTCCTGTGTTTCTGGTTCACCACATCCCCAGACCCTTCCCTCTTACCCACTACTGGTCAGCACCTCCTTGTGCACACGGTATCAGAGGGCTGGAACCAACAGACAAACCAAAGCAACTAGAGAGAGAGAGAGGGAGAGACGGAGAGGGAGAGAGACCCCGTCCAGCGCTCCCATTGCCAGGGACATGCTCAGTTGCAGAATGTTCAAGGCGTCAGGCAAGCTCTGTGTCCACTTCATCTTCTTTGGAGATATCAGGGACGGCCTTGAAGGCTTTGATCCTGGCCCTGCGTTGGCACAGGACTGTGCGGATGGATGCGAGGCCACTCGCTCCATGCTAAAGCAGAAGCTTCAGATGCAGCCCTCTCTTGAGTGAATGACCAGCCCGTCAATGTCATGGCCTTGGCTGCCAGAAATGGTTTTTCCCAGCGGCAACTTTGAGTTTTCTCAGTGGAAAAAAAAAAAAAGACTCAGGTTTCACCCAAGCTCTGTGTTGGGGGCGGGGGGGGGTTGTTTTGTTTTGGTGTTTATGTTTTTGTTGTTTTGGTTTGTTTTGTTTTGGGGTTTTTGGTTTTGGTTTTGGTTTTTTGGGGTTTTGTGCAAGAGTGGAGACCACTCTCTAAATTGGTGCACAAGATAATCCTGGGCTATTTATGCATCTGTGATGAATCTTACCCCTACTCCTAGGGTCAAGGAGAGAGCCTAAAGCTGTGCCCAGCCAAGTACCTATTCTCCTTAAACCATACCACAGAGGATACACTGATCGGGTTTTCACTGGCATCTTAGGATGCTGAGAGACTCATTGAGAAACCCGCCATTCCAGTGCTGAGTACCCCTGGATAATCTGGTCCCTGAAGGGGACCCCATGCCCAGAGCAATGGTCCTCCATCCTCCCAGACCCCAACAGCCACTAATTCAAGCTCTGTATCCAGAATTTTCCTCTTCTGGTCGTTCTGTATAAACAGAATGAAAATTTGCAAACTCTGTTTTTTTTTTTTTTTTTTTTTTTTCCACATCACCCAGTGCCTGGTGATTTCTGTCAGTTGTGGTCTGTTTTAGACTGTTAGACTGTTTTCTCTTCTGTGGTTCAACACTGCTTCTCTGTGTGGCTGGAATGCAGCTTCCGCATCTACTCATACGCCCGAGAACACGTGTGGGAGGCTCCTTCTGGTCCTCAGGAAGAAAGGAGTCGTGGATACATGCACATATCCCTGGGGACTACAGTTTGTCAGAGATCTTGAGTGTGCACTTGTGTGTGCATGGGTAGTTTGAGCGTAGAGTTTTCTGCTAAAGAAGGCCGTCCAGCTGCATGGGTATGGCCATCTTCATACAAAGATGTGTGTGTGTGTGTGTGTGTGTGTGTGTGTGTGTGTGTAATAACAGTTATCAAAAGGGGGATTAGAAGGAGAGAAATGGGTAAATAGAAGGGCTCGGAGGGAAGAAAGGAAAAGAGAAAGATGTACTCATATCATAATCTCAAACAAACTAACAGACAGCAAAGATAAGCCTAGGGCTGGAGAGATGGCTCAGTGATTAAAAGGACTTACCGCTCTTGCAGCAGACCCAGGTTGGATTCTCAGTACCTACATGGTAGCTCACGACCATCTATAACGCCAAGCCAGGGGATCCAACAACCTCTTCTGGTCTCCTTGGGCAGCAGGCGTGCCTGAGGCACATGTGCTCACACGCAAACACTCATACATGAAATAAGTAAATCATTAGAAAGAAAATAGTGAAATACAAACTGGGGCTGGGGATTATAACCTGCAGAGCTCACGCGTATTCTAGTAAACTCGGTGATGCTCTGTCTCAAAAAGAACAAAACCAAAAGGAGGAGGCTGCTGAACTAATGAAGCGGCTCAGGGGCAAAGGGGTTCCAGTCAAGTCTGATGGCCAGAGCTTGACCCCGAGACCAACTCGGTAGGAGGAGAGAACCAGTTAATGATGTGGACGTAGCTCAGCTATAAGCATTTGAATGCATACAACAGCAACAGCAATAATAATAATATACGAAAAGTAAGCCAGGGACAGTCTCCTCCTGGCAACGATTCTAAGTCACCCACGCGTGTCTGGTGGGAGCAGGTCCTACCAGAGACTGGAGGTGTGTACAGCATGAAACGTATCTCTGCTCTGACCTCCCAGTCACTCCTGAGTCCCCATGGCAGAGCCTCCACAGCAGTGGTCCTCTGAAAACACCTGGAGCTTAGCTGCACCTGAGGCCAAGTCTCCATGCTTCGGTCAGGGGGACATGGGGACATGAAATCCCAGGTCTTCGGGCTCTTACCTCAGAGGTGAGCACTTAGCACAGGCAGAAGAATGCTTGGGAAAGTGGCGTGTGCTGCCTGGCAGGACAGTGGCCTCCTGCTTTGGGGCCTGCTGGTTAACCATCTCTTCCTTGAGAAACTTAGGCACAGGATATGTAGTTCAAAAGATGTTAAGGTGCATGCCTGGGTGAGGACAGCTTGGGTTTGAGGGAACCTGGTGTTTTGGAGAAGGCCCACCTGAATGAACAGCAAGTTGACATGGGGGCTTTTTGGGGTGACAAGAGCTGAGTGACACAGGGGTGGGACAAGGAGCCAGGGTCAACTCCAGCCAGCATGGGCTGGAGACAGGGGAGTAGCACTTCAACCCCACAGCTCATTCCTAACTCCAAGCCACTCCATCCTTTATACCATCCCCCTGGCTGTCACAAGGCACAGGTGGCACTGGCTTTTTCAAGCCAGTTTCCCTCCTGGCATGCATCTGATGCCCAAGAATGTTCATCCTGGGAACCTACGCCTTGGTCTTCCTTTGGGACTTTTTCAGTCTTTAGCAACCAAACTTGATTTAAAACAAACAATCAAACAGCTTTATTGACAACGTGTTTATAAGCCATGAGGATTGTCTATTCTAAGTGCATAATTCAATAGTGGTGAGTAAATTCACAGAATTGTACAACCGTTACCAGAATCTAATTCTAGAATGTTCCTGTTAGCGCAAAGAAACCTCCAGGCCTCGTCATCTGTTGGTGATTTGGGATTTTAGCTGCCTAGAGCTCCTGACCCACTAAAGGTCCCATTGCACTCAACTCTCTGCCAGCCCCGTCATCTGAACTTTAAAGGGTCTCATTCCCTCACCTGCCCGGGAAGTTCAGCGGTGAAGCTCTTAATCTAATGTCAAATGTGGGACTCACAGAGAACCCTAGATGACAGGAGTCAAGGTTGAGAGCTTGCCTGTCAGCTCTGCCATGGACAGGAGGGAGAGACTCCTGGTCCAACTTGGATCAGGCTGCCTCCCTTCTGTTTCCTGTTCAAGGAGGTGGGGTTCCTGGGTGGTAGTTATGTCTCGCTTCCTCTAGGACTCCTCAGTGGTCTTTTGCCTGTGCAGTCTCTCACAAGTGTTCTTCTATAGCCAGGTGACAGACATCAACGTAGTGACCACAGAGACAGAGCCTGAAGTGAAGTTTATCTCTAGCTGAGGACTGCCTGGGGTGCCATTGGATGCTGGAAGAGGCAGAAAGCCTCTAATTTCTGAGCCCTTAGAGGGAGCAAATACTGGTGACCTCTCGATATTGGATTTCTGAAACCCTGGACTCCAGGGAAATACAGTTTTTTGGAAGCCACCGACGTGTGGCCCTTGGTAATAGAATCTCCAGGGAAGTTACTGCTACTAAAAAGAAAGATTTGAGTTTGAGCCTGGTAAGGCTCAAACTGTTGGAGGGACTAGCAGGGAGGTAAAGAGATGGCATGAAGGTTCTGTGATTGGCTACTGGCAAGAGTGGGGCCTGGACCCTGAATGCTGCTCTGTGCCCAGCCTGTCCCCAAGAGCTATCTTACGCCTCACAGAGGCATGCTGGATCCTCCTGGATGCAGGTCTCCGAATTCCAAGGCATCAAAAGTATGTTTTCGGGCAGCCAAGGGACATTGGGTCATCAAACAGTTCCCCTACGGGTGGCTTTCATGTCAGCCTGTATCTCTCTTTACACAAATAGTCTAAAGAAGATCATCAAGTGGCATCCACTCATTTTTCCACTTAACTGGGAGTGGGAGGCAGGACAGGACTGGTACATAAGGGGACAGTGACAGATGAGCCTGGGGAGGGAGCCTGGCTGCTGCCTCACAAGAGCAGAATACACCCCTGTTCCAACAAGCGTAGAGGGTAGAGCCCGAAGGTATGAAGCACTGCTGGCTAGCTAGTGCAAAAACTAGATGGTGTTTTTACCAGCCTTGGTGGTCTAGGGAGATAGGCAAGGTGAACATGGGTCAGAGGTCAACCCGGCTCTAGCAAGCTACACTGTTTCAAAGCAAACGTAAAAGTTATATTCTTCTTAGCAAAGTTTGGTTTCTCCACTCCGACAGAGAGAAGGAGGTGGCTGTGGTACTCCTGAGTCCCTCTACAACTTCTCAGCCGTCCAGAGCTCCTCCTTGGAGGAGAGTTTGTATCTGTGGTGTGCTCTATATTGGCTAGAAAGTCCCCTGGAATAGAGCATCTTGTGCACATTGGGGCATGGACCCAGGCCTGGCCTCTGCCTAAAGGATGCTATAGCCAATGTTTTCAACCCCAGGGACAGCCAAAGATATCTCCAGATAACAACATGTACCTCTTACCTGAAAAGTTCGAGAGCCATTGACCCTGAAACTGCCCCCAGAAGAGGATGGGCCACATGCTGGGGTCCTCCCCACCTCCAAAGGTCCGTATCTGTGAAAGATCCCACAGGGGGAAAAATGGTGAAAATGATTGGTTTCCCTCCTCTGTCTCCTTCTTTGGGTTGATTTTTTTTAAATTGTAGATGCTGGGGTGTGACTAGGCAGCAGAGCCCTTGCCTAACATGAGCAGAGCCCTGGCTTCCATTCCCCACCCCCAACAATAATATAATAATGACATAGCATTACGATAAATGTATGTAACATTAAATTTATCATTGCGACTACTTAAAATACTATTTGTTTGTTTGTTTTTTTAGTCCTGGAACTTATTATGTAGATGAAACAAGCCTCCAACCCACAGAATTCTACCTGCTGGATAGATAGGTGGGTGGGTGGGTGGGTGGATGGATGGATGGATGGATGGATGGATGGATGGATGGATGATAGATGGGTGGGTGAGTGGATGGATGGGTGGGTGGGTAGGTGGATGGATGGATGGATGGATGGATGGATGGATGGATAGGTGGGTGGGTGGGTGGATGAATGGGTGGGTGAGTGGGTAGGTGGATGGATGGATGAATGGGTAGGTGGATGGATGGATGGATGGATGGATGGATGGATGGATGGATGGATGGATAGATGGGTGGGTGGGTGGATGGATGGGTGGGTGGGTGGGTGAATGGATGGATGGATGGATGGATGGATGGATAGGTGGGTGGGTAGGTGGATGGATGGATAGATGGATGGATGGATGGATGGATAGATGGATGGATGGATGGATGGATGGATGAATGGATGGATGGATGGGTGGGTGGATGGATAGGTGGGTGGGTGGGTGAATGGATCAATGGATGGATTAATGGATGGATGGGTGGAAGGATGGATGGATGGGTGGGTGGGTGGATGGATGGATGGATGGATAGGTGGGTGGGTGGGTGGAAGGATGGATGGATGGATGGAGGGTTGGTGGATGGATAGATAGATAGATAGATAGATAGATAGATAGATAGATTAAATTTTTTCTGAGTCAAATCTTGACCTCTGGGTTTTGAACTTGCCCCTGGAGGTCTCTATGTGATGCAGACAGGTGTAGGCAGCATGTGAGGTGTGGAGATTACAGACTTTACAGGGTCAGTAAGGGTGGACCCTCTGTTACGTTTGCCTACCACAACAGCCACGTGACACAGGAATTGTCAAGGTCAGCCATGTCAGAGATGTCAGTCTATAGTGCTTGCTTTTACTGGTTCAGGGCCTCGGAAAGCACCATGGTAGTAGGAGCGTGTGCAAAGAAGACATGACTCTCCCCAACTGCTGTTTCTCAGTCAGTTCCTACTTTCCAGAATCTTCCCAATAACCAACTGAGGACCAGATCCTCAGCATCTGAATCTTTTACTCAAATGCTTTTTGAGTTACCCAGTACTGGGAGCAGAGGTTCAGGGTGTGTGTGTGTGTGTGTTAATGTGTGTAGTGTGTGTATTGTGTGTGTGGTGTGTATGTGTGATATGTGTATGTGTGTATATGTGTGTGCAGGTATGTTTATGTATAGGTGAGGGATATATGGGTGGTATGTGTTTATGTGTGCATTGTGTATGTGTATATGTGTGAACATGTGTGTATGTGTGCATAATGTGTGTATGTGTTAATGTGTGTGCGCATGTGTGTATGTGTGTGCATGTGCATGTATGTATATGTATGTGTGTGTGCATGTGTGTATGTATGTATGGTGTTTGCATGTGTGTATGTGTATGTGTGTGTATTTGTGTGTGTGGTGTGTGTGTGTGTATTTGTGTGTGGTGTGTGTGCATGTTTGTGTGTATGTGTGTATGTGTGTGTGTGGTATATATGTGTGTGGTATGTGTGTGTATGTGTGAGGTGACTGTGTATGTGTGTGATGTGTGTGTGTGCATGTTTTGAACTGCATCAGCTTTTGTCACCCAGCAAGACCCTAGGAAAGCTGAGTTGTGAAAAAGCAGTCGTTTTTCCTGAGTTGGTGGCTGGAGCTTCAGACTTTTACATGGACCCCAAAGTTCTCCACCATTGAGCATGAATACAGTATTTTTAGCTTGGAAATATTTGCAGGGGAGGAGCTGCCCAACACCTACATGGGCCATAAAATAATTTCCATCAAGCAGCTGAGAACACCTCACATGGAACAGTGCAAGCGCCTGTGAGCTCTCCAAGATCAACACAGCCCCAGCGCCCGCCAAGGTCCTGAACAAGGAGGGCTGCTGTATGGGCCAGGCAGCAGCACCAGCAGCCACACGCTGTCTGCCTGCAACAGGGCTGGCAGTCTTCTTACCCATCCATAGCGGCCTGCTCTCCTGAAGGGTCAGTGACAGGACCAGGTGTCTTGGAGAGGCTGATAAAGAACGTTTGTCTCTCTTCTGGGGCCTGTGTTGACTGTGGCTGGATTTCAGTAGTTCCAGCAGAAGGAATCTGGTCTTCAGGACTCATGAGTCACTTACAGAAGTGGAACTTAGACTGTGTGAGGCTGTCTCAGAAACTCACTCCCCTCCCAATGCACTGATGAGGAAGGCAGTGAACTGCTCACTCTGTGTGTGTGTGTGTGTGTGTGTGTGTGTGTGTGTGTGTGTGTGTCAGGGATACCTGGTTTTCTGAGACAGGGTATCTCACTGGCCTGGAACTCACCAAATAAGCTAGGCTGGTTGAGCAGCGAGCCCCAGGGATCCTTCTGTCTCTGACTCCCTGGTGCTGGGTCATAAGTACACGTTGCCATGTTATAGCAGTTTTTAAAAGATTATGTAGACACTGGGATTGAACATGGACCCTCAGGCTCAGAGGTTAAGCACTTTATCCACTACGCTATGTTTTCTAAAGCTTCTCAGTTCTTAAAGATGAGGAATCTGGACTCAGAGAAACCAATAGGGTCCTGAGGAAAGGTCCTTCTCTGCTCAGTGTCCAGATCTGGGAAACCTGTTGGCTCAGCTGAGTTGACTTATATGGTTGAAAAGGAGTGTAGTAGACCTCTCTGGAGGGAGAAGTCAATACAGCTGGAGAGGGAGATCTTATGCAGTGATTGAGGTCAAGATGGGCTGTTCCCCCCTCCCCCAGACAGATGCCTCTATACTCCTGTAGTTGTACCTTTAGTCTGGGTCCACCCCCTAAGCTGTCCTGTGTATCTATGAGACAGGTCTTCAACCTCTCTGAGCCTTCCACCAATGAACCCGGCACAGGGATCCTGGAAGGTCAGGTGGTGACAGAGGAGATGTAATTGCAGCCAGCCTTGGTCCAGGTGGACAAATCCAAAACCATGGCACTGACCCCAGCTGAAGAACAGAACGGCTGTGGGGAATAAACAGGTTGGGTAGTGTCATGAAGTTGTTGGTCTGGCAGGATTTACACTCCAACCACCTGGGGGTCCTTGGCACCTTCCCTGAGGGAGAGAAGGGGGTGCAGGCTGAGACAAGTGGAGATAGAGCTACCAGGGCCCTCAGGACTGTAATGAATGATTCAAGGAGATATAAGGTTGTCCCTTATATATAAGATATAAGAATTAAATTCCTTTTATGAAAAATGAGGCACAAGCAGGAAATGACTCATAGCCAAGAGGGTCCTTCTATTCAAGCCTCCCTCTGACTAAGAGAGACTGTTGTCAGGAAGTGCTGAGCGGGTGGATGGGTGTTAGGACAGAGGCGGTGAGAGGAACACAGAGAGATGGCCTGAGAGGGTGAACTTGACCAAGACATAACGACTTTGAAGGAACTCACGTTTAGGGAAGGGAGAAAGCACATCGTCTAAGGACCAGAGATATTGTGTCTAAAAGAGAGTCTGAGGAGCAATGGTGGTCAGGCTGTCAGGGGAGGAAGGTGAGGTTGGACCAGAAGGACATGGTTAACAACCGGCCTGGCTTTGCCAGGCTTCTTCTGCATGATAGAAGCCTGGAGGCCAGCTGCAGTGTCTCTGTGATCCTGATAAGGATTGCTGCAGGCTCAGCTTGCCTAGGGAAGGCACCGAAAAAAAAGGTTGTGATCGATTCTGGACATGGTTTGAAAGTAAATCTAAGGGCTTTGCGATGGAGTTGGAAATGAATGCGGGGGCCTGGTGATGGCGTGTAGAGACGCCTGTGAGAGAAACAGTGGAGGCGGCTTTGTGTCAGGGACCAGCCTCCGAGTAAGTGCTGGCAGGGACAAGAATGGCTGCTTTCAGGTTCCTGAGTGATGGTGGCTCTCCTATTCTTAGTCAGTCCCCCAATGTCCCCAACCAGGAGACATTACCAGGCTGGGAAACATGGAAAGCATCCCCGTTGAGGTGAAGGACAAGGTCCTCCTGTAGGTACCAGAGGTCCAAGTCCACAGCTGGGACAGTGTGGCATGTTTAGACTGTGAACGCATACAAAACACACACACACACTTATACACACACACAGACACAAATAGGCACAAACACACATGTACACATAGACACATGCCCACATATAGTGAATACACATGCACACATATGCATACACACAGTGAGGTCACACATGCACACCCACACATATGCATATATGCACACACATGGGTGGATACATACATGTACATACACACTGTATGGACACACACCTACCCACATATTCATACACATGCACATGTATGTGCATACATATATAAACAGAGACACATGGGTGGACACACGCACATGTCTATATACATAGTTTAGACACATGTGCACACACAATGTGGGCGTACTCATGAAGTCATGGGGAAGTGTGCTTTTTCTCTTTACACTCGTGTCTAAAATAAACACATGTAATTTGTATCGCCCACACCTACCCACAACACACTACACACCAGAAATTTCTATTTGTCTTTAAAAACAACAACAAACTCTGGGTCTGGGGCTGTGGCTTGGTGGCAGAGCATTTGCTAGGCATGTGAGAACTTCTATAGAGAAATCTGACATTCGAAAAATTCGAGGTGTATGTCTGAAGGTTGAAAAAAGCAGCAGTCAACAGAGCCGTAGCAGGATGTGTTTTTGTCAGGACAGTTTGAGGATGTAGGGCTGGAGGGAAAGATAGCTCGGAGGCTAAGGGTACTCACTGTTCTTGCTAGAGGACCCAGATTTGGTTCCCAGCACCCACATGGCAGCCTACATCTATCTTTGCACCCTCTTCTGGTCTTTTCCACTACCGGTGCTCACATGCACACACCCATACACATAATTAGAAATAAAATAGATCTTCGTTTTCATCTTTTGAGGCAGGGTCTTAATATATAGCTGGGGTTGGTTATGAATTCTTGGCAATTTTCCTAGCTTAGCTTCCTTAGTTCTGTGGCCACTGGGGTATGATGCTATACCTACCTTTATGAGTATAATTTGGGGGTGGGGGACTGAAAAAATGGCTCAGTGGTTAAGAGCACTGGCTGCTCTTCCAGAGGCCCCAAGTTCAATTCCCAGCAACCACATGGTGGCTCCCAACCGTCTGTAGTGGGCTCTGATGCCCTCTTGTGAAGACAGTGTATTCACTTACATAAAATAAATAAATAAATCTTTTTAAAAGACAAACAATGAAACACAATTTTAAATCCCATATGTCTCAAATAAAAGGTAAGCCCCAGTCTGGGCTCTGAGGTGGTTCACAGATGGGCTGGGGTATCTGGGAAGTCACAGGGAAGGTCCTCCCAGAAAGCTGTGGGATTGTCTGTTGCCAGATTTCAGTCACAGTTCTCTGATCCCAAGGAGGCCGACCCTTGAAGGGTCTCAGCGCTGAACTCCTATGGAGGTCACAGTGTGTGACTTCCTTCTGTCTCTCAGTCTTCTGCCCTCTCTGATTTTTCTTTAAATAGCACAAGGGCAGGAAAGCCAACCGGTTGCTTCTCATTTTAAATTCTCACTCTGTCTCCAAATCCCAGCTGAAAGACAAACTCCCTGGCTGGAGCACTCAGTCCCCACTCAAAGGCAACCCCCAGCCTTCACACGCTCCTTTTTGCCCCTTCCCTGGACCCAAAGGGCCAAACAGGGGAAATAGATGGAATCGTCTTCAAGCTTTGTAGATCTTCCTGCATCGGTGGAGGACGGCAAAGGAAAGCCCAGGGTCTTTCTCTGCCCAGTTCTCCACAGACACACCTGGCCCAGAGACCCCCCCACCTCCAGATCCCCACAGGTCAGTTACTAGCCCAGGCCTCTGGGTGGCACTACCAGTCCTAGGCTGGAGCCTTCTTTGCCTTGTCCCGCCCCGCCCTTCCCCACACCTCTCGGGACTCTTCTAGTGTATCCTCCTGGGGTGGCAGCCAGGACCAGGCTTCCAGGAAGGGAAGAGCCCAAAATATCTCCTCTGTCCTGTTCAAAGTAGCCCCATGGCAGGCTGAGACCGCTGCACATCCCACGTTCCCTAATTGGGGGTGGATGGGACAGGGGACCGCTCTGGGAAAAGGCCCTTGTTTGTACAAGGAAGGGCCAAAGGTCTCAGATCCGTGTCACCACAAAGTCTGTGTGAAAGTGGTGCTGGCCTTCAGAGAACCACATCAGGAAGGGCTTTATGTTTGTATAGGGAGGGCCAAAGGTCTGGGAACCATGTTACCACCAGGGCTGAGCAAAAGTGAGACCGTCCTTCATACATCTGTGCGAGCAGCGTGGGTAAAGAGGCCACTGGAGGAAGCAGGGCTTTATTCTGCGTTCACACAGTCAAGCAGCCCTTGCCTGGGCCTCCGGCCCCCTTCCGCATTTCTCATGCACCCCTGAATGGGCCCCTTCTATGCTCCCCTCCTGCTGAGGGGGTGTAGAAGATCTTCACCGCCCTGACACTGGGGAGCCATTTGGCCGAGCCTGGTGGTGCGGATGGGAAACTGTGTGGAACAGGCCATAGTCTGGACTATGTCTCATGCAGCTGTCTGTGCTGTTCCCATGAGGGGTGAGAGCATCCAGCCACCTGGCTGAGCTTGCTGGGAACGGACGTCAAGAGCAGTAACTGGAAAGGCAGGGGGCCTAGTAGGGGGAGAGAAAACTGCAGGGCCGAGGTAGCTTCCACCATAATGACTGCACAAAAAACCTTGCTCGGGAGAACAAAGGACCCTCTCCCACCATCCACTTCCCAGACAGTCCGTACCCACGGTACAGACTCCTGGCTGCCTTTGGGTCCCCTCTCCCCATGCGCAGTCCTGCCAGCTTCCTCTGCCTGCCTCTACGCAGCCAAGGCTGACGGGGTTGGGCAGCGGGGAGGAATGAACCCCAGAACTGTTGTCAGAATGCTTGTGAACGTCTGTGTTTCAAAAATTCGTTATCAGCCTTACTCTTGGGCCTCCTGAGAAGCCTGTATTGAGGAAGTTTGGGACAAACGGTATGGTTCCCGGGACATGAGTTATGACAAGCCTGTGGCTTCGTGACTGGAAGGACTAAGGCCCCGGAGGAATTTATCAATCTGAAGAGAGCCTTCAGAGGGCTTCATTAGGCTGAAAACGTAATGGATAGCCTCCCCTTGCCTGCATTCATTCATAACGGCTCTCCTCTTATCTTTTAGCTACAGGAGCCACTCTCTGAGGAAACGCAGACATCCCAGGGATGAACTGGCAATGGCGCCTTCCAGCCCTCTTCTTCCTCCACGTTGGCGAGGGAAGGCCAGGAGACCCGCCGGCAGGGGGCGCAGCCAGCTCGCCCGAGAGCAGGGGCGCTAGGCGGGGCAGGTGTGCTGCCCGGGGAGCCAGCGGGACCCAGGGTGGTAGAAAAGTTGAGGCACACAAGAAGGGGGAGAAAGGCGAGCACTCTGGGGCCTTCAGGCCCGCGCTGCCTTCCAGATAACCATATCCGGCCATGCATGGATATAAGCCAGAGGCTGCCAAGTCTCCCCCTCTGTTTCTTTTTATTTTAGACGTGGTTTAAAGAGCAACGTGGACTCTTAGGCTCAGCACTTTAAATGCAAAGTCAGTCCTCCCTCCACCCCAGTCCCCGGCCCACTCAGCAGAGGTGAATGCTAGTAACAGTTTCTTGTGGGATCTTTCAGAACCATCGATGTGTGTGTAAACACATAAATAGAAAAGCGGAGCTTGTACGTTCGTTTTTTCACACTACATAAATGAGTTCATCGTATACACACTGTTCTGGAGCCTTTAAAAAAAAAAAAAAATCTCACCACTACTCATCTTGGGGATATTTGAATGTGTTTCCCTCTGTGTTATATGGAACAGAGCACATGAGGAGATTTGCCAAGGGGAAATCTGCCTTTAAACGTCTAATTCTATGTCTCTTCCTGCTTCCCTCCTCCAGCAGCTCCCCACCAACCCCCACTCCTCTTCCCCCACCCCATTTCTGTCCCCTTGGCCTTTCAGCTGCCACTATTCCCTCCTTCCACCATGGCTGCCAGAGTGACCGCTGGGGCTTCTTTCACATTGACCTTGGAGCCTCACTTCTTGGGAACCTGCCTGAGCTTTTCCTGTGGCATTGCCCAGTAAGGTCATGTTGGGGACCCCTCCAAGCTTCACCTCCTTAGAGACAGCTGCTCCCCTCATTCTTCTGAGATTCAGCTCCCAAAATAGCCAGGCGCCCAGTGCCCTGGACTGCCCTGGCTGGGCCTCCTCCTGCTGCCGGGAAGGCCTCCCCCTCCCCTGAATTGGCACACTCCTTCGAACCTATCAAGGCTCATCTCTACCTCCACTGGGAAGTCTTCCAAAGGCCCTGCTGGGGCCCTGTGGCACTCCTGGAGCCCAGCTAGAGGAACAGCTTATACAATCTGACCTGAGCCTCTCGCGCGCATGCTCTGTCCGCTTTGGGGCTCTCCCGCGGAGCTGGGGACACTGCTTCAGTTGGTGTAGCACGTCCTTCCCCAAACGCATGCTAACTTCCACAAAGCAAAATGTGCTTACAAGGTCTGCTCCATGATGCTCCTACTTCAAAGGCCCAGTAACAAGGTTAGAGAGGGACCACGCAGGGTGTCCGGCGCCCTGGTGTCTGACAGTGCCTCCTTGGCTATAAGACGTGACGCTCAATTCAAAACTCTAGTTGTTTCCTCCAATACAGGAGCTGAAGTCCACACTCAGACTATCCGTTCAGACGCTCTTCAGAACCTTCTAGATTTGTCAGTGACATTTCCTGGCGCTGAGCAGTGGCTTCACCAGGGAGGGTGCCCCGTGGGCTCTATCTTCCTCTGGGTTCTGCACAAATGGTCAAGAATGGAACCTGTTAGGGTCTTTTGTCCAGGCCAGACTCCACAGGACACACTTGTGTCCTGGCAAGTGGCAGGGGTGAATAAATAAACAATAGGAATTGAGCTCTGGGGCAGAATCCAGTGGCCACGTGGGAAATGGGCCTCTCAGTGTCTGGGGCACAATAGGAGGAAGACCCCAGGGGAGAAAAGTCCTTGAGCAGACAAGAAGGGATGGAGGGACATCTGACCTTGCCTCAGTGGACACCAGCTTACAGTGACCTTTGGGGTTTATTGTAACTGTCTCCAAGGTCAGAGGAGACACTAAGGCCTGGGCAGGGAGGGCAGGATTGTAGCTGGCCCGACAGTGGGATCCACAGACTCATTCTTCACTAGTTCATGGGCTCCTGTGGCCAGTTCCCAGTGTGAAATGCCTGAAACCTCAGTGGACCCTCTTTCGGTTTGTTTCACAGACTACACTTTATCCCACGCTCTGATCTGTCCCCTGTGCTGTCCCCCTGCCTTCCTTAGTAAGGCTGCTCAGCCTGCCTCCTGAGAAAGAGCCTTCGCAGATGTTTCTACAAAGTCGGGGCCAGGGAACACATGAATGCCTCCATCCGTGTCTGCAGATCCCTCCCTGCCCGCTTCTGTCTCGACAAGTGGGGGTTGGGGGGTGGGAGGCCTTGGGGGGGAGACAGGCAGATGTGGAACCTGGGAACTCGGCCAAGGCTTTGTTCCAGACAGTGTTCTCTATCATAAGCAGAACGAAGGAGCGTACAGGAGCAGAGAAGCTCCGAGATAATTTGGGGCTCCAGGGTACCCACAGGCAGCCCACTAGCCAATCATTGCCAGGACATCCCGAGCAGGTGGCCTGGCTGTCCCCACCCTTGAGAGAGGCTCCGTCACCCTGAGGGTCAATGGGTACACTCCGTGGTTGTAATAAGGGCAATTTGGGCAAAAAGGGTGCTGATAACACATCCCTTTGTCCTTCTGTTTCAGGCTCCCCTGGGGCCCACCCTCCCCCAACCCTTCCGAGGGGCTGTCAATATATAGTGGTTCCTTAGCACCCCCCCCTTCAGATAAACATGCTGGAGATCCATGGAATGTGTGATATCTATTCAATCAAAGACTCGAAACTGGGTGCTGAGCTGCCTGACTACCAATGGGCCTATGGGATCCTTGGAGTGGGAGGCAAGAAGTTGGGGTACCCTTCAGATCACATGTGAGGGGCAACCACCTCCTTCAGCTTTCCAGCAACCCAATCCTGCCTGAGGAAGACTAGTCTTTAAACACCCACTGTGGTTCTCTGGACCAATCTGTAGCTCTCCCTGTGAAGTTCCCCAACACAAGAGAGGGTCGAATGGTTCCTAAGGAACATACAAAACAGCCAGGGTCATGTCCATAACCTGGGCAGGATGAGGACAGGGAGGTGGCAGATCCTGCCTAGGCCTGGGCATGATGGGAGAGGGTCTGTCAGTAGGAAGTTGCGCTTGTCTTAGATAAGGGGAGAATAGAGGTATTGTCTCTGTTCATTATTCAGCCCAGACAGGAGGGTAGAAATGAACAGACAGACTGTTTCCCTGAGGTCTGCCATATGCCCTTTGTGAAGGGTTGGGGAAGAACGGGGGTCTTCTGGTGCTAGGGAATGGAAGGCCTGAGCAAGCATGTGGTAATTAGGGGCAGAGGTAGAGACAGAACAACCCCTGCCAGGTCCCCAGTGTGTGGCACATACGGAAGGGACCCTCTGGAGAGCAGGGCAGCAGGGTTTGAGATGAAGTGAGCTACAGAAAGGCAGGGAGGGCAGCTCTCTAACACAGTTGCCAGGGGCCACGAAGTTCCTGGTTCTCCCACCCTGTCACCCAGCTGTCCCAACTCTGCAGCTTCGGTGGCCCCAGGAAACACAGGCTCAGAACCAGTTTTTTTTTTTTTTTTTTTTTTTTTTTTTTTTTTTTTTTTTTTCTCCTCTGGGTAGTATTGTAGCTAGTCGAATCCTTTAACTGCCAGTGACTACGCCCCACACAGTTTATTAAAAACTGGGCCAAGTTAAAAATACTGGCATCAAGGAAGTACAAGCATCCCAAACTACCAGAAAGCCACAACTCCTCCCAGGGGAATCCCTGCCCACGGCCTGTGTGTAGCCCAGCTGGTAGGCAAGCTGCATGCAAAGGGACAAACAGGCCCTCACAGCTGCTCTAGGTCTATGCTGTATGAACTGAACAGCAGCCTGTGACCAGGCCCGGCACCCCCGGGTGCTAAAAAAGGTCTGCATTGGGGCCAGATGGAACCCCTCTCCATCTTGAAACAGGGTTAAATACATCTGCACACCCATGCAACACAGGATATATAGAGACGTCCCTAGGAGGGGTTCATGACTGGCATGGGAGGGACTGAGGGGTAGCTACCAGATTAGAATCTCAGGTAGTCCACACAAGACCCCTTTGATGGTCACAACAAGAGAGACATACTATTTCTGTAGACTCTTCTACCTAGCTGTCTGCCCACCCATTACACATTAAGTCAAAAAATGCTCTCTGGGCCCCGACTCTGTGTCCAGGATACAGAGGAGAACTGGGCATCAGCTAGATCTTTCAGAGCCTCTGGATACTTCCCAGTGCGCAAAGTGGCTCACTAGCCTCTGAGGCAGAGCGTGACAAATGCCAGGTTCTGTGTAAATAAAATCAATGTGAAACCACTTTGAAAGTTAAAAGCACAATTAACGCCCAAGTGTGCCTACTACAAGGGCAGAGAGCATCCAACAGGCTGGGCTCCGCAGCATGGCTGTTCTCTTTGCCAACGGTGCCAGAGGACAGATGGAAGGGGCTTATGATACATTGACTCCCTGCCCTGTGTTGTTCCCCCCAACCCCCTCCTCACCCCTACAAATGCTGCAGACTCAATTAAAGAGCTTATGGAAGTGGTGGTTCAAATCCTCGTCTCCCTAACAGGCTCCCAGAAGAGTCGGCTGTATTTGCCTCATCTAGTTAAACATTTTGGTGCTAGATCATAACCTGCAGCCTCTTCAGCCTGTAAACACCCTTGGGTCCCTCTTACAGCTAAGTGAAGGCTTAGGCTCCCATGCACGCATGCACGCACACATGCACGCACACACAAATGCAGACATTTGACTGTACTTATCTTCTGCATCCTGGAGCCCTTGGATACCTATCTCCTCCATCTTTTGCTTTTTCCTTGTGGCTACAGTTGGTCCTCTCTGTTTCTACAGTCCCAGAGGCACCACCCAATCACCCAGTGTCTGTGTCTTCATTTTCTTAATCGATGACCTTACAACACTGGGGACCTATGGAGACTACCTTTCTCACTCTCTCTGGGTATCTGGAGTCCTGTGTTTGTTTTTGTTTGTCTGTTTGTTTATTTTTTATGAAAGGGCCAAGATGGTGATTGGGGCACAGTCTTTAAGAGCACGTGTTGCTTTAGCAGAAGATCCTGGTTCCATTCCCAGCACCCACATGGTGGTTCAAGATCCAACACTTTGTCTGACCTCCATAGGCACCGGGCCCCCATGTGGTACACACATGTGCACATGTATGAATAACACTAAACCCTGGGAAGTCCCGAGAGCTTTTCTAACTTACAGAACCTCCACCCCTGGCCCTTTGTGTCTAGACCTGGTGATCTTAGCCATGGCCTGGGATGGAGATCAGATCTCCTGTGAACTGGAGCTTCCTCGACTGAAGTACATGGCTTCTCTACCAGCTTTCTGGTTTGCAGCCCAGGTACTGATACCCCTAGGCCTGTGGGGTAACTGGGCCTGCTGTTATCTGCCTGTTTTTTTTTTTCACCTCACCCACTTTGCTGTAAATAGTCCCTCTAATAAGCTCTCTCTGATCGCACCATCTTGCAGGAACCATCTGTCTTGTGCTGAGCCCCCGCCTGGGAAGCCCTGATACACACAGACCTCCCCAGCCTTGCCTCTTAGCTCACCAGGGTCTGTTAACTCTCGCTGTCAAACAGGGAGATCAGGCCCAGATCTCCAGAAGTAGACCCTGGCCTGTGGAATCCATATTAGATCCTAGATGCTGGTTCCAGAGGCCTTGGGTCCAGGTCTCAGGACCTTCGGAAGCTGGCTGGTGGGTGGCTGACTTGATTTGTTATCAGACTTTCCAGAATGCTTCCCACCGGGCCAGCAGCAGAGCATCTCCTTGGAGGTTGGACTCCTAAAAAAGTGCTTCCCCACGGGGCAGGGGCCTCACACTCACTGGGAAACACCCTCTCCAGCTCCTCCATCCCCATCCCCATGACCACCATGTCCTTGCTAGCTTCCTGTTTCCTGACCTGCACTGAATCTTAAAGATGCTGTCAACAAGGAAACAAACCAAGCAAACCCAGACAGTGTGGAGATGGGGTGCTGGGGCCCACATGACACAGCAGGATGAGGAAGGGGGAAGGTCAGGGGTCTGGTCTTGTTGCTGCAGCTCAGGCCGAGTGAAGTAGAGGTGCAGTTGAAAATAATTGGCCCATTACAGGGAGGTAAGGAAAAGCTGTCGAAAAATAACTTACCAAGGAATCAATGTAAGGCTGAAGGCAACTCTACCAAGTGAGGAGAAGCTCACTCGCTTAGAGGATAGCTTCAGATGCCACTCCCCCTCCCCTGTCTCCCCAAGCCAGCCCAGGACTTCCCTATTGATTCCTTCCTAAGATGTTGCAATTCGATTCCACACAAACTTAACGAGAGCCTACTGTGCACTAAATTCATAGCTCGGAGCCCCTAGAAAACAGATTCTTCTCCTAAGTCATTTGTGGGAGAGTGAAGTGTATCTTCACTGCTCTGTGGCAAAGCCCCTGCCTTGCCTGCTACCATGGTTGGTGAAAGAGGCTTGGGTCAGGCAGGTCGTGGTCAGAATGGGGTTTAGAAGTGGGGTTGCTATCTGGGGTGCCAGTAGCTCTCAGGTTTGGGACAGACTTTGGATAAGAAAGGGGGGAATAAAAGCTGGATTTCAGGGTCGAGAGTACAGAAAGGAAATAGGCATGGTGTGTGTGTGTGTGTGTGTGTGTGTGTGTGTGTGTGTGTGTGTGTGTGTACAGTGCGTGCTGGCTTATTACTATACATTGGGGAATGGGTCGCTGTGAGCGTACAGAGAATGCTTTGCACCAGTAAGTTCTCTCCTTACACCATCTGTGTCTCAGAACTTGAACCCAGGTATTCAGACTTGGTGGCTAGTAGCCTTACTCACTAAGCCATGTCACCAGTCCCTCTGAGCGTTTTCATCCGCTTTTGGCTTGTTTTGGATGTTTGTGGTTTAGACAGTCTCACCATGTAGCGCAGACTGGCCTCCAACTCTGCCTCCGGTGTTAGGGTTAAAACTGTCATACAGCTCCCTGCTTTCTTTCTTTTCTTTCTTTCTTTCTTTCTTTTTAACAAAACCTTACTACTTTGAGGGTTCTTGAGGGACTCTGAAATAAGCCTCTGCAGTCTTCCAAACAGGGTTTCACTTCGGAACATTCTCGTCTTACTCTGTCCCCGTTCCTTGCTGTGTGACCAGCAGAGAATCACTTGCCCTCTCTGAACTGTGCCTCCGGTTATGTGATTAGGTGGGGAGTGGGCAGAGCTGGAAGCTAAAAGGGACATTTCTCTGCCTGGATCACATTAGAGCTCATCAAAAGTTTAGGTTTGGGTTCTGAGCCATTCAGTGTGTGTATGAAGCAGGGAGTGGGTGAGCTCGGACTAGCACGGACCCTTGTCTGTCGCTGGCTGGAGCTTGGCTGCAGACTTGCTAGGTAGGGCCTCCCGGAGGTGTAGAGCGTCACCATAGGAACGGCTCGCTCCCAGCCCACAGCCGGCTCGCTCGGAGGAACCAGGCACTTGGTGGAGGGGGGTAGTGGGGGGCTCTGGATGTGATCTGACATAACTGTAACCACATTCCCAGTGGAAGATCTGGGGGCCTCGGTTGTGATGGGACTCGGGGAACAGTGTTGCAACCTAGGGGACCCTCCTGGAAGGCGGCTTAGGGAGGTCAGCCGCCCCTGAGAAGTAGAGGGCTGCTGTGGGGAGAGGGACCTGCTGCTGAGGCCAGTTGCTAGGACACGGGCTCTTTCTGAGGGGCCCATGGTAACCTTCAGAGAACATGTTGTGTCTCATTCATTTATTCATTCATTCACTTAATCCGCAACCAGCTCACGGGCAGGGCTGCAGGCCACCAGCCGCGAAGTACAAGGAGGAACAAGATGTCTCTGGTCCTGCTGAGGTCAAACACATGCGCACAATCCATTAACACCGGTGCGAGGAGATGTGTTCTGGCCAGGATGGGGCCCAGGGAGGCAGCCACAGACAGGCTCACTACAGGTCCAGAGTGAGGACTCCTAGGAGAGGGGGAGACACGGACAACTGCTAGTAGACAAGCTGGCTTGAGCTTCTCTCCTTTTCTTGGGGACATAGGGTGACAGCCTCCTCCGAGATTCTGAAGACCGTCCCGGACCCAAAAAGCACACTGAAAACGGTTTTTTGAATATAATTGAACAAAAATGGAAATGTTTCCTTACAAAACTGAAAGAGAAGAAAATTTAGATTCCTCGAGAGCAATGTTTTCACAGCCTTAAACTTGACAGAGCCTCCTGCCAACAGCTCGGGGGGCCAAACCACCACGCGGCACACTCTTTTATAGACAGTGGCAAGCCAGCAAGAGGTTCTGTGCCCACCCCCGCCCGCCCAGAACTGATCTGGGGCCAGGAGCAGGGTCCTCCTTGCCCAGGCTCCAGGTTTGAAAGGAAGACTTTCCGGTGACTAAAAGCAGTCTCTGATCTGGTGTCCTTGCCCTTTGCTGTCACCAGCTTGCTGTCCCCCAACCAAGGCGGGTGGTTTTTCACTGGACGGGTATGGACTTCTTGGCTTTATTTCCAAGGCTTCTGATCAAGTCCGGGCATGATGCCGCTGCCACTACCGACACTTCCATCGTCATTGCTGTAGTGCCCCCCCCCCCCCGCAAAGAACTCTGTGACTAGGCGGATTCTGCTTCTGAAGCCATCTTCTGCCAAATTAGGACCTGAGTATCTGAGTACCAAAGCTTTTGCACTGCACTCCAGCCCCCGGGATTATTTATTTCTTTATTTTGGTTTCTGTTCGGTTTTGATTTGTTTTGTTCCCTTCCCCATTTTAATCCTGAACTAAACCAAGGGCTCATCCTGGTACCTCAGACCTTTGGGCTTGTACTAACTTCCTGCCTCAGTTCCCCCCTCCCATATGTTGTTTGCTTTAGATTTCAATTTCAATCCTGTGCGTGGGTGTGGGTTTGTTCCCGTAGGTCCGAGTGCCCTCGGAGGTCAGCAGTGGGTGTTGGACATCGGATCCCCAGAGCTGGAGAGACAAGTGGCTTGTAAGCTGCTCAGCGTAGATGCTGGGAACTGAACTTGGCTTCTCTGGAAGAACAGGAGAACTCACCTACTTCCCTATCTCTTCAGCCCCATGCTGAGCGCTTGGGACTATATTCAACTCTTGTCTCACGGTCTAGCAACTGCACAGGACCACATATGCCTAAACCCCACTCACACCCTCCCCCATAAGTACTGCTCTGAAGACTGTCCCCATAGACACATCACTTGGAGAACTCCTATGCATCCTACTCAGCCCCAAATCTTCCCACTATCAAAGTGCTCCACCCTCTTCCTCAGACTGCATCCCTTTGGACACCTAGCAGAGCCCCTTTCCCTTCCTGGACACACAGTAGGGTTTTTTTTTTTTTTTTTTTTTTTTTTTTTTTTTTTTTTTGGTTTGGTTTGGTTTGAGGGTTTTTTGGGGGGGTTGTTTGTTTGGTTTGGTTTGTTGTTTTGCTAATTCTGAATAGGTGGATACTGCTTTTAAGGTGGAGAGCTACTCGCTGTTTTATGGAAAATTAGCTTCTGAGAGTTTGTGATAAAGGAAGAGTAGTTGCTGTCTCGTAGTACTACATGATGAAAAGACTCCTCATTCTTCTGAATGCCCTCCCTCCGGAGTGGAGGGTGAATTTACTTTGAGAGTAAATGAACATGAAGAGTCACTAACCACTCTTAGAGACCCCCAGAGCATCTCCCTGCTGCAGCCTGACTCAGTGGTGCCCTTTAAGAGGAAAATTTGTTGGATGCAAATGACACAGACTTGATATTCAGGTAGACAGAGCTGTTGAAGGAATGGGAAGGTCTAGCTTTTTTTTTTTTTTAATTTTCTTACTGATAAAGGAAAAAACGAGTGCCTGAGAAGAGGAGAGACCCTGGCCCCAATCAGTGCCAACCACTGAACCCAGACCACTGTGATTCTGTGTCTGAAGCTTGCTTGCCAAAGCTGCTTTGGAGTCTGGTCTCCCACATCACAGGCAGAGCTACATGAGAACTTGGAACTATGCAGGATTTGTGCCCCAGCGGCCTTCACAAGGCTTTAGTGTGCCCAGAGGTGGTCATGATGCACCCCTCTGGCCCCGCACATCAGCGTCATGAAAGGTTTGCATTTCTGAGGTCGCGGGCCACATTCCCAGCTCTCTGCATGTGAAGCCACTTGAGACTGCAGTTCCTATTCTCTGATTAAACCTGAAACAGAACCGCCATATTCTCGGGCCTAAATAGACCTGGTGTCTGTGTGCCTCTCTTTTCCCTGGCCTTCTGCCTCTGGTCTGCCCCTCTGTGGCAGAGAGAAGAGATGGGGGGGTGTCTTCTCCAGCTCTGTGGCTTGGGCAGAGACGTGTATCTCAGCATAGCATTTCCGTCTGTCTCTGCCGGTTGCCTGAAGAATCTAGCAGCACTCAAGGGTGCTGAGTCACCCCTCCTACCCCAAGAAAGAAAGCAGGGCTTTGGAGGTACACTGGGGTGGTCCCATCCTCTGCCCAGCCATATTCTCTCTTGGCCCTGGGGTTAGCCCTCTGAGCAGAGAGCTGAGGCTGCCATGTCAGTAGGGCCACGGTTCGGTTCCCAGCTTTGCTATCTCTAATCAACTGCAAAACCCTCAAGCCCTCGGTGCTCAGCTCCGAAACAGACTTTGCAGCCCCAAAGCCCCAGTCTCCCAGGAAGCTCTGGTGAACCTGAAACCCACTCCTTCAGGGGGAAGAAGAAGGAGTTGTACTCAGAATGTGAGGCCACAGCTCCAAGCCTAACGTGTGCCGTCACCTCCCCTCCCCTGTGTCTCTGAGCTGAGTTAGACCCAGACTTGAAAAAAAAAAAAAAAAAAAAAAACAGAAAAAGGAGAGGGGGAGGGGGCGGTGTCTTTGCACAGATGGAACATGGAGAATTTCAGCTTTAGAAAGAGCAATAAAAGTACTCCCCTCCCCCACCCCCCACCCTGAGAACCTCCTCAGGCCTCAGTTTACTTATCTGTAGACTTTCCCAGGACTAATCAGCAGAGAATCTGACACCTCCCCAACCCACCGTCCAGCCTAGGCAGAAACAAAGCTTCAAGGCTCAGAGGTTCTCAATGGGGGTGTGGAGCAAGATGTCAACCTGGGGTTAACCCCCTCCCCCCACCAGCTGGCCTAACCCGCTTGTGCAGACCAAGGCTGGCTTGTCTGCGGGGCCCATCAGCTCCACCCCATTGAGCTTCCCTGACCAGCAATTCTGTATTTAATCAAGGGCCAAGTGGTTTGCTGAAGGCTGGAGGCAAGGATGGGGGTCTGGAGGGGGAGGATGGGAGAGGGGATCCGGGTACTGGAAATGGGCCAGAGACAGCATTTTTCAGATTCTTTCAGAAAACTTTGACCCATAGCCAGGGCATCTCTTTTGCAAGACAGAATCCCTTTGCTTTCCTCTCCTGACTGCCCTAAAGAGCCTGAAAGTTACTTGGTTTGTCCAGAGAGAAGCAGCCTAATTCTGAGGCAGCCTAGACTTTTCCTGCGACCCTCATAAAGAACAGATTTGGTCTCTTCTCTGCTGCTTGCACAGCCCCCCCCCCACCTCCTGCCACGGTGACAGTTGGGTGGTGATTTTGCCATGGGGGGCTGCTGGCCTCAGCCCTGTGAGCCCAGGGGTCTGAATGCAGACGCTGGCGGCGGAGAAGAGGAGGGGCCGAGGAGGGATGCTCGGATAGAGGAGCGGGGCGTGACTCCCAACCCCCAAGATCTGCTCGGCAAACGGCAGACTGTGCCGACTTCTCCCCAAGGGATTGGATTGGCATTTTCATGCTTTCTGTGCAGCCTCTGAGCCTGTGACAGTCTCCAACCTCCCCTCCCTTAGTGCTCCTGTCTCCCTCATTTGTTCTCGGCGGCGTATGTTCTTTACACAGACATCTTCAGCCGGCAAGCATTAACACACGCTTTATTGAGACCAGAGCAAACCCTCATAAAACTCCTGGGCTTCTGAGTCCTGAAAGAGGAAACTCCCCACCCAAAGCCACCCTGTAGGGGCTCCAAAAAATGGACTCTGTCTGCTTCCCTCTGAGATCCCTCTAGCTTTCTGGTGCGCTGAAGTCCAGCCCTGGTTGTGGCTGGACCTTTTAGGCACCGAGCTTTCTGCTTACAAAATCCTGAGGTCTTTTTAGTGACAGGTGTGTGATTCCTGCTCATAGACATGGAAGCGTGGCTCAGAGAAGGGGATGATGGGCCAGCGCCCTCTCAGCAGGCACGGGATGGATCTGGGATTGCAAAGCCAGTTAGCATCAGCCAAGGGAGTGCCCTTTAGTTTAAGCCCCTGACATTTAGGTACCTAGGCTGTGCCTGTGTCTTGCTTTTCTTTCCAGCCCTGGGGAGGGCAAGATGGAGAGGGAGTTTAGGAAGGGAAGTGGAGTCTAGGTGTGGAGGGGCTGCCTCGAGCAGGGGTCCTATCCCAGGGGCCCAACCCCAAGATCCTAGGCTCTCCTTAGCTCTGGCTGAGAACCCAGTCCCTCCAGTCTGCATGCCCCATTGCACTGCTTGGGATAATTTTGGAGGCTGAGGTCAGGGGATTTGGAAGGAAGAAATGAAGGAGAGCCAAGGAGACCTCAGTGATCACCAAGGAGGGGACAGTGGCACCTGTTAGCCACACTCAGTTTAACCAAGGACTTGGGGTGAGGATCCAAACAACACCTCCCCCAAAAAGAAATGCTTGCTGTGTTAGCCTCGGTTTATTAACTGGAGTCTATGGATCTACACCAATTCAGGGGGACCCTGCCGACTTCCTCCAGCCTGCTTAGAGGTGTTGTCTTCCAGCCCTCACCCACCATTTCTGCATGAAGCACAAGAAAAAAAAAAAAAAAAAACTTTACCCCAGACGTTTCAGCCTCCACTCAAACTATGTGCCCGTCCCCAGCTTTCTGCCCTAGGAGCTCCCACTGTCTGGTTTCCAATCCCCTAAAATGGCAAAGCTCTTCCAACCTGCTTGGGCAAGGTCAGATACCACCCCTTCTTGGACTGAAAATGTCCCCCCCCCTCCACCCCCAAGATTCAAAGAGTTAAAGTTCCTTGCCTAATCATCTTACCTTATGTGGGGAAAAGGAAGCCGTGAGCAGAGAAACACAAGCTCCGAGCCTCTGAGAGCCAGATGACAATTAATATATGCGAATCGAGCACACCTGGATGACCTACCTATCATCTTTTCTCAGTGGTTAAAAGACTATTCATTTATTTATTTATTTACATTTTATTTCATTTAAAGATTTTTTGTGCATATAAACATACACGTTTGTGTGTGTGTGTGTGTGTGTGTGTGTGTGTGCTACATGTGTGTCTGATGCTCTTGAAACTGGGTTTACAATCAGTGGTGAGCTGCCATATAGGTACTGGGAAGTGAACCTGGGTCTTCCGGTAAGACAATAAGTGATCTTCACCGTTGAGTCATCTATCCAACCTCCACACTTTAAAAAAAAAAAATTTATTTATTTAAAATTTATTTTTTATTTTAAAACATTTATTTGATTTTTATCTTTTACATCTTTTTTTACCGAGAGAGACAGAGACAGAGAGAAACAGAGAGAGGGAAGAGAGTCATGTACCGGCCAGACAAGAGAACAGCCCTCAGTCTCTCCTTCCACCATGTGGGGTCTGGAGACTAAATTCGAGCTGTCCGGCTTGGCAGCAAGCATCTTTCTGGTTAACCAAATGAACTATGTCAGCGACTCTATTTCCATTTTATTTGAGGGGTTTTGTGGGGACCAAGGAACAACTACAGGAGTCAAGGATCAAACTCAACTTTGGCTGCAAGCACCTTTACCCGGTGAGCCCACTCCCTGGCCCAGTAATGCACCCATTCATTCCACTCCTCCTTCTCCTTTTGAGCCTCAGAATGAGAAATGGGGGGCTTCCCAGCTGAGTGAAAGGCTCTGAGTCCATGCTTGGGGGGTAGCAGGAAAAAGGGGTTGCCCCCAGGGACCTGGCAAAATCAATACACCCCCACTCTCATTCTCTAAGCCATCCCTGGTTGAAAACCACTAAGTGTGTGTTGTGTGTGTGTGTCTGTCTGTCTGTCTGTCTGTCTGTCTGTCTGTCTGTCTGGCTGGCTGGCTGGCTGGCAGGCTGGCTGCATTTGGCGGTGAACATGTGTCACTGTGAACAAAGATGGTTTGGACTGTGTGTGCTTTGGTGTAATTTGTGTGTCGGATGACTCCATGAATCTGAGACAAATTTGGGGACTGGGCATAGGTGTTGCTATCAGGTGTGAAGCTGGACATGTCAGAAAGAAGCAGTGCTTTTTAATGTTTCAGCATGATAAGGCCCAGACTGTGACTGTGGTACCTGCGAAAGGAGGGAGGGGTAGGGGGTGACGCATGATTTCGTCGGTGTTTACCAGTGGTCTCCTGTGTTTACAGGCGGGCTGCGTGGAGGGGCGGCATCGGCAGGAGGGCTCTCGGTCTCTCATAGCTGGCGCTTCCCCTGCTTGGAGCAGATCGGACAGTGTTCCTGCTGCCCTGGTCTGTGACCTGTGCCCCAGGGACAGGCATTAAGGTTTGCCTGTGTTGAGAGGTGTGTTTGGGTTGGGGGTCCGTGGAGCAAGTGCCTCTGCACCTACCCCAAACTCCACAATGGCAAGGCTCGTCGGGGGGCTTCGGCTTTTTGTGGTGGTTTTCGTGTGTGCATCTGTGATCATGTGCATCTTCCACATCTTTGTGGTATGCGTTTGGGTCCTCCTGGGCTTCTGACCTGCGCCATGAGTGCGCGGGACTCCAGCCCTAAGTGTCTTACTGTGTCTGTGAGCGTTTTGTATTCTGAGTGCATTGCAAGGGCTTTCGCCCGCCTGGCTTGGTTCCTGCGAGTTGCGCTAAGCGGGCCTGTGAGAGCGCCGCCGCCTCCGCCTCCAGCCGCGTGCTGTCCTGTGTGCGGACCGCGTGCCCATCGTGCGCAGGTACCCGTCTAGCCAAAGAGTACGGCCGCGTGCGCGAGCCGCTTCCGGGCGCCGCGGCGCTGGGGGGCGGCCCCGCCAGGGGGGTGGGTCACCGGGACTGGCCGGCGCCTGCCCCGTGCGCGCGAGGCGTGGGCGTGGGCGGGGGCGGGGGGGGGGACGACAGTACGAAAAGGCGGCGCGCGGGCCGCAGCGGCAGCTCCTCGGCAGCCGCACTTAGCAGCGTGCGCCCCGGTGCAACCCTGGCTTTCTATCCGCTGGACACCCGTGCCCCCTTCGTGGTCCGCAACCAGAAGCCCAGCGCAGCCCCCGGAGCAGCCCCTGCACCGCCTCCGCTCCCCGGACCGCGACCCAGGCCGCCCCGAGATGATCGCGACCGGAGCCCTCCTGCCCGTCCTCTTGCTCCTGCTGGCTTCCGGCCACAGCACCTATGGTGAGGCCCCCCCCTGGCGGCTTGGCTTGCGCCCCCTCTGGGGAAGCCTGCGATGCCCCGCCGACCACCCCGCCGACCACCCCATTCTCCCTGTCCCGCGCGCCCCAAGTCCCGCCCGTCCCGCCTAACCCTAAGCCCCGCACTTTGCCCGCCTCATCCTCCCTGCGCCACTCTTGCTTGTTGAGCCCAATCCCGGGGTCCCAGGGTTTGTGGGAGGTGGAGGGTCCCGGCCCCTTCTCCCCCCGGCAGAAGTGGCGTTCAGAGGTTCAGAGGGGTGTCGTTGCGCGGATTGAGGAGGTATGGAAAAAGGAGACTGCACTGGGAGGTATTCTATCTAAGGGGGGAAAAAGGTCTAAGGTGCAACTTTGGGGGTGTCTGCCATGGTCTATGTGCTTAGGAATGGGTCTTGGTGGCTTTGGGCGGTGACTTTGCAGTCGTAGCCCCCAATTTCCAACAGGAGCACAGCTGGAGCCCCTCCTGCGTGGCGCGTTTCTCTAGGTGAGGGGCTGCGACACTTCTGTCTGCAGAGGCCATCTGTCTCAGGCAGGAGAGAGTTGCCCCCTCCCTGCAGAGACCCCAGCCCTCAATGCGCCAATAGTTGTGAGTCGGAGGTCGGGGGCTGTCTGGGAAGCCTGAAAACTGGTTGAGTAAAGGCATACAGTAGGTGTCTATTAAACTGTCAGACTCCCTTAACAGCGTAGGAATCTCAGAGGCCCTGCAGAGCTATTGCGCAGTTCTTTTAATGTGACCAGTGTGGGGTTGGAGAAACGGGGGAGATAGGATTTCCTTGCCTGGTTTAACTAGGGTTAATCTTGGGGTAAAATCTAGCTGCTTCACCTGTGAGCTAGGCAGGTGGGCTTGTCTGGGCCTTCCCAGAGACCTCAAAATCTTCCCTTTAGCTCGCTTTGCAAATGGGAGGCCTGACAGAATGACCAGGGGTCAAAGACTACCTCTTCATGGTCCCTCATTCCTACTTTTAGGGGTCTGGGGGCTCTTATTTTCTTTGGGGAGAAAGGTGTCTGCTTTGCACTTGGAGAATCGGGGGTATGCTGTGCTTAGCCCATGGCTAGAAGCAGGCAAGATTGCTTTTCTGGGTAGGTATCCACAGAAAAGAAGTCCCTACTGTGTGCCAGGCTGGTAGGATTCAAGAGGGTCTTTGGACCCCCTGCTGAGGGGCAGCAGGCCATGTGAGAGAAAGTGGACTTTGTAGTGTCCTTCAGGCCTGTAGGGTGAATTCTGTACCCTTACCCTTTTCTCCTTCTCAGGGGCTGAATGCGACCCACCTTGTGACCCCAAACATGGATTCTGTGAGGCTGACAATGTCTGCAGGTAATGGAGGAAGCTGTCTGGGGGGGCCATGGTGGGGGTAGGGTCCTGTGGAGTCTTTGAGCCAGGCTGAAAGGAGGGGGGTGCTTTGCCAAATAAACTGCGTCACATCTTCATGCTTCTGCAGAAAACTGGGGGGAGGGGGGAGAAGAGAAGGAGGGGTGCAGGAGAGAGGGGGATCAGAAGAGTGTCTTGCAGGGGGAAGCCACTGTAGATCACTGCACCAAATGTGGTTCTTGTGGGGGTCTGGAAGACCCTTGAGTTTCTGCCCCTGAGCACCCTCTCTGAGTTTTCCATTCAGGTGGCTACGGTTTGTTCCAGGGAGCCACTGGCCTGGGATTCTGCAAAGACCACCAAGTGTTCTCCATTCCACAGAAGACAGCTTGCGTCTTCTCTTTGGACCCCCTGCGCCCCTCATGTGTCCCTCTCTCTCCCCTTTGTCCACACAGGTGCGAGCCTGGCTGGGAAGGCCCCCTGTGTGCAAAGTGTGTAACCGCCCCTGGCTGTGTTAATGGACTCTGCGAGCAACCATGGCAGTGTTTCTGCAAGGAAGGCTGGGGAGGGAGATTCTGCGAAATAGGTGGGCATTGACCTTAGCCTACCCTCACCCCTTCTCCTTGACCCCTCTCCCCCCCCTCACCTACCCCCACCTTGAGCTATATTCCAGTACCCCTAAGGCTCCCTATTTGTAGTATATAATCTATAGTGTACACGCACTTCCTGTTGGGCCTCAAATGCCTCCTCACATTCATAGACTATATTTTATTTACCTCAGCACTGTGGATTCTCGGTCTTGGGGTTGGGAAGTGGGGTGGGGTCGCTGGGAAACTGCCTGTTGAATAAAGTCTCATAAAAACAACAAACAAACAAACAAAAGAGAAAACCAAAAAACCCACCATGCTTAGGGTGGCTGGACCACGGACTGGGACTACTTGCACAGGTTGGTGGAGTTGAGGGGTTGGGGAGAGGTGATTCTGGGGGCTCAAGCATCAAGAAACAGGAGCCAGCAAACAAATAGGGGAGGGGTGGGCTGAGTGTAAACCACTGGGGGGGGGAACAGGATGAAGGGCTCACTCAAGGGCTGCAGGGGGTGGGTGGTGGGGAGTGGCTGAGAAAGGGTTAAAGTGCAGGCTGGTGTTATCTGTTGACTTCATTAATTTATATGATCACTGGAGATTGGCAGCTGCATTGTTTCAGGGACTTTCTCATTTGCTAAACTGAGTCCCCGCAAACTGCAGTCCTGGGGAATAGGGTGTATGCTCCCCCCTCCCAAGGTGATATCCTAGCAGGAAGGTTACATCCCTAAGGAACTGTCTCCTCAACACTGGCAGTGAGAAATAAGGAAACCAAGGACCAAATAAGCAAAGGGTACCCCAGATTGTCTATAGTGGTGGTTTGGCAGGTGGAGGAAGGTTTTTGCTGCAGCTGACTCATGAGCCAGCCATGGCTCTGCAACCCCTTGCAGCAGCAGCAACAGCAGCAGCAACAGCTACTTGTTTGGGGTGCTAGGAAAAACCACTGACTAGGGCTAGGCTTTTAGTCTGGATCCCGCCATTCTAGATACCTGAACCCCAAACAGCTTTCCAGACAGAATTCTTCCTAACAGATCCTTCCGCTCGCATAGCCCCTCTCTGTCAGATTCACAATGGCTGTCTGGGTGACAGTGGCGGTGGGGGGGGGGAATAGCCCCTGGGTAATTGCCGGCTCTCTCCCTTACTGCCTGCACAGCCACAGCTGCCCTTCAGGCAAAGGCTCCCCTCGGATCTCTTTTTGCAGCAGCTGATTTACCCCTGTCTTTGGGGTTGGAGGCTCTGGAGAGTTGGTATTTAGGGAGAATGAGCAGGCATAGTCTAGGGGTTGGGGGTGGTCTTCAGATCTTTATCTTAAATTTGAGATCCCAATCGACAGGAGTGCGGGCAGTGAAGCCCTAGCCAGCTGCAGAGGCTCTTTTTGCTGGCGCCGTCCCGGAAAGAGAAACCCTCTTTATGCTTTCTTGCACCACACAGGGCTCCTGCCGGTCTCCCTTCAGTCAGGGTGCAAGGCTCTTTGAAAAAGGAGAGAAACATCTCCGTGTGTAGGCTTAACACCGGCAAACTCTTCCTGGGAGCTGCCGGTCTCTCTACCCAGGGTCTCTCTACCTAGCCCTGGCTTTCTGCTGTTCAGAATTATAGAAACCCCCTAGAGATCAGCAAAGAGAGCTCTTTTTTTTTGTTTGTTTATTTGTTTTATATGGAGGGAAACTGAGGCAGAGCAGGACAGAACTGAACTCTGTGGAACAGCAGGTTGGGCAACCACAAAGGTTCCTTTCCTGGCCCTGCTGGGGAGCTGGGGTCTCCTCAGTCAGAGAACCCTTGCCCCAAGCCCCTTTGTTCAGCTCATCCCTGGCTTGCTGAGCTGGGATAATGGAGTGGTCCTGACAGGGGCATTAACCCACAGTGCTCCTGGAAAGCCGAATGGACAGGAGAGTTCTCAATAGTTCTAATTTTGCTGCCTTCAAAAGATGCAGCCTTTTTATCCCTGGACCCCCTTAGTTCAGAACCTGGGAACAGAAGGACCACAGGTTGAAGATGGTAGGCTAGGGCTAAATTAGGCTTCTTGTTTCCCAGTGGGGGACTTGGGAATGTGTGAAGAGCCTGTAGGGGCTTTTCTCTCCCCCACTAACTGTCAGCCCTTACTGGCTCCCAAGGTGGCTTGGAGACTCCCTAAATTCGAGAAGCCAGTGTGAGAGGAAGACAGGAATTTTAGCTGGTTCCCTCTTCTGTGGAGGGACAGAGGTTTCTGTGATGAAGGTTGTATTACCACACTACAAGGATACCAGGAAAGGGTCTAGCTGCTTCTCTGGCCTTGACTTTCTCACTAGTGACCTTCCTAACCCTCAGCACTTTAGGTCTTTGTGAAGGATCCCTGTACCCTCTTACTATGAACCTCACTTGGAAATCACTAGCTGAGCCACTTAGGGTTCCTGTCAGGCTGCCTTCTAGAAAGGAAAGCTAAGTGCTAGGTTATCCTCCTCTCCTTTCCCAGACATTCGAGGCTGCACCTCCGCCCCCTGCGCCAACAATGGGACTTGCGTGGACCTCGAGAAAGGCCAGTACGAATGCAACTGCACCTCTGGATATTCCGGAAAGGACTGTCAGAACAAGGCTGGGCCCTGCGTGATCAATGGGTAAATATTCTGACTTCACTCTGGGAATCTTACACACACACACACACACACACACACACACACACACTGGCCTGGGACCCTTTCAGCTTAATCCATAGGACCTGCAACCTAATGAAAGATGTGTTCCCAGCAATCTGTGCCCCCCTCCAATCTACTCTGACTGCAGGGGGGGTATGTAGGAATGTGTCATTTCCATAATGTTTTAAATGATCCCTGACATCCCCAGGCTCCGATGCTGGTAAATGACAGCTGGTTGAAATGGGGATGGAGAGGCCAAGCTGGATAATTGTCCGAAAGGCAACATAATAAGAGATCAGAGTTCAGCCGGGCCAGGCTGTGAAACCCGCTTACCATATTGCAGGGGGCAGTTTGGGGCATTTCAATTGGATTTTCCGGGACATCTAAGGAGATTGGAGGAGATGGGGTGGGGGCGACACTAGTATTAGCTAGCCTTGGTGGCATAGAGGCGGGGGGGGGGGGTCTGTTTCAGATCCAGCAATTTGCTAAAGCTTTGAGCAGTCAGGAACATAGGAGACTAAAGATCTGTATTTAGAAGGGACATTGAAGGTAGTGACCATTGCACCCCACTGCTGTTTATTGGAAAGAAAGAGAGCAAGACCCTTTAACTTGTTTTGTTCTAACAGACTTGAACTAGTCTGTCCAAAGAGAGCCCAGGGGCCCTTAGGATGTTTTCAGAGCCCAGTTACTCTGTAGTCCTTGCCTGAAGCTGCAGCTTAGTGTGTGTGTGTGTGTGTGTGTGTGTGTGTGTGTGTGTGTGTGTGTGTGTGTGTGTGTTTTGTGGGGGGCTTTTCTTTCCCCGGAGTTTTGGCATTTATCAGATGACAAAGGGCTAGCTCGTTTAAAAGCACTTACATTAAATGCTCCATGTGCTCCGAACAGCTTCAGTTTGCAAGCTGCTCTTGGGTGAATAGACCACTACTAAACAGCTCGCCACAGACACCATTCCCGCCAGCATAGATACAGCCCGGATTTCTTTCACTCAGAGTCCCCAAGAGTTTCCCTCACAATAGCTGGCTGGGCCCACTCCACTAGAAATAAAAATAATAAGGGGTGGGATGGGGGGGACGCAGACTGGAGCCCTAACTAACAGTAGACCTCCCCTGGAGAGCCCAGGAACTGTGCCCCTGACTCCCCTCATTTGAGGGATGAGCCCATTAAAAGATATTACTCCAAACTGTTACCAAAGCTTCCTCGCCTAGCCTCAGTTTCCCCATCTGACTAGTGACTTACAATTCAGGCTCTGACCTGAGAGACTAAGTAAGAGGTGGGGGAGGGCATGGGAGGTCGGTTCCGTTCCTATTGCTCTGTCTTAGCCCAGCCCCGAGGGACCTTTACCACATCTTTGTGTTACAGTTCTCCCTGCCAGAACGGGGGCGCCTGCGTGGATGATGAGGGCGAGGCCTTGTATGCTTCCTGCCTGTGCCCCCCTGGCTTCTCTGGCAACTTCTGTGAGATCGCGACCAACAGCTGTACCCCTAACCCATGCGAGAACGATGGCGTCTGCACCGATATCGGGGGTGACTTCCGTTGCCGCTGCCCAACTGGATTCGTCGACAAGACCTGCAGCCGCCCGGTGAGCAACTGCGCCAGTGGCCCGTGCCAGAACGGGGGCACCTGCCTCCAGCACACCCAGGTGAGCTTCGAGTGTCTGTGCAAGCCCCCGTTCATGGGTCCCACGTGCGCGAAGAAGCGCGGGGCTAGTCCCGTGCAGGTCACCCACCTGCCTAGCAGCTATGGGCTCACCTACCGCCTGACCCCCGGGGTGCACGAGCTGCCTGTTCAGCAGCCCGAGCACCACATCCTGAAGGTGTCCATGAAAGAGCTCAACAAGAGTACCCCTCTCCTCACCGAGGGACAGGCCATCTGCTTCACTATCCTGGGCGTGCTTACCAGTCTGGTGGTGCTGGGCACCGTGGCCATCGTCTTTCTCAACAAGTGCGAAGCCTGGGTGTCCAACCTGCGCTACAACCACATGCTTCGCAAGAAGAAGAACCTGCTGCTTCAGTACAACAGCGGTGAGGAGCTGGCGGTCAACATCATCTTCCCCGAGAAGATCGACATGACCACCTTCAACAAGGAGGAGGGTGATGAGGAGATCTAAGCAGCGTCCCCACCCCACCCCACCCCCACCCCCATGCCCATGCCCTACTATATTACCTACCCGGGGTTTCTCAGAGCTTTCTACACGCGGTCTGTGCTTTGTGGTGGAGTTTGCGTTTTTGGTGTGGAATCTAGTGAACGCTCTGCTTACATATTGTCTTGTGTTGCCGTGTGTGTGACATGCTACCGCTCTCTAAGAACCCCCTCCCCCCCTCCTAATGCATGATTACAATAATAATAAGCATTTCATCTCTAAACGAGTTAAAGAAATAAGTATGTTATTCTAAGCTCTCTCAAATATCAGATATAAAATATCAAAAAGACCAAAAAAAAACATGGTAACAGAACCAGGATGTGGTGCTGAGGTCCCTCTCCCAGAGGGAGGGGTGTCAGCCTCCAGGTCCTCGTGCAACCACAAGAGTCCTGTGCTTGACCACTCACTGTGAAAAGGGCTAAACTCTTTCGTTCGTTAATTCTCACGCACACTCACATCAAGTCTCACACCGCAACCCTTAGATCTCTCTGATTGACTTTGCAGTGTGTACTGGCTGTGTGCCAGGCAGAGAGAGACCCCAGGTTGGCTGCTGGCAGAGAAGTCGGGGACCTAGTCCCAACCCTCTGCTCACTCGCTGTGAGATCCTTGGCGAGACCCCTCCCCACCTCCAACCCTGGGCCACTTCCCCACCCCTCCCCATAAGGGAGGGGTGCAAACACCCAAACACCAAGGTCCTCTCTAGCTCCCAAATTCAGAATTAGGAACGAGGGATGTATACCAAAACACTTCCTGGCTCCAGAAGTAGGGTCTGATGGAGACTTGGTCTCATCCTGGGATCCGAAAGGTTTTGGCCTATCCTGGCTATACACTTGATATTGAAGTCGATCCCAGACGTGTTTCTCAAAATGGGGAGCCTCCTGGCTTGTGTCCATTTTGAGAAAAATTGGCTCCTTTAGGTCAAAATGTGCCATTTGGTGTTGCCTCTTGAGCAGCCCACTCCCCACCCCAGCCCTATCCCCCCCAAGACTCCACCCCATGCCCCCACAGACCCCCACGCTGTAGAGTAGAGATGTGCTTTCAGACTTAAGTGTACCTTGAACCACAAGTGCCCCCCCTGGCAAAATCTGAGCGAGTGATGCAGCCCCCCACCAAGGTTTTCACAGGCTTTAGTGGAAACTACTGCTTGTGGAGTAGTTTCTTGTTTTGTGGCAAAAAATGAGAAAGACCCTGTCCACAGCCATGGATGTACCTTTGTGTGGCTGAGGTTAGGACCCCTCAGATCCCAAGACACCTAGCCAGCTTCTTAAATAGGATTTGATTTATTTTAAAAAGAGCAACTACCTTTTTTTTTTTTTTTTTTTTTTTGCAAAATAAAACAAACAAAAACAAACAAAAAAAAAGTAGAAAGAAATGGGAGAGAGCCCTGTGTAGCTTCCCAGCTCTCATTTGGGGTCTGGCTGCTACACAGTCCTTGGGTCCCCCGTTAGAAATATTTTGCTTCTTAGATTATTTGGGTAGGAACCTGTGCTCTAAGCTTTAAGTGTGAGCCATGTTTACCGTGCTCTGAGTACTTGCTTGCAAGTCATCGTCACCGTTGTCGTTGAAATCATCATCACAGCACACACTCCATGGTCATCAGACATTGGTCATATGCGTCTCCGTTGTCACACATACCCGATCACCCCTCCAACCTCTACCCTAGGTTCATTTCACCCAAAGCCCTGACTCAAAGAATCTCTCCCTAACCATTGGTCATTCATTATCTTCAGCCCAAGCCCCTTCCAGTCCCACCCTGAAATCCCTCCCCATTTGGCCTCAACCTCATCCCGATGAGGGTGTGTCCCAGCTCCCCAAATCCCCACCACCTCATCCCTTCCCCAGAGTCCCTCCAGGACCCTCCCTCCCTCCCTCCAAGCCCCTTCACCTGCCTCCGATCAGCCCCATCCTGAGGCAAACCACCCCCATCAGTCATTATTCCATCTCACTTTGAGTTCATTTAAGAAAATCTAAAAAAAAAATTAAAAAAAAAAATACGTATTGACATATGCCAGGTGGGTGTCTGACACCCTTCCTGGCCTCTCATCGTGAGACCTTGACTGAGTCTGCTAATGATTCTGTTCCTCAGTTTCCCCAATTTGAAATTCTACAATTGGACAAAACAGCCTATTTCTCCACTCCATTTTTTTTTTTTTTTTGATCTCCATGTTGTGGAGAGCAGCCATGTCTCTGTGTCTCTCATGACAAAGGGGGCCCGGCTGTTCTCCTAGCATCTCCTCATCCATCCAAAAGATTCATCCTCCACCATGCATCCAGTCAGGGAGTGTTTCCAAGCACCTGCAGAGTGTAAGGCAGTGAGTGTGGGATGTGAGTCTTGGAGCCGTGGGATGTGCAGGCTGAGGGGCACAGTCTGGGAGGGGAGTAGACATGCATGTGTCCCCAGGAAGCCAAGCACAGTGTAGGTAAAAAACCCACCATGGGAGCCTGACGGTCCAGAGCAGGCGCCTCCCTCAGAGTGCCACCATCTCACCTTCCGATGTGACAAAAGATCAAGAAACCAGCATCGATGAGACCGCCCCCACCAAATTTCCAGGACACCCACCCACGCCACAGGAGCAGCGTTTGCAGCCTCACCATGGTCTTCACGTCTGCAGAAACGGTCCATCTGTGACCTCGCGATATCTGCTGAGAGCATCAGACCTCTGACTGCCCATACACATCTCATGTGTTTGGAGTAGTGCAGTGTACGCAACGGGCGGCGAAGCTGAAAGAGAGCTGTCTGGGACACGTTCAGCTAATTCGGACCCAAATTAAAAGTGGCGATGATTAATTCTGTAACCAAAATGTTAACGAAATGTCCAGCAGGACGCTCTTTCTAGCTTCCCCCATTTCTGGCAGGCAAGTCCAGTCGCAATGCAAAAAAGAAACAACAACCTTGTTTATTGTTAAATAAAGGAACAAGGGCTTTACTTGTGTTTGCTACTTACTTATGATTCGCCAGTTATACCAGTCCCACCTGTGAAGGCCTTAAACATAGGCTGGGGATATTGGGGATCTACTAAGGCCCAGTTCCAGCTCTTTCTTGTGGCCTGGTGCCACAGGGTTGGGGGAGGGGGCTCTTGAAACCTCAGCGTTTCCTAACCACAGGAGGCCTGAGACCACCAGGACTTGGGGGACCTTGTTCATCTTGCCTCCTCAGTGTGGCTGCCCCTGGGAGGGGTGGGTGGATCTGGGGGCATACGAGGGGCATGAACAGGGGCCCTAAGGATTCACACAGGAACAACAAGCTCTTCCCACACACCGAGTCTGGGCCCAGAGCTCTGTGGACTCATCCATGGCCTTTCTGGGATTCTTAGAGGGTTGTTGCTAAGGTGGAGAGAACAGGGTAAAGGGATTACTCAACAAGGGCACCTTGGAGCATGGCTGGTGTGCAGGCTCCTTTCTTGCTCCTACCTCAGTCTCTGTGTGTCCTGGTAGTGCCTACTTCTCCTCTAACCCCAGGGCACCAGTAACCATGCCTCAAATCAGTGACATACCCTCTGAAGACCCCACTCTGGAGGTCCAACTGATACCCGTGACCTTGGGAGCCTCAGTCTAGCTCTGCTGACCCAAGAAGTGATCCTTGCTCTGATATCTCATCTGCAGCCCTCCCATGACCTCTGTGTGCCCTTGGGTGCCCAGCTGCCCAGGCCTAGAACCTGGTGCCTTTAGGGGATCACCTCCCTCTAACCTGACTCCTCTCACATTTTTTTTGGTTGTTGTTTGGTTTTGTTTTGGCCTATTTTTTCTCGATGCTTTTCTTGTGTCTGTTGTGGCCCATTTCCCTCTGAGCACAAATAAAGCAGATTACACAGGAGAGACTCGGAGATAACACAGGATCTTATACCTGGGCAGTTTCCTAAAAGCTGTAGGAAAATGCCATGATCCTGTGGAGTTAGGAAACAGGAGCAGCTTCACGGAGCATACATTCTCCATCAGAACACTAACCCACAAATTCCCCCAACATAATCAGTGGGATAAGGAGAGATCCAGTCAGCCTGACCCAGAAACTCCAGCACCCAACACGCCGAAGGAATGAGAAATGTCCAGGTTAGGAACACAGGTCCAGTGAACTGGCAACTGGAGTAGGAAGTACCCAGTTTGAATACTGGGTAACAAAGAGACCTTCCTTGCCGATGAGTAAGGAAACAGACCCCGGCTCAAGATCGAGAGCGTTTTCTGGGAAAACAGTTCTAACCAAATGTTAGATGGAAGACCCAGTGACCTTAGAGGGTGGATGGGTAGGATCTGGGTTAAGAGGAACGTCAGATGCAGCCTGAGCTCACAGCTTGGGAACATACCAGCATAACAGCAGTGGAAAATACCCCAAGGCTACAGTTACTCCAGAGGTCTTTCTGCCCCAGGTTAGACTCTAGTGGCTCTGCTGGGAGTAGGGCTTTAAAGAGGTATTTAGGTCAAGGGGTTGTGCCCTTCGGCCAACAACATTCTAAGACGTTAGGAGCCAAAAACAAACCTTTTCTCTTCATAATTTCATTATCCCAGATGTTTGTTATAGTTATGTGAAACCTCACCACACCTGAGCAAGTAGATGGGGGCTGTAGAAAGAGAGTCAGGACAGAGAGAATTGTGGGAATGGGCCTTGTGGTCACGAGCCAGTCCAGGTCCCCAGCACAGACAGACAGCTCAGCTCCATTCCTGGGATGCCTGTGAAACCACACTCTATGTACTGCGCTTGATTTCTCAACTGTTTTACACTACTGAGGAAAGTCCTTGTCACTTCAGCAAGGACCCTCTGCTCAGTGAGACACTTATCTCCTTCCAGAGGGAGGAAGAAGCCTAGGCCCACATCAGCTGAGGAGAAACACTGCATGCCCCACACACGGACAGTGTTTGGGCTCTGCCTGTTGCTTCACTATGCCCGTGGCAAAAATGAATTTCAGGAGGCTAACTGTAACCCAGGAACTCTTGAGGAGGCAGAAAAGGAGGAGGAGAGGGAGGAGGAATAGCAGGAGGAGGAGGAAAAAGGTCTCAGAGAGCTAGAAGGCACAAGGCCCCTTAAGTCATAAACGCTTATGTTATTCAGTATCTTACTGATCAGTGTGACCCTTTTGGATGCAAAGCTAGGTCTACACAGTGGGTGATGGGTTCACATTTGGATGTGAATCTGTGACTTGGGACACCTGATATTTTTCCTTCATGCCGCCTCCTCTTGTGGGAAAGAGCACAGGGAGGCTGTTGCTGCACTGCTGACTGCTGTCACGGTAGTCTAAGCCAGCACACAAGACAAGACAACTCAGAGTCAGAGACACACAGGCAGGCAAAACATCTATATACACAAAATAAAAGCAATAAATCCCCAAAGGAAAAGAAAACAGGGAGACATGCCTGTCACCAAGGAGATGAAATGGCTGTCTTCCCCAAACCCCAAAATTTCGAAAACAGCTAGAAGAAAGAAGCCAGGGACGGGCTGGGGACATAGCTTAGTTGGTAGAGAACATACCCAGCATAAACCAAATTCTGGGTTTCACCCTTGACCCTGCATAAAGTGGGTGTGGTTGTGATGTCACCTGTAATCCCAGCACTGAGCTAGTGAAGGCAGGGGGATCAACAATTCGAGGTCAGTCACCCTTGGTACATTGTGAGTTGAAGTCTGCCTGGGATATGGGAGAGCCTGTCTCAACAATAACAACAACAACAACAACAACAACAACAACAACTCAAAAGTAGCCCAAGAAGTAAGTAAGAAGGGAAACATATCTACTGACGAAACCAACCATTTGAAGCCATGCAGTGGTGCACACCTCTAAACCCAGCATTCAGGAGTGAGAGGCAGACAGATCTCTGAGTTCAAGGCCAGCCTGGTCCACAGCTACCCAGAGAAACCATGCCTGGCAAAAAAGCAAAACCAAGTAAACATACAAACACCCAAATGGTTTGAGTATTTTAAAATGGAAACTTTTCTGCAGGCGGAGAAAGTTTCTAATTAACCCCTGAATTAATTTATGCATTTAATACTATCAACTTATATTATAGACTATCTGAGAAGATCACTCTGAATTGGAGCTGAGAAGTCAATGGAAGCAAGTAAGAAGCATATGCACCAAGTAAAACGGAAAAGTCAGGGAGCGTGTAGCGGGTGTGGTGGCACACCCTTTGGCTCCCAGCACCCTGGAAACAAAAATCCCAAATCTATCAATCTACGGCCAATTTGGTTCACATAATGAGTTCCAGGTCAGGCGGGGCTACATAGCAAGACCCTGTGTCAAACCAAAGGAAAGACAAAACAAAATATCGAGGCTCAGGTCTGGCAGGTGTTTTTCTGCACGGCGGAGAGGCAGGACCGGAGCACGCAGTAGAACTTTCAAAGAAATGTCAGTCCCTTGTGCCCCTGCACTTTATCAGAAATATGGAGAGACCGAAAGCCGGGCTAGGTAATGCATCTCAACAAGAAGATAATTAGCAATGTCTGGTGGCATTTGTCATTGTCAAAGCAGGATGGGTGGAATTGAAACCTATTGGGTAGAAGCCAGAGATGCTGGTGAACAGCCCACATGGCACAGGATGGCAGAGAAGACCCCGTCCCCGGTGCTTAGACACATGGGAGACTCCAGAGTGAGGCCAGAGATCAAGGCCAGCACTTTCGGGGAGGATGCACCCTCATGTCAAGTGCTGTGTGCTATTCAGTTAGCAACCCATGGAGCAGGTGCCAGTTTGAGGCTTGTAGTATTAACAGATGGGGACTTGGGAGCTTAAGGGAGTAAGCGCCCATAGCCACTGGTCAGGCCACGGCAGTCCCAGCTCCCCTGACATACCCAAGCTCTCTCCTTTACTCCTTGTTGCAATTTGCTTCTTTGCATCCTGATTGTTTTAGTTTCATTGCTCCATTAAGAGCAGTTTTGGGGAGGGATGGGGGCGGGGGGCGGGGCTGGAGCCATAGCTCATCGGCTAAGAGCACCAGCTGCTCTCCCAGAGGTCTTGAGTTCAATTCTCAGCACCCACACGGTGGCTCACAACCATCTGTCAAAGAATCTGATTCCCTCTTCTGGTGTGCCTGAAAACAGAGTATTCATATATATATATATATATATATATATATATATATATATGAAATAAATCTTAAAAGCCAATAAAATTAAATTAAAAAACAAAACAAAACAAACAAAAACCAGTTTCTGGCTGTTTCCTTCCTAGCAGATCGTTGATAAGCAGCATCCAGTGAGGTTCCATCTTGGTCATCTCAGGGTATGTATCCCCTTCCCCCCCAGTACACGCTTGTGTAACAAGCCACGGTACCTCTTAGGCCCCCTGCCTCTGGCAAGTACCTAGTGCATTTAATATGTCTCGCTGCCAAGCTGAGAATAAGGATGGAACCAGGAGCAGCCGCTCACATGCGCAGCATCGGATGTCCGCTTCAATGGCACAGAACTGCAGTGAATGCTTTGCTTGTATCTTGTCGGCAATTACAGAGACTATAAGGGAATCGTGTCGGGATACACAAAGCAATACTGGGCTCTCAAGTCAGACCTTGGGGACCTGGCAGGTCAAGTTATCAATGGAACTGTCCCCTAAAGGTTCCAGCGTTTCCCTGACCGCACCTGCATTCATCTTCCTGGCTCAGGAGCACTCAACTTCTTGACTTGACACATTCCTATTTATCACTGGAATTAGGAATTCAGTATCTGAAGACCCCTTGCGGAACACCTGAGTCATGAAGTGGAGGCTCCGGTGGCGAGAAGGTGCCAAGCTACTGGAATTGTCTGTGTCCATGAAGATGGTCTGCCAGAAGCAAGACCCTGTTGGTGGAGATTGTGTGTGTTGTGATTCTGATGTGGACTAGACTCGACTTACCCTCATTGCCAATGTAGCCTCGTGGGGACAGTGACAACTTGAACAGTCCCCTCACACACTGCTGCACCACCACCTACCATTTTGTAAATCACGGCTGAATAGATTGGGACCACAGGAGCTTGACTTTCTGGGTTCTAAAGTGAGCTAAATAGACCTCGTGTGTGTGTGTGTGTGTGTGTGTGTGTGTGTGTGTGTGTGTGTGTTCATCCATAGGCAGGTTCACGCATACATATGTGCACAAAGAGCCATCCATCTTGTGTTTTGAGAGGGTCTCTTGCTCAGACATGGGGTTCACTGACTAGGCCAGCCGGCCAGTTGCACCCTGGAGATCCTTCTGTCTCCACCTCCCTAGCACAGTTTGCAAGGGTTACGATGCATGGCTGTTGTGTACTATGGATTGAGCTCAGGTCTTTGCATTTATAGGACAAGCCCTTTCCCACCTAAGCTCTCTAGACAGCACCTCTTTTCTCGACAAGTTCCATAGCCCCGGGTGGGTTTCGATGGGAACGGAAACAGGCTAGCAGCGAAGGCTTGAAAGATGTGAGGATGGTAATTACCAGAATAGTCTACTTTTGTCCAATCGCCTGTTTAGCCAGAGAAGAAAACAGATATATCTTGGGGAACAACAATGAGTTATTTAAAAACCAACTGTGTGGCTGTTGTACATGATGTGATTTCATTGTCAAAGGCTGTCCACACAGGAACTACCCAGCACACAACTCTGCTTTAGAGACAGCCTTTTCCTTTATGTGTGTTAGTGGAGGCCGTCAGAGTGAGTTCATTTCCCAACTGCATCGGTGGCATCCCTGCTGGACTTCAGGGTACAGCATGGGAGGGTGTATCTTTTCTCCAAGCACCATGCTGTAATCTGCTCCCCAGGACTCTGATTGTCTCTCACTTACACAGTGCATCCTGCTGCTTTCTCAGACTACATTTCCTCAGCTGCCCGTTGCTGGGAGCAGGACACGTTGCTGAGACACTTGCAGGCCAGGGAGTAGGAAATAAATTCCCCTCCATCTTGACGAAAACCTGAGCAGTCCTGGAGTTTGGGAGACATATTGGAATAGTCTCTCCAGGGCAGCAAAGAGCTCCATGTAGGACCTCCTGCTCACGAGGAAGAAACGTGTGCAACACAGGCCTGTCCTACCAGACACCCAGAGAGCTGAAATCAAGGGCATTGCCAAGCCCAAGGCTTGTTAGGGTTATGGAGCAAGTTCAAGGCTGCCCTTGAGAGAGAGAGAGAGAGAGAGAGAGAGAGAGAGAGAGAGAGAGAGAGAGAGAGAGAGAGAGAGAGAGAGAGAGAGAGAGAGAGAGAGAGAGAGAGAGAGAGAGAGAGAGAGAGAGACAGAGAGAGAGAGACAGAGAGAGACAGAGAGACAGAGAGACAGAGAGAGACAGAGGGACAGAGACAGACAGAGACAGAGAGAGACAGAGAGACAGAGAGACAGAGAGACAGAGAGAGAGACAGAGAGACAGAGAGACAGAGACAGAGAGAGACAGAGACAGAGACAGAGAGACAGACAAAGACAGAGACAGACAGAGAGAGACAGAGACAGAGAGAGACAGAGAGACAGAGACAGACAGACAGAGAGAGACAGAGACAGAAAGAGACAGAGAGAGAAGAAGGAAGAAAGGAAAGAAGGAAGAAAAAAGAAAGAAAGATTCTTTCTCCAAATAAAAAAGGAAATTAAAAGTCTGGAGATCTTCATTGCTGATACAATGTATGGATGCCCTGGGTTCAATCCAGAGCTGGAGAGGGAAAGAGGAACACAGAGGGGAAGGGAGAGAGGTGAGGAAGGAACGAAAGGAAAATGGAAATGAGGAGAAAAGGGGAATGGAGGGAAGAGAGGGAAGGAGGGGATGAGGGGTGGGAAGGAGAGAGGGAGAGAAGGAGAGAGAGGGGAGGAAGGGAAAGAGAAAAGGAAGGATGGAGAGAAGGACGGGTTAGGGAGGGAAGGTGAAAGAGAGGGAGAGATGGAAGGAGAGAGAAAGAGAGAGGGGGAAGGAGAGAGGAAGGAAGAAAAAGAAGGAAAGAGGAAGGGAGAAAGAAAGTGCTAGTGTTACAAGTCCCTTCTACTGATCATCAGTGTTACCTGGACCCATTCTCCATGACCTACTTGTAACTTTAGTTCTGAGTGGGACCCAGCATCAGGGGAAGCTTTGCAGAAGGCGCACACTGCCCAGACGCTTTGCCAGCTGAGCCAAATGACCCAGTGTACTTACTTCAGGGTGTGTGAAGTGCTGGGCAGAGGCTGTGATAGAAGGGACCTCAGAAGTTAACCCAACAGATAACTGGCTCTTCTTAAGACATCCATATCACTTCCCATTGGCCATTGTGCTGCCATGGTCCTCACTAGCTCAACCACAGGCCCCAAGCTGTTCCGTGACCTGAGATACTTTATGGACTAGGTTAGCCCGACCCATGTATCTGGCCTTCTGTCTGGGCATGCTCAGAAGCAATCTATGGCCTCATGAAGCTCTGTAGACAATCTCAGCCCTAACAGGTAGTGGCGAATTGTTTGAGAAGGAGGTGACCCAGATAGAACTCCAGTTCTTTAATTCACCACTTTCTCTCTATCTGTCTGTAATCACGGCTTCCTGGGGAGGTTCCCTGCAATCCACTCACCGAGAAGAAAAAAACATTTAAACCTCCTTTTTAGACAGTTCTGCATAACAGAGAGGTTCCACCCAAGAGGGAGCAGCGGGAGTGGACTTTGAGGCCCTGGTGTGGTGGGAGAGGGGCGGGTGTACCAAGAAGCAGAATGTGGGTTGTTTGTTTCATCAAAAAGGGATGGCCATGGCTGTAGGTCACCATGGCCTGGGGGGGGGGGGGGCTATGGCTAATGACTTGGGAGAGTGGCCAACAAGTGGCTAAGATTACAATGGAAACCTTAATGGGAGCATCAGAGGGGCAGACTGGTGGACGGAGACCTCCAACTATACAACGTGCTGATGTGTGTACATCAGAATTGTCACTCAAACTGAGCAGAGGATGCGCTCCTCAGAAGACACAGTCAGCCAGGTGGGCGGGCCGATCCGTGTGGATCCCAGAGCCTCGAAGAACCCAGAGGCAGAACACAGGAGCTTTACTCACCTCTAGGGGAAGAGAGAGGGTGTATTTGACTGTGTGTAGAGCAGTTGTATAATGTGGACAGTTGTGTTAGCCATGTGGATTATATATATATATATATATAAAATTTGGACAGTAAATTCTAGATCACGGCACCAGATGATTATGGGTGCCATGTTGACAAGAGGTGGCCTTGGGGGCTCTGTCATGAGTCACCTCTGCTCAGTCTACCTGCTACCCAGAGTTCTCCCTCTGTGGTGTGTGGAGTCAAGAGTGCACAAGATGTAGGCCTTGGGATAATCTAGAGTGTGAAGGGAGCCATGGGCCTGTCAGTAACTCCCCAAGTAGGACATCAAAAGATCTCAGCCCACTCCTCACTTCGCCTGACTCCTCCCCTTTGTACCCACCCTCCCCCCCCAGAAGGTTCTGTGTCCATCTTTGGGATGGAAGCCTCAGAATTCTATAGGATAGTCACACCACCCGAGTGAGAGAAAACAGCTGACCTAGGTTTGCCTGTCTTTGAGCCCCCCACCCCACCCCACCCCCACACCACTGTGGATGTGGCTTGTTCTTGATAGCCCCATGGTACACTCTTCTTCCTTTCTCACGCTTGCGCCTTGTGCTCTTTGAGCTCAGGTAACAGAGGGGATGGCAATTGCAGAGCGCTGAACCAGCCCCTGTGGTTGTGTGTAAGGTCAAGTTTCTGGAACAAACGGTTCGCTTGCCACTTCCCCTGCCTCTTGGGGCAACTTGGCTCACACACTGCAATTCCCAGCCAATGTTGCTCCCAACCACTGTGCAATTCAGGCCGGCCATCGGAGTGTCAGGGCAGATCAAGCTCTGCAACACACTCATTCCCTCAGGAAATACATCCTTGCCTCCCCCCAAAGCTGGGAACCGGGCCCAGAGTGATGCTGAAGACCTGTCATCCCACCCACCATTGCAGGCTGTGTTCAGTACAGTCCCTGTAAGTTCTCTGCAGCTGTCGGGGACTATTGTCACACTCCAGAGCAACAGTTTCTGTTGTCGATGCTATCCTCAAAAACTGTTTAATTATCCATTCATAAAAACAGTCGCCCTCAATTTTAACATCTTTCCTGTTCAGAAAACAGCCACCCTCAAACTTTAAGCATCTGTGCCATTGCTTTGGGGGTTTTGCTTTGGACCACTCTTTTCACTGCTGGCTGCCAGAAGAGGGAGGGCGGAGAGATTCGAGGTAATTGTTGGACTTAATGTGTATGATCACATCGTGTGAGTGGAGACAGTGTCGGGCCCCCTTGGCAGAACATTCTGAGTGGAGAGTTCTGCACGAAAAGTTGTCTCAGGGATATTGTCTGTTCCAACAACTCTGTAGGGGGTCAAGGCATCTCCTAATGAATTACCTTGTCATGAAGTTCCAGCAGATAGGAGCAGTCCCAAGGAACTACGTGGCCTCTCAGAGCTATCCTATCCTGGAAGTGGGCTTTAAACCTTTTGAAGGGCCTCATGGATTTGTCATGGAGTTTGGATGAGGGTCTTGTCCCAGCCAGGGGTTGTCTTCAGACAAAAGTACTGGGACCAGGAAACAGGCTCGCTAGGAAATCCACATCTGTTTCTAACAGTGAAGCCTACAATTCTTCCTGAACAGCCTGACTTCAAACTCTGATCCTGGTCACTTGTTGGTTTGTAGGAACCCTTTTCCTGTAGGAACTCATAGGAGGGCCATTAGCAGGATGGCCTAATGGGTATTTGATATAACCACCTCATATAGAAGGTTCTCTTCCTCCTGGTGTGTCTAGAATGGTCTATGCTGCTTGTCTGGAAGATGGCTCAGACCCTCGTCCCTTCTTCAATTGCTGCTTAGGTCACAAGAACATTTTCTTGTGACTCTGGCTTATCAACAGCTTCACTGAGCAAAGGCTTACCAAGAAGTGCCCTTAAGCTAACCCAGGTAGGCTTGTATTCCTTGTGCCACCTCATTGAGCAGAAACTCATCCCTCCCCCCCCCGGGGGGGCCCACTGATTTCTTCCAGCAAGGAGGTTCCTCCCCTTGTCTTTTGGCCCTCTGATAATGAAGGGTTCACACACCAATAATAGAGGCTCAGGTTTAATGAGCAGCCTGGTGGATGGCAGACCTTGGAAACTCTTGACTCTAGAAACGCCACGATAAAACTACCAATTTGTCAGAACTCTGGAAAGCCACCAAAGCACGCAACAAATTGAATGACACAGACTCAACAAGAGTCAAACTTCGGTTGACAATGGCAGGCTCTGTGCTGTTTCCACACGGAGCCGTCGCCTGTCCACCTCTCTGGGAACTGTGCCACGTGGTGACCCAGAGCTGTACGTCTCGCTGCTACTGGGGAGCGGAGAGCAGCTGATCTAATTTGGCTGATCCGAAACACCATGTATGGGGACACTTGTCAGAAGCACTTGCCATCGGTGTAGGAAAGCTGATGTCACAGAGGCCTCAGATGGTGTGGCTCTGACTCAGGGAAACAGCAACCAGACACATCTTTGAAAGAGAGGGTGCAGGTGAGGCAGCCTTAGAGGAGATGACCACACGGTTCTGGGCATCTTGAAAGCTGTGAGTATCCAGAGGTTCAAGAGACTCAGGATGAGGCCCAGTGCTGGGGCTGGGAAGTGGCAGAGCCTCAAGGAAGAAAGCAGAAAGGAAAAAAGTGCACCATAGCTGCAGACCACCTCACCACAGAGAACCTAGGGAGGCTGCAGCACCAGGAATTGAAGCAAATATTTGAGCCATATTGACTGACGGTAAGCCGTGCTTACCCAGGGTCAGGCTAAAAGTTGCTACATTTGTTTTATCTTATTAGTTATTTTAAGCTTTTATTGCATTTTAGTGTGTGTCTGTATACACACACACACACACACACACACACACACACACATACTAGAAGACAATGTGTGAGAGTCAGTTCTCCCCTTCTACCATGTGGGCTGTGGGCTGGAACTCAAGTTCCCAGGCTCTTCGGACTTGGCAGAGAGCACTTTTACCTCCTGAGCCATCTTGTTGTGTTTAAAAATGAAAGGAACAACTTTTCTTTTTTTCTTTTTTTTTTCTTTCTTTCTTTCTTTTCTTTTCTTTTCTTTTTTTCTTTTTTCTTTTTTCTTTTTTTTTTTTGCAAAAAGTAGATATAGATTTCAGAGTTTTCATACTGGAGAGGAAGCAGACTCTAAGGAACTCATCTACCCCCCTGAATGTGCCAATGCACACCTATATCACAGCACTTAGGGGGCTGAGGCAGGGGGATCTTCAGTTCGAGGTCATCATGGGTTAATAGTGAGATCCTGCCTCAAAGTAACAAAAGAAAGTGAAGCAAAGCAACTAAAAGCACCCAGGCAAGTCACCAGAGACAGCGACAGTCCCCCAGGAAGGCACATTGGAATCTGGATTTGCTATCAGGCGTGTCTGAAATGCTCATCTCTCCCCCAAAGTTCCATGAAACATATACAGAAATAGGAAAGTGTACCATATATGGAACAGTGAGTGGAAACTGCCCCAGGGAAATCTCAGGTACTGGCTTGGCAGATAACAGACTCAGGATTAGAAGTTAAAGACCATGCTGAATGGCCTGTTCAAAGAATTAAAGGGGGGAAGCTGGCTCAGTGGTTAGGAGCAATAGCTATGCTTCCAAGGGACCGGGGTTCGAGTCTCAGAACCCACATGGAAGCTAGGGACTGACTGAAACTCCAGTTCCAAGGGGTCTGAAGCTCTTTTCTGGCCCTCACAGACATGCACACAGACTGTATACACACACACACACACACACACACTTTTTCTCTCTCTCTCTCTCTCACACACACACACACACATACACACACACACACATACACACGCACACACAAACACATGAAGAGAAAAACAGAGAGACACAGAGAGAGGCAAACATTGAAATGGAGCACCTGGGATATAGGTTAGGTGGGTAAGGTGACCCACACCTGTTGTCTCATCTCTGGGGAGATGGGGACAGAAGGAGCAGACATTTAAGGTCATCCTCATCTACATAAGGAGATTGAGGCTAGTCTGGGCTGCATGAGACCCTCTTTCTAAAAAACCATAAACAAATAAAAACAAACAAATGAAGCCATATGACCCCAGCGAATTAACAGAGGTGTAGACAGAACACAAAGCATGATAAGGGCTTGGGAGACATCCAGGGATTGAAAAGAGCTCTAGCTACAGTGGAAATCTGCTGAGGGACTCAACAACTCCACCTGCTCCACCTGCAAGGGTGCAGGTTCAAAGTCAGAGTCCACGTGACCCAAAGAACAGAACAGTGGGAGAGGAAGCAGGGGGTGATAGCTTGAAAACCTCCCCATGAGGAGGACCACAAGAAGGCATAGCAAACACTTTCTCTTCTTCTTTGTCCTCCCTCCTCCCATCATCCTTCCCTCTTTTGTTCTTCTCCACCCTTTCTCTCACTCCTCCCACACTCCTTCTTTCCTCTTTTCTCCTTCCTGCCCTTTCTCCCACCTCTCTTTTCCTCCCACCCTCCTTTCCTCCTTCCACCTCTCCTCCCCTTACTCCTTTCCTCCTCCCACCCTTTCTTTCTGTCTCTCTTCTCCTCTCATCTTTCCTTCATTTTCCTCCCTCCTCCTTGTCTCTCCTTTCCTTCTTTCTTTCCTTTTCCTTCTTTCTTCCTCCTCCCTTCTTCCTCCCCCCTTTGCTTCTTTTCTTTTCCCTTTCTCTCTTCCTCCCTCCCTCCTTATGTTTCCTCCCTTCCATCTTCTGCCCTCCCCCTTTTCTCCCTTTTCTCTTTCCTTCTCCTCTCTCCCTTCACTCTCCTCCCATTCCTTCCTTCCTCGTTTTTCTTTGTTTCCTTTTCCCCATCCCCTTTCCCTCCTTTTATTCTTGCTTTCTTCTGTTTGCTGTCCCCCTTTCTGCCCCCCCACTCTTCTCTCCTTATTCCCTTTTAGTTTTCTCTTTTACCCTTTCCCTTTCTTCTATTTCTTCCTTCACTTTTCTTCCTCCCTCTCTAGCCCTTCTTCCTGTATTCCTCCCTTACTTTTGTTTATTCTTCTTTCTCTTTCTATTTTCCCTTCTTATTGCTCCCTCCCCTCCTCACTTCCTTTCACTCTTCCTTCTTTCTTCCTTCTTCCCTTTGTCCTCTATCTCTTTCTCTATCTTTCCCTTCTTTTTTGTTTCTTTCTTTCCCTTTCTACTTTTTCTTTCCTTTTCTCTCCCTTCCTTTTCTCTTCTTCCCCTTTCTCTCCTTTCTCCCTTACTTTCTTTTCCCTCTTCCCCCATTACCATCGAGTTCTTTCCTTTCACCTTTCTCCCTTTCTCCTTCTCCTTTTTATTTCCTTCTTCCCTCCCTTCCTTCCCACTCTTTCCCTTTTCTTTACCTTAGAACCTCCTTTCTTCTTTTCTCTCCTCTTCTATCTTATTCTATCTCCTTGCTCCCTTCTTCCCCACTTCCATTTCACCTCCTCCTTTTATTTTGTTAGTGGTCTCTCCTCTTCCTTTTCTCTCTTCTGCATCCCTCCCTTTGTTCTCACCATTTCACTCCTTTCTCTTTTCCTTTCTCTCCTTTTCTCTCCTTCTTCCTTCTCTTTTCACCTTTTCTCATTTCTTTTCTCCTCATACCTTTCTTTTTTCTTCTCTCTACCTCCCTCGGTTCCCACTTCTTTCCCCTCATTCTTCCTTTTCTTCTCTTTTCCTTGCCATTCTCTTTCATGTATTCCTTCTTCCTTTCTTTTTTCTCTCCCTTTCTCCCATCACCTCCCTCTTCCTCTTTTCCTTCTTCATTTCCTCCTCTCTTTTCCCTCTCCTTCCTTCTTTCTATGTCTTTTCTCCCTCATTCTCTACCCACACTTTCTCATTCTTCCTTCCTTTCTCATCCTCTTTTCCTCTTCTTTCTTCCTTCCTGTTTCTTCTTCTCTTTTTCCATCCTTCTTCCTATGTGTTTTTTCTTCTCATTCTGCCTTCATCCCATTCCCTGATTTCCCTCCATTTCTCTTTTTTCTTCCCTTCTTTTTCATTTCTCTCTCCCTCCATTTCTCTCTTTCTCTACTTTCTCTTTCTTCCTTTCTCTTCTTCTCTCCTGGCCATTCTTTCCTGCCCTTCTTCCTCTGTTTTCTTCTTGTTCTTTCTTACTCTCTTTTCTTCTTCCTTTTTCATTTCTTCTTACTCTATTTCTCTCTTCCTTTCTGCTTTCCCCCTTATTCTCACTGTCTTTTTTCCACACTTTCTCATCTCTTCTCTCCTCCTCCCCTCTTCTTATCCCTTTTTATTCCTATTCTGTTCCTTCCTTCCTCTCTCTCTGTTTCCATCTCTCTTCCTTCCTGTCCCACTTTCCTTTCCCCCTCACCCTTTTTCCTTTTTTATCTTCCTGCATGCTCTCTCTTTCCCTTTCTTCCTTTTCCATTCTCCTTCTTCTCCCTCTTCCTCTCTCTGTTTCCTGTCCTCATCCTTCTTTTCCTTCTTCCTTCTCTCTCTCCTTCCTGCTCCTTTCTCCCTCCCTTCCTTCCTCCCTCCCTTTCTTTCCTTTCCTCTTCCTCCCTTCTTTCTCTCTCTTTCCTCTTCCTCCCTTCTTTTTCTCTCTTTCCTCTTCCTCCCTCCCTCCTTTCTCACTCTCTTTCACTCTTTCTGTCTCTCTTCATGTCTGTTTGCCTGTCTCTCCTCTTCCTCCCCTGTCCTCTCCTCCCACCCTCTTTCAATCTCTCTGTCTCTGTGTCTTTGTTTGTTTGTCTGTCTGTATCTCTCATCTACTTTACATTGGTTAAAAAAAATGGTATTAGGGGTTAAGAAAATGGTTGAAAAGAACTAGAAAGCCAGTGAGAAGCTCCACAGGTAAAGGCACCTGCCGCCCAGTGCCAGGCCCACTTCCGTCACTGCCTCTCAATGAAGGAAGGAAAGGACCAACTCATGAGTTGTCCCTATGAGCCATGATAGTGTCCCTTCTGTTGATTAATTGAAGCTGATGAGTTTATTAATGCAATAATAAAAAAAAAACAACTAGAGTGGGCCCGGGGTTTGGACCCAACCTCACACAGCAGAAAAGAAAGGGCTGGAGTGAGATGTGCTGAGAGTCAGGCCAAGCTGGAGGGTGTGCTCGCAGGAGTGGATGAAAGGTTCAGATACGTGTTCCTCTCATCTCTGTACCAACCAAGGACAGTGTGTGCTCCTTTCCAAGGAGGAAGCCTTGAGAAGAAATCCACTGAGCATACCCTCACCAGACATCTGGACCAGTGTGATTCTAGACATGGATTTCTTAGTTTCCTTATTTAAGAAGTGATTTTTTTTTTGACAAATTGTCTAGTCTAAGGTGTTTTGTTATAGAAGCAGAAACACTTTAACTCTTAATATGACCTTTGGTGTACAGACCTGGGACTGGATCCTGGGCTAATTTTTTGAAAAGATCAAGATTTTAAAAAAAGGAGGAGTCTATAGTCTTGGTCAAGATACTGTGGAGATGACCAGCATCAGTAATGAACTAGGGATGGGTCCCCAGACGCTGTGGAATGTAGAAAAGATTTTAAGCAAATATAATGAACAACTTTGTCTCAACACATTTAGACAACTGGACAAGGATCTAGGACCCAAATCACACAACCTCACTCTGAAAGAAACAAAAACCTCAATGTCAGAGAGAGAGAGAGAGAGAGAGAGAGAGAGAGAGAGAGGGAGATGTCAAAAGGAAGGAGAGAGGGAGGGAGAAGAAAGAGAAGAAGAGCAGAGAAAATGGAGGGAAATGGTGAAAAGAGCAATAAAAGAGAGAAGAGGGAAGGAGGGAGGATAAAGGAAGGAGGAAAGGGAAGGAGAGGAGGGAAGGGAGGAAGAGAGTGGGAAGGAGGGAATGAGAGAAGAGGAGGGGAGGGGAGGAGAAAAGGGGAAGATGGAAGAGAAGAGTAGGAGGAGAGAAGGGGAGAAAGGAGGGAGGAGGAGGGGAGGTGAGGGAAGGAGAGGAGGAGAGGAGAGGAAAAGAGAAGGAAAGAGAAAAAATAAAACAGATGGGGCTGTGGTGTACATCTGTGATCCCAGCGCACAAGAGGCAGAGGTAGGCAAATCTTTGTGAATTTGAGGCCAGCCTGGTCCAAGCCAGCCAAGACCAAGACCGTAAAGTGAGATCCTTTCTCAAGCAAGCAAGCAAACAAACAAACACAAAGGTGTATATTTCACATCATGCTTAAAGTGAGATACTACTGCTGTCCTGGAGACCAGGAACAAGACAAAACACTTAACCCTTCCCACTTTCTTCCCACTCTTCCTGGGACGAAGGTGCGGCCTGGTGAAAGGCTTTGTCTATTTCCCTGGAAAATCACCTCACCCAGCCCTTCTACCAACTTAATTTCTAAAATATAACATTTCATAAATTCTTTGAGAATTTCATCTATGTATACCATGGATTGAATCATATTTATCCCCAACTCTGACTCACCGGGCCCTTCCCAACCTCATGTCAGTTTTAAAAAATAGGCAGCTGAGCCCATGTACCCACAGGTCTATCCACTGAGCATGATCATCTTATGAAGGGCCACACCCTTAGAGAAAACCCTCCCTCCCTGGAAGCCATACTGCCCTTAGTCCCTCATTTGTTGTTTGTTACTGACTGGCTTGATCGTGCGCAGGCAGCCACAGATGCTGTGACTTCATGAAAGAAGTGGTCCTTCTCTCCTTCACCCCTCCAGGATGACCTCTGGGATGGTCCCTCTAAGCCTTGGGGATGAGCGGTTATGATATAAATGTCCCATGTGTGAGTTGGGCATTCCATAGACACTTCCTTATCCTCTGAATTTTGATTGTTAAATTTCTGCGTCAATCACTGCCCGCTGCACAAAGGAACTTCTCTGATGAGCTCTGAGTGCCACACTAATCAATGGATATAGAGATGTAAATTTAGATGGCTGTTTGATACTATGTCCATTCAGTACCATATTAGTAATAGGCTTTTCCCTGGGGCCTGAGAGCTAGCTCCACACGATGGTGTTGTGGTCATACTTAGGGTATTAGGTATCCACTTCCTGTTGTGGATCAGGCCTTATGTCCAGTCAGAAAGCAGCTGGTTGCTTCCATACGTTCAGGCCTCTGTTTCACCCATGGGCATCTCTCTCCAACCTGGTTATTGTAGTTTGCAGGGTTCAGAGCTGAGAAAGACTGTTGATGAATGTCCCCCACATTAGTCTTCATAGTACTTCCTAGTATTGTGAAAGTCAGCCAGTAGGAAGGAACCTTCTTGGTTGGTACCAACTTGATTCCTCCATGTCTTGTGACCAAAGTATATGGTCTCATCATTCATAGGGTCTTACCATTGGGTTCTAGTGGGCAACCATCTACCTTAGTCTTTGAGGATACAGGATACAGTCACTGGAACTTGAACTCATTGATTCCACTAGGCTGCAGGGGTCTTCCTGTCTCTGTCTCATTAACTGTGGAGTTGCACATGCACACCACCCCCTGTAGGTGCTGGAGATGCAAACTCAGTTGAACATGCTTTCATAGAACTCACATTATCTGATGAGCCAACTCCTTAGTCCCATCCTGGAGACTGTAGACAATGTGATCAGATTGCACAAAGGCATCCATGTTGGAAAAGAAAAAGCAGGGCTGGTAAGATAGCTTAGTGTGGGGGGGGGGAAGTTCATGCACTAAACCATAAGTCTGATCCCCAGAACCCACATGGTAGAAGGTTCCCTACATGTGCATAATGGTACATGCATGCCTCACCCATATTAAAAATAAAAGGTTTTTAATGTAAAAAAAAAAATGATTTTAGGCTGGAGAGATGGCTCAGTGGTTAAGAGCACTGCTTGCTCTTCCAGAGGTCCTGAGTTCAATTCCCAGCAACCACAGTCTGTAATGGGATCCGATACCCTCTTCTAGTGTGTCTGAAGATAATGACAGTGTACTCATATAAATAAAATATTTTTTAAAAATGATTTTAAAAAGGAAACAAAACTGTATCTATGATCTTCTATGTAGGCTATCTTAGCAATCCATAAAAACATTATTACAATTAATACATTTATCAAAGATAAAATGTAAGGTCAAAGATGCGAGATCAATGTGCCCAAATCAATAACATTTCTCCATATTAGCCATGAACAATCTGAAACGAAATGAAGAAAGCGATTCTATTCAATTGCATCTGAAAGGAGAAAGTACTTAGGAATACATTTAATAAAAAGAAGTGGCGACTTGAACGCTGAGAAGTATAAAATTGCTGAGGGAAATTAAAGAGTAGTTAAATAAATGGGGACAGTTCACGCTCGCTGATTGGAAGAATCAATAGTGGTAAGATGGTAATTCTCCCTAAATTGATCTATAGAGCAAACACAACCTCTATCAAAATCCCAGCAGGCCTTTTTCACAGAAATTGACAAGCAGATCTTAAAATTTATATGGAAATGAAAAGACCTAGAAGAGCAAAAAAGATTTTGAAAAAGAACAAAATGGAAGGACGTTGATTTCCCAGTTCCAAATCCTGCTGTGTACCCTTAATGATGGAGACCACATTCTACCAAGAGACCAGGGCAGGGCTCGCATGATGCTGGCCAGCTGATTCTTAAAAAGAAAATTATTACATTTGGGCTAATTAGTTTTAACTATCAACTTGACACAACCTAGTATCATTTGGGAAGGGGATTTTAATGAGGAAGTATGAAGAAAGATCAGGTTGGACGTTGGGGGATTGTCTTGATTGGTAATTGATCTAGGAAGGCCCAGACCACTGTGGGAAGCACTATGCCCTTGGCAGGGGTTCCTGAGTAGGACAGAGCTTGCTGAGAGCCTGCAAGGAAGGGAGCGAGCAAGAATGTGCATGGGTCTGTTCTGCCCAGCGTCCCTGTCTTTTCCTTTCATTTATCTATTTATTTTGAGGGTACAGGTGGTGTGCATGGCATAATTACTCCTGAGGAATTCCGAGAACAGGTTTGGGGAAGGGTGTTCTTCCACTGTGCGTGTCTTGGGAACTGAGCCATTATGGTGTTCTGAGCCGTCTCGTTGGCTCTGAACTGATCAATTAGTTAAGCTGCAAAGACCACTTAATGAGTAAAGGACAGATTTTCAAACCATTGGAGACAACTAAATATCCATTTACAGAGCTTAGAGTCTGCTTTATACCGTTCCCCCAAAGTCAGCTCAAAAGAAACATCACAACATAGGAGTGAAAGCGTCGCAACTCTTAAGTGCAGCAAAGCATCAAATAACCTCAACTTAGGCAGGCAGGGAGCTCAACAGAGAAGAAAGAAAAGCAAAAGGCAAAGCTAGAGAGGCTGCCAGAGATTAAGAGCACCAGCTGCTCTTGCAGAGGACCCAGCTTCAATTCCCAACACCTATATGTCAGCTCACAAATTTCTGCGACTCCAGTTCCAGAGGATGCAAACATCCCCCTTTTGATCTCCACGGGCACCCGGCACACATGTGGTGCACATATGTGTGCTCAGACCAAACACTCACACAAAGAATAAGTAAGTCTTAAGACAGAAGAGGTATACATATTCAGTCCCAGCCCTTGGGACATAGAGGTAGGTGAATGTCTGTGAGTTAGAGGCCAGCCTGGTCTACATAGCAATTTTTAGGCTGGCCAGAGAGCTTCGTAGCAAGGCCTTGCCACAAAAACAAACAAAGAAACAAACAAAAAAAGAAAGAAAGTAAAGGCAAAACAGAGCAAAATCAAGAACTACAAAACAAAACACGAAAGCAGGCAGAAAAGGGAAAATCAATGTCAAAAGGGAAAAATGGGTACAATGCGTTTAACCAAAAATTTAAATTTATGGTTTAAATTGAGATAGCTCACTGGTTAAGAGCACTTACTGCTCTTGCAAAGGACCCAAGTTCAGTTTCCAGCATCCACAACTGCTGTAACTCCAGTTTCTGGAGATCTGACACCTTCTTTTGTTCTCCACACATGCAAGTGCATACCCATGTGTGTGTACGCACACACACACACAATTTAGAAAAAATAATTAAACATTTAAGTTCTGGGCCGGGGAGACGGCCGAGCGGATGAAGTCTTCTCTGCCCACTGTGGGAACAGGGTTTAGATTCTTAGCACTCATGTAGAAGCCAGGCAGACATGGAGGCCTTTCTGTAGCATAGAGAAGCCTGGGAGGCTGGCACAGCTCTGGGATCAGTGAGAGAATCTGCTTCAGTAAATAAAGGGGAGAGACCAAGACAGGCACCTGAAGTCAATCTCTAGCTTCCACATGCACTTGTGAATGCACATACATGTGTGCTCACACATATCTGCACATACATACATAGATACCACTCACATTTGCACATGCAAGTTTTCAAAATTTTTGACTTCAAAAAGAAAAAAAAAAAAAAAAAAAAAAAAAAAACCCATCCGGAAAATGAAAAGGCAAACAATTGGCTGGGAAAGGATATTTGCAAAGTGCATATCCAATCAAGGACTTGTAGCCATGATATATAGAGAGTTCAGCAAGGAGATACTCAACTAATTTTTTTAATGGGTAAGAGACTTGAGTAGACATTCCACCAAAAGTGATAAGCACATGACTAGCAAGCACATCAGGAAATGCTCAGCATCAGAGTCATCTCCCAGCATCCATATGATGATGGGCCATGACCACCAAGACTCCAACTCTAGGGTATCAGTGCTCTTTTCTGACCAAAGGTGCCAGGCATACACACATGCAGACATACATGCACCCAGACACAGGGAATAAAATTGATCCGTTTTAATTTCATTAAATTTAAACAATTTAAAGAACCCGCGATAGTGTGCACTCCCATGCCTCTGTCGTTGAAAAGAGACAAGGACAAATGCTAGCCGGGTTTTGGAGAACTAGACCTCCTCATATATGGTGGTGGCATTTTTCTAAAATGCTAAACATGGCTAGGGGTGCAGCTCAGGGTCCCTCGAGCCTGTGTGTGTGTGTGTGTGTGTGTGTGTGTAATACAGGGGACTCCAGCACGAACCAGTAGATACACAGATAAGAAGTTAAACATGCGCAGAGCAGGCCTATGGGACAGAAGCATCCCCAGACTGGTATGCAGATGTTGATGAGGTTTGATTTTTATTAGGTTTTATTGAAGATTGTTTATTTATCTTGCTGGGCGAGTTGGTGCACACCTTGGATCCCAGCACTGAGGAAGCAGAGGCGGGTGGATCAATGACCGTTCCAGGCCAGCTCAGTCTACACAGCGAGACTTGTCTCAAAAACAGTCGAACTAAACGAAAGCCCAGACTAGTAAGATGTTTCTCAACCCTAGCAAGTTTACTGAAAATCACCAACTTGAGTGCCTAAATTGGGTAGATTCTTACAAAGCAACAGGGCTGAGGAAACTTATTAGGCTGGCTCTATTTTGCTAGGTAGAGAGAGCGTCCTGGAAATTATGGCTTCTGTAGTCATAAGGAGCTGGGTCATAAGATATAGTGCCTCAGGTCCTCCAGTGAGTGGGTCACAGGAGTAATGACATGCAGAGCCACCTCTCTCTTTGCTCAGTGGTTTCTGATCTTCCAGTAAGAGTAGGTGTATCCTGGGAGGACAGTATCCCAGCCTTGTAGAGACATCTTCAGACTGACCTCAACGTGTCTGCAGTGGATCATGCCAACACTCCTGGGTACTCCGTGAGTGACCGAATAGGACCAGAGGCTCCTGAACTTACATTTGTCCTCTTAAGTTCCTGGCTATTATTTTACATGAGATCCCATGTTGGAGAGAGGAATTCTCTGTGGCCTCCATGTTGGGGAGTCAAATATTCTGTACTCTTCGGGGAGGGTGAGATGGGTGGTCAGACAGTGGGAATCAGGATGAACCCTTGTGGCAAACCTATCCTTAGATGGGGTGATTATTCCTGTCACCTTGGGATTGACATTTATATTGGTGGACCCTAGAGGAGGCAGATTGCTCTCCACTGAGTACACTGGCCTCTTGCAATCAGGGAAGAGCCTATATAGGGCGAGACTTCTAGGCCTTTGGTCTGCTGGTCACACTGAAACCATGAACTTCTCTGCCTCATCAGCACTGGTCAAGTTCTTGGTGCTAAGTCTCATCTGCATACACACCCTCTTTGTCCTGTCCATCAGACAACTCCAAACACGGAACATGTGTCAACTCTTACCACAAGGAATTCTTCCAGGGTGGAAGGGTCTATCACAGTCAGCTTGACAAAGAGTAGTTGGTTGACCTCAAAGGCTAGGCTACATCAGAAGCTCAGGGTTGGTCTGTGTTACTGACAAGTTGAACTCTTAGCCCGTGTCTGAGGCCCTATCAGTTGTGGTCAATGAATGGAGACTATGGTGCTAGGCCAGAGGCCAGGATGCTTCATCCATACTGATGTGACCAGTCAAAGGCCGTCTAGCGTTCAGCTGGCCAAGCCACTTTGCTGACTCCCATGGTTTGATTTTCGCCTCCAAAGTCCTGTTCATTTTATAGCCTTGGGGATGAAGAGATGGCTCAGTCAGTAAGTTAAGGAAATGCCTGCCGTACAAGCCTGTGTTTGAACCCCCAACTCCATGTTAAAAAAAAAAATTGCCTGTAGTGTGCCTACAATCTCAGATCTTGGAGGTGAACACAACAGGATCCTAGGGGCTTGGCAGTTAGCCTATCCTAATCAGGGAGCTCCACATCCAAAAGTTAAGGTGCCTAGAAACACAGGAAGATAGATACCTGACATAGAGCTCTGGCCTCCACATATACGCGTGCGCGCGCGCACACAAGACATTTCACGGTCTTTGTAACAGTCCAGCAACTGGGATATTTCAAAGGTGATAGGACCATAAGGGCTCTTCTTCTCTGACTTTCTGGACCAAGAGATGAAACCAGGTCAGGAGCAGATTTGTTACAGCGTGAGGTGTCCTCATAAGCAGATGTTTTCTGCCCACATTCCCATCTGTGTTGCCTATATTCACTCACCCTTCCACCGAGTCATGACACAACCAGCCCCCACCCATGTGGCTCCCTGGTTTTGAGTTTACCTGTGTCCTGAGTTCTGAGCCACATTGTCTTCCCTTGTTTCTTTCTCGGCCTGTGAGGCTCAACGGGAGTGGGAGAAGATGGATTGAGACCTCTCTTCTGAATTTTGGAGCTGGCTAAGCCAGCAGATGGCTGGCATCAGGACACTGTCGCTAATGGCATGAGTGAACGCCATGGGCTAGATGTGCAATCACAACCAGGTAATGCGAGAGCAGGGGAGCCCAGTGGACCAGTTACAGAGAAGACAAAGAGACATTATCAGGTGGTCCTGTCCTCATGATTGTAGATGCTTTTGAAGGACATTTAGCCTAGCATGGGGATCCTCCCAGAAGGATCTCACCTGTCTGTGCCTCAGGTCTCTTCCTTCATCTCCCAGTCTGTCTCTCTCTAGGTGTGTGGGAATCACGCAAACCACCAGTTGCTGCTGAAACATCTATATATGTTTTATGGATTCTAATCTTTCTACACACTCTAGCTGGGCACCAACTAAGGCTCTTCCCCCTGGGAGAAGTTTCCCTCCATGTGGCATCATCTAAGGAGGCATAAGCCAGGTCATGCCAGGCTGTGGACAACTTCCCTTGGCCCATTCTTTGGGCATGTGCTTTGGGGCTGGGAGCTGCTGAACCACCAACTCAGTGGACTCTTTGTTGTTCATACCACATGGTGAAACCACAGACAAGCTCAAGTTGTGGCAGCTGTTGCAGCTCCCAGCTGCTGTGTCCCCCAACCCAGGTGCCACACATGCTGGGGCGGGGGGAGGTTGCGGAAGGCTCCAGATGACTCCAGTCCCAGCAGTGACCTGCAAGTTGGGTTTGCCTCCATTGAGAATCAACCTCTTCAAAGCTTTCTAACACTAACAATTAAGTCCTAGGTCAGGTCCTCAACCTTTTTTACCCTCCAGCTGTGGTAGTCTCTAATTTATATGATTTTTAAGGAGACTTTCTTGTTATCTTAATTAGCCTTTTATTGGTGATTAGCCACCTTCTGTCTTTGATTGTCTTCCTTCACTGCTTCAGTTGCCCCCAGCAACAGTCATCTAACTCCATAGGCACCTGATGCCAAGTCGCCTTGTAGCTCACCCCCCCCCAACCCTCATAACTGATCCACTGAGCTTTCCCGAGTGTTCTTCCTGCTGATCTTAACTACACCTCTAGCCCTCAGCAGGGACTCTTCGTGTATTCATACAGCAGCCACAGAGTCATTGTCAGCCATCTGGTGGCTGGGCTAGATCCAGAATCCTGTTTCAGAGATTCTTGGAGCTTTCCTGGTACCATCTGTTGCAGGTTGGATTCTCTGGCATTTGGTCTCTGAGATGAAAATCTGCACACAAGAAGGAAATAGTCCCTGGGACCTAGCCAGTGGGACAGGAACTGAAGGGAGAGGAACATGGCAGTCACAGGGAAAGCTCAATTGGTCCTACGAGGATCCATCAAAATTGGAGAGAGGGTGCTGAGCTATGGAATGCTCCCCCCAATACCTCCCCCCCCAACCATGCCTACATCAATAGGTGATGTGTGGTCAGATCCCCATAAGGGAGTATGTTTTGTATCTGGTCTTTTTTGGATGAGGGTGACCCACACATACAAGAGATGACTCAACTGAAAGAGGTAAGCCTGTAGCCCAGTAGTAAATGGGGTAGTGTGGATGTATCCGTGTCCAAGGGAGTCAACGATGAATATGGGTGATACCTTGGAGGGTCCATTTCATCAGCACACCTTCCCCGTATGGCATGAAAAAAAAAAAAACCACATCCAGACTCTAAGAGACTTTTGACATATTTGAATAACATGAAAATTCTAGGAAAATGGTGGTATATGAGGCTGCCGTCTTGGAAATGGGTCTCATGGGTATGCTATGTTTGGGAGAGTTGAGGCTCTCCAGGGCAGTGATTTTGTTTTATGGTTGAAAAAAAAAAAATGAAGGTCTCAAATCCACCACCCCCCTCCAGGTGTACCAAAGCAGAAAGGAACAGGTGAGAATAAAAAGGGAACGACATCTCACACGCGGTGTTTATTAAGTTCTGTGCTCATTTGTTTATTAGCAAACACTCATAAGCGCCCACCAGGTATCAGGCGCCACATGACAGCTGAAAACATGCTCCCCACAGAGCTGCTTTGACAAACCAACATCCTTGCTTTGGAGAATCATTCTAGGAAGACAGCAGCGGAACCACAGACCTCATGTGGCTAGTCCCTCTTCACAATGAGGCCAGCCACCACAGAACACAACCGCTTAAGAGCAGACAGCCTGTTCCTGACTGGACCAATCTACGCCCCGGGCACTGCCCTGTGGATGGAAGAAGAAGACAGCTTTCTAATGGAGTCACTCAGTTGGTATAACAGCACAAGGCTCCTAGAAGAAACACCTCCAACAGGAGAGGAAGAGAGGGAAGCAGAGAAAGCACACATGCGGTCCTATGAATAAATAAGTAGGTAGGTGGGTAGGGAGAAGACAGTGATTGACCTCTTAGGTTTGATTCTGTAAATTTCTCAATTCCTCCATATTCTTCCTCCCTTAAGTCAACTACGTTGAGCTTCTGTTGGGAGTGGGTCCTCACTGGATACCCTGGATCTATAGTACTTGGCTCTACACACCTTCCCATTTATGGTTCAGGCTTTCTAGTCAAGCAGGCTCTCCCAAGCATCACGCCCACCCCCCACAGGGACCGTACCATATTTGTCTGCTTTTGTAGAGATGGACGTGGGCCTGGAGTGTGTTAAGAGCAGATCATCTAGACTCAATGGGTAAAGGAGCTTGTTCCTGGTACCTGGAACCCAGATGGTAGAAGGAGAGAATCAACTTTTTCAAGTTATCTTTTGACCTCTACATACTCCCTGTGGGAAGCATGTAGACACCATTCCCATCCCAACATACATACATACATACATACATACATACATACATACATACATAACATATATACATACATAACATACATACATACATAAATGTAGTTTAAAAAAAACCCAGGCTTTCCTGAAACTTTCTCTGTAGACCAGGCTGGCCTCAAACTCAGAGATCAGCCTGCCACTGCCTTCCAAGTACTGGGACTAAAGGCGTGTGCCAACACTACCCCTGAAGTCCTCCAGGTCAACACAGTGTTTCCCACTCTCTAGAGATGGAGGGTTTGAGCTGGTGTGGTCCGAATGTGGTGCTGACTGCATTGTTGGAGGGCAGTAGCTTCCTGGTCAGTTTAGTTTCAGTCTGCGGAGAGGCAGAGGCAGAAGCAGAAGCTGAACCCACAACAAGAAGGCACATGCTGGGCTGGCAGCTGAGACGTTTGGGCCGGGGTCCTTCAGGTGTGGAGTGAAACGTGTAGTCATGCATGTTGGTTCCATCCTGGCCACTTTGGCAGATGTGGATCAGACAGCTCTGTGGGCTTGCTGGATCTGTGTCTTAACATGTCAGAAAGTGTCAGAGAGGTGGGGTTAATGACCTTAGAACAGCCCTTCTTGCTTCTCTGGTAGGACTCTCCTGAGTATCTCCCATGCTATAGTCACTATGGGCTGGAGCCCCTAAACTTACAGGGGAAGCTGCTCACCAAAGCTCTCTAACCTGTCACCTCTCTCCTGCTCCCACTATCCTGAGGGCATTTCTGCCCTCTCTTTCTAAAGCAGGGGTTCTCAACCTGTGAGTTGCAACCCTTGGGGTTGTGCTGACTGACCCTTCCACAGGGCCTGCCTAGGACCATAGGAAAACCCAGATGTTCCCAGTACAATTCACAACGGCGGCAAAACTTACAGTTATGAAGTAGCAACAAAAACAAATGTATAAAAAAATAAAATAAATTTACGGTTGGGGGGGGGTCACCATAACACAAGGAACTGTATTAAAGGGTCGCAGCATTAGGAAGCTTGAGAACTGCTTGAACTCTACCTGTCCTTGAAGGCTGTCCACAGAAAGGGGACTCTGTTGACTTATGTGCTAAAAGGGGGACCTGGTGACTTAGAAAGAGCCAGGAACAAACTTCCCCTCCCTTCTAAAATGTTTGACTCTTTGTTCTCAGACTGAAGCTACTGATTTTTCCAGCCTGGGGTCAGGTCCTGTTGGCTTCAGGGGCAACACATCCTAGCTCCAGGGCTCCCGGCACAGAGTGTTCTGGGCCTCTTACCTGGTGGACCTCTCACTTCATACTTAAGGACTTGGAGTGGGGAGTCTTGCTTTCTTAAAAGGAACAGAACAGGGCTGGGGGCTGTGTGTACAAAGCCGACCAAGATCCGCACTAGCCTCTCCTGGCTTAAACGTCGGGCCCCTTGAGGGCTTGCTTGTTGACTGGATCATTCAGCAAACATTGACCCGGTACTGCAGAGGGCGGTGATGAAGGGCAGGTAGAAATTAGGAGAACATACAATCTCCTTGAAGACATAGGCTCTTCCGGAGCTGAGACGTGGTAGGCAGAACAGGACAAACAGTCTTTGAGCCGTTCTGCCAGACGCTGAGTGTAGGATGGGCCTCAAGATTTCCCAACCATCAAACAGACAATGTAAAGAAAAATTCTTGAGTTCTGTGCCCAGCATCGGGGCCTTGACTTTCTGCCCTCCGTGGTGTGTGTGTGTGGGGGGGGGGTAGCTTTGAAAGGAATGGGAACAAATTGGTGTAAGTGAGATTTCCAAGTAGGGGACAGGCCTCTCAGGGGACAGGCCTCTCAGGGACTTGTGACACAACACCACCCTGCCAGGGTGAGTGTGCAGACCGTGTCAGCCCTGTGAGGTACTGTTCTTCCCGGGCTTGACAAGACTGCCTGCCACAGTGCTAATGAAGCCCCTGCTGGGAGTTCAAGTGCTGAGGACAGGCTACCAGATCTCTCTCCAGTTCTCTTGCTCGCCCCTCCTGGCTCCCTGGGGGGGTCTTCTCCCTTGTGACAATAAGGAGCTTGGAGACGCTATGTGCTCATCAGAGGAAAATGAGCAAGAATTTTAAAAGAGCTCTGAGTCCTGCTGTCCAGTCACCCTTCAATAAAGGGGGAAGAAGAAATTAATAAAATGTGAAATCATTTGAAGAAATTAGACCTACTTGGTTCAAGATTGAGGATAGCTCTAATTAAGTGGCCCTATCTTTCTTGATGGGGAAGAGGAAAAAAAAATCAAATCACTTCAGCCCTTAATTTTCTCAAGCCTCCCTATAAGGACACATGTGCAAAGGCTGCTGGGATGTTTATTAGGTCGTTTTGTTTTAATCACCAGCACTGGGCTTGCCGGGAGACCCTGCGGACCTTTCCGTAAATTCCCCATCAGCCACTTTAAAAGCTTGTCTGGAACCTTCACCGAAAGTCTACCCCATCCTCCAGTATAGATAAGATTTTTATTTCTTTTTCTTAGGGTCCAGTTTTAAGGTTACACCTAGGCTCTACCACGGAAGGCAGAAAAGAGCACAGGAGAGGCCAGGCGAGCCACAGAGAAGCGGTCTGTTCTGGAAGCTCTCACAGGAATGAGAAAGCCTTCATAGTGATGTGGGGTTTGGAGTGGGCATCCCGGAGGAGGTGTCACGTGCACAGAAATGAGGGACAGGAGGCAATGAGGTAGAGCGGGAGTGGTGGGGGAGAGGAGGTTCCCGCAGAGGCCCAACAACAGAGCCATTGTGGAGTGCCCGGAGGGTAAGGGCAAAGGAGAGGTGAAGTGGAGGGAGAAAGTCAGCAAGGCCAGATCCTGTACAGTCTTGTCAGTCTAGGTTGGGACTTGAGGGGTTTTTATTCTTGGGGTTTTAAGCAAGGGTGTGACAAGCATTTTGGTTCTCAAAGGTGCTCTGACAGCTGGGAGGAGCCGGGGCTGTGTCTGAAGCCATGGCTAAAAAAACGTGGATGCTCCCAAGAGTCTGAAATGGCAAGAGTTGGAAGCCATTCAGCTACTCTACAAGAAATCTCCACGTTGGAAGGCAGTGTCTAGGAGAAAGAATTTGAGCTCTGGCCCCTTAGGGATTCGAGACTAGATCTGAGAACAGAATTCATTATGGATCAATAAGGAAAAAGTGTGTAAAGGTAGCACAGTTTTTTTCTGTGACCCAGAAGCTGTCTTAAGGACACAGGATCCCAGAGGTATAAGTGGGCTGGAGAGTGGTAAGGTCTGTGATAAGGTGAACTGGATAGAGAAGCTGCTGGGGGGGGGGTCACGGCAGGGATGAGGAACCAGCTCCAGGGCTCACCGGTAAGAGTGACGGTCCTTCTTCCAATACAGCAAGGAAAAGAGAGGTGGTGATGTAGCCAGCAGACAGGATGTTGGTTACATGTGTAGGAAATCCTGGGACAGATCCACGGCACAGTTACTAAGAATGGCAGCATTGGCCACTTGGAAAATGGAGGCAGGTGGGTCAGAAATTCAAGGTCATCCTCAGCTACACACCAAATCTGAGGCTAGCCTGGGCTATGTGGGGGGGGGAGGGAGAGAGAGAGAGAGAGAGAGAGAGAGAGAGAGAGAGAGAGAGAGAGAGAGAGAGAGAGAGGGAGGGAGGGAGGGAGGGAGAGAGAGAGGAGAAAGGAAAGAAGGAACACCCATTAAGTCGTTAAGTTTAGGCAACAAAATTCCACCTTAACATCTTCATATCTGAGACTAATATTTAGGACATAGAATGCAAGTACAAGTCAGATGTGGTGACACACATCCCTTTAATCTCATCATGGATGGCAGAGGCAGGTAAGTTTCTGTCAGCTCAGGGCTAGCCTGTTCTGCATAGTGAGTTCCAAGTAGGCAAATGTGGTCTTAGAATCCAGAGGGACAGGAGGGAATCACAGCCACTGGCTAGACCCTGTTCCAAGAGGGAACAGGGGAGAAAATCCTGCCTTAACGCTCCCGCCTCTTGGCTGGAGCCTCCACGGGCCAGATGTGACAGAACCTGGGTAGCCGAGGGCCCAACAGACTATAGGAACACAGGACACACGGTCAGGACCTAGCAGAGAGCAGCCAGTGAGGGTTTGGTTTGTTATTTGGGATTTTTGTTTGTTTGTTTGCCGACTGCCCTTTGGAGTAGAGTGCCTCCTGCAGAAGACAGGGAACATCCTTCACTGCAGGAGAAGCCTCCTGATGAGAGAAACATCTAGTAAACCATGCCTGTGGTTCATGATAGCTCCTTGAGTCCCATCCCATCACCAAGCAGGAAACCCTGCTCAGACCTCACTTTGAGGAGAGTCTACCCTAGATTTTCCCCATCTCCCCACATTCTGCCAAGTATCCAGAAGGGCAAAGTTCATGAGCTTGGCCCATTTGTTCCCTGGGGTTCCCCATCAGTAGGCCCAAGGAGGTCAATGCTTCTGTGAGGGGGGGTTCTCTAGCTACATGTCACCCACTACTCCAGGAACTTCTTTACATCCCTAACATTTTCAGCCTTAGAAAAACCTCTAAGTCCTGGAGGCCCTTCCTGTGCCTCTTCTAAGCCAAGTGCCTACTTAGTATCTATTTTCCCAACGTGTCTACCTCCCAGTTACTATGAAACACAGTTACTATACGGTTTTTTGTTTTGTTTGAAAGACAGGATCGGGAAGGGCTGTGAATACAGTTTCCCTGATGAAGTGCTTGTGTTTCCTGATAAAGACCCAGGTTTAGTCTTTAAAACATCATAAAACCAGGTCTGGCTGTGTGTGCCTGCCATGCTAGCAGCTCTAGAGATAGAGGAAAGTAGAGCAGAAACTTAAAGTCACCTCAGTTGCATAATGAGTTCCAGGACAGCCTGGGACACATGAGACTCTGTCTTAAAAAAAAAAAAAAAAGGTTAAATTAAATCAAAGTCTTACTATGTAGCTTGGGCTGCCCTTGAACTCATGATCTTCCTGTACCAAGTTACTATTGGTTTTGATGGACTGGTGGTTGCTTGAGGGGCTGCACTACCTACTTCTGCTTACACAGACGGAGGGGAGTGCCCTGGTCTAAGAGAAAGGGCTCAGAAGGAAGCACCATCCCCATCTGTTTCCTGGGGAAAAGCTCCAAGCATACAAAATGGGGCTGGGCCACCACCAGAATCAGTGCTACTTTGTCTGCTTTGGGTACCCCTGTGACAAAAGATATGTAGGGAGGGGACCTAAGAGGCAATATGGTAGGTAGGTAATAAGAGAAGTGGGCCTTTCTGGTGACTATCTAAGGAATCCTGGCGTCCACCCTTTCAAAAGGATCGGGCAGGTTAATCCTTCAGCCCCAAGCCAGAAGAGCCAGTTTAGGGATCTGGCCCTGCCTGGCTCCAGCCTGGCTGCCCCTTCCCGGGCTGTCAATCTCTCTTGACAGGCTCTAGGATTAGGTTTGCTTGTTCAAACCACCCGCCCTTCTATTCTGGAAGGTATGAGGCCCCAGGATGCCGTAACCCAGCCAAGTCACACTGCCAAAGCCACCTGGGCCCGCTTAGGCCTGTGCTCTGGGGGGCCAGAGGTACCCTTGCCTGTGAGGTTCTCAGTGGGGGTTCCGGGGGTGTCCCCAAGCTCTTGGGGGCCATCTGTGCCAGACCTCCACACGATGGCAGCACGCACGCATTGAACCTGCTGGTCTCTTTGGCTGTGCCTGGACCCAGCACCGCCCTAGGCTCTCTGGCCCCTGCTCCTCCCTTCCGGATGAGATGATTTCCCGTGTCTCTAATGACTTCTGGGAAGACTCTGACTTCCTCCGCAGTCCGCTGTTTCCACAAGGACCTCTTAGGTTTAGGTCTTTTCACTGTAACCCATCCAAGGGAGGGTGTCACCTCTCCCCCTATGTCTGACACAGCCATCGCCATCCCTATCCCCACCAATGAAATGAAAATGTTGAAATGTTTCACATTTGAGCGTTGTTTGGAGGCAGCATTGTCTCGGGTAGGTAGGAAGAAACAGGCATGAGTGACTGGTGACCCGTGTGCTCTCCACGCCACAGAAAACCTCTCTGGCCCCCTGCTCTGGCTAAGGAAGCTATCAGGGGCTTATCCATAACACAGGAGAGTCTCCTGCTCCTTGACGGAGGGTAGTCTGGGGAATCTGAAGGAAGGAAAATGGCCGCTCCGGATCAATCTGCTGAGCAGAGATTCCTCGGGAGGACAAAATGGAGGGGAAAGCTAAAACTTTATTGTTCCCAGGCTCCACACCTGCCTCAGGCAGAACAAACAAGGGCTATCTTATCTCCACCCTGTTTATCTTTCCCCCTCTTTGGAATCTTCTCGCCTTGTCCCTAACAACCACACAGCCCCCTCAGCTAGCCCTCTTTGTCCTTCGACCTCTGTCCTCTACAGGTTTTCCCTGCCCCCCTGAATTCTCTCTCTTGTGCCAATAGCTTTGTTATATCCCTAAGGCCTCTCCGGTCTATGCTAGAACCTTCTGGAGACCTGGCTTTTCTGTGTGAGGGGACACTTGGCTTCCTGGTAGGCATTAGACTGGACCCAGTGCCTGCTAGGGTTTTGTAAGGCTTAGTGGGTTTCACTAAACATTAGCCTAGGCCTAGTCAGCAAAGGCACGTGAGTGTGCACACAGGCCGGTATCTCCAGGTACAAGTAAATAGAAAGGGGACAGGTGTCCCACAGGCATCCTGGGATACAGATCTCATGATGTCTGTTATCACAGGCACCTTATCAGCCCAGGATGTCCCCTGCCCTGCCATCAGGTAAAGTCCACCCCTCAAAAGCAGCAAATTCAGCAGGAAGTGACTTTACCCTGGGGACAATGGTCGGCAGTGCATGGACAGTGTGCTTGTTTTAAATTTACTATTATTCTTTTGCTTAATCTTTTTTTTTTCTCTACTCACAGTACTCTTTAGAATTTTGTAAAAAACCAGGCAAGTAAAAAAAAATTGGTAAAAGCCCACACTGTGTGCTTATAGCATTTGCCTAAAATGTGCCAGGCTCCAGGGCTGATCACAGCATGGGAAAACAAACAGAAAGCTCTTTTCACTAGTTTGAGATAGCCATTTCTAATAATTTTAGTACATTTCCTTCACATATATTTTCAAGAATAGTTTCATGTGTGTGTGTATCTGTGTGTGCATATTTGTGTACTTTAAGTTTGTGTGTGTGTGTGTGTGTGTGTGTATGTGTATGTGTGTGTGTGTTTGTGTTGTAGTTGGGTTTTCTCTTTCCACCATGGGGTCTGGGGTGAAATTCAGATTGTCAGGTTTGGCAGAAAGCACATTTACCTATTGAATCTCCTCACAGGTCTTAATTCTTATATTTTTGTTTTAACAAAACAATACTGGTTTTTACTTAAAATTTTGTTGCAAGCATTTACTGTGTGTGTGTGTGTGTGTGTGTGTGTGTGTGTGTGTGTGTGTGTGCATGTAATGTTACAGTCTTTTTCTTTAACATATCAAAAGTGTTCTTCACTAAAATCAGTTAAAGTTATTTAATTTTTATTTTTGTTGGACAAATAGGCATGTATATTCTACCTGTGGGAGACCACAGAACTGCCATCTTTTGATTACATCTCATAATGCACTGACGGCCACTACTGCAGAGTATAAAGGCACTGGACTGTCCTCTGGGCTGGTGGCCAGTCAGCATGTGGGAGTTGAGCTGTGCCTGCTTTCCTCTTCAGAGCTCAGTTTCAAAAATCAATAGTTTCCCCTTAGGAACGTCTGGGTCTCTGCCTGCCTTCCTGCTCATGCAGTTCTTTACCATCTTTCTGGGTTCACTTTTTTTACTATAAAAGGAAATTGGGTAGAGTTAGGGTCCTGGAGCTGAGCCCAGCCTGTGATTGCAGACATCAGCTGCTTGCAGACCATCCACCAAGCAGCAGCCTATGTGGGTGCTGACCTCAGCCCCCAGCCTCGGAAGATATGTGTACTGTTGATCCCAGAGCCCTAACAAGGAATGAGTCTACAGAGCCCACCTGCCTTGTTGGTAACTACCCAAGCATAAACAAGATACCAGAGATGTTTAAATGTTGGCTTCTTCTGTTCCAGAAGATACCATACATACATTTGGGCTATTTCAGGATGGCGCAGGCCTTGTAGGAGGATGGCGAGGGGCTCTCTGCTGATCCAGTTACCACCATGTGCATGCAGAGGCAGCAAATACCACCATTCCTGCCCAGTGACCTAAGAAGGGTGAGAAAAGACTCTTGATCTACATGTAAAGTATCCTTGCTGAAGGCCCAGGACAGGAATGGACAGAGGGAGGGAGTGGCGGGGGGGTTGGGGTGGGCACAGCTGTTCAGTAAGTAATCTGCAGTGCTAGCTATATCCAAGACAGACTAGATTCATAGTAACTAGGAAAGGCCCTAAACAGTCAGCAAAGTGGAGATGGGGGGTTAGATCTAGCTTTCAAGGGTCCCCAAAATCAGGCCAGTGTGGACTTCCCTTGGCCACTGCAGGGAAGGGGTGTAAGGTATTGAAATTTCTACCCCCAAGCCCTCTGTAAAAATGTTGAAATGCTTCACATTTGAGAATTATTCAGAGGCAGAGTTGTCTGGGTACCCTCCCTGGCTTTGATGTGCCCCCCAGGACACTGCTTCCCTGAGGCTTCCACAGGCTTCTTCCTCAGACACGTCTCCCTCAGGCTGCTTCTCCTCCAGCTCTTGTACCAGGGCTTTCTGTAGCCTCTGCAGTACAGGAAATGGGGCTGGTGGAGGCACTCAGGGGGAAACAAAACAGCCTTTCCTGCATTCCTGCCTGGGGTAGGAGGAAAGCCAGGAAACACTAGGGTCCTTGAGCAGTCGTACTCAGTGTGACCCTTTAACCTTCCCTGTGGGGTGTTGTCTGTCCTGAGGGTTCAGCAGGGAAGACTGCATTGTACCCCCTGAAAAGACAGGATTGTACCCCCATTACTGGCTCTCAGTGTCCTCTCTCTCATGGTGGGACAAAGCCAGAAGGCAGGGATGAGAAGCCTGGAGTGTTCCATCTGTGGTCTGAAGGCGTGTATGGCAGAAGCATATGTGGGCTAGGTCTACAGGTAATGGGGTTCCTCCTGGGCTCACCCCAACCTTCTTTTGTGCCCCACCTCCCTGCTCACAGGCCTTTATTCCAAGCTAAGTGGCTGGTGTTCTGAACTCCATATGGCCTGATGTCTTTCTCGATTTCCTGTTAAACTCTCCAGTGTGTGCACTTTTCTGCTCTTGGCCATGTGAAGCATGGGTAAGGGGTGGCACTAGACAAGGGTCATGTAGATCTGCCCCGTTCCTCCTGTGTGCCTGCAGCTCGGAGACACCCCCTTCCTCTTCCCCTTCAGCTCTGATTGCTTAGATCCAGCTGTCCTTTCCGCCGCTGTGGGTTTTTTCCTTTCTTCCCCTCATGTTTCCTTGCCCCCACAGCTTGGTGGTCACATACACAGGCTCCCTCTGGCTTTCCTGCATTGTCCCCGGTAGATACACACAGTCAGGAAATAAGCTAGTGGGGACCCTTGTCCCTGTCCACCACGAAGGGTCTGCCTTCCTCTCTAGACAGAGACACGGTTGAGGATGCTCTTTGTTCAGTTTAAGTCATTTGGTTGACAGGCATCATGGATTTGCAGCCGAGAGAGAAAATTTTCTAAATGTTTCATTTTCATTCTGTAGGCACATAGCAGAAGCAGCAATGGTTCTTTCTCCACTCCCCCCGACCCCCAGGAAGACAGCATTTGTCCAAGTGTGACTAGGGCGGGGCGGGGGGGGGGCGGCAAGAACACCGCCTGTTTTCCAGGCCCTTGGAATGGCTTGGCTCAGCACATAAAAAAAGATCCTGACATTTGTGTCCCCTTGACTCTTCCCAAAGTAGCATCTCTGGCGGAGAGTACTGCCTTGTAAGGCAGGTGGTGGAAAGGGCCAGGAAGTTTGTGGTCAGCCTGGGGGCATGGGGACAGGGACAGTCATAAACAGCACAGGGGATTAACTCTGGCCCGCATGGCTTTTGGGACTTAGGAAGATTGAGGAGATGACGCCAAGGGAGGGAGAGGTGTTGGTGTGTTTTTCGAATGCCAGGACTATAATTAAGGGGTGAGAAGATTCGTGCTAACCCGTAACCAAGGCTGCAGAAGAAATCATGAAATGTAATAGCCGCAGGAGCCTGGATTTGGAACCTCACATGTCCCTAGCTTTGAAGTCTCTTTCAGAGCTCAGCACATTCATCAAAGGGGGTGCTGGGGCTCTGACAGTGTCAGGTGGCATGTGGCTGTCTCCGGGTGCCTAAAGTAGCTCTTGGGCGCACCTTCAAGTCACCTGTTCCAGGACTACCTCAAAAGACACGGAGGGACTTTCCAGAGAGTCTTATGCGCATGTGTATAGTTGGGGGGGGGTCCTCATCTCAACAGAGGGCTTTCCAAGGGCATAAGCAAAGGTTCTCAAGGGTGTAGGAAATGGTTCTCCAAAATCCATCCATGGTAGAAGGAAATGTTGGGGATGTGTGTTCAGTGTCTGAGGGGTTGGTTGACCCATGCTCGGCATGAGTTAAATCTTAGCCTATAAGATTGTGCCCCTATGGCCACAGTTCCTGGGGAAGGCATGTAGCAGTTGCTAGTCTCTATACTATAGTGTAGCTGGACATGGTTTAATATTAAAAGGTTGTTTGGGTTTTTTTCTTAGCTCGAGCCTGTCTTTCTCCAAGGTCTATGGATGACAGCAATGCTTCCTGGATGTGCGTCCTCAGCCTCTACTCAGAGAATGCCTGGAAAGCAACCCTTTTTTCTTTTCCTACCATCTCTGACCACATCCTCCGGACCCAGTGATTCCTGGAGAATCCACCCAGACAGACTTGGTTGTGGCCAGACCATGTGGGCACGCTGTTGCCTCAGGCGCTGGCCAACAGCCTTTCTTAGAAAGCCATGGGTTTGGTGTCCCCCCAACCCCTCCTACGCAGGGCGCAGCCTGCCCTGCTGGGCACCACTTCTCCCTCTGGAGTTGCTTCTGGAGGAAATTGGGTTCTGGGGTCCCAAGTGGGATTTCCTGATGAGGAACTAGATTGAGGGGGACACTGGTCTTTAAACGAGGTTACATTAGTCAACAAACGAGAGCATTTGAGCCCAGCTTGGATGAGGCCCAGCGCTACCCACGGGTATCCATGCTGCTCTCTGGGGCAGGCAAAAGCATGAACTTGCAAAGTCTCCGCTTAATTCCTGGCGCTCGGAAGTCCACCTCCTTCCTGAGCTGGTGGTAACTGTGCTAATCGGCTAGGCCACAGGACAATTAGACATGACCTTGTGGGGAGCCCTGCCAGCCTAGAGTTATGATGGCTGACTCAAGAGGCTCTCTGGGTTTCAGTCGGTCCCAGAGGCTTTTACATAGCGTCTCCTAGGGAAATCCGGCCCCTGAGGGTTACGGATACCCTCCCTCACTGCTGGGGAGGTGCCCACCGTCACGATACCAAAAACCGAAGGGCCAAGAAGCTACATTATATCTGAATACCCCTTCCTCTGGAACATGAGCCTTGAGAGAGACCCTAGAAGGCTCAAAGTTAAGAGGGTACCTCAGTCTGGCTACTTTTGGCATCATGGCACTTTTACCCCAATCTTGGCCCCTACAGTCTGAACTTGTGGCCATCTCCAGGGCTGAAGACTAATCTCTGTATGGTGGTACTCTGGCCTGCTAGCAAGACATGCTTTAGTCCTGCCCATTAATGGAGCACATGTTGGCTATAGAGACCCTTATGAACCCTCTAGGCTCCCTCTAGGCTTTGTGCTCTGAAGTCTCCCTACTCCACTCTATCCCAGCTGTTCCCAACAAGAAGGCTATGTTTTTTTCTTGGGACAGGCTTCCCTGCACATATCCTGAGCTAGACCTACCCCCCCATCTCTGCTAGACTTCATTGTCCTCCCCCATCCTTGCCTCCCCCATCTTCTTTCTTCTTTCTCCTTTTTTCCAGAAGGATTTCTCTCTCACACAGAAACCAATTATGCTGACTGCATAAACACACCAGCTGATGGATGGGCTGTCACCCAGTGAACGTACCTTTTCAGTTCTCAGGGCTGCTCCAAGGACCTGGTCCACACCTTCTTTCTATGCTGGACCCAGCCTCCTTCCTTCTAGAGATTCAGTGCACTGGGGCTGTCAGGGCTGGAAACAAGGAAGACTTCATGGAGGTTCTGAATATAAACAAGCCACACATTCTTTCCTCTTTCATTAATTCACCAAGTATTTATCTATGGTTTCTTGTTGCCAGGTATAACCAGAGCTATGGGGAGAGAGTAGGTGTGGCCTAATGGTGTGGTCAGAATCTCAGGGAGCAGACTGAGTCAGACAAGGTTTGAAGGCAAAGTGGAGGACGCAGGGCTGTGTGAAGCTCCCCAGTCAGAAGAGGTGCCAGGGCAGACTCAGGGGAGTTAGAAACAAAGATCTCCCAGACATTTCAACATTTGGCATTTTAAAATTTGAGGCACTTAAAAGCTGTGCTAACGTCCTCATGGAACACATGAGGACAAAAACACACTCTAGGAAAGGCATCATGAACTAGGTCCTTTGGTCACTGTGAGCAGGTTATCGTGTCCCTGCACCGAGCTGCATGTCACATTCTGTGGCACATTTGACTTGTATGTTCGGCACACAACATCCAGATTGCAGATTCGTGCAGCATAGACCTTTGTGAGCACAGCAGGTGGCTAGCACATGGTCAGAACACATCTAAGACCAGAAGAAATATGGAGAGAGAGACTGGGAGGGGCTTGGTGATAGAAGACTTGCCTGGTGTGGATCTGCTCTTGATTCTAGTCTGACTGCCAGGAGGGTGGGGGGGAAGAGGAAAGAAGAGATGGGAGGAGAGGAGGGAAAAAACACCCCGACTGTGGGGATTTATCAGCTCTTACACTCTTGTGGGGACTACCATACATTTGGTCTGTTGTGGACAAAACAGCCACCACATCGTTACGTATCACTGTAGACATCACCGAAGTCCAGCCTTTCTGCTCTTGCACCTATGGTCAAGGCACTCAGCATGCTTGTGCTGCGCCATCATTCACCATTCAGAACTTCACTCCCATGATGCACTGCTCTCCACACACCCTGGCATCCAATTGTTTCCTTCTCCGGGTTCATCATGAGTGGAGTTATGGAATCTATCCTTCCTCATCTTATTCAAAACAACAGCCTGGCTGCAGCACACTGTGGTCATGCCTTTCTCTCTCTCTCTCTCTCTCTCTCTCTCTCTCTCCTTTTCTGAGACTAACTCACAGAGATCTGCATCTGCCTTCTGAGGTCTGGGGTTAAGATCTGGGGTCATGGTTTACTGCCACGCCTGGCCTGTGTCCTGCTGTTTAAAGCCAGGCATCATCCCACTGTTACCCATTGACCACATTGGGTGGACTCCATTTGGGGACACTTAACCGCCTCCATTGTTAGTCTGCTGTGGCCAAGGATGCTAAGAATATGGATGGTTTCTGTCAGAGGCCCTGCTGGCTCCCCCCACTCACTAGTGCATGCCCAGAAAATGAATTTTCAGATCACCTGAGCATTTTGTTTTATTTGTTCTTTCTCCCTGAGCCTCATGAACACCAGACAAATTGTCTCCTACCCCTCTATACTCTAGCCATCTGGACATTTGAAAGCAGAATGCTTGGTGTCCGGTTGGCATCTCAGAAAGTCCAGTGAGGAACCACCTTGGCGATAGGCTGTAGGGGTGATGTTGGAGGCAGAACACAGAATGGACCTGCACACAGACACTGGGAGAGACAATAAGCCCCAACATCAGCTTCTGGGGGGTGGGGGGCAGGGAAACGTGCAGGGCTGGGGTCTGTTCTGAGCCAGCTAGAGAGCTCATTGGTTGCTAGCGTGGCGAGAAGGGCGTGGAGACACCCCTGGCAGCTGGGCAGTCTGAGTAGCCTGTAATGACAGCATTATCTACGTGCAGGGTCCAGGGTCTCCCTCGTTGGCAAAAGGAGGTGTGGGGGGGGGAGATAATGAGTTCAATTTGACTGATTTAATCATTTCTTTTTTCATGAATTCAGCAAACATTTCTGGAGGGTCCATTAAGCGCTTAACATAGAGCTGGGCGCCCAGAAAACAGCCAGAGAGAGAGGTCATTGCCCTGAGTTGAAGGCGCCTTTGCACGTACTTCAGGACCCTTTGAAAGAGGGAGGGGCACACAAGAGAGCGAGAGCTGGGGGGCTGTGGACTCTGGAGAGCTGCCTGTTTCAAAGCAAGGGGAAAGAGAACAAGGGTCCCAAAGAAACTGACTGCAAGGGCCACTCTAAGCCCATAAGACAGGAACTAGGAGCTGGCTTTTCAGCCACAAACTCTGTGACTTAGTCAGATTGAATGTTAGGGCGTGATTGAGGTGATAGGGAGGTAGCTGCTGGTGCTGGGATCCAATTAGGAGAAAGAGGAGAGGTATTTCCCTCAGGCCACAGAGGAAGAGAGGACAATCAGCTTTAATTCCTTTTACTGCCTTCAAGGTGGGCCCCATGCCTGGGAAGGCTTTGCACGGATTCTGCCCAGCCTCCCTCAGATTCAACCCTTGCTTTAGAGTGTCCAGGGCCCCCCACTTCCCCTCAGTGCCTGGTGTTGGGGCAGAGCAGTGGTCGCGAAGAATGCCGTGGGGGGGTCCCTCAGAGCTACAAATTCAGGCTTTGGGGTGAGAAAGAAGCAAGACTCAGAGCTGAGTGGGGACAGAAAACTGATTAATGAGGGTCACTGACCCCAGAGGTCCAGCCTCCCAGGGCACGCTGAGGTCAGCAGGCCCATGTGGGGGTGTACACACCTGCTCAGCACGGGTGTGAGGTGAGTAGGCTCGATCTGTGAGACCAGTGGATTAGTATTGACTCAGAACAGGTCAGGTGCTCTGCACGGGGGCTTTTGTTCTGCCCTGCCTGTCTTTGTCCCTTGCCTGTAGCACGCCCCGGCTACATGATGTCACTTCAGCTGCATTAAGCTGGAACAGCTCAAAATTGAATAATTAATTACACTCAGCTTCAGTTGCAGTGACTAATTGATCAGGGGCCGCCAGAAGACACCTGGACAGGATTAACTGGGTACAATAAAGCCTGCAGGCAGGTGGCACAGGCCCCCATCCTCCAGACTCTGTGTGTGATTTAATTAGGGCTGACTTGATTTCTCTATTCTTGCTGGAGGTCTCAGGCAGATCCTATCCTGCCCCAGGGTGGCATCTGGACATGGTGACAGGCTGGGGTCTGGAAAGATACAGGCCCCAGGCCACCTGTGTTGCACGTAGCAGTTCTACGGTTAGGGCAGAGGTCTAACCTAGTGGTATCTTGGTCTCCTCACCAGTCAGGTGGGTATATCACTGCTGTGTCCAGTATCCTGTTAAGTCCTGAAGTTGGGTTACTTTTGTCACTGGCTTTTTGGTCCCTCCAGAGATCTAGCTGGCCCTCACTGGCCCCTAGGCCTGTACAGTTGGCCTCATTTCTTGTTGGGTCCCTGGAGTAACTAATTGTCTTTCAAAGCTGTATCTCCAGAGTGGCTACTGAGTACAGCTTCCTGGATGTGTAACAGTGTATCGTCCTTTGGCAGTCTGATAAACAGTCCTGTTCACAAACCGAACTCAGCCTAACAGTACTGTGAAAGCCCACAGCCATGTAGGCGGTACATCTTTCTCCTGTGTATATTGCTGGGGTGTGAGTGGAGTAATTCTACACTTGATGTCAGTGCTCTGAGGTGGACTACCAGGGAGACGGCTCCATGTTTACGCTGCAGAGTCTTTATCTCCTTCAGAGTTGCCCTGGGGAAACCCCTTGGCCCTGTGCTCTCTCCAGGTGACTGCAGGGACAGGTGGCTATGTGAGATGGTTGCTTCCTGTCTGTTCTTTGGCTTTTTCATTTGAAAAAAAAAAATGTGAATGCCTTGGGTATATGTGGACGATGGTGTCATCTACCCTCCTAAATGAACCAAAACCAGAGCTAATCAGTCCTTGGTTGGTGTGTGGGACGGAGAAACAAAATGGAGGAGAGGTCCCCCTAGCTGGGATTGAAGATGGAGTTTCTCACTGGATAGGACCCCATCCCTTCTTCAACTACCTTATTTACTTCGAGGACAAGAGTTCATTGTTTTCCATTAGCCTTCCCCCACTCTTCCTTGTTCTCTCTCATTATAGAATATTCTCCAAACAAGGGGTTCCAGGTCTGCGAGGGCAGCACTTCAGGGTTTGAGCGTTGCTAAGTTCCAGAAGGAGCACAGAGAACGTGTCTGTCCTCGGCCACCTGGGCCAGATGTCATGGTGTCATGTTAGCAACCCACGGTTCAAACCACTCACCCATGCTGGAGACCCAGGCAGCCTTCTGTCCCCACATCTAGCTCTGTCATGAAACCTGGCTGGGACAACTTGCTCAGCGTTTGGGGGCAAAACTCAGGAGCAGCTGTAGAGGGAAAACAAGACCAAAATGAGCCGGAGGGAGAGATAAGTCAGAGATAACGGGAGCCATTATCACTGGGAGTAGATTCTGGATGTTTCTGTAACAGTCCACATCCAACCAAAGTCCACAAAGACACAAAGCACTAAAGAGACAATCAATCTAAAGGACAGCTGACAAGGCCTGCTTAGGTCTGCATCTGTGGACACCCAGTAAGCCAGATCTCCGCTGGGGAGGGGCCTCTCTCTCCAGAGACCCAGATATGGTTCAACTGGGCAACAGGCAAAGTCCATAGGGTGCATCCGGCAATGCTCCCTTGGGGTGCTGATTGCCTCTGAGGGTAAGCCATTTTGGCTAATCTTTATTTTTACATGGCAGAAGTAGCTCTTTGTAACAGATTCAGATAGGGAAGAATGTAGATCCCCCAAAATATTCACGGCTGACTGGTTACCGTGGCTCCTTCCAAATATTTTTAGGCATATCCAGTCATTTAACTAAATATGTACACACTCATGCTTTTTTTAACAGATGGGATCATCCGACACAGACGGTCCCTTCAACTCGTCTTTGCTCCCAACAACACACTCCCGACTTCCCCTGCCTGTGCGTGCCACCAGGCTTCATTCTGTCTGTCAACCAAGTAGTAAATAGTATTTCTTAAATGGAAACGTTTCATCAAGCCATTTCTTCAATGACGGGCGAATGAGGTCATCAGGATTGTTGTTGTTGTTGTAATTATAAAATAGAACTGCTGGGAAAGAAAAGAGTGGCCCAAGTGTTCTATCTATATGTACAACATGTCGAAAAGGAGTGTTTGGAAAGCTCTTCTAAAGAAGCTACACCAATCCACACTTGGGTAATGGCAGATGACTTGGAGAATTCTATTAAATCGGGGGAGAGGCTACACAACAACTGGGGTTGCAAAATGCATAGGAAAAATGGGAACTTGATATGAGCCGTGAAGGGAAGAAACATGTGCCTCTTTTCCTCTGCCCTCAGGGGCTGCTTCTGGGGGAGCTGAGCCTTGCTTGCAGGGTGGGAGGATTCCAGGCTGTGTTGAGCCCCCCATCTATCTATGTCAAAGGATCCGACCCAGCATGGCCGAGTACTCATTTATCAATCAGCTAGCTGGAGCTGACCCCTAGTTTGTTGCCTTTCCCTAGAGGCCCTTTTCCAGTGAAAGACTGCAAGAGCTTGAGGCTTAGCGGGAGGTGGGACTTCTTCCAAGAAGCCCTCCTTCCTCAGGGGGGCTGAAAAAGAGGGTCTAACTTCCTCAATTAACCATCCCAGCTGGAGCTTGCTTTCCTGAGTTGCTATCGTAAGAGAATGGCTATTCTTTCCAAAGTTTCCCCAATAAAACGATCTGGTTTTGGAGAACCAGGTTTCCTGACGAGGGACGGGAAGAAGTTCCATATTTCAGTCACTGTCAGACCTTGACACAGTGTCCCCCCAGGCCTGCCAGAGGAAAGCCACATTCTTAGCTGGTGTGGTCAGCCCCCTCTGCCCTCTTCCTGCCCCTAATGTATTTCAGAACCAGAAGCAGAGCTTCAAACAGAAGGTCACTGGGCCCCTGGCCTTGGTGACTCCCTTCAGAAGTCAAAGGCCAAAGGTCATACAGAGGCCTTTCCTGCTCTGTTTGTGCAGGATGGGGGTGGTGTGTGCAGCTATACAAGCACACGGAAGGTCAGCAACCCCCCTCCCACACACAGGGGCCCAGAGTACATACTCCTGGGGGAGGTTTGAATGTCCACTTTCTAATTTCAGGGCTGATTCTATGCCTCAGTTTCCTTGCTTTCTCAGGTGCCCAGCACAGGGCCAGCTCTGAAGTTCACTGTGCCTCATTTCTTAGATGTGCATTGTGGGTTATCCAACCCCAGGCACTGCCTTTGTAAACAAGTGAAGAGAGAAATCCCAGAATCTGCTAAGTGTAGCCATGGAAGCTTACAGCCCTTATCTAGCCTCCAGATAGTGTCTGGCGGTGGAGAAATCCCACCCACTGCTGAATCGGGTTCTACGGGAGTCTCCCGCAATCAGACAAAGAGGAAGAAATTCCCCAGAGCGAAGGAGGCTGTGCACATGGAAGCCATACTTTCTGTCTCCTGACATGAGCTGCACCCACCACCCTAGACAAGCCCAGTCTGGTCCCGGCATCCAGCTTCCTTCTGTATTTATTTAAACCCTGCTGCATCCTGAAGAGGACTTAAGGCCTCAGCATGAATACCATCTTTGTATAACCTTCCAACGCTCAAGGCCGGGAAACCTAGGCAGGGTAGCATGGGCTGGGGGTAGGGCCCCAACCTGGCTAGAGTCCCAGGCAGGTCACCTAGACATTGCTGTCTCCTCATACAGAACTTCCTCGGGCTCCCTGACCTGGGGACAAACAGATCTTGGCAAGCTCCCTTTATTGGAGGATAAGACCTATTGAAACTCTCCCTACACATAGAGATGGCACTTCTGGGACAGGGTCTTAGTGCAGACCCTCGTGCCTTGTGTGGTATGCAAAAGGAAGAGTTTAGGAACTGTCTCCCACCCAGGCCACTGTTTACAAAAGTCCTGCAGTTTCTGGCCAATCCTCATCCACTAGGCAGAAGAGCTGTTCCAACATTTAGTACAACTAACCGTTCCTGCTCTTTGCCTGACACTTGCCTAGGTCTCTGGGTCTGCCACTGACCGGATGTGGCTCCTCGCTCTAGGTTTGTGATATATACGATCTATCCTCACTTTTTAGCTGTCCTTCAGTATCCTGGTGTGGCTTTAAAGCTATCCCAGGGACAAGTAGAGCAGGTTTTCCTTTCTGCTCACCCTGGAGGAGCAATTGCCAGTGTCTGGTTATCTCTTCACGATCAGAGAGAGCTTTAGGGGGTGGAGGGGAGGCCAAGAGAATTCTGGGACACTGAGGACCTTAAGGGAGGTCATGTCACCACACAATTTGCACTCAGGAGAGGCTCTCAGTTTTGTCCCCGCATGGATGAAGATCCTAAGAATTATGAAGATACCTAGCAACCTTCTCTGCAGACCCTGGTCTTAAAACTCAAAGTACTTGTACTGACAGAGTGGATACTCTCCCAGAGAACTCTGTAGGCCTACACAGCACACAGCTAAGAAGAGCCTTTCTCAGGGATTGCTGTCCCCTAGACTCAGCCTAGAAACTTGGGGTACCCTCTCCTCCTAACACCTGTACAACTTTGGGTCAGATAATGAAAGGAAATGTGTAACCGTTAGAAACGTTGCAGCTAGTTCTGGCCATGATTAACACAAAGGCTGCTTGTGGAGTGCTAGGGCAGGGGGAGGGGGAGGCAGAGCTGAAACCAGACTCCGGGTCCCAAGTACATTCCAGCCTGGGCCAGACTGAGCCTGCGCGCACTCTGCCTCATTCCACATGGCGCCTGCTCCACTTGTGATGGGGGGACATAGGGTGGTCCTCCCACCTGTTGGAAAACTCAGATGCCTGTAACTAAAGCAGGGCCTGGAAATAGCCTGGAACATGGCATATCATGTTGGCATCGCCCTTGACCACCTGTTAGGGAGGTATCTGAAGAAGAATGGAAGGCAGGCCTTTTATGGTGGCAGTTTGTTGCTCTGCAGTTCTGGGGATTGGAGCCAGGGTCATGTGCAGGGTTTCAAGACAGGGGACCTCAGTATGTATCCCAGCCTAGCTTACAACACACTGTGTAGACTTAACTTACCTCAAAGTTGAAAACCTCCCGTTTCTTGCTCCTGTGTGCTGTGATTTCAGGCCTCTGGCTTATCTGCAGAGAGACAGACTTTGTGACCCCTCTAAAAGATCAGCTATGGTTTTTAGATACACACAGACCAAGATTCCCAAATTGTCCCTTTGGAGCCATAGCTCTCTCTCTTGTGACTAGGAGAGGAGACCTTCCTTTGGGGTCATGCCACACCTAGCAAACTTTGCGTGTACAGACCAAGTCAGTTAGAAACTGCAACATAACCGTACTTGTTCTGGGACTCACCGAAGGGCAGAGTTGAGGCCCTTGGAGATAGGATCATTCCTTTGGTGGCTCTTGCAATAGAGATAGCACTTCAGAAAGACCTTTCAAAATGGTACAGAGGTTACAGTCCACAAATAGAAGGTCAGCAATGGCTACAGCTACCAGGCGCCAAGCCACCTGAGTGTCCCCAGGGCTGGACTTAAAAGGAAAAGATGTCATTCCCTTCTACCCACCCACCAGGTTCAGGCGGAGGTCTTGAGATGGCTTCAGAGGAGTCATTAGGGCATCAGAGCCGCTCTGGGGTCTTGGCCAACAAACCCAACACACACAGATTCCTGACCCTAAAAACAACCCAGGACATGGGACATAGTGCCAGGAAGCTCTTGCTTGACTTCTCCAAGTGGGTGGCTTCAAAGTGAGGATAAAAGACCTTTCCTATAAGTTTCTGTGGATTTAGGTGTATGTGTAAAATGGTAGAGGTACCACCATTCATGCCAGACTGCAACAGAACTGGGTGTCGCCATCCGGTCTGTTCCCTGCTGGCTGTACAAGCCTGAATATATTAATTCTTACTGGTGGGCCCCAGTTTTCCCAGCTGAAAAACAGGACAAAGAGCATTCTTGACCAACTCATGTAAGAATCAGGCGCACAGTCCCCTGAGTGTAATCACTTCAGGCCGCAGCCTGTGTCCCACCAGGCAAAGGCTCTGCCTGGCCCCTGAGCCCCAAGTTGGAACCTGGTAAATCAGCTCTTTGCCAGGAAACTCAAGCAGCTACCACACTGCTTTCCCTGTATGTCAGCTGGGGACACTTGAGACCAACAGAGGACAGCGGCTTCAGGCAGAAGTAAATTGCATACTTCAGAGTGCAGGATGAATCTTGGCATGGCTAACTCTGGGGTGTTCGGGGTCCATGGAAGAAATAAGACATGGCTGTAGGACTTTGGGAATGAGAAAAAGAACCAATTAAGGCACTTTGGAGGACAGTGAGTCTCCAGGCCCCACAGAGGGAAGGGCAAAGAACGAGAACAGATGAGGAATGGGAGGCTCACGGGGCTGAGGAGATTTGCCTTAAGACCCCAGGCAACAAGCAGTTGGGTAGAAATCCAGGGCCAGGCCTGCCTGGTGCCTCAGTTCCCCAGATTCACCACAGGCTTGGGGAGCAGGAGGGATTAGCCCCTGTGTCTGTCCACAGAAACCCCGTGGCTCCTAACAGGGAGGCTCCATCGAGTCTCCTATCCTGGGCTATTTTAGGGCTTCTGCTGAGAGCACAGGAATTCAGGCACATGAGCCCAGGGGCCAGGACCACCTGTCCACCCCTCCCTCCCAAGTGAAGGCCAAGGATGGGTGAACCAAGGTTGGAAAAAGTCAAGACTACCTCAACTCCAATTTTAGCCCCATGCATGTGTGAGATCAGGGCATAGCTGTCTCCTGCCAGACTCTCAGCATGTCCTATTTAGGACAGACCCTCATTCCACACCCTCTCAATCCATCATTACCTGCCACAGATGGCTTGGGTATGTACCGCTTTGTTCTACTTAGAAGGTCTGGAGCATGGCAGGAACTCTCCGGTGTCTTATTTCTACCTAGGCAATGGGCCAAGGTGAGAGTCTGGGGTCTGGGTGCCCTGGAATTAAAGGAACAGCAGTTTTTGGTGAAGGGGCAGCTCACTGCTACAGAATAGGAAGATTTAAGAGTTGACCCCTCTGCCCGTTGGGTACCTCAGGCGTTCTGGCTCCTAATATGGAAAACAGGACCCAAAACCCACTCTTACTGACCTCTCGTAGGGATTAGCTGATACCCTGGCAGCCCCTTGGCTTGGGCAGTCCAGCCATGTGAGGTCCCAGCTTGCCCTGCCTCAACCCTGAGCTGGCCTGCTGGCGGGTTTGACCTTGTCTCACAGGCAAAGGCCCTGAGGGAGAGAGGAGGGGGCTTCAGGTCTAGAGGAGGCTGGGCTAGCAGAGAGGCCTTCGGCAGGAAATGCTAGTTGCTCTCCTGGGCGGAGCCCCCGCCCTGCAAGGAAATAACAGCTGGTGGGAGCCTTCATTTGTCGCCCGCCCTCCGGATTCCATCTCCAAGGGCACTGGCCTCAGTGCCATGTCTTCCCCAACACCACCAGCTTCTGATACTTCTGTCCGCTCTGTCATGAGCTATGGCTTCCTTCTAGTTTGACTGAGCTGGAGCCTGTGACCCCTTGAGACCCTCTGAGTGTGGGTCCCATGCCTGAACACATTCTTGGTTTCCTAGAGAAAGCATGCGGGCTGCTTTGTACACATAAACACTAGGAGAGTCCCCAAATGACAACTGTACCCTCCTTTTAGAAAGAATAGGACATACATTTACACATGTCTAATTGAAGCCATGGGGATATGGAGTGTCACCTCAGGAAACATGACTGCCGAACTTCCATGTTTACTTATGGCAGAGCAGAGAACAGATTGAGTCTCATGTAAAATCACAAGAGTAGGCTGGGGAGATAGTCCTGTTGATTATGTGCTGGTTGGGTGAACGTGAAGGAGCTGAGTGCAGTTCCCCAGAAACCATGTTAAAAACTAGCCATGGTATTACATACTTGGAATCTCAGAGTTTATCAAGTAGAGACAGGAGGGTCCTTGAGGTTCACTGGCTAGCCAGCCTTGCCTAATCAGTGAGACCAAGCTAAAGGCCTGTAAGAAAACACACACACATACACACACACACTCTCTCTTTCTCTCTTTCTCTCTCTCTCCTCTCTCCTCTCTCCTCTCTCTCTCTCTCTTGCTCTCTCTCTCTCTCTCTCTCTCTCTCTCTCTCTCTCTCACACACACACACACACACACACACACATTCATGCACAAACCCCACTACCACAAGGACACTGGGGAATATCTGAAAATGTAGTTGAAGATGAACATGGCTGAAAGACAGGAAACAAAAGAATGACTGCTCTAGCTTTTGTCCTGGGCTGAGATTCCAGGCCTTAATTCCAGGAGGGAAAATTCAGATAACTTCTGGAGGCAGCCCTGGCTGTGGAGCCGGCACTGAGCAGGGGGAAAGGTCAGAGCACAGTGAGGAGGGCCACAAAGAAAGGAAACCCCTGAGGCTGCCAGAACATGCCCCCAGGCATCCAGCAGAGAACTGTGCCTCAGTGTGTGTGTGTGTGTGTGTGTGTGTGTGTGTGTGTACACTAAAGAGAAAAATGTCAGGTACTGTGGGGTGCCCCTCAGAGGTAGACATGCTTGCCTAATGGATTGCAGGTCCTGGGTTTTATCCCACGTTCCACAAAATAACAACCAGCACAGTTTAAATCATCCGAAGAGATTAGACAGGGAGAGTGGCCAGCATTCACTCACTAGGGCTGTGGATCATTTCTGTTATCCCCCGTCAGTCTGGAAAACCTCACACTCTCGGGGTGCTGGATGGAATTCTCAGAAGGTGAATTCTATCCCCAGCAGAGGGAAATAATTAGCTCGAGATTAAATGTGTTTCCAACCCACCTCTTATGTGATAGAAACCAGACCCAAAAGGATGAAACCATTCCCAGGTAATTCAACTGCACCCCTGAACGGAGCTCAAGAATATTTACAGGAAGGCAGAGATGTGCAGCACACACTCGGGGTGAAATTTCCAAGGTCTGGCAGCCAGTTAAAAAGTTTACCAGACGTTCAAAGAGGTTTAAGAATGCCACCCACAATGAGGAGGCTGGTTAATTACAGCTGACCTGGAACTCCTCAGACTTTTGAATAAGCACCAGAAGACTTAGAAACGGTGATTGCAATTATATCGAAGAGTTTCAAAAGACACCGAGTTTCAAAAGATACAGAGCTGTGCAGGAGATGAGGAAAAGAAGGAAACAAATTGAACTCCCAAGCACTGCTGAGGTGAACGGCACTGCAGAATGGACGTGGCAGGGGAAGAGGACAAGGAGGAGCAAGGGGACCTTCTAAAATGATCCACCTTGGTGGGGTGGGGGAGACCGGGGATCAAAGATACAAAGTAGCACCGGAGAGTTTTTGGGAGATGAATGGGGAGTACAGGGAGAGCAGGTATTAAAAAAATAATAACCAGTATGTGGTCAGATTCCCCCACAACCAGAAAACCTCAATGAACCCCAAGTGAAGAACAAGGGAGCAAAAACTGACACCCAGACACCCCACAATTTGTCTAAACTAGTAACCATGGCAAGGAGGGAAAAGCCTTAAAGGCAGCTGGGGGGGGGGAGGGGATAGGCAGGGATTTAGAGAACAAAGCCAGGGATTAATGCAGATTTCTGCCTAGAAACAACACACAAACAAGAGGATGGCAGCAGCATCTTTGAAGTGTCCTTAAGGAAAGAGCTGTCATTCTCAAATTCCACCCTCTCTGAAAATAACTCCCAAGAACAAAGGTGCAATAAAACCTTTTACAGACATCCTGGAACTGAAAGGGTGTACCCACTGCTCAGGAAATGTCAAGTAAACCCGTCAACCAAGGAACACCAAACATCATGCTATGACGGTAAATATTCAAGCCCTTTTTTTAAAAGGAAAATTCCTTAAATTCCCTTTTAAAAAACATATTTCATACACTGTGTGTGGTTATATATGGGGTTAACCCCGATCTAACACGCTGTCGTGCAGATCTTAGACGTTAAGAGTACAGCCTGGTATACATAGCAAGTTCTAGGGTTTTGAGACATGGTGAGATTGTCTCAAAGAATTGTTTTATCACTTTTAATTATGAGTATGTGTGCAGGCACATGCCCATGAGTACTGGTGCCTGTGGAGGCGAGACATGTGGGGTTCCCTTAGAGTTGCAGCTGTAGGCAGCTGGGAGTGCCCAATGTGAGTCCTGAAGGTCATCATCCTCAGGGATTCTATTAATCACTGGTCCATCTCTCCAGTCCAGGTTTTTAGATTTCCTTCGAAGATAATTAGCAGTTTAAAATACTGGAGATGTAGTGTAGAGTTTACAAGACACAAAAAGTAAACCACAGTAGAAGGACTGGGTGCCTTGGCTTGAGGTCTTTAGGCTCTGCATGAGCACTTGGCTGTGTTCTACAGCTCTTAAAGCAGGGGACAAAGAAACCAAGCGAAGAACTATGGTTAACAAACCTCCAAGGGAGAGAAACTGGTAGATACAAAGTAACAATTAGCCTGGAAGACCAAAAGGAGAAAGCAGAGATGGTAGGGGAAAGGAAACTAAGGCAGGCTTGAATGTAACGAAAATCAATCACTGCAGTAAGTTAACCAACACCCCCATTAACAGAGGTCCAAAGCTGCCTGCAAGGATGTGGAAGCGCAGCCGACTAGGAGAGGCTTGAGCTGCTAACCCTAAGCAAGAGAAAGTAGAGGGCTGTGGGTAGGGCTCTGCAGAAGTGTGTTTGCCAAATAAGAAGCTGGCTGCTACGGTGCATCTCCAGCAAATAAAGGCCGCATTAATGCCAGACCAGTGGGCTTCAGAGAGAAACCCAACACTAAAGGGTTCATTTTGTAATGATAACGGGGTCATTAATCCATTGGGCACAATGACCCTGTACAGCTTCCAGATACACAAAGAACCACACAGAGAAAGTGTAGACTCTGCCACCCTAGGTGGGCATTTCTCTATCTTTTCCCCCAATACTTGATGGAACAAGTAGGCAGAGCACCAGTAAGGGTATGTGGGGCTTGGACTGGCCAAGCCACCAACTGGACATAGCTGAACATTTATGGAACAATTCAGCTGGACACAAGACATTTCTTTCAAATGCACACAAAATTTCCAAACAACCCTAGACCCAAAGAATAGGAAGGATAAATAAAGGGGAAAAGAAAACAGGATTTCTCTCTTTCTCTCTCTCTCTCTCTCTCTTTTTTTTTTTTTTTTTTTTTTTTTTTTTTTTTTTTTTTTTGAGTGTTTGTCTATATAGGTCTGCCTAGCTTTGAAGTTGTGGCAATCCTCCTGCCTCATCCTCCCTAGTGCTAGCATTGTAGGCATTTACCACCACACTAGCCAGAAAGTGTCCTGTACTATAAGTAAATCATATAAATAGTGTGCCATATAAAATATGACATAAAAGAATTCAAGGACTCTGTTCACCTCTGGAGCAAGAGTCAAATGTTTAGTTTAGGTCCCTGTCCCTCACCTCTAAACTGATAAGCCCGGGAAAGGACAACATATTTAACTCAAAGTCAGCAGAAAAGAGGAAATAGCCAAGATCAAAACAGAAAGCCACAAATCATAAAACAAACGTGACAGAGAAAAATCAATGAAACCCAAAGCTGATAGTGTAAAAGATCAATAAGATGTCAGGTTGAGCCTGGCGGTTAGGCCTGTGATCCTAGCTGTTCCGGAGGCTGAGGCCAGGGGATCGAAAGTTCAAGGCCTGCTTGGACTACAGAGTAAATTCAAGGTCTGGGCAACTCAGTGAGACTTTGTCTCAGAATAAAATGTACAAACGGAGGTGGGTGTAGCTTTGTTGCAGACTATACGCCCCTAAACCAGAGGTTCAACACTCAGTCCCCACCCCACAAGAAATACATCCACTAATGGAATGGCGAAGTCTGCAGGAGGGAGACTGGGGAGAAGGAGAAGGAACAGGACACTGTTATTGGCAACGAGAACGGCAGCTCGTTGCTTATCTCCAATGTTAGAAGCACAGAAAAATTACAAACTCTGTGCCTACTGCATCCTCTCCTAAAGTCTCATGAAAATCTGGTAACAAAACTGTGGAGACTCCACAAATGGGTTTAGCCAAACTGAAGGGTACAAGATGAACAAGGGAAACAGTGATTTTATTTCTATGTATTTGCTACGAATAACCAGAAGCTGAAGAAAGAAGTTGAAGTAAAAGTGCCACCTACAGTAATGTCAGAAACCACAAAATGCCCGGGAAAGGTTGGTCAAAGGTGAACACAGTGAAACCATTCAGCCCCATGGAGAGAAGGCAAAGGTGGGAGAAAAAGAGAAGCCTAGAGAGATGGTTCAGCAGCTGGGAACATTGGCTGCTCTTACAGAAGACCCAAATTCAGTTCCTACCAGCCACACAGTGCTTCATAAATTTTGATGACTCCAGTACCAAGAAACTTGGAACTGGGTTTGGTGCCTTCTGACGCTTTCTGACCTCTGCAGGCATGAAACATGCAGGCGCTACACTCCCAGACAGAGGCAAAGCGATCATATATGTACAATAAAACATATATAAATTTTTAAAAAAAGAGTGGGGGAATAGATAGGGACTAAAGAGGTGGTTCAGAAGTTAAGAGCACTGGATGATTCCCCAGGTTTGATTCCTGAACACACACACACACACACACACACACACACATATGCACACACACACACACACAATCACACAGATGAGAATAAGAGAAGCGGTATGGCTTGACAGGATTTCATGGCAAAGCACCTTTGTTGGCTGGGTGTGAAGGCACTGATCTGTGACCTCAACCCTCAGGAGGAAGAGTAGTGAATTAGAGGTCAGCCTGAACTGCTCAGCAAGATCCTCCCTCAAAGCAAAAGCAAAAAGATCTTTTTCCCTAAATTACATGTCAGCATAATTTCAATTAAAATTCAGGTAAGACTTTTTTTTTTAAGTATAGAAACCAGTACACTGATTCTAAGTGGGTTCTAAAATGTATATGAAAATATGAAACACAGAAAAGAAACAAAGTCACTCTGACAACAAAGAATCAGACCAGCAGGTACTACTGCCTGACTTCAAGACTCACAATTCACAATGTAGTCCAAGGTGGACACGAAGTCTGTTCTCCACCTCTGTCTCCCAAGTGTTGACGTGAACTGTCATGCCCGGAAGATGGTGAGTCTTCAAATCACACTCTAGGCTTCCGCTTGTATCCTGGGATATAGGGTTTTCTCTTGTCCTGCTATGTAGAGAGAAAAGAACACAGCTGCATATGGGTTTTGCTGAGGATGGAGGGGTAAGGGCCTGGAATCTTCTCTCCCAGGAGGGCTTCTGGGTAAGCAAGAGGGTTAATAGTAAACTTCCACTCACTTCCCTTGTAAATTTAAATGTGCTTAACTAGTTCTGGATCATCTCTGGATCTTAACTCTGGTATCTGCTCCCACTCTGTCTGAGCTAGCTTTGTTCCCGACAGTCAAGGAAAGCTCTGTAACCTAGCAAAGGCTTGGGGTAAATGGTTTCCAGGTTCTCCTTGTTAGGTAAAACCTGCGTGCTCTTAGGAGTTCACGGAGCATCCATTTTACCAGCATTTCATTAATGGACTTCCTGGAGCCATGAGGATGGGGGTGGGGGTGCATCTGGGAAGAGAAGAAAAAAGAAGCTGAGAAGGAAGAACACAGCATTGCCTCCCATCCCCCTGCTTGGCCCAATCCCTAACATATGGTCCTGAAGGAACTCAGCTCCTGAGCCAGAGGTATCTTTGTTCAACACAGCGGTTTGGTTTTTCTCTTACCACCTGCACTTCTGACTTCCTGCTGTACTGAAAGGAAATATGCTTGACTTCCCCTTAGGAATTTGTGAGGCGCAGCCCTTGCTTTGGGGGAACCTCCTCGAAGCAGCTTCAGACCCTGAAGGGGCCCATCTCTGTATTTCAAGACAGGGTAGTGTCCAGGTGGCCAAGGGAAAAAGAATTTGTGTGTGAACTTCTTTTCAGAAGAAGATAAAATTCCAGGAGAGCCCCTCTTTAGTTTAGTTTTAACTTCCACTCCAGGCTCTCTGAACTACAGAGGAACCCTTTCAGGTAGCTGAGTCCAAGTACAAAAGGTGACTCTGCCACCCCATTGACAAACAAAGCCCCAACCCTTAGAGAGAAAAGTGAACACTCAGATTCAGAGTGTCCAGACCTTCTGGGGGTGATAATGTGCCCCACAAATAGGTCTTTCCTTCACAACAGGCTTCCCACCCCTGCCACCCACCCACCTACACACACACACACACACACACACACACACAGATATATACACACACATACACACATACACAGACACATACACACATATACACACATAGACACATACACACACACGGACACATACACACACATACACACACAGACAGACACATACACACAGACACATACACACATATACACACACAGACACATACACACACAGACACATACACACACAGACACATACACACACATATAAACCCACACAACAGGCTTCCTACCCCTGCCACCCACCCACCTACACACACACACACACACACACACATGCACACACACACATACACACACACAGAGACACATACACACACATACAAACAGACACACACGCACACACACACATACACACACAGAGAGACACATACACACACATACAAACAGACACACACACACTGACACACACAGACACATACACACACAGACACACACAGAGACACATACACACATAGAGACACACACACACACTGTTACACACAGACACAGACACACATAGAGACACACACAGACACACACACAGACACACACAGACACACACAGACACACACAAACACATACACACACAGACACACACAGACACATACACACACAGACAGACACATACACACAGACACACACACAGACAGACACATACACACACAGACACACACACACACAGACACATACACACATAGAGACACATACACATACATACAGACACATACACACTGACACACACAGACACATACACACAGACACACACACAGACACACAAGACACACACATACACACAGACACATACACACACATACAAACAGACACACACACACTGACACAGACACAGACACAGACACACACAGATACACACAGAGACACATATGACACACAGACACACACAGACATACACAGATACACACAGAGACACATACACACATAGAGACACACACAGACACACACAGACACACACAGACACACACAGATACACACATAGACACATATGACACACACAGACACACACAGACATACACAGATACACACAGAGACACATACACACATAGAGACACACACAGACACACACAGACACACACAGACACACACAGATACACACAGAGACACATACACACATAGAGACACACACAGACACACACAGACACACACAGATACACACAGAAACACATACACACATAGAGACACACACAGACACACACAGACACACATAGAGACACACACAGACACACACAGACACACACAGATACACACAGAGACACATACACACATAGAGACACACACAGACACACACAGACACATACACACACAGACACACACACAGACACATACACACATAGAGACACATACAAATAGACACACACACACTGACACACACAGACACATACACACACAGACACAGACACATACACACACAGAGACACATACACACACAGACACACACAGACACACACACACATACACACACACACATGCATACAGGCACAGCACAGCAAATACAGGAGACTGGGGTGGGGAGGCAGTGGAGGAACAGGGCCCTCCTTGGTCACATACCATTGAATCCTTTGGATTTTTGTTGTTGTTGTTTCTATTGTCTTCTTGTTTGTTTTTGTGGTCCCTCCACCCTCCTGCTAAACAAAGGGCAAGAATTATTCCTATAATTGTCTTAAAGGTTATAATTTTGTGACAGTTTCCAGATTGGGCTATTGGGAGAATTAAACAAGACAGGCTCCAGTGAACATTAGGGAAGCATTCCGGATCTTTCTAACTGGGCAACAAAAACATCCCTTCTGCTACCATGTTTCTCTGCCTCAGTTGTCCACAGGGAGTTGCCTGGTTCCCTCCGCTTGTCACACATCAAATGCTGGCTGTTGGTTCTCAACACGTTCCAGGATTTCAGCAGCTCTCCAGAGGAGCGCCTGCTTGTATCCTCATGGCGATGGTGATCCTAAACATTTTCATTGCAGAGGGTTAACTCTAAGAGTATGATTCTTAATTAGAACATTCTTCTTGGAATCTGCCATGCCCCTGCTCTGGACTCTCAGGGCTGTCTGTCTGTTCCTCCAGCCCTGAGCTCAGTATCTGTCTTTCCTCTGAAGCCCCCATGACCCTTTCAGGTTTCCTCTGTAGAATCTGTGCTGAGGGGATACGACCTGCCCCCTCACTCTAACAACTTTGCTTTCTTAACAGAACGGAGGTTAGAGGCAGTCACACTGTCCTGGAAGTTAGTCTGAAAACTGGCAGCAGAAAGGGTCAAGGTGCCCTAACTGTTCTTCCCTGGCTCAGGTCTCTTCAGTACTGGAGACTAAAAACTACCTCTAGTATCTGAGGTTAAGATCTAATGGTTGAAGGCTAGGGTGTGCTCAATGGTAGAGCACCTACTAAATTCTAGGTTTAAACTCTAATAAATGGGGGGGGCTAGGGGGACCCAAGACATTCACTGGGATGAAGATGTTAGAAACTCGAGGTAATTGTTAAATCAATAAACAAACTTTGGGTCTCCCAAAAGTCCAGCTCTCAAGGACATTGAAGGAACCCTCTCCACCCCAACAGGGCAGGATTTGTTTGCTAGGGCATTTGTGTGATGTGTAAGCTTCCCTGAAGCCTAAGGCAAGGGTAGTACTGGCTGAATAGGGAAGTGCTGGCCAGCAAACTCTCCAAAGAAGCTCCTCTTTGGGAGGAGCTGCAGTTCCCTGCTGTCATTCCTTTGAAAAGATAAAGACGCCCCCACACTAAAAGGAACAGCAGACAATCAAAATTCCAGCTTCCTCCCTCAGCTATTGCTTGCTTGGGTGTGGCTGAGAAAGGTGAGGTCGAGAGACCGAGAGACCGGAGGGGGTGTAAAAATGCCTAGAATGTGATTCCTGCACGTCCTCTGGCCCAGAAGCCCAAGGGTTGGAAAAATCAAGTTTGGGACCCATCAGGGTCACTTTAGAACCACTTGGTGCTCCAAGATTGTTTATTGACCTTTGAGTGAACAGGGGGGAGGTTTGACGAACATGTGTGGGGTTGGTTGCCTGGTGGCAGTAAGAATGAGATGCATTGAAACCCCCGTCAGTGATTTTCAAGCTGTCAGGATGACTCTGAGGGATGAGTCAACCTAAGCAAAGCTGAGGATCCCTGGGGGCCTTCCGGGGAGGTACTCAGCAGGGAACCGAGCTGAGGAGATCTGGTGAGGTGTGTCAGGCCTTTACCGTACTGTGTTTTATACTTGTGCTGTGGTGGTTCCACACATCTGGGCCATAGTGCACTAAGCTGGTGCTATCATATACAATGGAGTTGTGCCAAGGTGCACTTGAACTCATGGCCCGACGTATCCTGTCCTATGGGGACCTCTGTGTCTTATGCATGGGAGATAGTACATCACCCTACTTCGAGGGAAAGTGCTGTGAGGTCATAGTAAACCATCGATCTGTCCTCAAGGTGCAGTACACTATGGCATAGGAATAGTGCCCTTGTGGTGCAGATACAAAATTCACAACTCACCACACCACAGGCGCAGTGCACCAAGGCATGAGTTCAAGTTTACTATGGCACCTATACATCGTACATTACGGCCTGATACCGGCTACGCAGTGACAAATCTTGGCCTGGTACTTCACAGCACTAAGCTCTGAGGCTTGGTCACAGGGCACCGTGGCACCGTGGCGTGGGATTACAGCTCCACAGCATAGACAGAGTCACATTTACCATGGCCCAGATTAAGGTAGTGCATTGTGTATGACACAGGCATAGCAAACCTCACTAAGGAACGGGATGCATCGTGGAGCGATGTTCTTATGTGGGCCACTATGGTATAGGCTAGGTGCTTTGCAGCACAAATACATGGTATATTACGGTATAGGCCAAGTGGCTTGTGGCCCAAATACGTGGTATATTATGGTACAGGCCTGGTGTTTTGAAGCACCGATATATGGGTGGACTATGGTGTAAGCCAGATGCCTCGCGGTAAAATACAATTGTACCACGGTATAGGACAAGCACCTTGTGCCACAGATACATGCTTTACACTGATATAGGCCTGACATTGTGGCAAAGGCACTGTTCTGCAGTCTAGGCCTGGTGTCTCATGGTACCAGCACATAGTATGCTCTGTATGGTGCAAGCCGGGTGCCTCGTTGCATAGATACGTGGTGTGCTACAGTATTGGCCCGGTGTCTAGCGACAGAGATGCGTGGATGTACTGCAGTAGAGGCCAGTCACCTCCAGCACACAAATATACATAGCTTACTACGGTATAGGCCAAGTGCCATGTGGCCCAGCTACGTGGTAGATTACGGCATAAGCCAAGCACCTAGCGAAAGTGCTACGCGGTATACTACGGTATAAGCCAAGTGCGTCACGGCAAAAAATATTTAAAAAAGTACAATACGATAAGATTTAAACCAGTACCGTTGAGGCACAAATTCAAGACGTTCTATGGTACAGGCCTGGTGTCTCCCGGCTCAAGTAGAAGATATATTGTAGACTGTGGACCTTTATGTTTACGTCTCTGCTGTAGTCCTTTGTGCCAGGGCTGTGTTACTCTGTGTACGTTTGCTACAAGCTAACTGGCCCCTGCAGTATCTTGTGCAGTTGTGCCGTAGCGTATCGGGTACCATGCACAATGCCTCGTGCACCCACGACCATTCACTATCACCTGTGTTCCGTGTGACCTCTATGTGTGCAGGATATATGCCTGCATCATGGTGCAGTAGGCAGCCATATTAGAGTACGTACTGCGCCTGTGCTATGGTGCCCTGCTGGGGTTATGAAGAATTGTTATAATTCTCCAGCACCACGCGCCGTGGACGTACACCGTGGCTCACCGTACACTGGTACACTGCACAGATGCTGCGGTTTGCTTTGGATTGCTGCTCTGGTTAACTGTAGGCAAGGACCGTGGTTCACCGTGGACAAGTATCGCGGCTGACCTTCGCCGTGGACAAGTGCCGCGGATCCACGCGGATTCGTGCCGCGGATCGCCGCGAGCCAGAGTCGCGACTCTCTAGCTTTTTATATCAACATACTAGCGCCTAATTACGCTTTTTTTTTTTTTTTTTTTTTGGGTTTTTTTTTTTTTTTTCGTCAATTCCTAGGGCAAGGGAAGGGCTGGGTTATTCCATAAATGGAGAATGAATGCCCTGTGCACTAGGAACTGCCAAAGCATTTTCACAGAGGAGAGGGGACTCACACGATTAAGAGGTTTTTCTCTGCCATGCTGTAAAGACCGTAGCATTGAGCTTTGGAATCCCATCAGGAATCTGGCACTTGCAGAGCCCCACCAGGACCTCCAACAGCACGGAGCTCAGGTTAGCTGGAAAATAAAGAGGACTTTCACATCTCAAATTCTAAAGAGTATGGCAGTTTGTGGGCTGATTTCTTTCAGCCGTAGGTCCTCGGCAGCCCTTGGTTTACGCATCGTGACCCTGCGTGCGTGTACAACAGTCTCTGAGTTCTTGCCTTTCTGCCACAGCCTTATCAGACGGTGGACTCTGCTGAGACCTCTAATCCTAGAGTGGCGTGTGGAGGTGTTAGGTCTAAGAAATTGTTTCTTTGAACAGTGACTTCCCCCACTGTCTCTCTGAGTGTCTCTCACAGGGCCAAGGGTAAGAGTAATACCAATGCTTCCTCCCCAGGTTGCCCTTAGTAAATTCCAATCTTCAAACACCTCCTGGAAGCCTGCTGGAGACGCCCTGTTTCTTTAAGAAAAGGAAGACCAAAAAGCTCCCAGGATCCTGGAGAAGTCCTGGTCCCTTCTTATTGTTTTGCAAATAGACTAGAGCCCCGTGGTTAACAAAGCTGCCCCCAAAACAGGCCCAGTGGATTCTGGGAAAGAGCCGCCCTGCCAGTTTGTCTCTGCTTAGTTCTGTGATTCAAGGAATTGAGTTTGGGGTTTGAAATCTGGAACTTCATTTCAAGATATTATTTATACCCAAGACAAAGAACAAGCCTGTGCCTCAGAGCTGAGATTCCCAAGCTGCCCGCAGTGAAGTGTGGAGGTCCGTGGTTTACCAGCTCCTCGTGTCTGCAGTAGCCAGTTTTTCCGTGTTACACAGAGATGCTTTTGCTGACCACAACTCTTGGCGTCCTGGCTGACTCTTGTCTAGAAGCACTTTTCTGACCAAGGCTCACCAAGTTTTTTAATTCTTTGGGTCTCAGAGAATCTCAGCCCTATTCATTCTTATCCAGGTGACAAACCCATGGAATACTGAATTCTCTTAGCTTAGAAGCTAAAAACCTGTGGTTGGATTGTTTCAGACTTTCATTCTAACGCAAGTGGTCTATTCTCAAGCCCTTGGATGCTGCCTGGTTCTCCTGAGAGCCTGCCTGCAACCCCAACTCATATCAAGGATAGTTTTGTGGACCTGGCTCACAGGGTGAAAGATACTAGTTGGTACTGTACAAAACCTGAGGACAAAAAAACCCATGTATTCACATGGTATTGAGGCACACTTCAGAAAATAAAAACAAGAATTCCAGTTTGATTGCGTGAAACCTCTGATTGGCAGGCTGGGTTAGGGTGACCATTTCTGACTTTTCCCTAAAGCAGGGCAGAGAGGTTGGAGGAACCCCTAAGGTGTAGCAATGAGAAAATCCCACCCCCAACACCTGAATCTACTTGTTTTGCAAACATCTGTCACCTGGCCAAGGGTTCAATTCCTTATTGCTGCCATAGTTGACTTTCTTTAGTCTATTTTAATGCCTGGAACCTAAGATAGTAGGTCTTAGGGTTACAGGGAAGTTTGATGACTATAGTTTCATCCCAAGGCTACTAATACTCCCCTCTGCTCCCCCTTTCCCCGCCACTGTAGCTTGCAAGCCATGGCCACAACTTGTGTTCTAGGCTCCAATGCAAAACTGCTGAGGACAGTGAGTCTGTGATGTGACTCCTTTTGCTAAGATGGGGTTAGACAGTCACCCACATGTCATTTACTGCAGACCGTCAGCTGCCTATAGTTGCCAATTACCCGTGGTTGGCTCGAGGTTGTCAATTACCTGAGGTCTGCCAGTTGTCGGCGGTTCGCCGCAACCTAATTCCGTGGTGTTGTAACTAGCCACAGTGGAGAGGAGGCCCTCTTGGCTTTCCAGTCCTCATCTGTCCCCAGTGCAGCTTTTTGTGACGGTTCCCTGTGATTCACCACGATTCGTTCTGGTTTGTGATTACACGGGTCTTTGTTCTCAGACAACAGGTTATCTACGATTATCGAATAACTTTATGTTCATCTTTATTTAGAGAAAGCATAACTGTTACCAGCTAGGGGCCTTCACCTTCCCCCCTCCAGAAGCCAGAGACCTTCACATCCCCTCCCCCCACAAAAACCGCCCTTTCAGGAGAAATGGCGTCTTGATGACCGGTTAACCCTCCCCCAAGGTTCTTGGTTCCTAGTGAATGGGCTGATCCTAAGCCCAGGAAATCCCTGCTGGCGGCCAGTGGTGGGGGATGGTGCAGCCTCTGGGAGGGGATGGGGCAATCAGAACAAGGAAGCCTCGGCCTCCCTTCCTGTTTAAGCAGACCTGCTGTCTTGGCTGTGCAAACAGGGGGTGGGGGTGGGGTGGGAGTTGGGCTGGGGGTGGGGGTGGGGTTAGATACTAGGGTTTTTAGTACTGCTAAGGTACTAAGAAAGGCCAAACGCCAGACGGGAATCCAGTTACCAACTAGTCTCATCTCTCTGCACACACACACACACACACACACACACACACACACACACACAGGATTCACTGTTGTCTTCAAGTTCCATGTCCTCCTAAGCCTCCCTCCTGACCTCACTCTAGCCCAGGATAAACCAGTCCAGCTTTAGAAGCCACATCATGTGAGAGAGCACAGCCTGGCTTTCTGAGGGTCCCAGGGAGGCAAGAATCATCTTACAATTTCCCCTTGCAGATACATCTGTTAAGATTAATGAGTTCCAAGACTTGACGCCAGCCTACAGCTCTGGGTGATCCAGCGTATGGTCAGCTGGGCCTTTTCCCTGAGATTCTCCTAGGGAGGCCACTGACTTTAGAAGGAAATGGGGGTTAGAAGCCCAGAAGTGAGGCTTGAGCAATCGGAAGAGGTTGAACCCCACAGTGTGACATCCTGCGTTATCTCTTGACAGAGGTCAAAAGTTAAAAATCAAAAAGGAGCTGTTAGAAATGAATGGATTATAACCACCCAACAGTCATGTTCCTCATTTTAAGAGCCCCTGTCATCTTTGTCACCAACAAGACCATAGTGAGTCTCAAGAAAGAGGCATCAGGTAAGGGCAGTAGGAATTTGCCAAACTATCACCTCCCCGCTGTTGCAAGAACACCCTAGCCCCGAACTGACACTTATTCCCAGAGCAGCTGGTCTCCTCTGCCTCAGCTAGCTTTACCTCCTCCAGCCCTTGCTGCTCTTTAGGTTCATCAGGGATCCCAGGACTCTTTCCCAGTGGTGAGAGGGCAGACACTGTAACACAACTAAGGCATTGCCAAAGTACACACTCAACTGTGCAATCAAATTAAAAGAAAATTGTAAAAGGAAATACATGTTTTAAGTGAGCTCACACGTAGCTGTCCTTACTGAACGAAGCTCATGGACTTAGGTTGGACATTTCTAGCCTTAGGCAGGAGCCCCAAGGAGGCCAAGGTACCCTAAGTTCACCCACTAGCTACAACCCCTGAGATGTCTGTGGGAACCTTCCCTTCCTGCCAAGGGACAGTGTGAGAGGATGTCTGGTCTCACCAGCCAGTCTTCTGTCACCTTGATCTCTCTGCCTCCCCCATCGCTTTCCTCCTTTTCCCACCCTCCCCCACTCTTCTGTTGCTCCGTTTTATGAGGTGGGAGAGAAGAGTTGTATAAGGCTCTTTGTCACTTCCTGACCTTCCCAGTGGGGCTCCTCCATGAGCATCTACTCATGACTCTCTGAAGGACAGCCCTGGCTCCAGCTGTGGAAACAGCCAGAAGTGGGCCTGGGTCTGTGCCTGCAGGGTGGGGTGTGTGAGGCCCTGTGGACACCCTAGAGCAGGGGCCAGGTTATACACTGTAGCCTTTCAGGGACATCCCTAGTCAGGAAGGCAGAGGGTTTTGCTTGGATCCTTGGTCTGACCACGTGGCCATATGTTCAACAGTCCAGAATGCCTGTTCCTGGAGACAGACATAGAGTGAGTTATTGCTGCAAACAGGATCTGAGGGGCCCCCTGCTCTGGAGAGGCCCCTCCATGGAAACAGAGCGAGTTTCTGGGAAACATATAGAAAGCCAGACTGTCGGGAAAGGACGTGGCCCACATTCCTGATGTTCCCACCCATGTAGGAGAGCCAGCTCTTCACGAGCACCCCAGCCCCCCAACTCAGCTAGCTCTCCCTGTCAGCTAAATTTCCCACTTGTTGACTTTTCGTTCCAGAGAAGCGGAGAGCACTCACCCACCCCCAGAAGCTGGGCTGTACCAGCTGTCGACTTGAGATCTGGGTAGAGGTACCTAGAGGGAGGCCCACCCACAGTAAGGGCACAGACGGCTCTCCTGCTGGCTCTGAGTATTTGAGGAGAGTCACCTCCCCCCATGCTTGTCATTTTGTTGCTGGCACCTCTAGTGGTGCCAGCCTCCTTGCCTTGTATGCTTAATACGTGCTTCTGTGTTCCTTGGGCTAGCAGATGAGCCTGTGCACATGGCTTTTTAGATTTTTTTTTTCCTCTTGAAAGTTTACAGATTTCAGGGTAACTGTTTGAAAACTTTTGGCGTATCTTGGAGGCACTAAGGCCTGAGTGTGCACTGCCCCAAGCCCCTGCTGGGGACATTGATCGATAAGGTTCTTTTTCAGTTAGCTGAGAAGAAAGGTTTTTAAAAAATCAAGTCTGTCTCATTCCATGTTCACGGGGAATCTGTGGCATGGATGTTGATTTTCATGCTTTTGCAGATACGAGGAGTAGCTCCGTCTCTCTCAGTGGACCACTGTCATTTCCCCACCCTCCCTAGGCTGTCTGCTCCCCAAAGTTCACAGAGCCAAGGACGACTTATTGGAAATCGGTAGGGGCAAGGCCAGCCTTTGGAAAGCAGCCTGTGTTTGCTTTTCTTTATCACCAAATGCACAAGGGCAGCCCAGTTTACCTAAAGGCAGCTGCCTTCAAGCTCATCCTTTTCACAAACACCTAAAGGGTATGTTGAACATTTGAGTCGGTGTCTCTGAGGGCATTGCGTTTGCACAGCATAAGCCCAGGCAACTTGCTAGGTGGAGGGTAAGCACAGAGAGCCACAGTGACCTTTGTTCATTTTTAGCAACCGAGGCTGGCCTGGCTACTCAGAAGGAGGGAAAAGGAAGTTTTGGAATAGGCTGTAAAGTCAGCCTCAAGAGAGCTAGCTGCCAGATGGACCTTCGCTAAGGGTTAAGTGGGCTAGCTTCACATCTTTGCCACTGCCCAGATCTCAGGATCCTTAGGGCTGATGGAAGAACTTGAGTTTTACAGCCTCTAACCAATAGACTCAGAATTGTTGTCTCAAGTGGGGGACTTTGGTAATGATTCCAGGTTCTGCACACTTGGGGACAAGGTAGTGTCACCGGATGTGACCTCTCTGGGGGAACAAACAGTTTGAGCTTTCCACTCAGTTAATCAGGTGTTCTAGGAGGTTCTTATATATTGCCCTCTGAACCCTGTATATAACTCTGGCGAATGGGTGCTGGGATTATCCTCCGTTTCCACATGGGGAAACTGAGGTATGGAGAGAAGGAAAAGAATGCATTCAAAGCTAGGCTGCTGGTACATATACCTCCACAACTGAGTCAGAGTAACTAAAGTTGAGGTACCAGTTAGGTAAGGCCTAGGAGTTTTAGGCCAGCTGTTTGTGTGTGTGTGTGTGTGTGTGTGTGTGTGTGTATGTGTGTGTGTGTTGATATACAAGTCTACATGAAAAAAATTAAAATGCATGCTGATAAAATAAACAGAAGTGCCAATACCAAGGTCTCTTTCCCACCAGCCTCTCTTATGTCCCCTAACTGGGAGACACAGGAACAGAGCTCACGGAGTACAATTAGTGTGTACATAGTTCTTTCTCTATTTAACTTTCCCCACCAATGGCATATTTTACTGAAAGCACAGTGATGATGAGAGAGAGGCTCACCGCAGTTAAGCAACTGGCCCCACAGCCTTACAGGTAACTGAGTGTCCTTAAACCTATGGTGTGCTCTCAAGATCTCATGGACCAAACATTTGACCAGCAGGCAAGACTACTTACTCCTTAACCTGTGCTCAGGATTGGAGTTGGGAGTGCCTCTTTGCTGATCACTCCTTGAATCAGGTTACGTGACTCATAGCACAATTCAGCAGCTGCTAGGCTGCCCAGAGTAGCACCTTACCTCACAGCCTGCACTGTCTTTTCTCACATCCTCCAGTGCCTCGGGCTTCTCCAGTGCCTCCTGACCTCTTTCAGGGAGCTGCTGGCTGCTGCCTAGCTTGAAAGGTGAGGTCAGCAAGCCAGAGAGGCTGCCTGCAAGTTCTGAAACGATCCAGACCCTGTTTAGAAGACCAGCATGCTCTACATGAACCTTCACATTAGTGAGATAACATTCCAGGTCTCATAGTAATCTAGGACCAGTGTCTTCTCCGGCCTCTTGGGTGTGGCCACAGTGTTTCAACAGTCATCAATCTTTTTGTTAAAGGAGGATGAGGAGGAGGAGGAGAAAAAAAAAAGCAAACTTTCAAGTCCTGTTCTACCTGGGATATACTTTCTACTGGGGGTGGGGGTGCTCCCGGGGCCTGGCTGCCCTCTGTCAACACCCCCTCCCTAGCCCTAGGCAGTTGAATGAAACAGTTCTTTGCTCCACTGAAGGAAATATTTCCATGGAGCAGGGCCAAAAAAACCCCTTGCCTGAATCCGGGCTTGGCCCCTGCCCAAGCCAGGGGGGGACGGGAGGGGGTGAATCTGGCGACGTGGCCATCTCTTCCATGTGTCAAGATGTGAATTCTAAAATCCGTCCCACAGAAATGGCCTTCATCTACCTTGCCCTCTAATCCTGGTTTTTCTCGGTGTGTCCAGAAGAAAGGGAGCTTTAGAGCCCTTTCCTAGCTCCTGGCCATTAGGAATTTCTTTGCTGAAGAGAGAAAGCCCCTTTTAGAGAGTGAAGCTTGCTGCTGTGCGCCTTCCCCACGTCCTAGGGGAACCACCACGGGGAGTGCTTCTCACAGAAAGGGTAGCGGTGAGCCCTGAGACTTAGATTTTTAACTTACTTATTAGAAAAAGATTTCTCAGAGTAGGTTCCTTTTTATGAGAGAAGCGAAAATGTTTGTAAGTCTTCTTGAATCTGTGTTTACAAATTATCATGCATGTTGTATATACACGTGAGCATGTGTACACATGTGTGTGCATGCTTGTGGAGGCTAAAAGCTAAAATTTGGTGCTACATGGGGTTCCAAAACTCAGGGTCTCATGTTTGGGCAGCAAGTCTTTTACCCACTTAGCCATTTCCTTCTCCTTAGCCCCAGTTGCTGCATTTTTCTTTTCTTTCTTTTCTGTTCTTTCCTAACTTTCTTTTTAGATTTATATGTTTTGGTTTTATGTTCACGAGTGCTTACCTGCATGTGTGCTGCATCTAGTGGCTGCCTGGTGTCTTCAGAGGCCAAGGAGTTACAGGTTTGAGTGACCCACTTTATAGGTTCTGGGGAACAAACCCAGATCTTCCACAAGAGAAAGAGCTGAGGCTGCTGGACCATCTCTCTTGCTTCCTCTTCTTTTTTTTTCTAAATGCACAGTTTGTAAGTAACACATGTTAGCTGAAAAGTCGTAAGACAGAAAAAAAAAAATCCCAAAACGATTTACTCAGAACAACCATCAGTCCTTTCAACATGTGGGGAAGGTTGCTTTCAAACTTTCTCAGTGACCCCCTGCTTCAGAAAAGACACCCTGAAGAGCAAAGCCCCCTCCTCTCCCATGTTGTATATCCAGTAAGATAAAGCAAAGGACAAGTCTCTCTGGTAAACGATTACCCCTGGGTTAGTGCCGGCCTTGGCTGTAGCTCAAGCTGACATAGCTCAAACACGACACGTACACAGGCCCTACCATGACACACTGCAGTCTGTCAGGAAGTGAACTTTACTCTTGGCCTTCTGCAAAAGGCACCAGTACCCATCTCTCTTTCTGCATCTACAATCTGGCCAGCTCTTCTTTGGAAGCTCAGGTGGCACCGTACTGAGGAACTAGACTTCAGAGAGAGCAGGGAACTTGTGACACTGGAGATCTGGGGCCAGTGTACCTTCTAAAGGAGAGGAGGTCCACACGCCCAGAAGAAAGGGGTTTTATTGATTAATCTTTTCTGAGTCCTTCTCTTTCTGATGGTGCCTAGCACAGCAGGAGAAACAGTCCCTCTCAACTCCCAAAGAAACCCAGCCGAAAGACCCTCCTCATACTCCCTGACTTTGGCTGCGTTTTATGGGTGATATGAAGGGGTTTGGAAGCATGTGGCCCAGAGATATCGATATCTGAAGAACAGGGACATTTAGGGGAACTCTAAAAAAGCTATTCTGGACACCATTTAATTGCCATTTTACAATAGCCCTCAGCATAGTTTTACAAGTGCATTATTCTTTGTGTGTTAGGAAGGGGTTCGGAAGAATGTGGCCCAGAGATATCTGGGCATCTGGAGGACAGTGACGTTAGAGGAACTCAGGATGCGCTTTTCCTGGTCGCATTTATGTGCTATTTTACAATAGTCCCCAACATAGTTTTACAAGTTCATTATTCTATGTGTGTTAGGAAGGGGTTCGGAAGAATGTGGCCCAGAGATATCTGGGCATCTGGAGGACAGTGACGTCCAGAGAAATTCTGGAAGGGCTATTTTGAGCGGGCAGCATTATATGCTGTTTTACAATAGCCATCAGCATGATTTTACAAGAGTGCATTGTTAACCTATGCTTGGGAAAGAAAAAAAAAGACCTTGCATTTAGTTCCTAGCTGAATCTGAGAACATCTGTATATTTAACCACAAAAATGTACATTGGGTAAGAGACTGCTCACGTAGCTTTTTTAATTTTATATTTTTGGACATCTTACTGTGTCTTGGCTGGCCTTGAATTCTAAGATTTATCTGTCTCTACTGGGATTAGAGACTCAGGACACCACACCCAGCTCACATAGCTTTTTGAGTTCCTAAATATGAATTTTTAAAAAAAGACAAAAATGAGTAGATAAATAAAAACCCTGCTTGAAATTTCAAAAGCCAAGATGGAAAAATTGTAAGGCTGAGGTTAGCATGGACTGTAATGAATTTGAGGCCAGTCTGGGTACCCTGCCTTAAGAAAATAATTAGAAAGAAGGAAAAAAAATCTATATACCATAGATAGATCTACAGGGAAGAGAAGGAGGAGGCTGAGTAAGCTGCTGGTCTGGGGAGCTGGCTGCTCTTCAGTTTGCAGGAGAGCCACGTTGTAGCACTCAGAGAGAAAGCACTCTTTCTCAAATGTGGATCTGTTCCCCGTTTTCCTGCATAGATACCAATCTGAGCCTTCACATAGCCATTTTGAGTGGGGGTTACATAGTAGCATTGCCCAGACACAGAAACAGTTCCCATCCAAACATTAGCATAGGTTTGGCTTCTTCCAGAATGTCTCCCATTGCTTTGGACCAACGAATACTTAACAAAGTTAGGTTCTGAGCTTCAGGGAAGCTAACAGAACATGTAAACATATGGATTTTTAGAAAAATATGTACCCCAACCCTACTACGCAGCGGGACTCAGTAGATATTCGTTTACAGCATTTTTGGTGCCCCCCGCTACCCCATCTTTGTTTTTTTTCTTTCTTTTTCTCTCCTTTAGGAAGCCAGAAGGACAGACATGTTGCCATGGAGTTCTGTTTAAAATAAAATAAAGTACAATGGAAAGAAAAGCTGCTCAATGAAGTAACCACATGGACTGCAGGATACACCTGATACTAATTACTGTCATGAAGAATGTTCTGGAAGACGTTTGACTCGCCCAATGTATACATTCAAATCAAGCAAAGCAGGACTGGAAGGCTCCCTGGGGACTCTCCTGTCCAACTCTTTCCTTTTTCCAGATGAGGAAACAGGGGCCCAGATAGGGGAAGGGTCTGGACCTTGGCCTTGCAGCTGGGAGGGAACAGAGCTGAGATTCCAACCACTGTGCTTTTGTCAGCAACTCATAGCTTCCAGGGTCTGTTACCTAGGCCTGTCAGTAAAGGCTTTGAAGCAGAGGGATACGGTTTGCTGCCAGGAACAGGCTTAGGAACGAGGGGCCCAGGGGAAAAAAATGCAGAGGCTGACTTTGCTGTGGAGGCCCTTCTTCCCTCAAAATCTCAGGGCCTGGAGCACACAGAATGGCCGTTAGGTATCTGAGGGTCCTGTTAATGTTTGCCAGCGGCTAGTATCAGGCTCCAGTTCATGTTCTTTTGGGGGTTGTAATGCTGACAGCCTTCAGGGACCCCTAGTACATGGCTACTGATGCTCTCTAGTGGCCGTTGCAATCCCACGAGTGGGCCAAGAACATGAGCCTCCATGACAATGCGCACCCCTTGCCTCTGCCCCCAGAGGCTAGCAACTGGGCTTTTCTGGTGTCTGATTGGCCACAGGGGCTTGACGACAGGGTCTTCTTGCTGATGATTGGCCCCAGCCAGCTCTGGCTGTTTCCTAGCTATTAATGCAGTGGGTTAATAAATGTCTCCTGTTGACTAGGGTGCTGGGAGCCATGTTTTTTGCTGCATTTATGACGTCTGTAGCTGATAAAGGCCTTTTTAGCTTGTCAGGGGCCTTCTTTTGGGGGGCTGTTTGCAAATATGGGGTGTTTTTCCCCCTCCCAGCATCTGACACATTCATATAGCTCCTTTTGATGTCCCCAAAGCCCCAAACCTTCATTTTGACCCCCTGTAGTCCCTCCGTTCCTACATTAACAATGCCCCCACCCCTGAAAAGGCCTGAGTCACCGGAAGGCTGATGATCAGTAACCCCGGGCTCAGCGGTGTCTTTTCTCTGAGCCTCTCAGCCCCAGGATCCGAGTTACAATGGCGTCCTAGGCTTGCTGGCCATAAGGGGCTTACGTGAAAGCAGCTGCAGAGCCGTAAATAAGGCCGGGGGGGTTCTTCCAACTTCATGTCCTTCATGGGGCCTCAGATTTTCCTTTTAGGGTCTCAATCATTCTCGCTCCTTTTCTGTCACCACACGCTTCTTCTTTGGGCTCACAGTTGCCACCCACCTGTCACCCTAAGATAGATCCTTCGTCCCTTTCAACAGCATTTTGACCTTTTCGAGAGGACATTTGATTGACGTGTTGCCCACTTTGCCACTTAGGGTAGGGCAGAGCAGCCGGAGGTACCACCTGTTAAGGATTAGCTCTCCTGTGCCAAGTCTCAGAGCGTACGCAGCCAGCAGCTATGCGCCGTAGCAACATGTGTCACTGTCTGTCTGCTTGGGCTGCGGAGAGGGGGGGCACCTTCCGAAGTGCGGGGAATCAGCCCGATTTGGGGGTGTACGCTAAGCATTACCACACAGGACCCCATTTTCACTAATAAAGTACTTTTCCTAGGGGGGCACAGTAGCGTCTATGTTCACGTTACACTGTGGGTTGCTCGGTACCCCCTTAACGGGCAGAAATGAATCCCTGGAAAAAGGCAGGAATAGCGCAAGGTTTCTGGTGCACAGGTTGTATCCGCGGTAAAGCCCGGGACTCAAAATCAAGGTCCTTTTGACTCAAAGATGCCGAATTTCCCGTTATCAAGATAGTCCCTCAGAATCGGGGTACCCTGTGTGTGTGGGGGTGACAGCCTCGAGCTAGAATTTGGGAATCAATGATTTTTATCTGGGATTTTCATTTTCCCGTGCAATTAGGAAAAAACAACGCACTCTTTTCCTAAGCCCGAGCCTCTGACTGATGTTCTAAAAAACCCAGGCAAGCCTTCTGCCAGTCCCCAGTCCCCCGGTACTCGTCTGCCTGAGGACTATCACCATTTGGGGTTATTTCCCCCCAGATTTTGTGTACAAATTGCGCTTCTACCCACAATTAGGGCTCATGTAGGGAAAAATCATAAGCGACCACAGGGTGTTGGTCATGGCGGCCAGGGGCACTGCGGCAGATTTTTTTTCCCTTCGTTCTTTGCTGCAGTCTGGGTGCGGCTACAGCAATTTGTCATAGAATCTGGGGGGCTCATTTTTCCGGCCAATCATTTTTAGAGAAATGAGCGCATTGCAGCAGAATGCGCTGACGTCAAAGACCACCCCTTCTGCGCCTTTATATAAACCCCACCCAGCCAGCCCCTAGCGCAGAAGGCGAAGAGCTGAGATAGAGCTCGCCTCGGCTCTGCTGGCCTTGGCTGCAGCTCTTCCAGAGACCCGGGGCGCCCACGGGAGAATCCCTAACCTGGTGAGTGGTTGGCCATCCTTTGCCTAAAAGGATGTGCAAAAATGAAGACGACATCTCCTTCTGGCTTCGGCTCCGTCCTACTGGATATGCCGAAAGACCAGGGCTGGGGACCTTCTCCCTCTTACTTAGCCTGGTCCCCAGCGCCCTACACAAAATTCTGTTAGGAAAGGAATCCTCAGGCACATTTTCCTGGGGGTGGGGGGGTCCACCAGGGTTTTTTTTCTCCCTTAGTCTTGGAGAATGGGCAGCGTGGCAGAGACCCTTATTAAGAATAATCGCAATAATGAGCTATCCCTCCTCAAATCCAGTGTAATTTGGTTTCGGGGGTCTAAAAAACGTGATTTTGGCGGTTCAAAGCCACCTTTAGATTCCCGTTAACGGTGGGAGACATGGCGACGAGGCATCCTGCAAGCCCCATAAAATAGGGAGGGGAGGTACCTGAAAAGAGCGGTCTTGAGCCGTCTTTTTTCCCCCTTAGCCGTTAGCCAGGTTCTCGGTGGATCGTGGGCGTGAGACTTAGAGGTTCATATTCGCCAGCGATTCCAAATCCAGATACTCGGGTTTAGTGTAGACCTGAATTAAGGCAAAATATAGGGGAAAAAAAATGTAACCGTTACTATCCGTTTCCCTGACGCAGCCACTTTAACTGCGGAAAGAGGTGGTGTCAAAGGCAAATCTGCCCGGAGACCCCCAGATCACATAGGGAAGGCTGCAGTTGACGCTAGGGGCAAGAAATCGGGAGGGGGGGTGCGCACAGGCAGAATAGATGTGGGAGGTGGTCTTGGGTAGATAAAAAACCCCACGTCCTTGCGTCTCATAGAAAGGAAAAGAGAAATGCAGAAAAGGGGGTGTGTGGAGGGGGGGTGATCTGCGTGCTGCGAATTAGGAATTTGGAGGCAGGGTTCTTTTCTGCATTGCGCAGGATGGCTGCGCTAAGATTCTGACGTGTTGAAGATTTTTGGTAAATCACCTTTTGCCGTTTCCTTTGTCCCTGTCAAGCCCCCCCCCACCAGCCGCCCCCTCCTCATCCTGGGCTGGCTGGTGGGGGGGGGGGGGGGGCGCCAAAGGGCTGCTACGTGGCAGGTTCTGGAAGGTTCTATAGATGACCGCAAGAGGGCGCTGGCGGCACTGCGGAATTTTGGGGGGCGGGGTGGGGAGGGAAGAGGAGGTGGCCTTTGTTCTCCTGCAGGAGGGGGTCGAGCGCGAGAAGGGGCTGCGGGACCACGGGTTCATTTACCTAAGGGGAAATGTTAGTGGATACATGGATTCATTGAGGTGTGCTTGCAGGGACTTACATAGGTCAGAGATGGCGTCATCTGCAGTGGCTTAATGATTTAGGGTGTCATGGACGCAGATTAATTTTTTTTTTTTAGTGATTTTTGTTTTCTGGGGTCCTAGAAAGGAGTGGCTTTTTGAGGAGGAACGATCGCAAAAAATGTTAATTAGGCGTCATCCCTTGGGGTCTTCAGAGCTGATGTGGCGAAGGGGGGGGGGGTGCGCGCGCAAGGTTTTAGGAAGAAGGGTGCTGTTATTGGGGAGGGGAGGCAGGGTGGTCTGCCTTTATTTTGTCATAGGGCTGAAGACCCCCAAAATGAGTGTGTTGCGTATTAGGAACTGAGTCTTTACATTTTAATTATGCTTAATTGGTTTTACTAATGGTGGGAGGCGGCGTCCTGCTTTTACTTCTCAGAAGCAGAATTGTGGTCTGGGGGCAACCCCTTACTGCAGGGTCTCTTTAGTGTCGTCGTGGCTTTGGTGCAAGGCGGCTCCTAGATGTATGTGTGTGTGCTGCGTCATGTCTGGCTAGTGGTATCTTGGAGAGGCGAGGGGGGTGCATAGCGACCCTTAAAGATGGCTGGTCTGGGCTATGCCTCCCCCCCCCTCAAGCCTGAAACCTGTTGGGCACCCTCCCCCTCCCCTACGTCAGCCTAGCTCTAGCAGCTGGGCCATGGCGCCTGCGGGGGTGCCTCAGGTGGTTGGGCTATTGGAGTCTTGGTGCAGGACGCGCGCCCCCTAGTGGTCTTTATGTGTAAATGGTTCTTGGCCTGCTAGACTGGCGCTAGAGTTGCGCATGCGCACACAGCTAACACTTGTGACCTGTCAATCAATTCATCTGTACCCCTCCCATTGCTGTCCTCCCCTCCCATTTCTCCTCCTCTTTCTCCTCCCCTTTCTACTTTCCCTCCTCCCCCTCCCATTTTTTTTCTCCCTCCTTCCCCCTCCCATTTCTTCTTCCTCCTCCCCCTCCCACTTCATCTCTCCCTCCTCCCCCTCCCACTTCATCTCTCCCTCTTTCCCCTCCCACTTCTCTCCTATCTCCCCCCTCCCAGTTTTCCTCTCCCTCCTCCCCCTCCTCCCACTTTCCCTCCTCCCTGCTTCCTCCTTTATCCCCCCGCCCCTACCCATTTCCCTCATTCCTCTTACCCCTCCCTTCTCTTCCTCCCCTCCACCCCATCCCTGCTGCTCCTCCCTAATCCCTCCCACCCCTCCCTCTTTCCCTCCAAGTCTTCCCCTCCCTTCTCTTCTCTTTCACTGGCCCCCTCCCTCTGTATGCTGTTCTTCTGCTGGCCGTTAGAGGTCATCAAGGTGGTTTTTAACAACCCCCTCCCATATCATAGGAACTCTCTTCAGGGATGACATCATCGGCTTACACCAGTCTTCCAGGACCACCTTCTGGATGCCACGGCTGCTGCTCGAGTACCTACTGTGCGCCTCTGCCTACTGGTACCACAGCCACACCCTCAAGTTACTTGCATGTTATTTGGCCTGTGGATTTCTCCTTACTATTTCTCATTCATCACCCCCAGACTCATTAGCCATTAAAGACAACTCAGAATGTTAAATAATTAGCTGTAATTGTAATTAGTTGTAATTAATTAGCTTAAATTGTAATTAATACCTATATCTGGGTACTTAATAAATTCTCTAACCTTTGGTTATTTGTAGAGCCAAGGAGCATGGGTTCCAGGAATCCACTAGCCTTCAGAGCAACTTCTTGTGGACCCCCTGGGATCAGGACAACGAGGGACAAGCGACAAAGAGGATCATCAGAGTCCAGATAGTCTCTCTGGGGTTCAAACTTTGAACCAGTGCCCTAGTGAGGGGGCACTGGCCATGACCCTTGACCTTTGCTCTGCTTGTGTCTTGAGTCTGAGCCCTTCCCTGTACATCTGTGTTTGTGTTCATTGGCTAGTGGACTGGAGTGCTTCCCTCCCCTGGGGTGGTCATCCCTTGTGACTGACCATGTTGTCCTAACAATGTCCTGAGCAGAAGGGTCCCTTTGGGAACCTCTCAGGAGGGGAACCTGGGCAGGGGGGGGACCAGCATCTTGCTGGCAACTCTGTGGGTGGGGATGGGTGGGGTGCTTCCTTCTGGAATGAGCATGTGGCTGACCCCCAAAAGCATGTCCCTTCCCCCTCCACCCACCTTCTTGGAGATGTCCCCGTCCATACCCCTGGGGTAATGGGGACATTAGGAGCAACCCCCTAGGGTTGTTGTGAGAATTAAATGAGCTGCATCAGCCTGAGGCAGGGCTGGGCAGATAGCTCAGCACATGTTTGTTGAAAGGTTTGCAGGTGGATCTAGCCCCCAACTCACGGTCTCATGTGTCTCATCTATTGTACTGCAGACTCCTGTAGCCCCTATGCCCAGGGCTCTGCTTTCACCAGGTAGGGGCTCCTAAAGACAACAGGCCATCCAGGAGACCTGGAGTAAGGGCATGAGTAATGTGTGTGGCCATTTCCAGAGCACTTTCTATGTAATATGATCATGTTATTCCTATGTAATTTGTGTGTGTCAAGGGGGTAGCCTCCTGTCTAGAGAGGGGTGAATTGGCATTGATTTGTTTCATGATTTCTAAAAAGGTAGGTGGGAAAGAGAACTGGGAGCCCCGGCCTCACTTGTGAGGTTGACCTTAAATTCACACTGAGGACAATGGACTCTTTTACCAAATTGGGTAAGAGGGGGGGGGGTCAAAGCTGGACATGGGTGCCATTGTGGTGACCCCTGATGGTCCAGTCCCCTGTCCTCCACCTAAAATAATCAAACATTTCACAATGGGAAATCCTCGCTTCCCAAGGGTGGTCTTGGGGAGCTGCTGGGGGTGGTGGGGGGTGGCCCAAGTGTGGTAACATGTGCTGACTTCACCTCTTAGTAACGGTGTGACCTCAAACAAGTCATTTAGTTTCCAAGTTTCAGTTCCTTTCACACCTAAATAGGCATTAAAAAATAAAAAAAAGAAAAGAAAAAAAGAAAAAGTGGGGGTGGGGGGAGGTGGGGGTGGGGGGTGGGAGGAAACCAGTTTATCTACTACCCCACAGAGTACTTCTGAAGACCAAAACGATGTAACTCACAAGAAAGTGCCTTGTAAATCGCCCTAAAATTGATTGCAAAAATACACACTAGCCAACGAGGCCGTCTCTACTGCCCACCTACCAGCCCTAGTCTCTCAGAACAGTGAGCACCCAGTAGGTGCTGGGTATATTTGTGCTCAATCAATAATTTCCAGAATTAAAACAAAAAAATTCATTCAACAAACATTTTCTGAGACGCTGACCATGAGCCCGGTGCACCAGGCTATGGCTGAGGCACAAAGATTATGAGAACAGTCTCTTTTGGAGGCTAATTAGGACCCCCATTTTCACCAGCGCTTTCTTTGGTGGCCTTTTAAACCAACCAGTTTTGTCCAGACAAGACAAAAACCAAAAAAAAAAAAAAAAAAAAAAAATCCCACCCAACTGGGTTCCTTTAGGGAAGCCCGTCTTGGTGTGGACAATAGTGTCCAGGCCTCTGAAAGGAGCTGATTGGATTATGAAGCAAATGGAGACGGAAGGAGAACATAGGCGCAGACAAATGCAGTGGGCGGAGACCCACTCGAGTTAATTCAGGCTAATTGGAGGGTCCCATTGGGTCTTGCAGAGTGGCCAGGGGCTCTCACTGTTGCCTGCTCCATCAGCACTGTTCTGTGCACGTGGAGACTGGAGCTACCCTGGTCCCTCTCTTGGAACTGTCCATTCATTTGATGCTCACAACTCCCTGTCCTGGTCCAGGGCCGGCCTGCCATCACACAGGGAAGCAGAGGTTGCCAAGTGGTTTCTCGGATGGGGCCCCCACATAGTGGTTAGCCTCACGGCCTCTTCAGTTTTAGAAGCAGTGAGCATCTACCTGTTTCCAGCCTGCACCTCCACTTCAGTTCCTCTCTGGACTCCTGACTCCACTGCCCTCACCTGGAGTCCCGCCTCCCCCTGTCTTCCTTCCTTGCCACTCCAGTGTCTGTCTTTCCTTCACAGCCCGGCTTCTCGAGGCCTGTCTACACTCGCTGCTTCCCTTCCTCACCTCCAATTTCCCCTCCAACCCACTGCTTCCTGACTCGCTCTTCTCCATCGAACGGCTCTCGCTCAGGTAAAGATTTTCTGTAGCTTGACCCTTGGCACGATTCCAGCCAGGCTGGACACAAGGACACAATGCATCTCCATTCCTCCTGCTCCATGGCTTCATGGCTCTGGCTTCCTTCTATTTCCACATTACTGGCTTCATGGACACGACTCTTTTCACTTTCCCTGGGAACTTAGATCTCAGCTTCCCAAACCTGCCTCATGCCCACCAGGGCTGCCTAGAGCACCCTGGGGTTGGTGGTCTGGGTTAGGGTTCTAGGAAAACCCCTTAAAGCTGGGACCATGGTGTAGGTCAGCTCTTCCAAGCTACTTTAGCTAAAAACAGGGTTAAGGGTCTTCACCTGGAAGGCCAGGTGAACTCCATCAGGTAAGACACAGACCCCTTAGCTGAGGGACTGGAAGGGAAACCAACTAGGTATTCCTGAGCAAATACAATTGAGTTTTCTCAAAGCTAGGTTCCCACAGAGAAGACCAAAGAGCAGGGGTGGGAGGGGAGCTTGGAGGAGGGGGATGAGCATTAAAGAGAGCAAAGGCAAGGAAAGGGGATTTAGAAAATGCTTAGACCTACCCCAACCTCATCTAGCAAAAGCTTTCCTCCTAGGTTAGCCTGGGCTTAGGGGAGAAAAAACAGAAGGAAGCTTTTAAGTTGATTACCCAGTGACACATCCCAGGATGCCTATCACATAGCCCCATTGAAGGGTTTTAAGTTCCTCTCCCAAGGTTTAACCTCTGCACTGCTTGCTTTTTCCCAAATGCCTTCTGGTGATTAAGTCCTGATGGTACAGGAAAGGGTCTCAAGGAATGACCAGGTCACAGGACAGAGCCACTCCTGCCTCCCCCCCCCCCCAGCTGTTTTTTTTCCCTCTTTTTGGTCTAGTTTTATTCTACTTTTAGCCCTTTCTTCTTAATGAACACAGGGCTAATCTTGGGCCTTGTGGAAGGAAGAGGCTGCAGCGTTAAGGAGGTAGCTGCTGGGCTCCAGTGTTATCTCGTCCTCTGCTGAGGACAAACACTAATTTTCATAATGAGAGCTAAGCTGGTGGCTGAGGGGTCCTGGGGGTGGGGTCTTGGTTCTTAAGCCACACTTTCATGTCAGTGTTGTAGATTTCCCTCCTCATTGAAGCCTAGGCCCCTGTCCCAGTGAAAGACCCATTGAATGGAGTGGCAAGTTGAAGGTAGGTCTGAATGAAGGAACTATAAGAGGTCCATGCTGCCACGGTCATTCCCTGTCACCCTGACTCTTGCCAAGTCCCCACCCCATTTCCTCAGTGGGTCCACTATAGCACCATGGGTCCAAATTACACCACCACCCTGTGCTGGACTTGAAGGTGGGGTGCTAGGAGAGAGCGGAGGCAGCCTAGGAGAGAAGTGAAGCCCAAGGCTCCCCGCCCACAGTGCAGTCAGTTGTAGAGACTTCCGCTGTCTGCAGGGTCCCTTGTCTCAAACATCTATCAATATTTATATTGAAATAATAGGTTCCTGAAACCACTTCTGATGTCCGGGACTATTTCAAAAGCTAGGGAACGTGCAGAGGGCCTTTGTTCAGTACTTCACAGTCCTAGGTTATCAAGTCTCCAAACTTAGCAGCCTTGAGCAAATTCAAACAAGACAGACCCCCCCCCCCAACCCAGCCCTCCACCCCTTCTGCTACCAACTCAGTCCTTGATGTTCTGGAAGGCAGGAAGCCTGTAAGTAGGATTCCTGGTAACTGCTTCCTGGAGCACAGTTTGCTTTACACCCCCTACTTCACTTCCTGGGACTTTCAAGGGTGCTTCTGTGCATCAGTGGCTATAAAAGCCCCCCCCCCTTTAAGTATAGGCATACAGGTTGGCTTCAGAGTAGTTGGCCCACAGACCTAAAGCATTCTGGGTACTGAACATCTATGGGATCAATCAGGACACTGGGAAGCTATGAAGATGAGGCTAAGGAGGGGGAGGGAGGAGGCAGGAAAAGCACCAGCCCCAATTCTTCTGAGAACAACTGTTTTTCTGCCTTTACTGCCCATTCCCCTCCTCCATTCTCTGTCTCAGCCTTCCTCTGTTTGTCTCCCTCCCTCTCCCATTTGGATCTGGTTCCTTTGGGGTGCCCCTAGGCCACCCCTTCCTCTTCTGGGTGTCCCAGCACCAACCCGGTAAATAGTGGGGCTCAGTAAGAGTATGTGGGATGATGTATGGTGGGACAGGTGGACGAATGGATGGGCTCAACCGCCACATCTGAGCAGCTAGGGGTCCAGGGGGGTTGGGGGCTCAAGGGACTTAGGATAGAGTCTCAGCCCCCTTTGAGGGGTTCTATGGTTTCGCCCTGCATTCGTCCGCGCGTTTACTCTGTCATCCACAGTTGATCCTAACTGAGCGTGCCCATGGTCCTGGCCCTGGGCTTGGCACCTGCCACCTAGCTTGTCCCTTGATGGCCTCTGCTTCCCAGGGAGGGCAAGCTGGGGGGTTGTCTGGGAGCCAGAGCAGTGATCTCTGGCTCCATAGAGGGCATTCAGAGGGCATGGGGTGGGCCTGGTTTGCCTGCCCTGCCTTCATGCAGACCTGCCCACCCCCAGGGCCTTGCCCCCCTCTCTGCCTCCCTCCCCATTCATGGCTGAGTATGGGCTACTGGCCCTGCAGCTTAGGGCTGAGGCAAACGCAAAAGGAACAGCTGTGATGTGCCTGTCCTGGCCACACAGGTCTCCCTCTTGAGATTGATGGATGGATGGGGGTCTGAGGCTTTTGGACCCTTTCCACAGTTTGTTCCTCCCCCTGGGACTCAGTCCAGCCTTTTTTTCCCCAATTAGGGCTGGGGACTGTGTCCCATGCCAGGAGCCTTCAGAGAGCATGTGCAGGCCCCGCCTCTGCCTGGCTGCCCACCTGCTCTTCTCTACCTGCTGGCTCCCCCCTGCTTCTACAGTGCCCGGGTTCATCACCCACTTGGCATTCTGCTTGCATAGCCTTTTTCCATGGTGTCTCCCTAACACCTACCCGTGCTTCAGTGTCCCTGGGCTCATCCCACTCCAACCTCTCCCCCAGGTTTCAGCCACCCCTACCTCTGCTTTCAAGTCTGGCTTCCCCTGCTAAGCCCTGAGTGGCTAACCTGGTCCACCTGTTGCCCCTAGCCTTGCCACCAGGTCCCCATCCCATTGTGCCCCCTCTCCACCTCCCCTCCACCTCCCCAAACTCACCTCAGTTGCCAACAGCCTCCTGGTGCCTGTTGGGACAGTCCCTTGCTGGTTCTTTATCTCCTGTGGGCCTAGTTTCCAGGGGCTGAGTGACCAGGGTCTTAAAACAGGTTTATGACTTTGGCTTGCTGGCCCTGGAGACCCCGTCGTCTTCGTCGAACTCAAAGTCGTCGCCCTTCCCTGGTGGGTGTTAACACTTGCCACCACAGTGTCCTTGAGAGTCCATGGCTCCGCCCTCCTAGGCCCCTTGCTGACCATTTGGTGTTGTTTTGGGGGCTACTATCCAGGCCTGTCGCGTCTTCCTGCGCCATTTCCTGTTGTGCTCAGGTCCCACGAGCTGCCCATCTCCACAGAAGAGCAGGTGAGGCCGCTGCGTGTCTTCATGCGTGTGAGTACAGGTGGCTTTTCTTTCTTTCACGGTGTTTGCTTTGTAGGAATTCTAATTTTTTGCCTTTTCTCCAAGCTGGCATTGCCCACCGGCCTTGCCGGCTGAAGAAGAGAGGTCTGAGGACCTCAGGACGCCCAGCGCGAGGACCCCAGGACGCCCAGCGTGAGGACCCCAGGACGCCCAGCGCGAGGACCCCAGGACGCCCAGCGCGAGGACCCCAGGACGCCCAGCGCGAGGACCCCAGGACGCCCAGCGCGAGGACCCCAGGACGCCCAGCGCGAGGACCCCACATCCTTACGTTGCAACGCTCCTGGATTAGGGTGAGTCTCTTGCGCCGACAAACACAACTTTGTTAGAATTCACTGACACCACATCTTCATTCGAGAAGTACACGGGGAGGGTGCAGCTTCTCACGCTAACCATGGAACCTGGACGCCTGGACGCCTGGATGCTGCCTGGAGCTGAGACTTGCCACGAGACAGCACGTGCGGAAGTTCATCCTGGTCCCTGGCTAGCAGGGACCAGAGACGGTAAGTGGGGATAGGTCACATGCAGTTTACACTCCTGAAAATGGCCACAGAAAAAACACAGTAGGCACACAGTCAACCTGACTATGTTCATGCTGTGAATATGCACAGGCCCTTGGCCTTGTCCTATTCAGAAATGTGGACAAAGGTCTCCATCCACCCTTAGTGGGGAGACATTTCTTTCCACCAGCCGTGGCAATGCTGTTTTCTCCGAGAATTTCAGCCTCACACACATGGGACATTGACAGTGTCTTCTAATGAAATGGTGGTTTTGAGCAAAGTTGTCTTTTCCTAACCCCTGACATTGCTTTGAGACAGGAATGATGAAGAAAGAAAGCATGGAAGACTTCATGTGTTCACTTGTTTTTGAACCACAAAGAGTGGTTCACTTACTCAAGACCATAAACTATTGAAGGCTTGTGTGTATGTGTATGAGTGTTTGGGGGGGGGGGTAGGACCCGGCTTTACACAAAGGGATGAAGGGTCAGGTGAGTAGGACAGTTGTCAAGGTGGCTTAGAGAGGAGGGTCCTCCGGTTTTGCCTCACTTGGGGTGGCATGAGACATTGGGGCACTTTGTCTGGGTCCAGGTTGGCTTAGTTGCTATCTTTTGGTCACCTTGAACCCCATGTCCTTGCCTCAATATTCCTCCTAACATGTCCTCCTAGTTGGGGGCCTTACCTTTTCCATGGTATCTCTGTTTTGGATGGCTTCTATAATATTCTCTCACTAAACAAGATTCATAAATGACTCCTCTATTGCTCCACCCTCCCCCCCAAAGTGGAAATGGGGTGGGATCCTATTATTAAACAAACCCCAATTCACAAAGGGGCAGAGCACCCAGGCCTGGCCTTTGCCTGCCTGCTTTCCTTCTCTAGAGGGCCCAGCAGGCTGTAGCAAGGAGGGAGTGTGTGCCTAGGGCATCAAGAAGGCTCTGTCTTATGACATTTACTCCGTAGCTGGCATTTACTGAGCAACCTGCAAACACAGTGATGTGGCTGGCGAGGAGGCTGGGAGGAAGCTTTGCTCAGGGCAGGATACTAGCTCCCAGGGGCTTCAAATTCTGAGCTTAGACAAAGCCACTGGGTAGGTAGTCTGAGCTGACCAAGGGCTTGCAGCTCTAAGCTTGTTCACTGGGGACCTCCCAGAACTTGACTAGCTAGTTTAGACTGAGCTAGGTTAGGCTAGGTGAGGCCGAACAGACCCAAGCATGAGACTAATGTGCCCACTTATCTCAGAATATTCCCACACTCTACAGCCAGCCCCACCTACCCACCCAGGGTTCAAGAGCAGGCTTTACATAAGGGTGCATTCTGATTGATGTTTCGGGGATTGTGGAAGCTAAATCCTATCTAGATACATCTGTGGTAGATTTCGTGTGATATTAGGTTTAAAATCAAGGAAGGATATACTAGGTTCTTAATTAATATACAATCTACTAGCCTCTTGGATTAGAGTCTCAGGAACTGCCGAGATGCCGGTACTGCTGAGAACCAAAAGAAATGATGGCTTTCTGGAAAATTCTTTTTGATGCTTTGGACAGTCCCCAAGTCATAAAGGGTGGAAATGAGACCCAGATTTCCAAGAAAGCAGGCATAGGGTGACCTTGTCACCTGGTGGGAAGATGAGAGGTGGTCTTTGCTCATTTGCTGTGGTAATAGGAGGCACTTAGCTCCTCAGAGTCCTTTCTAACTTAGTGCTTCACGAGGAGGGCAGGCTGTGGGGAAAGATAGCGGTTTCTTGGCATGCCTGTTCATCTGCCTCGGGGGGGGGGCAGGAAAGGGACGGCAGAGCTGAGGTTACTTGTTGGAGGAGGCTGCCTTTGCTTCTACATTCCTTCCTTCCAGCTGCTGGCTCCAGTTTCAGGGCCCCTGATTTGTGTGATTCAAACCCCAAATGTATTCGAAAGTACATTTCTCTAAATGATGTCAAAACCTGGCAAGACTTTGGGGCAGCAGGACACATATGTTTCTTATTTGTTCATTTACATGAAGTAACTTATATCTTTTTTTTTTTATGAGCAATCTGACTTTTTAGAATGAAAAAAAAAAGTTCTATCCATCTTTTAATGAGCTGGTTAATCAAGAGTAGGGGTGTCACACCAAGGGGGTGTGGAGGGAGGTAAATTAAGGCCCTCAAAGGTTACTGAGCAGTGGACAGTGAAGGACACTGAGGAAGCTATACTGGAGGAATTGGGTGGGAGCCCTTTTTTCTCTAGAGACTGGAATTTTTAGCAGGATGTGAAGGAGTCCCAAGAGCTACCCTCTTTTCTGCCGTGAGCCCATCCCTTTCAGACAAAAGCAGGAGAAAAGTAAGGTTTAGGCTGCCATCCCTAGTTAGAGAAGATGGGAATTTCTAAGAGAAATTCTGAGTGGGAAGAGTTAAAGAAAAGGGGTCTCTGAAGGAGAGAGAGGCACTGGGTGGGTGGGTGGTTACCTCTGAGTAAACCCTGGCTGTTCATGGACACCTCAGACTCTCTAGGTTTCGGTGGGGAAAGGGGTGTTTCAGGGTGAGGTTGCCTTTGTAGCATGGACCAATTAGGCTTGTAGAGTTAGGGATACTTGAGGTAGGTATTACGAGCCTCTGACTGTATTTTCTTCTGGGCACCTAGAAACCCAGAAATGCGGTTACAGAGCCAAACAACATTAGGAGAGGGGTCCTAGGCCTCCTCTTTGATTTGAATGTCCCATGTGTTTTGGAATTGTCTGGCTCCGGGGCCATTGTCTGCGGCCTGCCTCTTCCTTTGGGAATCTGGTGGCTTTAGCTGGGCTTCTCAAGGGGTATTGTCCAATTGTCCAATGTTTGTTTTCTCTTCATCCCCAAGTGGAGGGTGTGTGTGTGTATGTGTGTGTGTGTGTGTGTGTGTGTGTGTATGTGTGTGTGTGTGTGTGTGTGTGTGTGTAGGGCAGGTGTCAGGTGACAGAGGCCAGTAGCCCCCACCCCTCCAACTCAAGCAGGATGTGTGTGGGAGAGGAATTAATTAAGGCGAGAACAGGGGTGGAGGGTAGTCTTGACTTTCTTAATTGCTCTCTCTAGTTTCTTTGGGCTTAAGTGAAAATTGCAGATGGTGAGGTCTTCCCTCCCCTAGCCTGGGAGTGGGGCCCCAGAGCCTGTCTCTCCACCACCTTGAGTTGCCCTTCTCTTCTCTCAGTGAATAGGGTCTTTGGCTAGGGCTTAAGGAGGAGACTCTTAGCCTGGGAGCTGGGAGGCTGCAGCAGCTGGAAACAAAGGAATGTGGGGGAGCCCTGTGGAGCACAGCCACCTGGGGATAATTGGGAGAGCTAGGCTCGATGAGTTTCCCAGGTCCTGTGAATGGCCCCTGTCAATGGAAGGTGCCCTTTCTTCAGATGAAAGGAAGAAAACCTCAATTACCTACTCTACATGGTGTGTGTGTGTTCCCAGGGTGCTGTATGAGGCCCCTGGCTCTCTCTCTCTCTCTCTCTCTCTCTCTCTCTCTCTCTCTCTCTCTCTCTCTCTCTCTCTCTCTCTCTGTGTGTGTGTGTGTGTGTGTGTGTGTGTTGCACCTAGGAACAGACCCATGTAGTCACCCACCCACTGTCTGACTCTGAGGGCCCTTGAGCTTGTCCTTCCCAGCCCTAGGTTTGTGGAACTCTCTTGGGTTAGAGCGACAGGATTAACTATAGGCGAGGATGTGATCACATTGGGCCTGAAGCCCAAAAGATGCTTTAGAGACAGAATGGGGCCAAGGGATAGTTCAGAATGGAAAGTTGGGGAAAGAGAATTGTGGAAGGGCCAAAGAGTGAGCACATGTCTTTTCTGGCCACCAGGGAGCACAGCTGTGTGCCTCCCCCCACCCCTTCCAGCACGTTCTCTAGGTCATCCTATATATGGGTAAGCAGCCAGTTCCTCCAAGGTTAAGAAACTGGGGGAGGGGGGCCGTGAAATTGAGTTGGGGTGTGGTGGGTATGTATGGTTAGGGACACAGAGCAGAAGCAGAGTGACCACCCCACTGCCAGGGTTTGTCCCTAGACTGGCCCAAGGCAAAATCTTCCGCTAGGAGTCCTGATTCTCAGCTATGCTCAGAGTCTTTGTGATTGACCATTTTCTGAGCCTCAGTTTCTCTGTCTGTAAAATGAGACCAGAATCTAACTGTACCCATTCTGTAATAAGATACAGTTCCTGTTTAACCAGAGAAGGACATGCAGAAGCCCATGACTGGCCACCATTAGCTTCCTGCTAGACCACCCCATTGCTCCTTAGAAACAGTGGTCAGTGATCAGAGCTCAGAATGGGTATTTGGATCCAGGATTGGCAGCTGTCTGGAGCTGCCTTTCAGTGTCTGAACCCAGCCCTTTGTCAGTCAGCCCTGCCTCCACCTCTGCCTTCAGCCCTCAGGGTCATTCTTTCTCCATCCCGAAGATGAAGAGTACAGGCCTTTGGAGTTTGAGTCTGTAAATGCTGGGTTTTTGGTACACTAGACTCCTCTTGCTCCCTGCTTTAGATGTGAGGGGGCTGGAGATTTCAGATGGTCAGTGTGTCAGCCGAGCTGGTTGCAGCCCTGGGTGAGTGCTGCTGGTTATAGGTTCCTGAGTGACAAGCGTGGTCAGGTCGCGGGGGGGGGGGGGTAGGCTCAGAGACCAGCTAGTTTCTCACTGACAGCTTTTAGAAAGAAATCATAGGTCTTTGTGGAGGCTTTTGCTGCCCCATGTGCTGTGGAGAATTATAGGGAATTATCCAACCATCCCACAGGCCAGAATGGGAAACCCTTTTTGGGCCAGAGAGCATCCCCTTGTGTAATGAAACTAGACCCATGACTTCCTGCCAGGAGGATGTGCCCCAGGGGTGCTGTCCTGAATGGTCATTCTGCACCCTTTGGTCAAGAGGCATTTGGCATCATCCTTGTTGGCATCCTGGCCCACTCAGGGAAGAACTTCTAGCTGAAGCCACCAAGGTAGCAACTTGTAAAAAAGCAAGCGGTACCCACCCGCCTCCACCCCTTTGTGTACTCATCTCTCGGTCTGTCTCTGGGCCTCAGCACGGTAATCAGGAGCTCACAGACCTTTTCTGTCAGTCTGTGCCCGTCATTACCGTGGTGGACTGCAGCTTTTGTTTTGTGACCTTGGTTGCTACAATACCTACGAGCTGAAATGAGGAATCAAAAAATTGCCAGCTTCAATTAGACTGGCAGGCTGTGTTCCCAAGGCTGCTTCAGCCTCTCTATCCATTAAGGGTAAACATGTACCAAATAGGTCCTAATTCTCTCTAATTGCCCACTCCTGCAGCAAAGAGGTGAAATTCCAGGAAGAGGCATATATAAACATCCTCTGTAACCCGACCAACGAAAATTAGAGGTCTGATGGGGGCCCGGTGCAGAGAAGGGGACATGGTTTCAAAAGATGTCCCAATTACCGCTCCCATTTTCATAAATGGGCCCGTAATGTCCAGGGCCTGGGTCTCAACAAAGGTACAGGAAATGAGCTCTGTAAGAAGCTTACTTTTGTCAGGGGAACTTGCAAGAGGGTAGTATTTTCTCAACAGGTAGGAAGTGGGGAAGGCTGACCATTTGTGGAACTGCAGACTCTTACTTCTTGAAATCAACATTTTAGTAAAAATAGTCCTTTGACGTTTTTCCTCTGTTTGGAACATCAGGGAGATATTTGTACCCCAAACAAGATCATTTAAGTCCGGTATGCCTCCGGAAGAGGGAAACTTTTAAAAAAATTATCTCGAGGTGCAGTTAGAATGTTCTAATCCTGTTGAGCCGCGGGGGCCGCACTTTCTGTGCCCACCCTCATTTTATATGTGTATCCTGAGCTCAGGGCAAGCATTTACAAGGTCTTCCATCAAACCTTTGTCACAGTGGTTCCTGAGGACTCTATAAAATCTTGTTTTTTCCTTTTGGCTTCAGTGAGTCATCTCTGTAGCTTTTCTGACATTTGTTAAGATTCCAGCCCCGCACTGCGTTATCAATACATCATGCAGACCTGGAGCTGGTACACGCAGTTTTTAAACCAAGGCACGACTTTGCCAGGGTTACGTGCTAGCACAGCAGCAGCCCGGGGTCTGCATGCTGAGTTCATTAAGGACAGTCAGGCACACCGAGGGTCCACAGGGGCCTGGAGGAGAGGCAGGAAAAAACCCAGATGCCCTGGCTGCTTCTGATTACCTCTCTGCCATTAAAAGCAAAATAGAGGAAAGCAGAAATGGGAGAGAGAAGGCCCCAGCTCAGGTTCCCGCAAGAAAACAGCAGCGTCTTTGGTCTTGCTGTGTGTTCTTGGTCTGGAGTCTCGTTGTCACGTAGGGACTGGGGTTATGATGAGTAGCCACCCCAGCCTTCAGGAATCATGGGGAGAGGGGTACTCAGTATGCAGTTAGGTAGCCAGTATACTGTTATTCAGTATGCTGTTAGATGATCAGTAGTGCTTGGCTCCCCCAAAGCTTCTGCTTGTCCTGTGAACACAGTTTTCGGACACACATTCGAGTAGTTTTGGGAGTGGGTTTGGAGATCACAGGCCAGAGAAGGGATTTAGAGGAGGCTTGGAAATATAAGATGTGTCCTCACTGTGCCCTGGCAGGGTTTGGGGTACCTCAGCTGGAGAGCCACGTGGGAATGGAGGGTATAGGTGGGGAAACCTGTCTGTGGAGGTTGAAGGATAGGGTAGAGAGTCCTTGGAGAGCCAGCAGGGCCTGATCTGGCAGCCTGCACTAGGTATTTACCAGGTCTCGAGGTTGTGTGCATCCCAGTGTGTGACATCCTACAATCCATCACACTTAAGTCCCTGCATTGTCTATCTCTCAGTAATGCCCCTTACACCCACTCAGCCCCCTGGGCCTCCCATTTCCCTGCATCTCACTTAAAGACAGTCCCCAAGGGAGTTTAGAGCTAACCTGCTCTCATGCTGCTCTCATCCTGACCACCCACTTCTAGACATGCCCGACTTCCCTTTCCCACACAATCTGACCTTTACCAAATGCTAATAACACATTTTGAAAATCAGCTCACTTAAAACATGTTTTCCGACCAGGCATTGTGTTTTTGTTTTTGTTTTTCTCAAGCAGTTTGAGTTTGTAGAAAAACCAAGGCAGCAAATATGGGGATCGGGGTGTAGCTTCATTGGCAGAATGTTTGCCCAGCAGGTAAGAAGCCTTTGGGTTCAGGCCCTAGCACCAGATACAACTATGTGCAATTGGTAAGGTAAAGGCAGCACTTGGGAGGTAAAGGCAGGAGGGCCAGAAGTTCAGTTTCATTCTTTATGACCGCAGATTTGAGGCCAGTCGGGGTTCTTATTTCAAAAATAAAACTAAAGTAAGAAAATATGCAGAATTACTCCTGCCCCTTCATTCGAAGGTTGTGTCTACATAGTGCATTTCTTGTCTTGTCATGGTGCTGCCGTAGAACTCTGCTGACCTGGGGATGGAATAGAGTCTGTACCCGGAGTCTGGCTCTATGGGCCTCAGTCATTGTCTAGTGATACGAGCATTTATCTTGCACCTCACAGCTTCCCCTCATGTCTGAGGTAAACCCTGGACTTGGAAAGACTTGGTGGGCTGCTGTTCTGTTGGGTCTGTTACACTCCTGTCACATGCTTAGTGTAGAGGTGGCTGCATGGGTCCCATGGGGGTCACCTGTCATTGTGTGTGTGCGCGTGTGTATGCAAATGAGTGTGTGCAATGGTTGTTTAAGACACAGCCCACTGAAAACCCTCTGGTCTTAGCATAGCCCACATCCTGGAATCCTGGCTTCTGTTGTGTAGCCCTCTGCCCAGCTTGGCCCATGTTGACTTGCAGGCCCACTGACTTGTCCCCTGGGCACAACCTGTTCCCTATCTTCAGGGTGTTCTCAGGGGCTCTGTCTCCCAGGGAGTGGGCTGCTCACATAGGTATCGGTTTGCATTTTCTAGGTACAGTGGTTCTAAACTTTGCTTTTCACTTAGTAGCCCTTAGTCTACCTCTCAGGTTAGTACCAAGGCTACCCTCATACGTGGCTTGTAGGGGCAGCATGGAGTGAATTGGGTTGAACAGAGATAGTTGTCTCCATGGATTTCAAATTTGTTGGATGCGAGAGAGTGCCTGCTGTAAGCCATCCTTGTGACCTGCATAGGTGCTTTAAGCCATCTTGGCGACCTTCTTTGCCAGCCCCCTCCCTGTACTTTCTTTCCTGGGTGGGATGCTATCCTGTGACTGCAAGCTTTCTGATTTTTAGCCAAAGTCATCGTCGTCTGGAATTCTTCGTGGGACCCTGGACACACGGACATGGACACCTGCCCCCCCCCCAGGAACTTCCAACTGTAAATCGTAAGTGGGCAGAGTACAGTGAGGATATGTGTACTGGCTGATTGGGTGGGGCTTCCACCAAAACTTTATCCTGTCAGGCGAGCTTCAGCCGGTGCAGATGGAGGCAGGGGGTTGGGGGGGGGTGGCCCAGTGAGCCAAGTGGAGGGCTGACCTGGTGCTTGTGTTGTAAGATGGGAGCCTCCGTCCGCCTAGTGTTGTCTCTGTCTCAAAAGAATTCTATAGGCAGCTTCAAGTGTGGGACCCCAAAAGAATTTCTTCTTTTTAACTCTTCCAAATGAATGGGCCTTTCATTGCGGACTCTCCCTCTGGCTCTTGTACTGACTAGGATTGGAAGCGCCCTTGTGAGCTGGGGCCTTCAAAGGGCTGAGGAGAAAATGCAGGCCGAGAGACCAGCTTCTCAAATAGGCTTCAAGCCTCCATGACCTGAGCTCACCCCCTGGAAATGTCTGGAAAACATAATGGGCAGGTTTTCTGTCTTCAAAGTTTCCGTCGAAACCTCTTCAAGTTCCTTATTGTTTAGGACTGGGACACTTGGGGATGGTAATGGGGACTTTCTTTTGTATCTGTCTTGAAAGGCCAAAATATTTTTATATTGCTGTAGACAAAGCCACCTATTTACAAATGAACTCTGTTCCGTCGTTTCCCACCAGGAAGACCGGACTGTGTTTGTGTCTCTATGTATTCTGGGGTCTTGAAACAGGTTTCTCATGGGGATGGCCATTCACTAGGGCCCAGAGGGGCAGAAGGGGAAGTGTCTACCCCGCCAAGGGGGTCTGGGATAGGAGGGGGGCTAGTCTCAGATTTGCTCCTTGTATAGGGTAAACCCTGGGAGAGTCTGGTGTTAAAAGAACACAAGCTGCGTTTGCCCCACATCTGCCATTTGTGTGTGTTTCTGGGCTTTGGGTTTGCACACTTTGGTGGGTAACATGGTGGGAGGAAGTAAGAAGGGCCAAGAGGGCACGGGTGCTCTGGTTTTCATGTTGGGAGGCTGTTTCATGTTTAGCTGCGGGAGTAAAGGGAGCAAAACAAACAAGGCACAGAAGTGAAGGGACTGAGCCCTGGTGGGGGCACATCAGCCTGCCTCATTGGTACCCAGGCTATTTGTATACAAATCAATAAAATGCGGAGCTGATAGGTATAGGGAGGGCCACGTACAAACCAGTATAGGGCCAACATAAACCTAGGGAATTTTTTAATTCAAGACAGAATCCATAAGAACAGAAGGAAGGGGAAGAGGAACTGTCTAAGCCAGCTCTGAGATTTTCAGGGCTCTTTCATATAAGCAGATAAATGAGGATGGGATCAGAGAGAGAAGGAAGCAGGGAAGGGAGAAAATCAACACCAAGGTGCTTAAAATGTACAAGGGGGTGTGAGCATGTAAGGAGAACCCGGTTAGGTTAGTATTGGGGTGCCAGTAGATGGTTAATCCTATTTGAGCACCTCAGCTCCAAGGAGATGAGACACAGCAAGAAATTGAGGATGCATAGAAGACTGTAACAAGACAGAGAGGCGGTCTTGGGGGGGGGGCAAAAAGACGAGCTTTAGGGGAGGGTTAAGCTAGGTTTCACAATCTGAACACTTAATCCTACCAACAGAGGAAAGCTGGAAGAAAGGACGGGAGATGTGAAAGGCACAGAGGAGAGAAAGCAAGAGGGAGTGTGGGGACCGTGGAGGGATGTTTGCAGGTGACCCGATTCACCAGTATGTGCAGCTGAGAAAAGCAGCCAGTGACAAAAGGGAAGAAGGAAAGTAATAATACCCTCACAAATAGGTAGATGGATGTAGCTAGAGGACAGAGCCCTGCTAGGGACAGGACAAGAGGCTGTGTCAGCAGACTGGTTAATTCCCATCTGTGCTTCTAAGATGGACAATGATCCACCCGACCAAGAGACCTTTCAGGCATCAATATGTTAGGGAGGGCTTCAATGGGGCAGTGGAGGGGAGGCCATTAATAGCAGATTATGATGTATCCAATTAGGTGCACCTGCCCTCTGGAAGTGCAGAAACCAGTATTGAAATGGAAAGAAAGACTGAATGGAAGCCAGAGGGTATGAATGAATGGATGAGAAAAAAGATTTGCATTCACTCTTAGGGGGAAAGGGTAGTGCAGAGCCCCGGGGTCATCTGATCTCCAGGAGAATAAAGGGGCGAGGGAGTGATAGAAAGTAACAATAAGATGGGGGGGAATGAAAAGAAGTGCAGAAGATAATAAGTGGGAACAATTAAGTCTAAGAGAGGGGGCTTGTTTAACACAAGCCATCCATATTAATTCTGAATTGAGGCCCTGGGATGGGCCGGAGCTCAGAGGTAAAGCCTAGCCCGTGCCAAGTTCTGGGTTCCATCTCCGCCTTGCAAGACAAACGCAGGAAGCAAAATTAGAGCCCAGAGCTTGTAAATGTTGTTGTGGATGGTACTGGGACAAAGAGTTAGATGAGCTTGGGAGATAGAGAAGAGGGAAGAGGTCGGGAAGGTTTCGATGGACGCAAAAGGAAGCAGCAGTTCTCAGATAAGTGTTGTAAATATGACAGATACATAGCTGTTGGGTGTGCCGAGCAGATACGTGGAGACTCGCCTGTCAAAGAGCAAATATAGAAAAGAAACAAGTTTAGGAGGGGGCCACACAAGGATGAATGAGAAGTGACTTAATCTCTGTGGCACTCGAGCCACGTAAGGGATAAAATAATGGACAAAGGAGATAAAGGAAGACACAGGCCATACCAAAAAGGGGCAGGACAGACAGACGGCGAAAAGGTTGAGGACATAATGAGTATAAACGGAGATGTATGCCTGAGAGGGCCATATAGGGATGAGAGAGAGAAGAACAAGAATTAATTCAAAACTGGGCTCCTGAGATTGCTAAATATCTCCTGAACCCAAGCACCAGCACAGGGGGTTAAATAACAAAAGGGCTCCAGGCAGACCCGTGTGGAGAAGGCTTGGGACCCTCAGATCATGCTTAATCTAAATCTCTGCACCTGAGGTCCATAAATAAGAGAATAAATATTGCAATAAAGGAGTGACAGAAAGGATGAGTGAGCACACATGATGGAATTAGAAATGGAATGGCCAGAGCATCCAGGAAGGAGTGGCCCAGGGGACTTTCTGCTCATCTCATTCTGGGCACCTGATGTCCCTTCTTGAGAAGATGCAGGGAGAAGAGGGGAAGGGCAAGAGAGAAAATGAAAGAGGGGAGGGAATGAGAAAGTAGCAAAGAGAGGAAGGGATTCATGGCTGCCTGGGAAAAGGGACATCCATGAGGATTAATAAGGAGGTTCTCATTAATCCTAAAGATCGATGAGGTAATCCAGACCCAAGTTCTTACAGGGAGGGAGAAAGGAGAGAAATAATAAAAAAAAAAAGAGAGTGAGAGAGACGAAAAAAGGAGAGAAAGATAATAAAACAAGCAACATGATAAATGGGTAATTAAGAGAGGCTGTCTGGACAGAAATAGTAATGAGTTCCCATGCATAGCCCTTAAATAGATAAATACATTATACCTTTCAAAGAATGTGTGAAAAATCGAAGAACACCGTGGCCCACAAACAAGGCTGCACCTTCCAGTGCTGTAATAAAAGACGTGCAGCGGAGGGCCATAAATAATAGTAAATACTTAAATGTAAAAGGTGACCAGACAGAGGGAGCAGATTGCAAGCCCAGATACATGAGGGAGGCGATGTTTGGTTTGCATGTGTAATACAATTATGTTCACAGGAAATTAATAGATTAAAAAAAATTTAAACTAAGACGGAGGAAAGTCAAGGAAGGGAAGGGAGATCTGAGACGTGGGGCAGAGATGGGGGTGGGCTCAGCATGTCCTTTTCTATTCTGCACACTGGGCTTATAAAAGTGAGGTTGTCAGGGCAGGAGGAGAGAGCTGATGTCTGGGGTGGGGGTGAGGGGGAGGGCGGCAGAAGGAATTAAAAACTACATAGGGAAAAGGAAGAGGGCTTTACAAAGTGGGGTCTCCAAGATCTGAGGTTATGGCTCATTTAAAGCTGGGCTGTGGTTGTCCCCAAAGCAATCAAATCTTAATGCTTTTGTGAAGGAAGAGAAGAAAGTAACAATGTATCAGGAAATGAGGGAACCGGGAGGCAGGGAGAGAGGGAGGAGCTTGTATGTGCTATAGCTGACTGGGATTGGTAATAGACAGCTACTGGCCCACCACAAGCTGCTTCTACACAGTAACTGACTGGGAGCAGCTGGCTGAGGACGACCCTAGCCTTGGATCACCATTGCCATTTCCTGCTCGCGGGGGGGGGGGCATTTCACTGTTACGTCTTCAGTCCATAGACACAATCCCTGCACAGTGTTCTAACCACAGGAGCATAGGAAGGAAGGGTTCAGGCCTGGAGCCTTGTGGGTGGTTGCATGAATAAGGGGTACTACGCCCAGTGGGTACCTTGCCTCCTCCCTGGGAAAGGATCTCTTCTAATTCTGATATGAGGGGGCTTAGCCAGCCAGAGGGCAAGGGTGAGGTCCAGGATTAGGAGGCTTTGCCTGCTTCACACCATCTTGAGTGGGTCTTACACCCAGGGTCTGGTGCAGACAAAGCGAGAGTGATTTGGAAGCCCAGAGGCCCAAGAGCCTGGGGTGAAGCAAGGCTTTCTCTCTCTGAGATCAGGCCTATCTCAGTTCTAGGCGAGTGTGCCTCTTCCACACATGACCCTGGGTCCCAGCCCCTAGACATAGATGGCATCCCTGGAACCAGTTTCAAGATCTGTCTGCTGGAATGTTTAAACCTGTGTTCTGTAACCAGTAAAATGCGCGTTTGTATTGTGTACTGAAAGTTGTTCTTACTGGCCCCCATGGGCTGCTGGGGGAGACCTGGAGAGTTGTTTATTCTAGTTCATGTCCCCACCCCTGGGGCTCTCTGCTTCTGTCCACTTTTCTTTCTCTGTTGTGGACAAGATTTGTAGAGTTGTGTGTTGCATGCTTGTGTCTGACCATTAAAAAAAAAAAGAAAAAAGTCACAGTCCTCCTTGACTTCTCAATTCGTATTGGGGGCACTGAAAACCAAACCAAACCAAACCAAGTCGAATCAAAACAAACCAGATTCTTCTCAAGTCCCCAAGCAGGAGAATAGTAGCTTAGCTGGATCCCAGGGAGCATGTGCCGACTACAACAGGGTGGTCCTATGGGTTATATGGCAGGGGGGCTTCTGTGGGAGCTCAGCGCAGGCTCAGTAGAGAGAAGGCGTGGAAGGTTGGGGTGGGTGGGGCTTCTGCTACCTGAGGTTGCTGAGGGTCTGAGATACCAGCAAGGAGGAGGGCCCCCCCCCGGAAGAAGCGTTTTGAGATGGCTGAAGAAGGAAGATGGGCGCTCCCTACGCTTCTAGCTTCGAGTTCTTTAGTGTAGGTCCTGGATAGATGGCAACCACCTCCGATCGTGGAAGACACAGACTAACCTTGTCAGAAGCCACCTTCTGTGCCCCCAGCACCACGTGTCTGGGCCACGTGAGCAACGCCACGTGGGCCTGACGTGGAGCTGGGGCCGCAGGGGTCTGATGGCCTCCTGTTTCAGAATCTGGGGTTCCAGGCTCTGCCTCGGCGTTTATCATCCTTGGGACATCTGCTGACCTTGCTCCGGAAGATTGTCCACACAAGTCTGAGTGACCATGAGAGATGAGGGAGTGGGTGGAGACGCTCGGAAGAAAAAGGCTAGAAGGGTCTTTGCATGGGGCTTATACATAGCTGTTTAGAGAGTCAGGCAAAGTGACAAGATGGCAGTTGTGGGATCGGTGAGGAGGATGCGGGGCTACTGGTGGGACAATAGTGTGACATAGGGCATCATGGGGGTAGACTCTAGGTAGGCCTTGTCTCAGCATCCATGCCAAGAGATTGGAGGGGGTGCCATGGGTTACTTTGGGTCAGTGGGACCTAGTGCTGCCTCAGAGGGCACGGGGGGGGGGGCGGGATTGAGTAGGTGACTTTGCCCTGTCACCTTGGGAATAACGAAGGATTGATCCAGCTGTTTTGAGTCTTTGACTCTTAATCAGATCTGGAATAACACTTGGTATTATCTCTAGTTCTGGGGTTCTGAGAGTCATGGGAGGATTCCTCAGGATGTGTTTGGGGAGGGCGGTCTGCATGTGCTCCCTAGTTGGGATCCTAGCACCTCTGCCTGCTCAGGGCTCTCTTAGACATATTTTTATTTCTTTCAACATTATAAAAAGGCAAATTTTGTCTTGTGCCTGACACTCATATGCAAAACACAATGTCCTTTCTTGAATAATAGTGGGACCTACAGCTCTCCTTGGCTCCCCCTGCAAATTTCAACCCATCTTAGGGGCAGGTGGGCCGAAGGCTCTGATGTTTTCTGAGATGAAGTTGTCAATGTAAAGGTGTGTAACTCAGAGCAGAGGGAGACACACCCTCAATGCCCTTCATGTGCTTCATCTTCCTGCCTTCCACACTCTTATGAACACAGTTTTTTCCCCCCATTTAACGAGCATCTTTTTTTATTTAAAGCTCCATTGGTGTTTATTTTCTGTTGCTGTTTCCTGTCTGTTACAATGAACATCTTGTCCATGTTTTTTTTTGCCCCATGGTCTCTCTCACCTGCTGAATGGCTGTGACATCGTGATTTACCCATCTGACTGTTACTGGTGCATGATCATTTTTTTTTTTAACATTGCCAATGACATCACAACTAATAGCTTTGCACAACCAGCTTTCCCTGCATCCTTAGCACTCCTGCATCTAGCTATTGCCATGGCCCCTTTCTTTTCATGTTGCCTCCTTCTGCTAGACTGTGAGCCCACTCAGGGCAAGGAGCTTGTGGAACTGAGCTGTGTATTTCTTGTAGGATGTATATGAATGTTGACGGGGCTTGTGTGGAAGGGTGGAGAGGCATGAATGACGGGATGATTGGGAGACTGGCAGGCAGACGAGAGAACAGATGAATGGATTAGTGAATGAAAGGCTGAGTGAGTGGATGGATGGGTGTTCTGTGGCTGAGCTTCCTGGATGAAAGGGTAGAGGGTGTTTGAATGGCTCTTGGTTGATTTAAGAAAACCTGCAGTATTTTATCTTGTCTGATGTATTAGCATGTAAGGTGATGTATTAGTATTTAAGATATTTAAGATGTCTGCTGGCTTCTCCTCCCCCCCCCCCCGTTAAAAATGCTTTCGTGTGTGTAAAACTTGTTCTAATTCCTAATGAAGGCTGAATACTTTTCACCCGTGTTTGTTAACGAATTGTATCTTATCTTCTGTGAACTGTTTGTCCAAGTCCAGTGGATGATGGCTTTTTAATGATTTTTTGAGGGTGTCCTTAGACTAGGCAAGGGTCTTTTTATAGACATCTACAGAGTGGTGTGGGAGGCCCAGGTGACGTCCCATAGTTTGACATTAGAATCTACTTACCCTGGAAAATAGGAAGGATGATATCTTTTCATCAGCAGGCAGAGAACACTTTTAGGCTTGTACCTGACTTCACCATGCCTTTATGGCTTATGAACTCTGACCTGTCCTTTGTGCCTCTTGTGGTGTGACCGTCCTCCATCTTGTCCTCCTGAAGGATGGGCTACTTATCTTCCTCTCCCCTATTCTAGGAGTGTAGACTCTGCAGCCAGTTCTTACAGGAATTGGCTTCGTAGTGTTCTGTCATCTGTTTCACACATCTGGCCTTCCCTTGTGCCTCAGTGGCAGCTGTTAGGGAATGAGTGGGAAATTCAGTTCAAGACTGATGTGACCCTCCCCTCCCCACCTCAGGGTTAGTCCTATGAGCAAGGCCATTCTCTGGCCTGCTCTTCCCCTCATAACCTCCTCACAGGGCAATTACTCCTGTCTGGGTGGGGAATGTACTCTAGGAGAGCTCATTCTGCCTTCCAGAATACCCTCCCACCCCTCTACTATAGCACTTAGCATGTCTGCCTGTGTTCAGCCCTCTCACCCCATGCTTATCTGGACATTGAAGCTTGGAAAGCCAGTGGTGACTTCAGTGTGACTTTGATTCATCCACTCATCCATCCATCTAGTCATCTGTTAGTCTGTCTGTCCGTCCATCCATCCATCCATCCATCCATCCATCCATCCATCCATCCATCCATCCATCTATCCATCCATGCATTGGACCTCCATCCCTTGACCTGGTGCTTTGGGCCTCTCCCTCTCCTGAAAGCAAACCCCTTCACCTTGGGCAAATTGTATGACACCATGGGCTGTGGTCATGAAGCAAGGCCCCCTTTTGTAGCCTCCACCTCCTAGGTCACTGCTCTGAGCACGTCCCAGCTGGACCTCCTCACCCAGGCTTTTGCTCCATGAGGCTTCTCACACCTCACACCCCTCTACTGTGATCCAGGAGGGTCAGGTTCCCAGAGTGCTCTGGGGTCGGCCCCTCCCCACCATAAGCAGAGCTGCCTCCACAGGCTCCACCCTGCCTGGTGCATGGTCCCTGTCATGAGCTTTGCCTTTAGCCTTGCAGCTTCCTCCACCAGATGGCAGCGGTTGTAACTCATGTGCCCATTCCTTCACACCTTCATTCATTCTCTTCCCGTCAGCAAGCATCTTAAAAAAATTAGCTAGTGCTATGCTAGAGCCGGCTCACAAGGGACTCATTGTCCCTTTTTGAAAGAAGAGATAGGGACATTTGTAAAGAAGCTGTGTTTGTGTGGCCAATAAGACGAGTGCCTTGATTTCAATTCAAACTTCAGGTCTGAGTTCTATTGCAAGCTTGATTGCTCTCTCCAATTTTGTTCCTCACAAAACTAGGTTGATTAGTAATCAGCAAACTGTGTTCCCTGGGTGCTCAGAAATCATAGCCCATATCCTTAAGAGGCCCAAATGGGGAGTGGACCAAGCATTAAGCAGCTGCCTCTGGCTGAGAGCAGGCTTTCAAAGCTCCGAGACACCCTGTTCTTCTACAAGGATGATCTGAGAGTCATTCTGGCCACTTTGGAGCTCAGCTAATGCGTGGCTCCTTTTTAGAGAAAATTGTGGGAGATGGTTGCTTGTACAAGTGACAAGGATCATGATGTCCCAGTGTCCTTTCTAAATAACCCATTTGTAGACCCAGGTGAGGAAGGCATACGGCACTTTGTGAACCCCAAGCTCAGCCCGTGTATTTGAGGGAGTCCCAGGCTAGGTAGGCCTCCCTCCAGCTTTGTGCTGTGAAGGAAAGAGGCACATGTCTCTTCTGAGTTCTCCTCCCACTGGAAGCACTAGGGGTTGGCAAGGCCAGGACCTGGAGCTGGACAAATTGTGTGATGGATCTTATCCAAGAGCTTGAGTGTGTCTTTTGTGGTGGGGACCATGGTGCCCACCTCTCAGGGCTGTTGTAAGAATTGGTGTAACTGGACATTTCTGACTCTAGAAGGCAGTGTATGTGTCCCTGGGGGTGGCCTTGCTTGGGTATCATGGGGAATAGTTTGTATGTTAAATTTGTGTACTTTCATACAAAGTAGGGATTTTAACACTTGGGACTGTTTGGTAGTACCTCTGCCTTTCGCCCTCCCCCCCCCCCCTTGGACACATTCACACCTACCTCTCGGAGAGGCTGGGAATGCCTTTATCTCTCTGACTGAGGACCAAGCCTCTGACTCAGACCTGTATATGGCACCTAGTTACATACCTTTCCAAAAGGCTCTTACCAAAAGGCTCTTACCAGGGGAGTACTAGGCATGTTCTGTCACACCCCATTGTTCTTTTCCAAATGTCCTCTCTTCCAATGACAGCATCAGGCCAAATTGCCTGAGATCTGGTGCCTACCACAGTGCCTGGCCAGGGCTAGGGCTTCAGTTACCTTCTGTTGTGTTTGTGTAGATAGATGGGCAGCTAACAATTGTAACAGGTCCTAGGGGCAGATGCGTATGGTTTTATACAGTGGCTTATAATGGAGAATGTATCTGAAGCCTATCAAATCACCTCACTGTATTTCTGTCTTCCCTAACCTGTTAACCAGCCATTGCTGTAGCAAGCTTCTGCGCAGTGTCTCTGTGTCTTACATGCTAAGTAAAGGAACTCCTGCTTTTGGCTGAGAGTCTGTTTCTTTTAGGACTCACCCAGATGTGATCTGGTAGGGCAGTTAAGCTGTCTCTCTGCCCCTCTGCCCCTCTGTCTTCTTCTCTCTCAGGTGTGTGTCACTGGCAAGCCTACCTCACAGGGTTGTTGTGAGGGTCAAGGGCTAATCTGCTGTAACAGTACATGCTGGCTCTCACCAGGGATGGGACCGTCATGGGGTTGGCCCAAAATCACAACCTGTGCCTTTATTAGTGGTCACTGAATAAAGAGTCTCACGGTGGACACCGAGGTTGTATTTCCAGCAGTCGATGTGGGATGTGAAGCTGGCTTTGAATGGCTGGCTGTGTGGTCCTGGCTCAATGCTTGTGTGGTTCATATACGTCAGCTTCTATGTTCCTCTGTGGTTGGTTCCTTGACCCTTCCTTTGTTTCCATCATAGTGGCTGCTGCTGCTGGTTATGTGAAGGCCAAAGCTGGCTGGGCCACTGTGCTTTGGGGCAGTGTCTGCTGGGAGATGCTTCTTTAAGCTTGTGTTTGTTTCTGTGTGTGCGATGTGTGTGTATATGTGCACCCCGGACCAGTGCCAAGAACCAAGGGCTAACAGAGGGATTTCCGAATAATGGCTTCTGTGAGCTCTTTCTTCACTTTAGCTGGTAGGCCTGGATGGCTGTTCTACTCACCCCCCTTTCTCTCCCTGCCAGGAAATGAGAAAAATTATTTTTCCTATACCCAACTCTGCTTTGGACTAAGCTCACACAGTTTACTGCTGTCTTCAGCATGGTCCCATTCTGTAGATGGGCAGACTGAGAGCCGGGGAACAATGCTCTCATTCCCATGTGAATAACTTTCCACTCCATCCAACAAAACCTCAGTAAGCCAAGTTTCGTAGCCTCACCCCTGCCTGACCCTGACATGCACTCACAATGGTCTTCATTCCATTTTGTGTCCCACTGTCCATCCAGTAGTTTCCTGGCAGGGCAAGTCAAGAAGGGAGGAGAAAGGAGGCTGTGTCCTTCCAGGTACCCCAGTTCCAGGGTGGCCTGGTCAATGTCTGCCTGGGACCCTGACTTGTTTCCTCCCAGGGTCTTTCTATGACATTGACTTCCATCCCCTGCCCCCATCCTGTGAATCTGGGAGGGTGGCGTGCTCTATTGCTCCATGCCTACTCCACAGAAGCCCCACCCACTCCACAGAAGCCCCACCCCCTCTCAGTTCCTTGTGTTGCCACTGGCTTTCAAAGCCCAGGTGTCCTAAGTGCCCTTAAGCCCTTGGTGTTGTCACTGTGTCCTTTGTTTTCATTGTTCCGTCTTGCTGCCGTGTCTTTGCCTTGTCACACCCCACTACCTGATGCTGCCTCTCAGGCTGCTGTGTTCAGGGCCTGCTATGTGTCTGCTACTGTTTATCCCCTGTCTTTGACGGCTTAGTGGAATTTTGCTTCTGTGCTTTACAGTCCTGTGGTAGGCACAGGCGGATAGGGCCCCTTGCTCAGGTAATTTTGACTCTGTGTCTAGGTGCCTGGTCTCCGATGGGCCTTTGTCCCCTTGCAGACCAGGTTCATGGGTGACTGGTGGGTAGCTCATGTCCCTTGGAAGTAACAAAAGGGAAGCCAGGGGCCTGGCAAATAAAGGACTCTTAGGTTTCGGCTAAGCTGTTGCTAAACTTCAAGCTCTAGGCATGTTCCAACTCAGTGCTACCCTCTCTCTTGTGGTGGGTGCCATGGTTAAGGAAGTAGGGAGGCTCAGTGGGCGTGGATAGGTGGGTGACTGAGGTCTTTCTCCTCCAGAGAGTCTACAGAACTCCTGAGGACTTTGTCTGGAATCTAGTCAGTTTCAGGAGGGCCCTTCCTACTAGCAATGGGAGATATTTGTGTCTAGAATAAAACTTTCTGAGGGCTAAAATGTCTTCATTGATATTTTTGCCTGAGTGATCCTGAAAAGGAGTTGTTTTGACAATTCCAAATTCTAAGGAGGACTTGGCCGTGCTGATATTATCTCTGAGACCCCTCTCTCTGGGTGAAAGCAGGTATTTTGTCCCCAAAGCCTTTGTCCCCACCATTGGTGACAATCAACATCAACTTATAAGTTAATTTGTGAGGTTTGGGGTATACAGCCTTGAGTACCAGGCAACTGGGGATAGTGGAGGATGAACCCCAGACCTTGGATTCTTGTTTTCTACAGAATGCTCCATGGGCACATGGGTTGGGAAGGGGTTCCAAAGATTTGGGCCCATTTGGGCATCAGACCTGTTTTTGTTTTTTTGGTTTTTTTAAATTCCAGTTGAACCTTGAGCTGCTTACCTGAACCACCCACAACCTCAATTTCTCTTCTTGCACATAAAGGTGCCATTGATGACTGCCTATCATATGGTGGCTCCTGAGAATCAAGGTCTGGGTTCTCTTCCATCCTATTCCCTTGCCTGCTCGGCTGTTTGCCTTATCCTAGGAATAGTCAAACCAACCTGGTTTGATTAGGGGATTCAGTGAGTTTTTTTTTTTTTTTTTTTTTTGTTTTTGGTTTTGGTTTTTTTTGCGTGTGAAAATGAGTGGTTTGTTGCTTGGTATGCAGGTGCTTTTGTGTGCTAACCCATACTGGCTGCTGTGGAGGTGGCCATGGGCTCTGGGTACCCTGGTTTCTGAAACTTCAGGTCCATGTGAGACTCTGGCAGAGTGGAGGGCTTGGGGGTAGCACCTACCCAGCTCTGGAGGGACAGAGATAGAGGGAAGGACTTGCTTTCAAACATTAACATTCAGCCATTTTGTTGGGAGACATTGAGATACACGTGGTACATTGAAGTAAAAAACTAGGAAGAATATTTAGAAGATCTCTCTAGGAGGGTAAGGCCAAAGTCTTTGGAAAACTGCCATGGTTTAATGGGCTCTGATTTGGCTAGAGTTGTAGTGGGTGGTATGAGGAAGATGGGAAATTCTAGATTAGGTTAGTGAGGGCAGGAGCTGGTGAGTAGGTGTTACCCCACCCCCATGGCTACCCCGAGGTGGAGCCTTTTATATAACTGAGGCTTTCTGAGCACAGGGCTGGGTTGTGCCCTCCAGTTCCTTCCCTGCCTGGTGCATGAAAACTCTTTTATCAGCCACGGGAAAGGGGAGCAGATGATCTTCATCTGCAGCTGTGTCTCTCTCAGCTTCCACAGCCACGGGGACGCCTTGCACACTTCCTGTGGGACATGCTGGACCCAAGACTCTGGACCCTGACTTCCCCTTGAGTAGAGAGACCCACCTACTGACTGATGAACTGAGCTGATCCTGGGGTCAGGCATGTGGCCTTGATCACTGTCCATGGACCCTAAGACTTGGTGGGAGGCTGTTGACCCTTCACTGTTGAGTCCTCATCTATGAAATGGGCTCAGATTCCTACCTCACAGGGCTGTTGTGAGGCAGTTTGATTTGCTTAGACGCATGGGGCCTGGTGGCTTATGGTGCTTTCAATAAATGTTTCTTGTCTTCACTAAAGTAGTGATGGGTGTGCTACTAATACGAGGGAGGGAGGGTGGGTGTCTTGCTGGGGCTTCCTTTTGTAGTGTAGTGGGGCAGAGGAGTCGCCTTAAATCCCATAAAGTCAGCTTTGTGCTGCCCTGTGTGTGCTTACAAGATGGATGTACTGGGGCCTGAGGAAGGGCCTGTGCTCTGTGGGCTTGGAAGAACTTCTTCTCGTGCGTTCAAGATGTCAGTTTCCTTCTGGAAATGAAGCCATGCAAAAGCTGTGGGAGGTCTGGCTTTGGAGCCGGAGGGGCTCACAGCTCCGGTCCTTGGAGCTCCAGAGAATATGTTGCTCCAGGACTGAGTTCTGTGCACCCCCCTTGCCCTCCACACTCCCCGGGGCTATGCCAGGGCCCTAGCTGAGAAGTCATCATGACCCAGTTAGCCCAACTGGGCTAACACAGCTTCTACAAAAGTGGTTCCTGAGTGGGTCTGAGTGAGTTCTCAGACATTCAGGTATGCTGGTTGAGCTTGGGGAGGTGAGCCCTACCCTCGTGGCTTCTGAGGGGGATGGGGGGGGGGACAGTCAGGCTGCCATAGCAGCTGAGAGGAGGGAGTTGGGAGCAAGGGTGAGGGGAAGTGAGGCTGAGTTTTGGTAGATCCTGGCTCCTCTAGAGCAGATGACATGAGTATTGTCCCAACAAAGAGGAAGAAGATACCATAACCACCACAGCTGCCACATGGCTACCAGGACCACAGTTGCCACGCAACGAACAGCATCGACGAAGATCACTGCTGCCACCATTCCCTCTCCCTCTTCCTTCTTCTCCTCTCTTCTCATTTTTTCTCTTCCTCTCCTTCCTCTTCTGACCTCTCTTCTTCCTCTGCTTCCCTACACATGTTTTCCCTTTTTCTTTTAATTCTTTTGATTTTTCTTTTGATAGTCTTCCCCTATCTTCCCCCTTCTACTTTTTTCCCTCTTTTTCCTTCTCTTTCTCCCCACTTTTGTCTTTCCTCCTTTCCTTGCTTCCTCATTCCCACAGAGAAGCACCAGGCAGCTGCAAGATCACAGGACTGACTTGAAGAACTGGACATGACCCAGCCTGGAAGAGACAATACCAGCCATGGTGGGGACTCTGGCACATGTACTTGCTGAGTTGCATTGCAGACAACAGTGAAAAGACTTGCTTCCAGAAACTGTACCCAGCCAAGAGAGTCCAGGAGTCCAGAAGAACCTTTTCTGTGGAGAGCAGAGCCTTCTTATGAAACTCAGACTCCCAGAGTGAGTGCCCTAATGCTGTTCTACTGAGAAGACCAAATGTCCAGCAAAAGACTTTCTTGATATTCTAGAGAAAATACCTCATCTCCAGCTTTCAAACAAGCCTCATGTTTTGTCAGTGTCTCTAAGTGGTGTTTATTGTCCAGCCCCGAGTCCCAAGCCCAGCCTCTGATGAAGTTAAGATACCCAGATTCGTCCAGGACATCAACTCCAGTCTCTGAAAGACTTTGGACATTCAGAATAAGTTTTTTGGCATGTCAGAACAGAGTCCAGCCTTAGCCTCTGATGGACCTTGGTGACAGAAAAGGAGGGACTTCCTTAATGTTTTAGAGATGGGACTCTTTAATTCTAGCTCTTGTGTTCAGTCAGGCCCAGAAGTCCACACAGAGGTCCTTTGACATTCTAGTGCCAAACTCCAGCCTCTAAGAGAACTCAGATGTCTAAAGAACGTCTTACATAGTCTAGACCAGTTAAAAGTGAAGCATAAACATCTGGAAACTATTCAATTTTCTAGAGCCAGGAATCCATCTTGAGTCTCTCATAAAGCCCAAATGTCCCAGAGAAATTGACAATATAAAGCTGTACCTCAGTGATCATTTTTGAAGAAGCTCAGAAAAATGAACCACCTTAATAACCTTGATCTAGGACTCTGGCTTATTTGTCTTCAGTGAAGTTTCCATGTGTAAAATGAGGGACCTCTTTGACTTTCTAGAGTCAAGACTTTATCTCTCTCCTGAACTGTAGATAACCAGAAAGACTGAATCTTTTGTCACTCTAGAGCTAAGACTCTTGCTCCAGTCTTGAGTGAAGCTCAGATGTTTGCAAAGATGGATGCTCTTGAGTGAGAAGTAGAGAAGAACTGCATCGTTAGTCTTTGAAACTAAGATATCCATAAAGAGGGACCTCTCTGATCCAGAACTGGGAATCCACCTCCAGCCTTTTAAGCTCAGATGTCCAGAAAGAGGGTCCTCTCTAATGTTCCAGACCTAGGGCCCTCCCTCCAGCCTTTGATGACGCTCAGATGTCCAGAAAGAGGGTCCTTTCTGTTGTTCCAGACCTAAGACTATAACTCCAGCCTTTGCAGATCAGATGTCCAGAAAGAGGGTCCTCTCTAATGTTCCAGACCTAGGGCCCTCCCTCCAGCCTTTGATGAAGCTCAGATGTCCAGAAAAAGGGTCCTCTCTGTTGTTCCAGACCTAGGGCCCTCCCTCCAGCCTTTGATGAAGCTCAGATGTCCAGAAAGAGGGTCCTTTCTGTTGTTCCAGACCTAAGACTATAACTCCAGCCTTTGCAGCTCAGATGTCCAGAAAAAGGGTCCTCTCTGTTGTTCCAGACCTAAGACTCTACCTCCAGCCTTTGCAGCTCAGATGTCCAGAAAGCAGATCCTCTCTGTTGTTCCAGATTTAGGGTCCTCCCTCCAGCCTTTGAAGAAGCTCAGGTCTCAAGAAAGAGGGTCCTCTCTAATGTTCCAGACCTAAGACTCTACCTCCAGCATTTGCAGCTCAGATGTCCAGAAAAAGGGTCCTCTCTGTTGTTCCAGACCTAAGACTCTACCTCCAGCCTTTGAAGAAGCTCAGATGTCCAGAAAGAGGGTCCTCTCTAATGTTCCAGACCTAGGGTCCTCCCTCCAGCCTTTCAAGAAGCTCAGATGTCCTGAGAGAGGGTCCTCTCTGATGTTCCAGACCTAAGACTATAACTCCAGCCTTGATGAAGCTCAGATGTCTAAAAAGAAGAACCTCCACAATGTACTAGAAACAGGACTCCATCTCCACCCTTTGAAAGGGGACCTCCACTTCATTCCAGAAGCCTGGTTCCACCTCTAATCTTTATTGATGTCCAGTTATCCAGAAAGAGGGATCTTTATGATGTTCTAGAACAAAGACTGTACTTTCATTCATTGAAGCACAGATCCCAGAAGCACAGAAGTCTAGAAAGAGAGTCCTCCTTAGCATTCTTGAGCTAGAATCACAGTTCAAGGTTCTGAAACATAGACACCAAGAAGGAAACTTCATTATTGTTCTATAACAAGTCCTCATTTCTAGTTTCCAGTGATCAGAGGTCCAGACGTATGAATTTTTTTCATGTGCTAATGCCAGGAATCCAGCCCATTTTTAGTCAAGCTCAGATGTCTAGAAAAAAAAAAGACTTTCTTCATTTTCTCAATCTAGAATTTCATTTCAATATCTAATGGAGTTCAGGTGTTCAAAAGAGAGACTTCCATATTATTTTAAAGATAGAGCTCTGGTGAAGCCCAGATAGGTTCATTGAGAGATCCCTCTGATGTTATTGTAGAGTGGAGATCCAATCTTTTGTCTCTAATGAAGTTCTACTAGAGTTCAGGAAGAGAGAGACCTCTGTGATGCTCTACTTTGGATAATCTGTCTGGAAGAAGGGACCCTTTTGGTGTTCTAGAGCTAAAAGTCACACTCTAGTTTTGAGAAAAACTCAGATATCTGGAATTGAGAAAAAAATTGAGACTTAGAGCTTTCCTGGGACAGGGCTGAGGATGTCCAAAGCTTGACCTGAGACTGGAGGGGACAGATGACAATGACTGGAGGGGACAGATGACAATGCTTTTCATGGTATTCAATGACTCTTAACATGAGAGAGAGAGAGAGTTCTAAATTTTTAGAAGAAATGTGCTAAAGAGACTCTTGGTAACAGAACCAAATGTTATAAGAACATGACAGCTGATGTTATAGGTTGGAGATTAGGTCCTTTCAATGATCTCCGCCCAACAGTATGTAAGGCTAACAGCAACGCACCATCTGCTTTTTAGTTGTGCTGGGTTCATGGCTGGACATACACCAACCAGCCTTGACCCTGCAGGAATGCCAAGTTGGCTGGAATGTAACCCAACCTAGTTTCTGCAGCTTATCTCCTGTCCCAGCGAGAGGCGCTAACCTCCCACTCACAAGCCTGGTGCCAAGCTGCGAACTCGGGGCTGGTTAGGAAGGGCGGCCTCCATCCAACAATAGAATTTGAGGCTGGGGACATGTCAAGATGTGGTAACTATAAAGACTACAGCAGCCACAAAGGAGACACCCGAACAATTGGAGGCATGGGCACTCACTTAACACATGAGGCTATGTTTGGAGCTGAAGGCTTGCTCTGTGCTTCTTAGTAGCATCTTTTGTCTTCTTGGGACATGATTGACTCCATACTGTCCACTGAGCTTGGGAGATGACAAGAGAAAGAAATAAGAGGAAAACAAATATAGTGACTTATTCAGAAACTGTAAGAACATCAGGGAGAGCACCCGTCTGTGACAAAGAATGTAACCAGTTAGAGAGGAGAACCTTGAATGGACAGACCAACTGCAACTTAAACACTGGAGGCTTCTGAGGACTTGATCTGAGCCATTATACTGTTTGATGTGGGTCCCTCTCCCAGCATCACTACTTATCTGGAGTGTGAAGGAAAGAAAGCAGCTAGCAAGTGTTCCTGAGAAACACCCTGATGGTACCATCATTTTGGTGACCTTGCCTGGACATTCCGTTGAATTTGGACTGTGTACACAAGAACCTCTTTGATGACTCCCTGGAATTCTAGAGCAGGAATGGAAGAAAAGAGTAAGACCATCTTCGAGGACTGTATCTTCCCATCACTTTTCTCATCTGGCCAAGTTATTTTAGAAGATCTCAGAGAACTGGTGATTGTTGAGTTCCTAGATGTCTCGACAACAGACTTTGAGGCAAAATGAAAGACTGATGAAGCCGACTCACGGGGTGAAGAACTCGCACGTCTTCAGAGACATTGCTCCTCAGCTGCCTGCATAAGGCTCCAGCAGAATGTGGCGGTGTCAAGAACAGCGTAGACTTCGAGATCATCAGGCACAGCGTTGGATTTGAGGTAGAGGTGATAGTTAGGTTATAGCTTTAGTGATGGGAAATTTGCCTAGTATGTGTGAGGTTCCAGGTTCTATCACTAGCCCTGACCCCCACCCCATCCCCAAAATGAGGGAGAGAAGGTAAGAGAGAAAGGAAGAAGAACAGAGAATCCTGGGCATGTTCCTGGGCCCCCGATGCTCCCTGGCCCCCCTTCCCCTAGTTTTAGTTTCTCATTACTCAGTTTGTTCTTTTTCAGGCTGCTGCAGGTCACCTGCCTGTATTTTCTCCATCCACCTGATTCTACAACCCATAGCATTCAGAATCAAACGGTGTGGTCCAGACGATTAACTCCAAGGGATGGTTAGCTTCATGAGTGATAGCCACTGGACAAAAGAGTCCGGAGGCAGGGAGATAGATAATGACTCTGGAGAGGAAAATCATAGTCCTTGTTCCTCTTAGGATGAGCTGAGCTGGGTCCCAGATTCCCTGATACTCCCAGCTCAGTGTGGAGGGCTTGTGGCTTGGTGATATTTGGGCCTCAGTTTTCTCAGGATGACTGTAATTTTCATCTTGTCCTCTCTGGCAGCTGCCATTACAGAGGCTGAGCTGGAGTGTGCCAGGTGAGGTAGGCAGATAGGCAGTGAGGAGCTCCCTGCCCCCACCTCATCTTCCAACACTCTTTAAGTTTTCACATGCCGATTTTCATAGTAGATGCTTTTAACTAACACTCCTCCCATTCTCACAGGGCAGGTTGGTCCCAGCTCTGGATTCCACACCCATCTCTCCTAAATAGTGAGCTATTTGGTGATGGTGAAATCTGATAGAGACTTCTAGAAAGCCCCTTTCTGAGTCTGGAACCATTAGTGACCAGGTGGATGGAGAGGGCAGTCAGCAGGGGACAGGTAGAGTCCATGAAGGAGGGAGGTCCCTGACTGCCCCATGAAGACACTGGTTGGGATAATGGAATGGGGTGGGGTCCTAGACACCCTTAAGTTTCACATCTGACTCACGACCCAGACCCAATACATATTGGTGTTAGCTTCGTTCAACCTGACAGGTTTTAAATCCTAGCGTGTACATGATCTGTATCCAGGTCACATTCTGGGGGGTGGCTAGGCAGGGAGGGGGGTCTACTAGGTAGGAAGTAGTTAGCAAGCCTGGTGGGGGGTGGCTGGGCACGGGGGAGGTATGGGGGGCTGGTGGGAGGGGGAGGGGGTTGGTGGTATTCCACATCACTGTCTATATACCTGCACTTTACAAAGCACTTTATTGTTTGCATCGTGTTGACTGATGTTGGATGTTCGGAAATGTTTGTGTGTGTGTGTGTGTGTGTGTGTGTGTGTGTGTCTGTGTGCCTGCACACACATCATAGAGAGAGGGAATAAAGGCCAAACTATATATTCCAAGGTGGTTCTAGGGGATGCAAGATCCTGTTGCCAGATCCCTACTGATCCATGACTTCAGATTAATGCCCTTAACCTCCTTCTATTTAGCAGCAAGTGCCACCCTCCAAAGGCTGGGCCATATGGCGCACAATGCCCTGTACCCACGTAGCTCATAGAAGTACCTCCTCTAGACGGTTTTGTTATTTAGAAGCCTTGGATAGAGGCTATCCCCACCACCCCTTTACCCAGTTCTTGGGCAGCTATAGCAATGCATAGTGCCTGATTGGCAGGGCATAAGTAAGACCCTATGTCCACTGGTCCCTGTGTTAGGTTCAAGTGGGCGCTAGACTCCCATCAGAGGCTTTATTATGCAGGAGCCATAGTCTGTGTGAGTTGTGAAAATGTGTGTGTGTGTTGTGTGTGTATTGTGTTGTGTGTGGTATGTGGTGTGTGTGTATGTTATATTGTGTGTGGTATGTGGTGTATGTGTATGTTGTGTTGTGTGTGGTATGTGGTGTATGTGTTTGCTGTGTTGTGTATGGTGTGTGTGTGCGCGTATGCGTGCATGCACGTGTGTACATGTTAGATCATGTGCTGAGTGTGCACTTGTGTGGTTTGTGTGAGTGTGCGTTTGATGGATGATGGTGAGCACCTGGAAGAAGAGAATGAGGGGACTTCCCAAACCCCAGATGCCCTAGGTGCAGACTCTTCATATACTTTTGCCCCCATGTCCTGCACCCAGCCTCCTCAATTTGCCCCCCAGCCAATTATTCCCCACCACCTTTGCACTCCCACTCCCCAATTTCCCCTTCTTCCTGGCCATGTGGGTGAGATAGCCCCTTCCTGCATGCATGAGTGGGGTACTTCCCCTTCCCCATCATAGCCCATAGCCCCTTCCATCTGGGCTTCTCTTCCCTGTGTGGACTGGGACCACTTGTCCACCCTCCATCTCCTGCCCCCTTGCTTGGGGTTCTAAGCAGCTCCCCAGACCCTGACACCCCCACCCCACTCTCCAGTTTCTGGGATAGCTGGCTGGGCAAGAATTGGTCTACCTCCTTGGCCCAACCTGCCCAGACACTCCCTGGGGTGCTTGCTGCCCCTGGGTGCCGGTCTGGTCTGCTGCACCACAGCTTCAACAGAGATACCTGCACCCTGACCACGAGGGACCACCAAGAGATGACATCATCCACTGGACTCCAGGTAAATTCCCTGCACTCTTTACTGTGTATTTGTTTCTATGACGACTGTGAGCAGCATAATTTGAACTGAAGGTCACTGATGGCATCGGAGTTTTTCTGAGAAAGCACTTTTCTGGGTGATATGCCAGCAAGGATTGGCATGGACAAACTCAGGGGCATCTAGAAAGTTCTGGCAAGCCAGTCACAAATCTATTGGGCAGTATACTGGAGGCCACTCTATTGCTTGCTAACTTTCCAACACCATGGAAGTTTGGTGGCCCACTTCAAATTGGAGACATTTAAAAGAAAAAGAAATAAGATTTATGATAATCAGCCAGAAGGCTCAGTGGTTTACTGCAACTGCCTGAGGTCCTGAGTTCAAGCCCCAGAACCTTCTCTAGGAGACAGAAGGGAACGCTGTCCTCTCACCACCATGTTGTGTACCTGCACTCTTGCATACACAGTAATAATGAGTGTAATTTTTAAGATGAACTTGGGGAAGAGGAGAGTCTGTCTACGGGGCCCGGTTTGGGGCCTTTGCTGTTCCTACCTGGTAGGAAACCCAGGCTCAGAAATTCTCCGAACATATGCCGGGATAATGATCTGTCATATTGAATGGTCAGGATAGAGGATCAAGCTGAATGGGTGACCCACACTGGTCTTCAGAGAGAGAGAGAGAGAGAGAGAGAGAGAGAAAGGTGTCCAGGCTCAGCCTTAGGTCCTGGCTTTTTCCTCCTGTTCTCTTCTGCGGGGGAGGGAGGGCGCCTATCTCATGCATGTCTGTCATCACGGACTTCATCATCATGACTTTTCATCACCTCTACCTGACCTCTGTCATCTTCCTGAGCACAGCATCTCACCTCTGGCCCGTCCATCACCTTCTTCACCTCCATCATCCTCGCTTCTGGGCTCCTTCTGGCCGCCAGGGCCTTGTACATGGTAGGCTTTCATTCACTGTTTGCACATTCGGTGAAGGTCTACTGTGTGCCAGGCCCTGTGCCAGGCATCGTGTAAATGGACATAGCCCTTGACAGTCCACACCTCGGGGAGACACGTGAAAGTTGTCGGATGGCAAGAGAGCCCCTGTCAAGGCTGCTTGGGGACATGGATAGAGGGAGGGGCTGTAGATGCAGCTTCTGCCCTGGTATTGCCAAACAAATCTGCAAGGAGGGGTCTTAGGTGCCCTCTTTGTTCCTGTGGGTGGCCTGTCCCAGAAGTGGTACCAGGTATTCAGTTCATTAGAGCTAACACCCCGCCCCGCCCAGATTCCTGTCCCCTAGCAGCCTTGTTTCCTTATAGTTTATACCCAGGTCTCTGGGTGAGCACCCCCAAGTGTCTAGTTGGTTGGGGGGGTGTTTCCTGGGCCTTTTCTATGCACTTTGGGGCTTTGGGGAGGGGGAGGAGGGATTGCTCTACTGTTGTTATTAACCATTTTCCTTAATCATGAACTGTTAACCATTTATCTCTGTTGGACGTTCCTAGGTTTGAGAAATTTGTCGGTTTTACTAGGAGGGTGGCTCATGCGACTTAAAGGTTCACTTAAGGCTTGGCATGTACTTGAGTTTGGGGTACTGTGGTGGTCCTCGGGTCTGTTCCAGGGTTCTCAGGAATGTACTGTTGGGGTGAATCTGTGTAATACTTTGCAAGATGTTCCCTTAAATGTTTTCTTAAGTTCAAAACTGGAATTGGGTTGGGTATGATGCCTTGAGTGGGGCCTAGGGACCTGACATAACTTCTGGGCCTCCATTCAACCTAGGACACTACAGTTTCTCCAGGAATACCGATCTCTAGATGCTTATGAACGAGAACCCACTGCTCACGAGTCACACCAAACCTCACCAGTGATGTCCTAGCCCCCTCTGTCATGTCACACCCAAGTGCCCCCCCTCCTCACCTGCTTACATGTCCCACATGACTCACCTGAAGGTTCTGTCACCTCTGTGTCACACTAGGTCCAGTATCTGGTCACATGTCACAGGCTTCCTCCTACCACAATGAACCCCCAACCCTTCCATCACCCGAATCCCCCTGTGTCTCATGCCAAGCCCCCTTCATGTGTGAACTTTACCTCATGAGCTTTTCAGTCTTGTCAGACCACCTTCCCAGCTTTTGTGTCTCCTTCCTTCACCTGAGACACAGTGCCAGGTACTTCACCAAACCCCTCTCTCTGTTGCATGCTATACTTCCACTGTGTGTCTCATGAAATCCCCTTTAGTTTTCATATGAACCCTCTAACCTGTACACACAAATTGAGTCCTTCTAATACGTTCTTACTATCTTGTTCAGTTAGGTCATAGCTAGGGCCCCTTTATGTCCTACTTAGCACCCCTCCACTGAATTATTACTTCGGTTCTCTTCCCTCATCCCTGGGTCACACTAATCCATGCTCCTATTCGAGCATCCCAGAGCCATTTATTTACCCATAATCCTGTATCTAGTCATGTGTCACAAACTCTGTCCCTATTGCATGTAAGATGGACCCACCTCACCTCCTGATATCACATCAAACTCCTCCCCTACCCCTTTAGTCCCTCTCCTTCCCCTGTGTGACCCCAAGTCAAGCCCACTAATGTCACCCCAAGCCCACCCCCTCCTTTGGAGGCTCATGGAGCCCTCCCTTATCTGAGCTCCACCCCCATCTCATCCCATATCATAAAGGCTCCCTCTTAACCCTTGCTGTCTTTGCACTCACATGGCACACACACACCTCTTCCTTCACCCACACCACCCTCTCCCACATTATCGGTAGCCCCTCCTCCCTGTGCTTCTAATGCAAACTCCTGCCAGGGCATTACAGAATTTCTCCCACCTCCCTGTCAGCAAGAAACGTGTGTCACACCTATTTCTTCCATTCATGTGTCACACAAGCCCCCGTGTGTCACACCAAACACCCACCACTGTGATGCATCATTCTATAGCCCCCACACCTAAGTGATACTGAATCCTGCCTCCACCCCTGTCACCTGCAGTCACTCTCCTCACTTACACAGCTACTGAGTCATGGGCTCAGATGTCATATGGAGCTTCTCAATCTGTGCTACGATAATTTCTTTACCCTCCTCCGTGACCCCGAGTCCCGCTCCTCAGAGTTCACACTGAGCTTCTCCCCTGCTCTTTATGTTCAACCCCCTTTCCTCCTGTCTTACCTAAAGCACAGCCCACTTGCAATCTTGAGGGCCTCTCCTGTCCATGGTCCATGCTGACCACATGCTTATATGATGTGCCCTCTGCCACCAGGTGTCACACTCTTGCTTGCATCATACCAAGCCCCCTTTGCATCCATGTGTCACATGAAACAGCACCCTCCCGTATGTCCTATAGAGATGGCTCCTCCACCCTGTGACACTCCGAATCCCTCATATCCCCGTTTGTCATATTGTGCTCCAGCACTTCAAACAGAAAAAATTTTCCATGCTTTTAGCCACGCCCCCCACTTCTCCTGACACATGGTGTCTTGCTTCCTCATGTCTTTCCACTTCTATATCACATGCCACCCTCTTTCCCTGTGACACACTGAACCTCTTTCCTGTCCCTTGAGTCACACAGACTCCTCTGGGTCACCTGTCACACTGAGTCCTACCCACTCCTCCATGTATCATTAAATCCCCTTTCTGCTAATGTGTCATACAGAGAGCACTTCTGTCTGCACATGTCACAGGTTAGGGTTAGGGTTAGGGTTAGGGTTAGGGTTAGGGTTAGGGTTAGGGTCTGTCACGGGGAACCTCTCTTCTACCTGTGTTTGACCCTTTGACCTTGGGCTGCTCTCCTGTGTTGCCCCAAACCCCTCCCTTACCTTTCACACAGAACCCTTCCCCTTCTGTGTAGCACATGGGGTCTTGCAACCTTGGCATCAAACTGATCCTCTCTGTGTGGCATCTACATCTGTCCTTGGTCACGTGTCTTATAGTTTCTCATTCCTCCTTTATGTCATGCTATGTCCCTCTTTAACAGTGACACTTAGAGCTCTGAGCTCCCCACCCTCTCACAAGATATTTGTATCTCTTTTCCAATAGTGTTTCTCATCTAGCCCTCGTGACATGTCAAAACTTTCTACACATATGTCACACAGAGTCCCTCCTACCACCCATGAATCACAATAAGGATCCTGAGTCACACTGTGTCTCCCCTCAGGTATCACATTCAGCTCCACCCCTATCCTTGGGTCAAAGTTCCTCCATATTTTTACATGAATCTTCCCTCTACCCCTGTCCCCTTCATCTCAGATAGACCCCGCCCACTAGGCTGCACCTCCAAGATCCTCTGTGTTTGTGTGTTAACATTTATTCTTGTGTTTTAGGTAGGCATCACACTGCATTCTCTCTTCTTGCCATCATGTGTTAAGATTAAACTATTGCCAGCCATGTGTCTTGAGGAGAAAATTCCACGATGGGCCATTCTTAGCCTAGCCCCACCCATGTGTCCAGTAGAGCACCTTTCCCCTACATGCTCCATGCTTACCTGTGTCTTCCATAGAGCACTGTCTTCTGTGTCATGGTCAGCCAAGCTTCACTCCTGTGTCTAACAGGGTACCTTTCCCTAATACAGACCATGGTGAACCTAACCCCACCCAAGTGTCTCACACAACACCTCTACCCATATGTGTCGTTCTTAGCCTAGCCTCATCCATGTGTCCCACAGAGCCCCTCCCTCCTGTGTGTCACAGTTAGACTAGCTCCACTCAGGTGTCATGTAGAACACCTCTTTCTTTCCATCATGCCTCATGCTTAGCTTTGCCTCACGTGTGCGTCTCATGGAGACTCCCTCCTGTTCTCCTTCCACCCTGAGCCCCTTCGGTCCCTTTGCTTCAATCACTCAGTGTGCTTCACTGTGGGGTGGCAGAGAGCTCACCTTCTGCCTGTGTGACTCCCAGATCTCCACACCTATGCATGATACTCTCATCTCCCCCACTCATGGGTCATTCTGACATCCTCTGGGGAGCATCCTTTCACCACGGAATGCTGACATCTGTCTCCCTGAGTCCTCGTGCATGCCACAGTGGGTTTCTTTCCATGCATGCCATATTCAGAACCCTTTTCAGCCACACGGCTCTAGTACTGTGTCAAAAGAAGTCCCACTTCCGAGTCACGTAGGACCCCTCCCACCCGTGTTTCACCACACCCCCATTCACCATAGGCCTCTCCTTGACTCAGGTTAGGTTGAGACCCTCCCTCATGTGAGTGCCCCTGAGTCTCTCTGTCACTAATGAGTACCTCTAAGCCATGTGTCACACCGCCCTCATGCTCCAGATGTGTGATACATGGAACGTCTCTCCTCATATTGTGAAGCCCCACCTCTGCATGCAGCACATTGAGACATTCACCCTCTGCCATGGGACATGGACCCATTCCTCTATGTGTCCTACAGTGTGACATTCCTGTCCTCCATGTTACAAAGTAACAACTCGTATTTGTCTCATTTAGTCCTTTACCATGTGACATGGTCACTGTCCTCTACAGATGTCATACTGACCCCCCTTTTCCTCTATCAAAGTGTCCCTCCTCTATGTGCCACACCCAGCTCCTTCTCTCTCTCAGGAGTTATAGGACTCCTCCTGTACAAGTCATCCTAAGCCCCTCCTCTTTATGTGTCATGTGATCCCTCCCCTATACATCACATTTACATTTTTTCTCCCCTGTGTCATAGATTCATGTACAGCCTCAGACCACTCCCAATCTACTATATTTAGTCCCTTAATCTCTCCAATATGTTATCAATACCCTCCCGTATGTGTATCATGTGATTTCTGTTTTCTCCCATATGACACTGAAGACCCCTTTTTTGTGTGGGATATCAAATCCCCCATCTCTTCCTTGTGCCATGGAGCCCTTTGTCTACATATGTCACCCCGAGACCCTCCTGCTTCCCGTCAGTCACATACATGTGCTCCCGAACATACATGTGTCCCTTTGAGACCCTCTTCCCTCCTGTATGTCATGCAGCTGCGTTCCACATGCCTCACTGAGCCCCCCTTCTCTTTATCCCCGGCCCCGCTGACATCTGCAGTCTCTTACCACAGTGTCTGCTGCCTTAACCCTTTATCAATCACATGCCCAGTTCCATTCCTCCCAACTTACACCAAGTCCTTCGCCACACGTGTTGCCCTGACCTCTTCCTGGACCTGACTTCCAGCCTCCCATTCCCCCCCCACCCCTGTCTCCCCCATAAATCTCTTATTACCGTTATTTAGAAATTTTTGTTCATTGCCCCTGTTGTCCTAGACTATGCTGGGACAAGTGTAGCTGGGAAGGTGGGTGTGGTAGTCAAGAAAGAGCACAGGAAGGATTTTTTTTTAAACTTTATTCATATATAAGGGCGATGATGCACAAGTGTCACTCAAGCTGGGCACGGTGACACGGTCCTGTCAGTCACGAGGCAGGAAGATGGAGAAGTCAGGATCACTGTGGATTTTACAGATCCTGTTTCAAAAACAAACAGAAAGCAAACAAGCAAGCAAGCAAAGGCAGATTGTGTTTTTTAGTTATTCCGAGAAAAGTGTAATTAAAGCTGATGCGAGAACATTTCTCTTACCCTCAGAGAAGCTGTTGTTAGCTGTATCTGTAGTTTGTCCCCTCACCACCCCGAGCAGCTTTTAACCCATACATTGTCTTTGGGGCTCCATCTGCAGCTGTATAAGGCTCTACTGGTTCCCATGAATCCCTTCCTGGTCTCCCCAAGGAGTCCACTGTGGATACTCACCTCGGAAGGGCTGTGGCTGGGCAGATGGACCCTAGCAGTACACTCCAGTGAGCACAGACATCCTTCCTTGCCTCTCCCCTCCTTCTCCTCTCCCTCCCCCTTCCTCTCTCCTTCCTCTCCCCTTCCTTTCCCTTTCTCTCCCATCTCCTCATCACCTGGATTGCCTCCAGTCTCTCAATGAGAGTTTATACGAAGTCAGGTTGGGCACGGAGGGTAGATATTTCGTTGAACTGTGCTGCAGGTGCCCTAGGGCCGGCTGTCACTTGCTGTCCCTCCTCTAACTGCTCTCTGTAATAGTCTGTCCTACCTGTTGTCTGCGCCTCTTGCATTGCTTCTTTAGGAGAGGAGGGTCCCAGTGTAGTGAGAAGTTGGGGGGTGGGAACGGCGTCATGCAGGAGTTGATTGCACAGCCATTCAGCTCCTATATGATGCCTTTCTTCACCCCCTTCAACCGCGTGTAGCCTCCAGACCCTCCTCTGCACCTTGGGCTGCTTAGGGACGCGTCTTCCAGCCTGCTATCTCCTGGCATGTTTACTCTCCATTCTCCACCGTTCCTGGAAGGGAATACCTGGGGCTGGGCCATATCTGAGATATTTCCTTGGAGGGGGAGCTATACCCCTGGTGGGACATTCCCTGGGGCTGGGCCAAGGGTCACCCTCTGACTCTGTGGCCAAGGGTAGACAGGTCAGAGGTCGATCCTGGGCCTACTCTGGGGCTTCCCCCACTGGGATTCCAGGAGCTGTTCTCTCCTGGAAGTCCTCTGAGGGGACCCAGCTCATAGAAGAAAGGGGTGGATCCTAGAGAGATGCCATCTTTGTTTCTAGGGCAGGGGGGCAGGGCTGAGACAGGGCAGGGCTGAGCATTACCAGTGCTCCCAGAACAGGGTCTCCTTGAGGGGCCTCTGCCTCTATCCAGGATTATTTTTTTATGACCAGGAGGCTGAGGTCCCTCACAGGCGGCCTCTTACTCTCTCCTTGAGCCCTTCTGGAGCCGTCTCACCTCATTTAGTTCAAACTCTGGATCCCCTAAAGACTGCAGAAGATACCTGTCCATCCTCTTCCCAGGGTGGGTTCCCATAGTCTTCAATAGCACGACGAGCAGCTGGCTTAGAATCCTGTGTCATTGCATGCATATGGGGGGTGGGGGGAGGGGTGGGCATCTTCATCCTCAAAGCACCACCATTATTGACTACATTAACCAGCTATGACAGCCAGCCCTGGCACACAGGAGTATCTTGACTGGAAAACTTGAGGCTAGGAAAGGATTTGATAGCAGGAGAGGGAGGACCCAGGCCCCACCTGTTTCTCCCACCCCCTTTCACCTTCTCTTTTCCCTTCCTCCCCAAACCTACCTCCTTCCTACCTGTCTTGATGTCAGGATGGTCATGCTGGCCTCTGAGCTTACACAGGTGCATGGAAGTCCAGATGAGACTTGCTGCTCAGGTCTCACAGATCCATTCTGATGATGTGGTCCCCTGGGCCCAGCACCAGTGCTCAAGGTGTATGCGGCCGTTGGGAGATAGGTGATATTTTCTCTTCCTCCTCTTACTATGGGGCCAACCCAGGGAACCCAGGCATGCAGCGATCTCTACTCCAGCCTGGTTAGGAGCTGGTAAAACTCTTGGGCTCATGGTCCTGTGTTTGCGCTGTCACAGGCTCTGAAGTTGATATGCCTGGCTTGGTGCCTGAAGGGACATTTTATAAGGGGAGGCAAGGGAGGGGACAGGGAGGGTGGACAAGGGAGGGCCCATGCTCCTCTTTGTTCCTGGATGCTGTCAGAGCTCTCTGGTTGGGGATTGAAGCTCGGAAGTGGGGGCAGCTCCTCAGTGGGTGGAGTCTGCAGCCAGGGGCTGGCCTCTGGTTTTCACCTTTCCAGGGGTGGAAGTGATGTCACCGTCACCTAGCAGGAACTTTCACACCAATTTCTTTCTTTGCTTTTCTTTTCCCCAGGAGAAAAAAAAGGTTTGTGTTGTGCTTTTTAATCCCTATAAGTGGCTCAGTGATAACCTGGTAGCCCACCGTTTTAGCACGTCACCAGTCCCCTTCATAGCCTAGACCTCCTCCTTCTCCTGTTAATGGGGACAAAGCCCCTGCTGGGTGGATTGGCAGGCTGGTGGGCCTTTATTGGTCCTTTATGATCTGTGTACAAGTGGGCTGTGGATAAACGCACCTACCTCTGCAATCAGCATCATTGGCAGCCTCTTGGCAGGCTGCTGGGTCACTGATGAATAAGTTCATCTTTACTCCCACTTGCTAAGCAAGGCCTTGGGTCCCCTGGCAGTAGCAGGGACATAATGGTCATCTGTTCATCCCTGTACCAGAGAGGCCCAGCTTTGTCAGGAAGCCCGCATGCGTAAACTGCACGGGGATACGGGACTGGTACATTTGTTCTTCCCGTTAGGACCCCATTCCCATTTCAAGGTTATGGATTCTCCTTAGGAATTCCTAGCAGTGTTCTTTGGGGCAGCAAGTACTTCAGGAACCAAAGACCCTGTTCCTGACAAGATGGTGTTGCCCCTGTCTCCTCTTATGACCCCCTTCGGTGATAGGAAGGCAGGGTAGTGGGAAAATAGTCACCCTGCCCCTTGGATACTAGAATTCTTGCAGCTGAGCCTTGCCCTGTGATTCATAGTATGTCATTTGGGGCTCCTGTAGATAGATGAACAGACAACATAAAAAGCCTCTATCTCTGGGACTGTTGTAACATCAGCTGTGTGAGGTCATGTGTTGGATTCTATAGGTTATAGGTTATGGGGGTAGAAAGGCTCAAGGTGAGAGGGTAAAAGCCATGAGGAAGGCTCCCCAGGTCTGTCCGGGACTATAGCTTCTTGCAGTCTTCCCTGGACTATGATATTCTGAATTCATGATACCAGGAAGTCCTTAGAAGGGATAGAGGATTAAAAACTCTGTGTTGGTTGCACTCAACACTTAATTATTTGTGATCCCATTGTGATCCCTTTGAAATCTTACTGAAGCCCCCTTTCCCTGCCATGGCTCTACCTGAGAGACAGGGAAACAGTAGGTTAGGTTGTCTTGTACAGGGGTAGGGGGACACTAGGACTTTCTTAAGAACAGAGAGGCAGTGCTGAGTGAGGTTGAGCCCCTGACCTGAAACCTGGGATCCTGACCATGATCTCCTGGTGCTAGTGTCAGGGGTAGATTTCTTGTTATGAGGCTAGGCAGCATCCAGTTGCCCCTTAGGATCCACAAGGGCACAGTGATCCCAGTATGGGCTGGAGAAGGCATACAGGGCATAGTCTTGGGTTTTCAGGAGTGTTTTTCTTTTTTCTGGGATCTTTCTCAAAGATCCTTCTATAGATGAGATCAAAGAGCTGAATGCAGGTAGGGGGTGATGTCATTCTGGGTATCCAGGGGCTTAATGCATTCTCAGGTTAAAGTAGGGGCTCTTGGGGATAAACTCAGGGACAGATTTCCAGGCAGAATGTAAAGAGCAGAGGTAACAAAGGGTCGTTTGGTCTGAGGGATCTTCTCATTGCACTCCCCACTATTTTTGAGGTCACACTGGGAAGGGGGTCCTTGGTTTTATTCTCTTAGTGTGAGTGCAGATTTCCTCAGTAGGAAGTATAGAGTTTGTGAGTAAGGAGTATTTGCTCTGTTTCCCTTCTCCCCCGGGAGCTCCTTCCCCTCCCCAGAGTATCCCTCAGGATTGCTAGTTTTAAGGCAAGGACCCAGATCTTCTCCACTGGGGCCAACTGAAGAAACTGTTTCTGTAGAGCTTCCTAAAGAGGAGGAGGAGGTACTGAGTGAGGTTGAGCCCCTGACCTGAAACCTGGGCTTCTGACCATGATCTCATGGTGCTAGAGTCGGGGGTAGATTTCTTGTTATGAGGCTAGGCAGCAGCCATTTGCCCCTTAGGACTCATAAGGGCACAGTGATCCCAGTATGGGCTGGAGAAGGCATACAGGGCATAGTCTTGGGTTTTCAGGAGTATTGGGACCCAAGCTCAAAGGTCCTGCCTGCTGACCCTCCTGAACTATGGGCACTGAACACAGTCTGGCCATTCCTCATTTCTCATGACTGGGACCAATGAGTTCTGGAATTTCTGGGTACTCTCTCCCTTTGCCCCATGAATCCCTGAGTCCATTTCTCATGGGAGCCGAGCTGTTGCGTTCAGTTAATTCCCTCCTTTTGGGAGAAGAGAGGAGGAGGCCTGTTGCTGTATGTCTTCATGAGGTGTTTCAGGAGAGTTGGGTCCTCTGCCCCATCCCTCTCCCACCCTTACCCTTGCCCACACAACCCTCTCTTCACTCTCTATCCTTTCTAACCCCATGTTCTGTGTTTTCCAAGCCTGTCTCCTGCTAACCACCCTCTCTCTTTTAGAACAAATCACAAAGTCAGATAATCTTTTACTCTCTTTATTTGTGGGGCAAAAGCAGGTATGGGATGAGAAAGAAAGGGAAGGATCTCCTTTCTGTGGCAGTGAGCAATGGGTCTGGTCAGAGCACTCTTGGCTCCTTGGCATAGGAGGCTGGGTATCTGGGGCTTCACCAGTGTCTCTTGGGGGCTCCCCCTTTTATGTGAGGTCTCTGACCCCTGCACTGTCCAGATGTCCATTTGGGGAGGGAAAAGGGAGCTCCACTTGGTGCTACCACCTTTTTGGGTCCCCTGAGTCTTGGGTATCTCCAAGTTGGCCAAGTCCATTCAGTAAGTCACACTGGTACGTCTGATGCTCCTTGGAGCTGTTCTACCCAGGTAAGATCAGAGTTCAGGGTCAGATGAAGTGTCAATGGAGCCGGACCAGACCGGTAGTGGGGGTGTGGGCTTGCTTGCCAGGTGGGCTGGGGTTGTGGGAAGCATGACACCACAGCACCTAGGGAGGCTGGGAGGGGGTTGGGGCGGGGCCCAGGGGAGTTGGAGCACCGATGTGGAGGTAGAAGTCAGTGGAGCACCCAAGGTCAGTGTCCCAGGATGCACAAGTGGCCTCATGCCACACGGGTGGTGGTGGTGGGGTCTCTGGCATCTGCTTGCTTGGCTGCGCTTGCTGTGTCTGCTCTGCATCTGGCTTGGGGTGACGGGGTCACTGTTGCTCATCACTGCTTTCTCCTCATTGGTCTCACTCCCGTTTGTGGGCCTGGGGCCCGGACAGTTAGGACAGGGTTGCACAGTCTCTGTCTGGCTCTGGGACGCTGATAGTTGGCTAGTCCTTTAGCACAGATGATGTTGCTGGTGGATGAGTTGAAGTTGTGGCCCTTCACAAGTGGGTTCCCCTTAGGTTAGGACCTTAGGTTAGGAGTAGCAAGAGGGGGCGCTGGATTCGAGTGAAAGCTGGCTGAGGCACAAGGGAGAATGACAGAGTCTTAGTGTGTTTTCAGTCAAGTTCGTCATCAGTGTCAGATAGCTCTTCTAGCCTTGCCTGTTCCCTGGCTGGGGAAAATGTGGCCATTCTGGAGGCCATGGTGAAGAATCTTGTGAGGGCCCGGGCCACCTGCTCTCTGCTATGCAGAGTAAGGCGACCATCAGCGCCCAGGGTGTAGAGTAGCCGGTTGTTGAGGAAATCTAGGACCTCTGGGTCCATCAGATTTCGTGGGCGAAGGGTGACCGCTTCTTGGTCCCCGAGCAGTTCTTCTTCCTCTTGCACGTCGTTGTCCTGCGCGTCCTGCGAGGTGTCTTGCAGGCCGTCATGCAGGCCACACTGACGGTAACGTTGCAGGTCGTCTTGCAGGGCTTCTCGCAAGACGACATCTTCATCGCCAACGACGTGCAGCTCCAAGTATCGATGCTGATGTGGGTCAGGGAAGATGTCATCCTCAGGATTGGCTCTGACCCCGAAGAACTCACACAGAGTCAACCAGAAGCCGGGGGTGAACCGCATGCCTCGTGGAGGATGGGAATGCAGAGCATTCCGATGCCAGCATCTGGGACCCAGGAACAGTTCAGCCAGCTCTCGTGCTGGGAGAGTGTTGGCACCCACCAGAGGTGGCATCTGACTGAGCAACTGAGCGATGGCAGTGGCCATGCCGCTACTCGCGATGAGAGTCGAGTCCAGGATGAGTCGGAGCGTGTGCCGGGGCTGAGGCCTGGCCACTTCCAAAGAGGGGGCAGGCAGTGGGGAGACCGGCCGTCTTGCTCTGAACATCACCAGGAGGGCTGCCACACCCAGAAGAGTCTTCCAGTAGAAGAGGCCACGGAAGAAGTTTAGGACAACAGCCCGGATCTGGACCACGCTGAAGTGGGTCAGGAAGCCATTGAGAATCTGGTCCATTGGGATGGCAGCCAGCAGCTCCTGCACCATGGTCTGCTGGTTCAGCTCTATCTGATCTGAGTCTTCTTCAATCTCTTCTTCGTACTGAGACTCATACTCAGACTCAGACACAAACTCAGACTCACACTCAGACTCACACTCAAACTCAGAGTCAGACTCGGAGGATGAGTCCCTTTGACTTGCCCTCATGGCCATAAGCAGCAGTGGGCGCAGATACCTTGCTCTGAAGCCCCTCTGGTTCCAACATCTGCGGTACAGTGCTTGGGTATCGTCCTCAGCTGGCATCTCCATAACGCCGAAATTGAAGTGTGAAAAGAAGAAGACCCAATGCCCGGGGAGAAGTACGGTGAGCCTGTCATTATTCAGAGAGGCTAGATCCTCTGTGTTGAGAAGGATCATGATGGGCTCCTCGGTGTTCTCCAGGTAGCGACACCACACCATGAAGGAAGCCCGGATTGGAAGGATCCTCATCTCCACTTGAGGGTACTCCACCTCCCTCCGCGAGAGGGGTCTTGAGTAGAAAGCGCAGGTAGCTTTTCTGCCAGTTTCATCATCAGTTTGGACCAGAGAGGCATGCATGAATGAGCCAATGATGCCCGTTTCTAAGTAGAATGGGTTGTGAGGTTTAGGGTGGTAGAGAACAGGCGCCCTGTGGAAAGCCCTCTTCAGGGAATCGAAGGCCTCCTGCTCCTCTTCTCCCCAGTAGTAGGGCTCTGAACTCAGCATCTGTCTCACCAGGGGCTCTGCAATGATGGAGAAATGCTCCACGAAGTGGCGGTAGGGATAGACTAGCTCAATCACACCTTGAAGACATCTCCTGGTTTCAGGGACAGGGCACCCCACGATGATGTTCAAGAGGTTCTTGCTCAGTTTCACCCCTTTGGGGGATATGGCGAAGCCCAGGATTTCTGCACTCTGGCGGTTGAACTGAGTTCTGTCCAGTGAGCAGTAGATGTTGTGGTACCGAAAACGGACCAGCACTTGGCGGACATGCTGGGAGTGTTCCTCTTGGCTCATGGAGTAGACTAGGACCTCCCTGCCATGGCATATCACAAACAGGCCTAGGATGTCTTTTAGGATTGCATGAACAATACTGTTACCTTCATCCGAGTATGAGCTTATTGTGTAGGGCCGGTAGCATCTCATCTGGTGAATTTCGAAGCCAAAGGATGCTCTCCATGTGTCTTCTGTGTGTACCACGCTGTATTTCATCTCACTTTCCCTAATTCCCAGCAGCTCCAGCTTTGTGAACCATGTAGCTCCATGTAACTGGTCAAACAGTTCCGGTATCATCTGTATGTAGTCTTGTCTGTCAGTCAGCATGTCATACAGTATCCAGTACTCCTCTTGCTGCCTGGCTTTTTCTTGCACACTGTCGCTTACAGGTTTCAAAGTCTCTTTGGCCCTACCATTGTGAAAGACGACGTTTTGATCACTGTCTCCAGCCTGCTGAAGCTCAGAGGGCTCTGATTCAGAAAGATCATCGGATCCGTCTGAGCTTGGCTGGTCGGAAGTCTCATCATCTGCCTCCCTCGGGTTAAACACGTCGGCCAGGTCTGAATATGTGTGTGGCAATCCGGGTAGTAGGCTCATGCTGTATTTCTCTAGTGCGATGCATGGTGGAGGTGGGTTTGAGCAATTCTTCAGGCAGTAGGGAGAGTGGAAGGTGCAACGTCCTCTCACCCAGTCAACTTCCGGTGCATGGGTTCGGAGCCACTTGAGGCCTAAGATGATGGAGAAGTTGGGCGAAGGTAAGATGTCAAATTCAATGTACTCATAGTGCTTCTGATGGACACAGGCCAGGGGCTCAGTACGCAGCCAGATGGGTTCATTGCCGACCAGAGAGCCATCCACACCTCGGATTGTCTGTGGATAAGGTTTCTCATAGAGTTCCACATAGTGTTCCTGGGCAAACCTCTCATCCATGTAGTTCCCTTCTGCTCCTGAGTCCACCAGGGCCTTCACTGCGACACTGTGGTAGGGGTTTACTCTCACCAGAAGCAGCAAGAAGATGTGGTCACGGTCAATGTCTGGGTGGAATTCATTGGGCAGCCAGCTGCTCACCCTCCACTTCTCTGGGGCAGGTGCATCCATCCAGGCTAGGCTTTTTGGGCGGGACTCAGGGGGCAGCCTGAGTAATGCCCTTCTCTCTGCCAGCTTCTCTTCAAGCTGCAGCACAAGCACAATCAGGTTGTTCAGGGAATCTGGCTGAGGAATCCGGAACAGATAACGCCTGATTTCTTCATTGAGCCCCTGGCAGAGGTGTGCCTGCAGGACTTCATCTGGCCAGCCCAAGGTGGGTATCAGACTCTGGAACTCATTGATGTAATCGGAGACACAGCGTTTGCCCTGCCTGATGTTGAGCATGGCGTCTTCTGCTACACGCAGTGTCTGCCGGTACTCAAACATTTCTGACATGGCCTCGAGGAAGGCTGAGTAGTTGTTTAGCAGGGGGCTCTTCTTTCTGATTAGGTTGTTGGCCCATTCTAGGGCTAGGTCAGTCAGGTGGTGGATGACAAACTTCACCCGCAGCTGGTCATTGTACAGTATGGTTGGATAGTTCTGCATGGTCATCTGGCAGAGCACAATGAACTCATGGTAGTCTCTGCGATCTCCAGAGAAGGGCCTGAGGGAGGGAAGGCGGTCTTCGTTCATGGCTTGCATCATGAGCCTTTCTGCCACTCTCTGTTGTTCTTTGAGGTCTTGCATTCGGAGGAACATCGAGATAACGGACCCCATCATGGCCACGACTCCTTCTGGAGAACTCCTGGACTGACCCTCCTCTTCAGAATCTTCATCTTCCTCCTCCTCCTCTTCTCCAAGGTCAGTATCATTTTGATCTGACTGGGTCTCCGATGAGGCCATTGTTTCATTCATACTGTAATCACTGAGTGGGTCTGATTCTTCCTGGTTTGAATAGTAGCTTGACTCCTGGACTGAACCATCGCTGGACTCCGGATTTGAATTTGACTCCTGAGTTGAGCTATAGCTTGACTCCTGGTTGGAAATATCACTTGAATCCTGGTTTGAGCTATAGCTTGACTTGTGATTTAAACTCTCACCCGACTCCTGTTTTGGACCATCACTACCCTCCTGGGTTGAATCATCACTTGAATCCGGATTTGAAGCGTCGCTAGTCTCGTGGTTAGAAATATCGCTAGACTCTTGGTTGGAAGCATAGCTTGACTCCTGGTTAGAATTATAACTTGACTCTTGGTTGGAAGCATAGCTTGACTCCTGGTTAGAATTATAACTTGACTCTTGGTTGGAAGCATAGCTTGACTCCTGGTTGGAACCAGAACTTGACTCTTGATTTGAAGCATAGCTTGACTCCTGGTTGGAACCATAACTTGACTCTTGGTTTGAAGCATAGCTTGACTCCTGGTTGGAACCAGAGCTCGACTCCTGGTTATAACCATTACTAGATTCCTGGTTAGAACCAGAGCTCGACTCCTGGTTAAAACCATCACTAGATTCCGGATTACAACCATCACTCGACTCCTGGTTCGAGCCATCGCTATTTTCTGGATGACAACCATCACTTGCCTCCTGGTACGAAGCATCGCTGGACTCTTGGTTCGAACCACAGCTCGACTCATGGTTTGAACCATTGTCAAACTCGTGGTTTGAACCATCGCTCGACTCCTGGTTCGGATCAACATTTGTCTTCTCCATGTCTTGCAATGGTTCAGTGGGTGGATTCTCTTTTTCTTCAAATGAGCCAGTGCCTGGTTCTTTGAGTAGATCAATGGGCAGCTCTTGCATTTCCTGGAGGGGGCCACTAGGTGGCTCCTCCTTTTCTTGGGCCAGGCCACTGTCTGAGCCCGCCTGTGCCTCTGCCTGCGCCCCGCTGCTGCCTGGTGCCTCTTCAACTGTGTTGGATGAGCCCTCGGAGGACTCCATTTGTTTTGATGATGGATTCTTAAGCTCCATCATCGTCTCAAATGAGTCTTCAGAGGGTTCTATCATGTCGTCGGTTGGAAGGGAGTGTGCTCTGAAGACTGGTAAGATTGAGGTGTGTGGTCAGAGACCGAGACTGTGGACACCAGAACCTAAAGACAGGGAAATAAGAGCAGGAGGAAAAGCAGCAATTTAGGGTCTTAAAATGTCACGGTCAGATTCTCAAGGACTAAGCAGATGCCCAAGTTATTAGAATCGGAGAGAAGACAGAAATTTTCTGCATTCACTGCAGCCTCCTCTTCTGGTCACTTGGGGCACCTCCAGGGGAAAGACTGCCATCCCTTGACCTGCCTTCCAGGCATAGTCTGACTGCCCCGCCTGCCTACTTCCTCTAGTGGAATGAAAAATTCACAGCCCATCAATTTTGTGGAGCAACTGCCCTGGAGGCAAGCAAGCACCTGGCAGGGCACACTTCTGGCCCATTTCCCCCTGGCACCCATGCCTGCTTAGTTTCCCTTTTCTCTAGTCACCCAAAAGTCATAAGGGTCACATCTCAATGCCACTCAAAGCCGCTGCTGGCAGGCTTGGTTGTCTAGATCCAGCCCAGTGTACTTGATTGGAGGCCTGAATCTGCAGGCAGATGCCCACTGTTTTAGAAACTTTGGGGAAAGAGGAGAAATCGGGCACTTGGCCACTATCCTGCCATTTGGGTCAACAGCCAAAAATAGCTCTTATTTCCTCCCCTAGACTCCAAGCTGAAATGAGTGGGAGAGAGCCATGGTTTTGGTTTTAATTTTTGTTCCCCATAAATTTTTATAAAATGCCTACTGTGTGCTGAAAGCTTGTACTTTTGTTGCATATGCAGGATTGGGGCAGTAGGGCAGCGGGTGTCTTTTTTTTTTTTTTCTTTCTTCAGTTTTGGTCTTTGTCCAGAGCCACGTTTTTCTCCAGCGCTGAGCTGAGCTGGAGCTTTCTAAACACCCTTCCCAGACTTTCTACAAAAACTATTCTCCCAGGGTTGCCCTGGTCTGCAGAGCTCCTGGAGCTTAAAACATCTGGCCTCAATTCGGCTCACACAAACATTTCTGCACGTCTCACGAATGCTATCTTTTCCTCCTGCTCAGGCAGGGCCAGGGTCGTCGTTCTAGAAATCACTCCCCTTTCTCTGTCACTGTTGATTTTGTCTGGTACAGGGGTATATCTAACAGAGGTATGAAGTTGGGTGAAAGGGGGGCCGGGGACCTTTTGAAATCTGATTGTTTGTAATTTTTGAAAATCTAGCCATGGAGGGTTTAAGGCACAGAAATTGAATGTAAATGGATGTATTGGTTTGCAAAACAAATTAAGCTCCTTATTCAATAGCTCAGCCATATAGCTATTGTCTTTATAAATTCAACACCTTGATACTTCCCAATTTTCTTTCTTTAAGGCCAGTGAGCTGACCTATCCAAAAACAAAAACATAAATACACACACACACACACACACACACACAGACACACACACACTCCATGTTGTCATTAGTGTAAGACACCCATTGGCCATCCTCCAAACCTTGCAGCAGGATTCGTTTGGATCTGCAGTTTCTCAGAATTAGACATACCCTTGTTAGCATGACACTTAAATTCGATCATGCAATCCCTCTGATTAAAGTCTCCCCCTGTTTATTTACTGTATGCAATATTAAATCCAAACCCTTTATATAAACATGTCTGACATGTAAACTTACCCCGAAAAAAAAAAAAAAAAACCAAACCATTTCTGTCTTAAACTGTAAGGCTTTAGCGTGGTGCACAGGCAGGGCTTGTCATTCCTAGGGTTAGAGACCCCAGTTCCTAAGCTTGCTCTATAGATAATCATCTTAGAAACATACATCTATTATTCCATAAATCAACTTATTTCCTCTTTAGAAAAAAATCCGCTATTATTTAAATGCAAAATTTGACTAATTCCTCCACAAGTTCATTTGTTGGACATAAAAATCTCAGCAGGTCTCCACTTAAAAATTGCTCATGGTTTCAATTTTAAATGATACCAGTTCTTAATCAAATGTCTATACTTAAATTATTATTAAGAAATTTGATCACGTAAGGGATTAAATATTTCTGCTTTCCAGCCTTCAACCAAAAATCTCTTGTTTTAAAAATTTTATTATGCCTGGATATCAGAATAAGCTTTTAGTGCAATTAAACCATTTTTATCTTATGATTTTTCTACTTAACGCACGTGCAAACATGCGTGCGTGCACACACACACACACACACACACACACACACACACACACACTTCTTTTCTGCATTATGAAGTTCCAGTTGCTTAGCATAAATTATTGTATAACCATGTGATTTAATCAACATAATCAATACAAAAATCCACAGTTTCACAAGCCGCTCTAGAAATCTCTGACAGCCTTCCTTCCAAAGCTGTTACACAGTAATAAATTCACGCTTATAGCAACACGCCTGCACATGCCTAGTCTTCTGCTTACCGCCTATGAGACCACGTCTTAAACTGGGATCATAAAGCCATACATTTCTCAGCAGACTGAGCCTATCCAACGTACAAAGTTCATGATATCACTCTCCTAAAATCCCATCGTGGCGGGCATCCAAATTCCTCAGCGTGGCATGATAGGGGCTGCCTCGCATTCCTCAACACCGTCTCAAACATGACATGCTCTGTAAATGTCATACAACCTCTCAGCCCCATCTGTAGGGAATCCCACTCCTCAGCACCAAGAACTCACTGGATCCCCCTGTACTGAGGAGCCAGTAGACACTCACCCATGTATTAAAAAGCTCATCAAATCCACACAACTTAGCATAAAACACGCTTTAAAATCAACAAATTCCCTGGGAGACAAAACTCTTCGCCATTTCACTCCTTAAAATTCACCCTTGGCCGAACTCCAAGCGCCCCGCAGTCCCCCATGCAAAAGGATCAAAAATGATATCTCACCCCCTCACTCAGGATGCAAACGGTGCCTTGAATGTGCACGTGTGTCACATCTCCTAAATATATTACAGTGTCCACTCCCTTCTCTGCTGAATTCACAAGCTGTAAGGCGTCACTCCCAGATTTAAGACGTTGCAAAGTTTCTATGTACCATGAAGCTCTGAATTCTCAACAGACAGTATGATATCTTATCATATCATAGACAAAAAAAAAAAAAAAAAAAAAAAAAAAAAAACCAACAAATCTTCTCTCATCACACTTTGAAGCCGTTTATTGGCTTAAGTCCAACCTTATTCAAGTGATATTATAACCTGATACGTCATCTCTTGGAATAAAATTCGTACGTCTTAGCACAGTTCATTAAATCTGAGCTTATAACCCCACCTCAAAAAGGCAGCAATGTCTCTTAATTGTGCAGGACATAAAATGTCTAGATTCTTGGCGTGCAGTGAGAATTTGATTTCATAACCGAGCTATGTTATATCTATCAAACGCAGAACATTCACCATGTCACTCTGTTAGAAATGGATAAATCAAGTTTTTAAGCATGTGCAAAAACCTCATCACATCTGAGCCTCTAAATAAATTCCAAACTTCTCTGAATAGTCCCCAACTCGGCCATGTAACTTCTCTAATTAAAACCTTTCCTCATTGTCAGCATTAATCATATCTCCTTGGCATGCCCTGAGAGTCAAACTTTGGCATTCTCTCAATATATAAAGTCAGAGTGTTCGGGCACAATCTTAAATGTGTGCCTGTTAGCTTTCCTATTTATGATTTCTGGTGTTTCTTGTTGCTTGTAATAAAAAAGTCCAAAGCTGTTAGCCATAAAATATGTTTTATCATTCCTTCTACAAGCTTATCTTCCCACAAGCAAACAATCTCACCATTAAGTTTTTTTTTTTTTTTAAAGTCTTTTGGCCGTAGCCCAAAGCCTTTAGAGTGATAGAAATTTTTGATTTCTCAAAATAAAGTCCAGATATCCATCCTAGAAACACAAATTGATTCACAAAACTCCCGCTTAACAACTTTTCATGCATTTCCAGTAACACTCCAACATCCCACCGTCTTTGTGTGACACTGTTAAATAAATGTGTTATTTAACCCCTGCATTCTAGACTTTCCCAACTTCCAAACTTTTACTGCCCATGACATAAAACCCAAGTGCTTGAGAGATAGATGGAGAACCTCCAAAGAGTGTATCCCGTTGAATAAATTTAGGTGGCTCCCTGCTGTTGAAGTTTGAGAGCTTAAATTGTTTTGCATATAAATTTTAACTTGTTTCTCCACAGGTGCGCCTCTCTAAAGAATGTAAAGCTAATCTTTGTAATGTAAAGCTAATGATTGTGATGTGTTTTTTTTTCTTAAATCTTTGTATTTTTTAGCCTCAAAGACCCAACAGTCTGTTTTTGTTCTTCTCTTTTGGTTTAGGAATCCTACGTGGACCCCAAAGAATTTGAGACCCTACCACCACATAGCCCACCAGCATCCAGGAGGCAAACACCATGCTGTTTACCACCATGAAGCCCACCAGCAGCCAGGAGACAAACACCACATCTTGGACATTAAGGCTCTGCTGAGGGTAAGAGCCTCCTTCTAAAAAGAGGAAATAACTAGGTGGCCTGCCTCCTGGATCTGCTTCTCTGGGTGGACTTGGGGCATGTCAGAATTCTGTCCTTCTCTCTATTGTCTTTTGATAACCTAGGCTTCACCTGCCTCCTGCTCTCCACTAACCCACCCTGCTTGCCTCTCAGTTATGGTGACAGAACACTTCTGCATCTCTCGGATGCATCTCGATGTGTGTTCTCCACACTTACATAATGCCTTTGATTTGAAAATTCCTATCAAGATCTAAACCTAGCGCTTAGGCTTGGAGGGTACCCTTAGGGTCCTTGTCAGACTCTCTGCCCCACAACGTTGAAGACAGACACCCCAGTCTCACCACAGTTAGCGCCTGAGAGGCTCTTGTCAGGTCAGCTCCTTGCTTGCCTCTGAGCAAGTGGCCCATGGGGTCAGGGCTGTCACGGAGCATCTATGAAGGGTTCAGTGAGGGGGGGGGGGGCGGGGGGGGGCAAATCCCTCAGCGAATACCTTTCCCTGTACAGTAAAGGAAATCTGATTTTAAAAATAGAGCCTGGAAGAGGATATGAGATGATATTTAGGAGCAGAGTTGTGTGTTCAGCATGGGCTGGGGGGCGGGGGGGAGCAGGATGGAATTAGGGGAAAGGTGAGGACAGAGGAGGAGGACAGGAGGCCCCCAAGAGCTCAGGAGGACAGCGAAGACACGTAGAGAAGCTAAGGGCAGCCATGGCTCTCAAAGACCTACTTTGCCATACCTGGGGTCTTAGCTGCAGGACGAAGACCCCAGTTATTTTGGATTTCTTACAAGAGCCACTCAGTGGAGTCTTAAGTGTCATTTAAGCCTTCAGGCCTTAAGAACTAAGTCTCCTTAGAATAGAGACATTTCTGTCATTGAGGCACTGCCCTGGCGTTTTGGTGGCATGGATGAGCACAGAGCAGTAGAACGGGAGTGGGCAAGGACTATTAGGGATACAGATTATGTTATTTACTTATTTCGAGTTTCGCAAATGTCAGGGTCCAGATGTGCCCTTGGTGGGTGGAGCCCTAGGGTCCTTGGTTATCCTGGAGTAGAAGAGTGTTTTGATCCCTCTTCGTATTGTTGGGTGGGCAAAACCGTACCCTCAGCAGGGCTTCCTAAAAGCCCAAACAAAAAACTCAGATCAAATGCCACTGGGCTACCCAAAATTTCTACCCACTTCACCTTGGCTTGGGCATCTGAGATGCAAGAGCCTTCACTTTTCTGCTCAGGGATACAAATCCTCTCTTATCAGGCCTTCATCCCCATGATGGGACAGCTAAGTTTTTTTTTTTTTTTTTTTTTTGTTTGTTTGTTTGTAAAGTGGAATCCAATGACTCAGTATAAAGAATGAATCAAAGCGAGTATATGGAAGGCTCCGGGTAGGAAGCCTCTATTGGCAGACCCTCAGCCTGTGTGTCCACAGGCAGGGCTGTGCCCTTGACCCAGCTGCACCGTGTCCTGGTCCATCCATGTTTAACTGACAGCTTGGGGAGGTGGGAGTCAGCTGGGTCACTCTCCCAGAATAACTGTGGAGGGGGTGAGTGTGCCACTAAGGGAGGGGCTGTGGGGCCATACAGGAGCACACCCTTCCTTCTTCTTTGGGCTGCCCAGTGGCAGAACCAATCAGCTGCTCTTGAGCCTAAACTTTCCTTTCAAGGCATGTGAGCAGAGACCAGCCTTGGACAGACATGGAGCCTGCGCAGCTGCTTTCCCCGCTGGGGCCTTGACTTTGCACATGACCTTCTTTTCGGGCCCCTCAGTTTCCCTTTTGGCTTTCTTACTTTTCTTCTGGAGTGTCTGAGTGGCACTTGTGGCTCCCCAGACCATGGGAGCAACGGCCTGGCCTGAGGGAGCGGGTTGAGCTTAGGAACTCTCTTCATTCTAAAAGCCGCACTTAGAAATTCGGGTCCTACATCCGTTTACATCAACATCTTCTGATCTAAGCAATGATGGAAAAGCGTAGGTTGGCTTTTCCTGGCACCTGCCTTGAGTCTACAGCTCCTGCCTGGTACTCTGTTGCCAACTTGGTCACACCTTGATGGCTGCAGGCACAGAGCTGAGTACGTTGGATCTTAGAGGTGGTGACTTCAAGGCAGGAAGAGCTCATCCTAAGGGTTGTGAGAGGTACAGCTAAGGGCCTGGGATAGAGGTTGGCTAGCCCTATAACCCTCTGCTCATTTAGAATGGGAAGGAGGTATTCCCTTTGTAAACTGTGGGGAAAAAAAAGATGTAGGAGTCTGGCCCGTTCCTGTTGTTAGACGTTATCTGATAATTGCTTTAAAGAACACGCACTTTAGTGGCAGGGCTCGAGATTCAGAAAGCATTGCACATGTGCACATCAACTTCAGCTTTTCATTAGTGCCACGAGGGTGCAAGCTCTGCACTGAAAGAGAGTCCACTAGAACCAGAGGGTGGACCTGCCCTCCAAGACCCTGGTTTATCATCCACTTTATCCATTACAAACAATGCTTCTGACTATCCTGTAGAGGATAGGGGAAGGCCATGCATAGGACCTAAGGCATCCAGTCACATCAGGACCCCTTATACCACAGACAGGACTAACTAGAATGTCCCAATCATAATGAAATCTGCCCAACACTGATTTCCTAGCCTCTAATGTCATGGTTGGAGGGTTTCCTTACTACTTTGCAGAATTAAACTGTTATTTGGAAGCCTCAGTGCTAATTTTCTGCACCCAGGAAGGCTGAGGTTTGGGGGGGGCAGTGCTGAGCTCTGAGCCAAGTTCCTGCCCCCTGGTAGATGACATAGGCAGAAACAGGTACCCAAAGAGGGATCAAGCAGTTGCCATTTGTGGACCTGGAGGGCCTCGCAGCCAAAGGATGCCTTCATTCCATGTTGTTGATGTAGCCAGTCTCGTGGTCTGACAGGCAGCCAGACATAGAAGTGGGGGGCCTTAGTGTCTGCCTCCATCGACCCAAAAGGCTCGTGCTGTCATTCCCAAGTCATTTTGGCTTATATGGTGTCAGCAAAGGGACAGGATGGGATAAGACAGCTGGTCGAGGCTCCACTAATTATAACTGCTCAAGTATTTGAACAGTGACGGTATTTAGTACCCCAGTACATGCCCAAACTAACCCTTAACCTTTAGTCCAGAGCATGGCCATACCCTCTCCACTATCAGGTAACCCCTTCTCCCCTGGGCACAGGCCAGCATGGGACCTGTACCCCTGCCTACCTTGGCTGCAAGTGTCCAAGTGGATCTCCTGTGGTTCTGCTGGATTCTCTCCTCAGGAAAGCTGTTGGATAAATAAATTTTCTTAGTTATGGAAGTCCCATTCAGTTGGAACTCCCCAGTTTTCCCCCTACCCACCTAGTCCCCAAAACAGGATTCATGTGTTGAGACATCTCTGCCCTTCTACATATTTCCCTTGTACCAGGCATGACTGGTGAAAAATCATACGCTTAAATTCTTTTGTAATCATTCCTTAGGATAATACCTGTAGTTGTCACTTGTTACAATTCCCACACTGGAGAAGAGGACTGTGAGGCTTGTGGTCATTTACCTACCTTGTGTGGCCCTTACAGTTTCATTGAAGACCAAGCAAAAGCTTTCTGCATTAAGATGGATCCTCACCAAGCCCTCTGTTCATAGAGGATCTCTTTAAGTTTTCCAGCAACAAGTAGATATACATTTGATATGAGTTTGGCACCCCAGTATCTTTTCCCTATGACCTTCCCTGCTAGGGGCAACTGTTGAACTATTTCTCAGATGGTCCCTTCTTTTTTTCTTGCTCAAAACAGTTCATAGTGACCTCTTAGATCCTGGTATCTGTCAGCAATTTTTGCCTTACCCTCATTTATTTCAAGCACACAGTAGGTCTACTGGTAGCAATGAGGCTTGGGCCAAGGGCTCAGGGAGGCAGGTGACTTTCTGACTCTCACTCTTAGTGAGTGATTTCTCTTCTCCTTCTTCTAGGTAGCCCAGAGATAAAATGGCTGCTTTCTCTCAGGAAGGGAGCAGATGCATGGAGCAGGATCACAGAAAAAGGTCTGTGGGATGCTCTCTTATCTGCTAAAATGTTAATTTAGAGAACCTGCAAATTTGTAGACTTTTTTTTTTTCAGAATGGATCTAACTGGAACTCTTCATTTTGCAGGTAGTGCTCACTGCCCCTTAGGGGGCAGGGGGCTAGCGATTCCTGCAGGAGCCCTGACCCCTTCCAGGGTGAGCCATCCTAAGTGACTGCCCATGAATGCCCTGCCAAGCAGGTAAGCACTTAAGAGGGTCATGCAGCCCTAACAAGCTACCCCTGTCTCTCAGTGTGTAACCAAGAGAGGCTTAGTTATCTGCAGAGAGGACAGCTGACCCTTGTAATGCCCTAGATGGGGGCTATTGCCATAGGGAGAAAGGAATAATCCCCTTTTAGGAGGTAGCAGACCTTAGAACCCTGACTGCAAATACTAACCCCCTCTGTAAGATCTGGGAAGTTATGCCCAAGTCTATCTGAAACAGAACAAGAGAGATAATACCTGGTAGTGGCCCGAGAGTCCTTGCCCCTTGCAAAGGTAGCTCATAGAGAATCCTCTGGACCCTTTTATAGGCCCTTCTCGTTATTTTGGAATTCAGAGGAAAACACAGGAAAAGAGCCAAACAGGAAAGCTGTGATGGGAAAGTTGCCCCCTCCCTGCCCCCCCCACCCATCCAGCTTGGGTGGTGTTTTCCTGAGGCAACTTTAGCTTTTTTATGATCTTGTCTTTAAGCTCTTTCCACCTGGAAGTAACCCTGAACTGCAGGACAAGATTAGGGAGGCTCCTTCTGAATATTGATTTTTTTTTAATTTTTAATTATTTAAATTATATATATGTGTGTGTCATAAAAATACTTAGCATTTGTGAAACCCTTGCCTGTTACCACAAGGTATTCACAGGTACAGAGCCCACTCCACAACTTATATGGATTAAATAGCTGAATCTTAAGTGATTATGAATCGGCTATAAAGGCAGAGAACACTGCTTAATGCATCTCGGGTTTTTTTCTTCCCTGCCTAAAGTCATGGCACAAAACTGGTCTGCATTTACTCCGAGGAGACAGTTACCCAGGAAATAAAAACAGCAGCTTTGCAAGGGCAGACAAAGGTGGATAAGCCTCCAGACTGGGGAGTTTAGAAAGGGTTAATTTTTTTTTGTTCTGAGGGTCTCTGAGCATCAAGTGCTTCTCTGAAGATGTGGGTGTGATCGTATTATCTTTGTCACACACTCAGCCCTATGCGCATTCTGAGATCCTGACAGCCTGTGACAGCTGCAGGGGGCCCTCACTAGCAGGTCTGAAGCTCAGTATGCAAGTGAGACTCGGGGTGCCTTGGAGAGAGACGGGGGTCTTCGGAGGAGTTCGGGTGCCATGCACTACCAAGATGATTTAGTGATGCTGATGGCGGGGTACTCTCGGGGTTAGACTCTGAAGGGACATAGTAATGGTGTGTGTGCATTGCTCAAGAGTCAAACTGTCAGGGCACGTAGTCAGGCCCCGGCTCTTTGCCAGCAAGCAGGCTCCACAGTTGACAAATGCGGCTGCTGTGTCTATTTCTCTGGAGGACTGTGTCCCCTTTGCCAGCATCTATCTCAAGTCACATTCCCCTGCAGTTTCCATTCCATACAGCTAATCCCCTAGAACACGGGCCAGCGCATTAGCTTTCTGAGACTCTTAAGGACCAAAGAGGAAAATGCTCCCCCATGGGTACACTGCAGACACCGCGGGCAGGATTGGGAGTGAAATCATAGCCTTAGGTTCACACCTGCTGGCTACATGTCACTGACAGGCTGCGAAGGGTTTCAGAGCAGAAGCACGTTTAATAAAAATTAAAAAAAAAAAAAAAGGAAGAGAAAAAAATAAATCTTCAGCGGGTTTGTGTTCAGAACTTGCATTGTGCACCTATAACTTACCTGTAGGTTGTTAGCTAAATTACTCCTTGCATTTTTGTTCATTTGTAAAAACCTCCAAAAGAATAAACAAATAAACCAAAAAAAAAAAAAAAAAAAGCCACAAAAAATATCCACCCTGACAAATATTTATTGTAATTGTTACATCAAATGCACTTCTAATTAATTTGGTGGTTGGTAAAAATCTAAGTGCTTATAGCATTTAGCCCCTCCCTGGACCGTGGGCATCTCTTCAATTCCTCTGCTGTAGTCCTACTGGGATTCTGCTTTTGTCTATATATTTGCAAATGTCTAAATATCCGACTTTGTTTCATTCCTATAGAGGCTATTTCAGGGGTAGTGTTCGTCCCTTAGCATTTTGTATCAGCCCGTTTTCCTCCCTCCAGAATGGGCTTGGCAATATCAAAGATCCATGGCCTTTCTGATGACACCCAGCACCTCGGATTCCATATACAGCGAAGTTAATTTAAACATCTTACTGCCGCCCCGAAATCTGGGGTCCTTTATCCTGGCAGGTGTAAGTAATTGCTGAGTGCTTTGGCTCTGGAGAGAGCTCAGGAGTCCTTGCGACATTATTACAAATGAATATATGAATGCATACATTAGCAGAATAAAAGGCAATGTGCCTCAGACCAGTGATGGGAAACTGTCTTGGAACAAAAGAACATGATTAAATCTGATCCCTTGTAAAATGCAGAGGTCCATTAAAAGACAATAGGTTTGCGTATTTCCCTCTTTTTAAGAGCTGTTTAATATTCCGGTGTACGTATGCAACACCCTGGTCTGTTACTGAAAATCCCAGCTGTGCTGTTCCCTTCCCGGAGAATGCGTGCAGATGGAGGGCTGGTCAACATCTGACCCATCAGGGCAGGTCATGGGTTCCTGTTTGTTCATCATAGTGTTTAAAATAAAACCATGAATACACCAATAAAATTGACATCTACGTGGATCCGCAAGAGGACACGACACACACCCAGATTTTAATTAATCTGATTCAGCTCAACTGATAGCCGATTTAAAAAGACCTAAGCTCTTTTCATTTTGGGCCGTTGCTGATAGCACCACAGAGAACAGTCGGGGAGCTAAGCTGGGGGACCACATATCTGACTGTTTACCCCAGCCCTCTAACGGTGGGATAGCTGAGTAAACGGCTTGCACAGATTTATTTTCATTGAACGATCTTTGTAAAATACCATTTTGTTACCGTCTGGCTTTCTGATCCTGTAGCTGACTTCCCAGAGCTTTCTGAATGTAGTCCAAGGGGAGAGGAAAAAGGGAAAGGAAAAAAGCCTCATAAAGAAGTCCTTTGAGCATGTGCCTCGCCGACTTGTACCTTCCTGAAGTTCCCCCATCCTACCACTTTTCTCCACGGGACACATTTTGCTTATGCTGATGACTAGGCTTAATACCCATCTCCTGATAGTACCCCCTCAGTTAGACATGTGCCCCACCCTATGTCCAAAATTTCCCAGACTGTGGTCTGAAACTGTGATGCCTTGACCATAGGATTTCCTATTCTAAGGCTTTACCCCCTCTCAGCCCCTCTTTAATTAACAAAGCTGATCAGAGGTTAATCATCTTCTTCTCTGGCCCCTTCCAGAAGACCCTATTGTGTTTCCAGAGACTGACTTCGGAGACCCTCCTTTAGGCAGAGGGCCACATCGCCTACTGCATGGTGCTGGTGAGTCTGCATAGCGCCGCAATACTGCACACAGATTGCTACACTCCTGTGCACACACATGTGCACACACACACACAGGGACCTCATAGTCATGATGAATTTTACACTGTAACTATAATATCTCAGCTTCCTCCTTGCCCTCTGGTCCCAGGATGTAGGACTAGGAAGAGCAGTTGATGGCTTCAGTGACAAATCGGCTCTAAAATATGCAGGGCTCAGAGTGGACTCGTGTGCCTTTGACTCAGCCTGGTCTCTAGGTCAGATGATGTGACCTGTGTGTGTGGGGTGAGATGGCATTGGTGTGGGACTCGGCTTGTGAATCTTAAGTACCCATGCTAGCGCTGTGTGTCCTTGGCTAGCCCAGGAGTGTCTCTGTGCTTTGGTTCCTTCCTTTCATTTTTCTTTAAAAATCCATGATCTCTCTCACACAGGCCCATTGAGATGTCACTGAGAAAAAAAAAATTCATATAAAATCATCTGGCACTGGAACACATGTAGGGTACCAAATAAAAATCCCAAGCTTGCCCAGCCCAGCCCAGCCCAGCCCAGCCCAGCCCAGCCCAGCCCAGTACAGCACAGCACAGTACAGCGCTCAGCCCAGCGCAGCACAGTGCTCAGCTCAGCGCAGCCTGGTACCTCCCATACCCTCCCTCTTCAAAGGCAGCTCTGCTGTTTCAGACACCGACGCAAAAAAAAAAAAAAAGCCTCCAGAATGTATAAAGCCCCCTGGCTCCCCCGCCCAACTCCCTGGCCCCTGATAGACCCTCCCAAGAAACCCCTGTTTTTTCTCAAACATCTGGGGTCAGTACAGCTGACCCCTACTGCTTTTAATTGGGGTCTCCTGTAGTTTGGTAGGGAGCGTATCTCATTTTCATATAAATAAATAGAAAGAAAACAGATTGCTCACAGGCAGCGTTTAGAGACTCTTATGTCACCACCTTCAGCAAGAATGACTCCAGAGAAATAGTGGGGGTGGTCGCCAGATGATACCCCAGGAAGCGTAGCTTCTCAGTGGCTTAGAAAAGCCTGGCCCCTCACTCTCTGAGCTTTCTGTGTGCTGTGCGTTGAGGAAGTGCAACTTGCCGCCGCCCCTTACACGGAGGGGACCCTCCTTGATTGCCTGCACGGAGGCGCCTCTCTTCAGTGTTTTCTTTCTTCACTGGTCAGGCAGATGGTTCCTCTGTGCGTGACCCTGCTTTTCACAGAAACCCATTTCTCAACTCCCCCAAGCCTGTATTTCATCCCTGTGCCTTGAGTAACAGGAGGGATGAGCGGTGGGGTTTCCCTTCCCTACCCAGCAGGGGCTAAAAGGCTTGCTGCCCTGTGACCCCAGCTCCTGGGCTAAACTTTGGGTGACTTTTTAAATTCTTAGGGAATCACTTTTGAGCCCTGCCAGGGTCTTTAGTCACCTTTAACTAGACATATTTATTCACCAACCTGTGAGTGAGCCGACGCACTTTTGTGTGCACGCATGCACACGTGCACGCTGGGCCCCCAGGACCCTCTCCCCATATAAAACAGCCAGGCCAGTGACCTGTGTGAATATCACATCGTCAAATGTCAAATGTCCACATCCAGAGCTGTCTACAAATCCTTTAATCATGAAACAACACAATAGCACCACCAATAAAACAACCCAGCATTAAAGCTCTGGGGGTACAGACTTCCTCCCCAGGTCTTGCAACCTTAACATAGAAGCAGCCAGGAAGTCTGTGTGGACACTGACTCTCTAACCTGCAACACGATGCTGCCCCCGCTTGGCGGGTCAGAGCAGCTGAACGACCTTGAGGCCCCCAGATCAGGCTGTCAGGAACTGGTCAGTGCGTCAGCAGAACCTAGGCAAACTCATCTCAAACAATGCTTTCATTTTTGCATTCCTTTTTCTGCTGTTTTTGAGATATATTTCTCCTTTGGGTTGTGTCCCACTCAGGTTTAGTCAGGACAGGTCATCCTAATTATTTCACAGACAAGAAATCTAGCCACCCTTGGAGCTGTCCCATGAATATACACACTCACACATAACACACACACACACACACACACACACACACACACACACACTGAGTACAAACACTAGGAGTCATGACAGCCGTTTCCCACAGAAACTACACAGCACAGGTGTGTCTGGCTCAGAGGTACATCAGCTAAAAGCCCCAACCACCCATAACCCCTGGTGAAACCCCCATTAATAAACCTAAATAAACTAGCATCACAGGCTACAAACATCAGTATCCAGATTCCTTAATTCCACCCCTTGGTAGGATGCTTTCCCAAGCCCCCAGCCTATTCAGGTCATGGTGCAGCAGCCATCTAACTCTGTGGCTAGGTAACCTCCAGAAAAGCAGCCTGCTTTTCCTATGACCAGTTGATGCCTCAACCAGACATACCCCCCCCTTTCTAAGCCCCCCACCCACTTTACCCGACTGCTGCCTTACCGATTACCCAGGTTAGTACTGCTGGACCTGAAATCAGGCAGAGAAGGCTCTTGACCACTCCAAGTGGTCCTCCCTTAAGGATTTGGACAGCTCCCACCAACCCCCCCACTTTTCCCAAACACTCACCCCCGGTCACAGTACTTCTCCCTCCGTGCCTCAGTGGTACTATTACGCCACCTATCAGGGTGCCATTGCCATTTAACCCCTGGTGAGGTCACGGCAAAGGTCACCTATCCTTGTCCTTACCCCAGCTAGGTCCTCTCCAGCCAGCCCCACTTGTTTGCTCTGGACCTGGAACCGTGGGTGCTTCGCAAAAGCCTGTCCCTTTGGGCTGCCAGTCAGCTAAAGAAACCTGCTGCAGCCTCCCCAACACGTACCGGCCTGCCTCTGTGCTCGGGTGCCTCCAGTAACAGAGAGCTCCCTCTCCTCAGCAGCCTGCTTGGGGGCTCGCGGATGGAGATGCTCCTCTCAGCCCTCCCCTGTTTTGCATCAGCCTCCGCAGCTCCACAGCAGCCTGCTTATGCCTCGGCCCTCAGGTCTTTATAGGAGGCAAGCTCTCTCTCTCTCTTCAGGGTCCTCTCTGTGCTGTCGTCAAAGCTCCCTCCCACCCTGAGAGCCAATTTGGGGCCTCTACACCTGTCTGGGGGTTCCTCTCCTTTTCTCCTCTGCAATTGGTGACTGAGCCTTTTGCCCTGCTGTTCTTCTAGTAGCCCAGGGGAGGGCGTGGTGCTCCCCTCAGGGGAGGGGGGCAGCTGCTCTGTCTTTTGACGTCAATCAGCTCTGAGACCCCCCCTTCTCTCTCTGCCTCTCTCTCTCTCTCTCTCTCTCTCTCCCTCTCTCCATCTCTCTCCCTCTCTCTCCCTCTCTCTCTCCCTCTCTCCCTCGGCCCCTTCACCAGTTGCTAGGGAGAAGCCTCTGAATGCAAAGCCCCCTGCCTTTTTCTTTTTCCCCTGACTGAGCAGTGGCTGCCTGGCCAGCTCCGTTTGACCTGCAGAAGAGGGAGCGTCAGGAGCAGCTGCAGCAGAACCAGGGGGCTCTCAAGCTGCACAGCTAAGCTTGACTCTCCCTCTGTAGCCGTGAGGCCACACAATTCCCTCTAGTTTTCAGAGTCTCAGGCTTTCCCCTGTGAAATGGAGATGAGAGTTTTTCTCTCACCAGCTTGAAGTGAGGTCTAAAGCAGATGAGAGTAGCTTAGCCTCCACCAGACACTTCACAAATGCTTGTGTAGTCCTCAGTGGGATCCAGGAGGAGGGCGAAATGTAACAAGTGTCATAAGAGAGAAAACAGTCTGGCCTTTCAAGCCCCCTGTTCTATACACGCTGCAGCATCTCCTGGCAGAGGCCCCTCTCTGCAGGCTTAATCACACAAATCAAGCCAGCCCGGAGGCAGCTCTTAGCCTGGGGAACTCATGGGAGATGGGAGATGGGGCAGGCAGCAGAAAGCCCTGCAGAGCCCACATCTGCATTTACTAGCGTTTGCATGGTTTATAACATCATTCGGGGAAAACAGAGAGATAGAGTGAGAGAGAGAATTCCCTCCCTGTCTCTCCCTCAAAGTGACAGCTAAGACAGGGAGGTTTTAGAAGGCAGGGCAGCATGCTTAGGGCATGACTTAACCTGTAGGCAAAGGCTTACTCTCCACTCATTCACACAATCAGACATCCCAACACTTTTACCTCCTAGGTTTCTAGGGTGAGGTTAGGGTTAAAATGATGATGTCAGTTGGCCGGTCGGCCGATCGCTCGGTCTGTCAGTCAGTCGGTCGGTCGATCGGTCGGTCGGTCAGTCGGCTTCCTGTCTTCAAACTGCAATCATTTTTTTTTTTTTTTATGAGAAAACAAACAGGAAATACTTTGCCACACACCAATGCAATTTAGGGTGGGTGATGGCAGTTGGGATTTATGTCACCTTGGAAGAAGCCCTAAGCTGGGTGGGCTGTCTGTCCAGAACTCCCATGGGAAATTTCATAGAGAGGAGGAGTCTCATATATCTACATTGGGATGGTGAAGAAGCCATGGCACAGAAAGGCAAAGAAGTCCAATACTCACCGTCTCTCAGCTGGTGTGAGGTTGGGCCAGGATGAAACCCAAGGCTCTCCGAGGCTCCCCACCACACCCTGCTGCTGAAGACTGTCTAGCAAGGCTGTGCCGAGTGCTGGAGCCACGATATGGGTGGGCAAAGGATGGACTGACTAGTTATAAGCACCTCACAGCAGTGCTTGAGATCTCAGCTATTTCATGGCCCAATACCTTTGAAGGGCAGGGTTCAAATTAGGGGTAGGCACCTAATAAGCAGAGGCTTGTGAAAAAGACATTATTAACCTGATGCAGAGAGGGCCCTGCTCATCTGCAATCAAAATATAAATGGGGATAGTGGGGGGCTAGGGTCTGTGTATGTGGACAGCAAGCTGGGGAGCTCAGAATTTTCCAGGGCTCTGGTGAGCTTCCCAATGAAAAATGACAGCTCTGAGTGGCTGGGGCTTAAAGCTGAGAACAGAGACCTCCTAAGGCAGCCCCCTCATATGAGGGTTGTGCCCTATTCTTACCCCTTTATGATGGGGGGACCCCAAACCCCCTTCTCAGACACACACGTATACCCTGAGCTTTCTCTCATCTCAAATAGCCATTTGTGAGAGAGTAATGGAACCCAAGCCTTCTGAGTGACAATTCCATCCCTGTGTGACAGAGAGGGGAAACCAAGCAGCATTCAAAGAGACTTCCCACTCCTACAAACTTTCCTGGTTATTGCTATCTGTGGTTGCAAGACACCTGTCTGCTTGTCAGAGTTGTATTCAACAGGAGAACTCAGGCAGCTTCCCTTCCTCCAGAGGGAGATGTGGAAGGGGAGAGTGGAGGGGAGAGGGGACTCTGAGAAAGAAGCAGAAAGCAGACTTCTGCATCGGATAGAAGTTGGGTCACTTAAGATTTGTGCCAACTCACAGTGCGGTGGAAATGCTCTGAAATCTTCAAACAGCAGCCAAGAGTCTGTGGCGCCCCCAAGTGCCACAAGGGGGCTGCCTGGGCTATAGTTTGTGTTCCCAAATGAGGAGGGGGGAGGCATGAAGCGGGACCTACGCTTTGCCTTTCTGCAGCAGCGCTTTTAATTGCAGCAGATGCAGAGCACGCAGGCAGGCGGCGGGCGGGGGGCGGCAGTGTCCCGGGGTGGCTTCAGGCTGTACCTCTCCTGCAGAGGCTGTGCTGCAATGCAGCAAGGAGCTGCGGCGGGCGAGCGGCTGAGGGTCGGAGCTGTCCGGTGTCTGCTTCCCAGAGTGAGGAATGAAAGATGAAGGAGAGGGCTTGCAGGCAGTGCGAAGTGGCCAGGCGCCCAGGAAACCCAAAGGGAAGAGTGAAGATGAGGCCACAGCCTGTGGCTTTTGCAGGAAGGCCAGAAAAGTGTGGGCTCTGGGAAACGGTGGAGAGTCTTAAAGGGGTTAGTGGACCAGGAGGTCTTGGGGTCTCAAGGTGAGTCAGTTTGCTGTCTTATGACTGAGCGCAAATTGAGGGGGGCTGAGAGCAGCTGAGGCGGGCTGCAAAGAGCTTTAGGGGGGAAGGCATTAATTCTTTTCTTTCCACTTAGGCTTAATTAAAAGAAAGAAAGAAAGAAAGAAAGAAAGAAAGAAAAAAAAAAACCAAACAAAACGAAAACTAGATAGTGTGGCTGAGCTGGTTACTCGATGTGTGTGACAGGTGACCGTGCTGTTCTCTTAACTAAATTGGCACAGTGTCCCAGCAGGAAGACCCACAGGCTGCTGGTTCTGCCTTAGGGAGAGATGCTGTGGGGTCTTTTCAGCCAGGGAGAGAGGCTGCCTGTGCTGGAAAACCATCGGGGGGGGGGGTCAATGGTGTGCATCTGGTGGGTGTCTGGTTCTGGGGTGCCCCCCGACACTTTCTCTTCAGCCCACCTAATTTGCAGGGAGTGCTTCTTCAGTCCCCACGCCACCAGCCTCAGGATGCTGTGCTTCACTTACCTTGGTCCCCAAGCCTCCTCTGAGCTGTTAAATGTCTCCCTAGACCCCATCCACACCTCTGTACTTCATTTTCACTTGTTGATTAAAAAAGAAAGTCAGACTTTATTGTAGGTTTTTTTTTTTCAGACACCACACATAAGAGAAAACAATGTGTTCTTAAAAAGTATAGTTTTAACGCCTCGATTTCATCATTTAAATGTCGTGCCCACCAAATTCATTCATTTCTCTCTGCTTCGTCTGAGCCCCCGACCCCATCCCCTCTCCAGCCCCCGCCCCCCACCAAAGCCCTCAGATTTGGATTGCTTTGAAGCTAATTCTAAAGAGCCTAATTGCCTCCTCTGTGCATCTTAGAGTGTTTATCTCTGAGCAGAGCCGTTTTCCTTCATAAAAACATGAAGATGCCTATTGTCACAATTTGTAAAATAAAAATACATGTGACACCATTACCACAATTAAAAAAATTAACAGCTTTTCCTTTTTGCCATCTAACCTCTCTGTGTAGTATCCAAATCTTCCTGATGAACTCATAAATTTCTTTTATGATTGGCTTATTCAGATCTCTGTCCAAAGTACTTCCTGCACTTTCAAGGGGCCTGTGGGGTTCTCAAAGGTAAGTACAGCCTGAAATGCAGAGATTTATACCCAGTACAACCTCAGTAAGCCTCAGTTTTCTCGCTGAAAATGGAGCCAATTCTTAGAGCCTCTCAGGACCACCAAGCAAATTAGAGACAGGTACACACGTATCCCCCAGCCTCATATCAAACGGAAAATAGACACGGCAGCCAACAGCTGTGACTTGAATTATCTGTTTTTCCCCCGGAAACCTCTAAAGGAGTTGGACTGAATAGACAAGACAGAGCTGGCTCTCGTCCACAAAACAAAAGGTGCCTGACAGGCTAGGGCCCCTGAGTGATTTAGCCACCTTTCAGCCTGCCGTCCGTGCGGGGGCTAGGTCCCGGACCCCCACGGGGTGCCGGTCCACTAGATGGCACTCTCTGCTGTGTGTCCAGGACCAGGACAGACCACTCCTCAATGTTCTCAGGCTACAGCCGAAATAGCCCATTCCAGGTAATTGTAAAACACCATCTTCACATGTGCAAAGAGCAGCGGCTTTTCTCGCCGCATCCAGCCCAGCCCGGCAGCAGAAACACAGAGAGCGAACATTTCCCAACAATTTGCTGAGACCAAACACTAGTCTGCCCACCCCCCTTTAATTCCCAGCCCAGATACATACGATTGCTCATTATTTTACAGATGAGGGAATGAGAAGGGGTCAAGCATTTTCTTAAGATTGCTAGTAAGCAGAATCCGGGGCTGCAGCCCAGGTTTGTCTAACTCCTTTGCAAAACAGGGGTGGGGGGAGGATGGAGGGTCATTCTGATGGATAGATTTTTGCACGAGGATGCATAAGCACCTCTGTGAGGTGGCTGTATGGATGAGAAATGCAGGGGAGATGGTAAATGGATAAGCACAGGTCAGCAAGCTTCCCCGTGGATGGGAGATAGATAGATGGAGAAAATAGAATAAATAGACAGTTTCTCACCAAAATCAAAGGCTCCCTGGCTCTTCCAGAAGGTTTTTTTTCCTAGTACTCTGCTAGAAGACTTGTTGCCTTCTGCTAACTTTCTAACTGTATCGATTAACTCAGGTAGTTCTGAGATAACAGGTGTCCCGCTGACCAGGTCAGGAGGACCCACTCCCAGCTCTTGGTCTGGAGCAGCTCACTGGCAGCTCTCAGTTCCTGCTGCTCTCATGTGTGTGCTGAAAAACAGCAGGCTGCTGCAGCTCTGGCTCTCTCTCTCTCTCCCTCTCCCTCTCTCTCTCTCTCTCTCTCCCCACTGGCTCTCCTGGATGACTAAGCCCAGAGCCCTGGCCTCACGCTCAGCCCTCCTCTTGAACTTCGTGTTCTTTTATTATGCTAGATCATTGCAGCTATCGTCCATGATGGCATTTTCCACTGTCAATCAAAAGGGGGCAGAAACGGAGGTTTAGATATGATAAAAGACTGTCCCCAAAGTCATATAGGGGGCTGATGCAGACCCAGCCCCCCTTTTTTCTTCTAAGCCCACCCTTCTGACAGATTCCATTTCCTCTATAGCCATGCCTGAGAAAAAATCTTGTTTCTTAATATTCCCTCATGTCACGGGGCACCCCTTGAGGCTAAACTTCTCATCCAATCGAATTTTAGTTTATTTTCTAAGCAACATCTTCTCAAGTGCATTCTATCTGTAATTATCACACAAGCAGGGGCCACACGTACTCTGGCATCCCAAGGGAGAATTGAGCAAGGGATTTTTTCTGCATTTTCTATTCGGACTAAATGCTAATGGAGCCGGTGCAAAAATGTCTCCTCAGCTTGAGAGGGTGCAAGGCAGGGAGCAGAGAGACAGTGAGAATGGACCCTCTGTAGAACTGGCTCTGCTTTGGCAGGTAGGGTCTGAAAACTGCAGGAACTGTCAGGCTCTCTCAACAAGCATTCTGTATGCACATTAGCCTGAGTGCCTCAGGTTGCACAGTTGTAATTTTTTTGTTGTTGTTGTTAAAATTTTTTTTTTGAGACAGGGTCTTACTATACAGGATCTTACTGTATAGTCCTGACTGTCAGGTAGAATAGGCTGGCCTCAAAGTCACAGAGATCCACCTGTCTCTACTTCCTGGGTGCCAGGATTAAAATTGTGAATCACAATGCCAGTTCACATTTAACATGCATTTAAAGGGGCTGAGAAAATGGTACAGCAGGACCCAAGTTCAGTTCCAAGAACTCACACCAGACTATATCAGCCCCAAATAGCCTCGATTACCCCTTCTGATTTCTGTAGGCAATTGCAAACACACATATATGCAGTTTAAAATAACAAAACTAAATTTTCTGAACCTAGGAAATACATAAAAGAGGCCTGGGATGTAGTTCAGTTGATACAATGGTTGCCTAGAATTCATAAAGCCCCTTGTTTGACCCCCCCTCACCGCCTCATAAAAGTGGGTATGGGAGTACAGCAGGCCTGTGGTCTACACACTCAGGAGGCAGAAGCAGGGAGAAAAGCTGTTCAGGTTTTTACCCTTAATCATGTAGCAGAGTCAAAACCTGCTTGGGCTGCATGAAACACTTCTGCCCCTAAAAGATAGTTTTTAAAAATAATTTACTTTCCATATAATCATTATAACCACTGAGACAGCACTAAGAATCCCCATCCACAGGGTATTTACTGCCCAGTTCTAACTCCTCCCTGCTGTGTGGCCACCAGCAAGTCACTTAACATCTCTGAGGCTCAGTTTGCCAAAGGATAAACTAGGACTTCTGGTACCTTTCATCCAAATCTCACCACCTGAGGGGGGCTTTCTCCCCTGATAGCCGCACCCCCCCACACACACAATCTCGCCCCCAATGAATGTTGTTACTTTGTCACCCATACCTTGTGCATGTTTAGTCTGAGTGTTCTTTTTTCCTGGCTTTCCCCACAGGGCTGATCGTTCTCACAGGATTTCCCCTTGTTCTCAGCATCCAGACCTATCGCCTGGATCCGACAGGGAGGATGTCTGCTGCCCTGTCCGTATCCACACCCGGAGAATGTCCGTGTGTGCACAGCGGGCTGCACAGTGCTCGGTACAGTGTCTGCATTCAGTAACTATTGGCTAATTATGACTAATTGACAGGACTGTTGTGGGAACGGTTCGGAAATAATGTGTGCCATGAGCACTCCGTGCTGGGTGCAGGGCAAACAATGCTGCCTTTCGCTTGCATGGGGGCCCACAGGGGGCTCCCACACCACCTGAGGCTCCGTGCTGGGAGCAGGGAATAGAGCTGGCTTTGGCTTGGTTACTGGGAGCCTCCTTCAACTTAGAGGGGAACAGTACAGTATGGACCCTAAGAATTTCCTAACCGTGTGGGGCTGGGTGGCTCAGTTGGTAGGGTGCTTGCTTGGTTTTCAGATCGAACCCCCCAGCACTGCATTAATAGTAAGTGCTCTAAACCAAGCACTCGAGTTGGCAGCAGGAGGGTATCAAGTTCAAAACCATCCACAGGCCAGCCTGGGTTTCAAGAGACCTCTATCCAAAGAAAACTAAAATAAAACAACTGATCTAATAGCGCAGACCCCCCACAATGTGGGTCTGTTTTCAGAAGCGAGCCCCTATGGGAGGATTCCTTTTTTTAAACTATGGTCTTCTGACCACAAAGGAACAGCTTCCAATAATGTCTGGGTCAAGGTTCTTTGTCCCTGAAACCCATGGCTACGTCTGAACGCAGAGTGAGTTTGAAGGTCCAACTTTTAGGAGACTAGCTGAGCAGATAGGTATGTGGGGTGGAGCTGGGTACCAGAGTGGGTGTCGCTCTGAGGATCGGCCTGTCAGTCCCTCCTTCAGTCTGTCTGGTCCACCGGTCGGTTGGTAGCACTTCACACTGTTGGACCCGGGAAGGTGCTGCCGTTCTCACTCTGCAAATCGTACAAGTCTGGGGCCTAAGACGGAGAGACCAGGTCACGCCTCTGCAGTCACACAGCACATGAGTGCCTGCTGGGGTGGAACCTGGTTTGTCTGTCTGTCTGTCACCATCGCTTGGGTGCTGCTACTGCTACCGCTACCGCTGCTGCCGCTGCCGCTTCTGCCCACCATTGCGGGAGCAAAGATTTATGCAAGGGGCTCAGAGAGGCTGTGGGAGGGCTTCTGCCTGGCTTTCAAGAGAAGGATTAACTTTGCTAAGGAGCCAGAGCTGTGGATGTTTTGTCCTCTGGAAAGTAGCACAGAGAGGCTTCTCAGTGATGCAGATGTCACCCAGCTAGTTAGGAGTTAAGGCTGAATTTGGGGGTGGGTATTTTCCTAGGTTCCTCTTGCCTCTGGAACTGTGACTATAGGTAGAGGAGCAAAGGTGTGTGAGTGACTCGGTTCAAGTCCTGTCACCAAATCTGGATGGAAATGTTCTCAAATACAGCTGTATGGCTTCTGCACACTCTGAAAAAACCTATTTCTGTAACACACGTGTGTTTCAATGCTGTGTGTCTAAGAGGAGGAGGGACGGGACATTGTTAAGAAAAGTTTGTGTGGCCAGCAAGACAGTGCATGCAAGAGGGCGGGGGCTATGTCTGCTTATTCCCAAGTGGTTCGAATACTAATTAAAATGACATGGATAGGGCCTGAGGACCAGTTTAGGCTGTGATCCTCCCACTGGGTTAACCCAGCACAGGTGGCTAACATGTAAAGAGCTTAGAGTGGGACTGGGCTGTGCATGTTATTAGTAAAAATTAGAACGAGAAATAACGTCTTCATGCCTTGGACCTATCAGCTATGAGGCCTTCAATAAGGTACCAAGGTTGACCCAGGTCTGCTGACATGTATGAGCAAAAGGGTCCAGCAGCCATTTCCTGCCATTCTGTGCCGTCCCATGGCCACTTTGGACAGGTGACAGACCTGGTGGGTCTCCCCCCCCCAGGAAGCAATATGAAATGGTAGAAAGTTGTGTATCAAAGAAATTATGCATGATTTTAATGAAGTGTGCATAAAACTAAAGAGAATCTTAGGTAGACCCGAGACGAGGTGGTTTTCTTCTGTCCTGTTTGTTTGACAAATATTGTATGTATTTAAGCTTTGATGTCTTGTGTCCAGAACCCCACACTGTAAGGCTTATATGCGGGAGAAGGACATCTTGGACATTCTCTGTCAGTCTAGAGTTCCTGCGCTGTACGTAACCACTGAGAACTTAATGTTCTTACGAATACGGATTGTATTCTCGGACCCACACCTATTCTTCATGCACACAGACCTCTCCTAACTGCTCTGCCACTCTGAGTCTGTGTGGAGCAATTAAGAAACCAGTTGCTGTGAGTAAGGTGGCTCCCGGGTGCTCAGGACTGTCAGTGTCCTGCACTGGTTGGTGACGTCAACTCCATTTGGTCTGCAGTTCAAAAGGAAGGAGTTAGTAAATGGCACATAGTAGGGACAGGAGCCCAGGAATGGACCACTAACAATGTTTTCTGCCAGAAAGGTTAATTTTTACTTATCAATGTATAATTGTAGCCTTTCAAAAACTTCTATTTTACCTCTGTATGTACCGAGACATGCCGACATTTGACTCAGCTCACCTGCGTTTATTGTATTTACAAATGCCGGAAAACAACGGGGAGACCAAGTAGGCAAAGATGATGAGATTGTCTCTGTTATCAAAGATGGCTATGTCTCCAATTCTGTACTTGGTTCTGTTTCGAAAAGGGTCCGTTGTTTCCTTTTCGAACAGGAAGTATAGGATCAATGTTTATAAAAATAATTGCTTTTGGGTTGGTTTTTTTTTTTTGATAGTGATTTTTTGTATATTCATTAGAATAATAAGTGATGAATGAATGAATGAACGAATGAATGAATGAATGCATGCATGTATACATGCTTGGGCCCACTAACGACTATGAAGAAAATGTTCCTAATTCCTCCGTTTTTAACATCTGCCTCGTGTTCCACAGAATGGAGGTCCTCATGTGAAGAAGGCCAGCCTGCTGGTAGAGACCTTGGCAGTGACCGCTGTGGGCAGTGAACCAAGGGCTAACAATGTGAGTAATGGCTAGTTTTGTTATTTTGAACTTGGGTGATTGGCTGATGTGTGTTTATCGCATTATTAAACATGATTGAGTTTATAAATAAAATCAAAGATGGCCAAAGCACTAGCCAGTGAGGAGACTGTCATGAACCAGGGGTAATTAATCCAATTAGGCATAATAATTACCGAATTAGAGGTGATACAGTAGGCTGTTTCTTATGGTGGAAATAGCAAAGGAAAAGGGAATATCTCGTGCTTGGATGACAGCTCAGTTAGTCATGTGTTTGCCTTACAAGCATGCGAGCCTGCAGTTGATCTGGTGGTCATGTATGAGAAATTGTTGACATGTTCGTAGTCTCAATCCTGGGGAGGCAGAGACAGGAAGCCTTCTGAGGTGATCTGGTCAGCCAGCCTACCCTACATAGGGAGTTGCAGGTCTGTGTCCCAGAACCGTGTGGAGAGTATCTAGGGAAACAACTCTCAAGTGTGTTTCCTAGCCTTACCGTGCATGCACACATGTACACTTGCACAGAACAGCACACATCCCAAAAGAAGTATGTATATGCTTATGTACATACACCCACGTGTCCTGTGTGTGCCATACGTTAAGTGTCACATATTCCTTTATCGGTCTCTGGGGTGGGGTGCTTGTGCATCTTCCTGATACATTTAAAAAATAGATGCACTTATAAAACAAAATGAATGGGCTAAATATGCCAGGACCAGAGATGCTAATCTAGATATTCGCTTGTGTATGAAACAGGCCACTTCAGTCATGGTACAGATCTCTATATGCAAGGACACAATTGGTAGTTCCTTAGCGTAAAAACAAAGCTTGAATGGTCCAACCACAGGCCAATGAGGCTGATACTGGACGGTCATTAAGCTCACTAGTTAATCCTATGCAAGTATGAGTCTCTGAAAATCGACTCAGATTGTAGCTTCCCAATAACTGTTTCTTGTTACATAGAGCGGGTACATGATAATTTATTCAGTCCTGTAATATTTGTGGGGATTATGACTCCTAATTGGAGACAAAAGGTGCATGAAGTATCAGTGATAGTTGATACATTCATGTTTACAAACAACTTGAAAGTTTATTTTTTTGTGTATGAGTGTTTGGCCTGAATCTATGGCTATGTGACACATGACGCCTGGTACTCATGGAAGTCAGTAGAGGGTGTTTGGTCCCTAAAGGGAGTTACTGATGTTTGTGAGCCACTCCGTGGGTGCTGGGAACTGCATCCAGGTTCTTTGCAACAGGAACAAATGCTCTCAACCCTGAGCTACCTCTGTAGCCCCTGTCTTTATATTCCACAATCTGAAGCTAGCGAACTCAAGAGAATCCATAAACAAGTAAGCAGATGAATGAAATCAGCCGTGGCCAAATCAGCAACAAAGCGAAGATGAGGAAATGTTCTAAAGTAAACTTAGAAAAAAATCGTTTCCTTTTGCCTCCATTTCAAGTTTGAAAGGAGTCTCTCTGCCTTGCACCAGATGCAGACTCACTTATCCAAGTCTTCAAAGTGTTAGAGTCAAAATCTTCCCTATTCAAATTCTGGTACCCACTCTCCAGTGGGCAAATGCTGCTTGCTGACATTGTCCACAGGTCCACTGACTTCTAAGCCCAAACCCAAACCCCCTTTTGATAATTGCCTGGCTTATACCACAGACTTTGATAAAACTTTTTTTTTTTTTCTATTTGTCTTGCGAGGTGTCTGACCACTGTCTCCTTGGGACTGATAATCCCAAAGAGATTTAATCCTTGTTTTGTTTTAAATTTACCTCTTCTGGGTCTCACCTGACCAATATAGTTGAATACCATTTATTCCGAGGTCAGAGGTAGAGAGCAGCTACCTTGGTAGGAATAAGCCAGCTCCAGATACACACGTGGACACAATGACACAGCTGATACACACGTGGACACAATGACACAGCTGATACACACGTGGACACAATGACGCAGCTAAATCCTAGCTAAGACTGTAAGGGTACCTGTCAGTGTCTCAGGAAGGATCCTTACTCATGGGTGATACAAATGTGCATCCCTATTCCCCCCAGGATGAGGATTTGCCCCATGAAAGGCACACTGGAAACTGTGTCCATGAGACCCCATCATGGAAGGCTGATTTCATAGATAATCTCCTCACAGAGCCCTGAAGACCAAATGAAAGGAAGATAAACCACTTATTACCCTGGGATTATGGTCCTAATTATGAACATCAAATGCCTTTTATAATATGCTGATTAAGGAATTAGCCGATATATTTATAACCATGCAAACACAATTGTGAGTTGGATGTCAATCTTAGCACTCAACGTAAATAATTACATACATGCATAAAAGAATTGAAAGCCCAAAACATGGGCCGGTGAGGAGAATGGGCCAAGTATGAAATGATTTTAATTCAGCAGTGTCTTCCTAACCACCGACATAATAGCCTCTTTGTTCCATTCTCTTAACCAGCTGTTCTGGGTTTTACTATGTCCGTTGCATGATTTGTTTAGACCATAACTAAAGTCTTAGGCTGTTTATTCTTTGAGTGAGGAGTGAAAGGCATCAGCCAAGTAAGAAGTCTCGGAAGCTACTTGCATTATTGGACCTTGCTTGCTAACATTTCCTTAGAGACAATCAAATCTCAGGGTTGGAGAGATTGCTCAGTGGTCAGGCTTGCTTCCTGTTCAGATCCCAGCTCCCCTGTGTCAGGCAGCTGACAATTACCTTTAATTCCAGTTCCAGGGGCCAAGATCCCTTTTTCCGTCTCCAAGGGAACCAGGAGAGCGAACACATACACACTCGCGCACACACACACAGACACACAGACACACACACATAATAAAGACACAAACAAATCTTTTAGAACAGAGAAATAAATGATCAAATCAAATTGAAGAGACGCAGGGTGAGCTCTGCTGATGGTGTTGTGTCTGTCTCGAGCTCATGACTAGTCCAGTTAAGCTCATAAAGGAAAGTACGGCACCATTCCAGGGATAAAGAGCAGACCCTACTTCTGTCGCTCCGATCTCTGTGCAGAGAGGAGAATGTCTGTGATTGACATTCTTAAGTGGTAGAATTTAGCCTCTTAGAGCTGTTGAACCCTTGATGTGAGGAATGAAAATTTTCTTTTGCTTAATTTTTTATTCATTTAAATTTAAATAACCTTATATGTCTGATGGCTTTCCACTAGTTGTATTAGGTAATTGTATCATGGGAGCTTTAGAAATACTAAAGATGAATAAATAAACACATAATTTAAATGAATGATTATTAATTGTAAGCTAATGGTGGAATTGCTACAAAGGATTATTATAATGAGTACAGCTCTGTGCAGCTGTATTTTGTGTCTAATTCATGTATTTATCTTTTTTTTAATCTTTTCAATATTTCCTTGATTTCATACCCCATAGTCTGTGTGAACTTGCTTCTAATATTGAAGATTTATGTATCTTAGTGGGAAAGAATCAAAAAGGTATTGTCAAAAATGTTAGTTACACATTAATTGTCACTTGAGTGTATTCTTTATATTTTCAAATGGCCTCAGCTAATGATTAATGAATTCTCAGGAATGTAGTTCACTGAGAGAGTATTTGCCTGGCATGGGTTAGATTGTAGTTTTCATCCCCAGATCCACAAAATAAAATACTACGGCCTACCTGTAACATAATGACTATGATATGATAAATTCTGATTAATTCAGATCAACACAATGCAATCCAGAAATGAAAGACCATAGTGCACTGGAATACTGTTAACTCCAGTAATATATAGTAAGGCTGCTTTATTGGCTAGCATTATATCATTCACGTTCCTTTGACACCACTGTTGACTTAATCCAGTGAAAAAGTTAGGACTAGCTTGGTCGATCAACTTTGAATCCTAATCAAATGAAGGAAATGGGGGGATAACAGGTTAGAGAGAAGTGCACTGTGCTCTCGTATAAAGAGTGTTAACTCCTGTTAACTGCCTGTAATCCTAGAGCTTTTGAGGTTAAGGCAGGAGCCTAACAGCTTGTTATCATGGGAGACAGAGAGACATTCTCCACACATCCCAAAAGGAAGAAACAAACAAAAGGAGTATTAGTGTAGTGGTTTATAATACAGAAGAAAGCTGAAGTGACCCGTGTTCAAGGTCAGCATGGACTAAATAGTTGGAACCTTGAAGGGGGTTATTTGAAAATGAGAGAGAATATGAGAGAGAGAGAGAGAGAGAGAGAGAGAGAGAGAGAGAGAGAGAGAGAGAGAGAGAGAGAGACAGGGGAAAGAGAGCAGGAAGATTATGAAAAGAAATGCCTGTTTCTTTGGGAAGTTTGCCAATAGACACACACTGTCTAATAGAGTGACCACTAGGCTACTCTAAACACTTGATTGTCAGCATTTTAATTGAGATGCTATCTACATCTAAAATTCTCAATGTAACTATCAATTCTGTATAAGTGTCTAGATTGATGAGATTTGTATTTACTCATTTATTCCTTCGATTACTGGGCCACAATGATACATTATAGAGTTGGACCTATAGTTATAAAGCAAAAATAAAAGCCGTTTTCTTTGTTTTTACATTCCTGGCCATGTTATTCTTGTGTAATTCAGGACAATGAATCAGAATTCTCTGTAATTTCAAAATTATGGTTATTTTATACGTACATCTGAAATGCATGCTCGGAGAATGAAATACATTAAATTTTCTTGTAGTTACAAAGAGCTACAGCCTACAAGAATATACAAGCAGCATAACTTAATTTCATATTCAGATCTTCCAGGAAGGTAACAGCCCCTCACGGAATTATATGTGGACACTACCCCCTTCAGGACTGATTTTGAATTGAAACTCTGCTAGCCACTGAGAGCGCGCAGAGCACTTACAGGAACTCATTAGTATGGACTTCATCTTTTTTATTATTCAGTCTTTCCCCCCTTTCTTCATATTTAATCCCACTCCCCCACATTATATATAATACATATTATATATAATACTTACATACACTGCATATACATTGTAGTGTAGGAGCTGCGTGTAAGGGAGTTATAAATTACATCACATAAATTCCTAATGGAAAAAGCCAATAAATAAGATATGAACCACTCTTTGGCTAATCACGGGCATGTGTGAGAGCTGTGGTCTTGCCAGATTTGATATAGAGTCTAAGGGTTCAGGATGAGAGCTCAAGGCTGTACTGCTCCCGGATTTCCTAAAAGCTGTCATTTTTAAAACTCAGGCTTTACGGAATTTATACCAAGCATGTTACTTGTTTCTAAAATGTTTGTCACCCTTTAGGGAAAGATTTTTGCCTCTTACTAAAAGTTTATACCCCACAGGTTCAACGTACCTAATGGATGGTTCCTGTCTGTTACAGAGGCTGTTTGGGCCAGGAATAAAAGTACTCAGGTAAGTCCAGTATTTGGGGTCCCACTATTGCGTGATTTCTGCCATCCACGGGCTCACCTCAAAAAGATGAATGACATCTGCCAAAAGGCATAAAAGAACAGGTTAGCCAGGCATGATGGCTTACTCTTCTTATTCTAGCATCCGGGAGACCGAGGCCCAGGATTGCTATGAGTTTGGAGTTATCCTGGGCTATGTATTGTGGTCTTGTCTTAAAGAAAACAAGTCCGAAAACCAAAACCAAATAGCTGTACAAAAGCAGACAAAGCAAACCAAAACCCAAAAGCCGCACTAAATGGAGGCCCCGATTTGGGGGGTATGTGTGAAGTGTTTTTAGCACAGATGTGACAATCATGTAGTGCACATATTAGTTAGAAATTAGTCATTCTGCGGTGTTTAAGTCCTTGAAAACATCATGTCCTCGCTTAATGTGCACAATTTTGTCTTTCAATTATAAAAGCAAAACAAGTGAAAAAAAAAAAAAAAACAATAAACCTGCCAGGTGTCAGCTGTTGGTGTTGGAGAGTGACTGTTTTTAGCCTAGCCCAGGTCCTTTAAAGATGAGGCTGAGGGCTGTCACATTCATCCGTAGAGTCTCCTAAAGTGCTATTCTGCCTTTGTGTTATGCTGGCCCATCAGCAGAGATCTGATGTAAGTGTTTAAACATTTTGCAGGGAGACCTTAGCAAGGTCCTGGGAGTGTTCCGCTGGTCTCCAGCTGCAGAGTGTGGTGTGCTCACTAGCCCATTGTCTCTCTTTGGAAGGCAGCTGAATAAACCGTGAATAGCATAGTGGTAGGAAGCAAAACAATTGGTTAATTTGTATCTTTAGACCTTAGGTCCAATTAACATGGCATCTTATTTACCTGCACTGCAGCCATGAGCTTCGCAACAAACAGGGAGAGATTTTTGTTTTTTGTTTTGCTTTGTTTTGGATTTCCGTGGCTCCTGGGCACTAAGATTTTTAATCAGAGAAACTCTGAATGAAGGGGAAAAAAATCAATATATTATGCAGAAACAGTCAGTAACATAGAGATAAATAAATGAGGAAAACGCATTGAGCGTGGATCAGTAATGAGTGGTTCTGGGGCTCACGCATCAATACTTTTGATTAAACCGTAAACCGAAGACTATTAGTAATACACAGAATTGGCTGCTCTTAGGGGGGTGGGCTTCCTGATAGAAATGCAGGCCAGTGTGGCTTCTGGCTTTTGGGTCCCAGTGGCTCCTGAATGCGGATTGTAGGAATGTGTGAGGTTGATGTATGTTGTTGCCTGCAGGTCCGTTAGAACATGACAGCAGGAAGGAATAATTTTTAGTCATTTTTTAATGCTGTGTCTCCCTATGCTTTACCCATAAACCCTGCTGCATCTCTGGGGCATCTAAGTCCGACAGGCACACATACATCGGACATTTTCAGGGTGGTAGGGGGTAGCTAGCTACTGGTTGTACTAAGAAGAGAGGACAAATTATGTAGATGAGCAATTTTGTAAGTATGAGACTGGAATAGGGGCAGGTGTGGGCCATCAGAAAGAAAGTTTTCTATAATGTTGGACATGCTTTTTCTCTCATGTGGAATCTAAAGGAGGGGGAAAAAAAAGCAGGGACCAGCAGAGCTGTGTTGGGCGGCTTAATGGGGGTAATGGGGACAGGGTATTGTTAGCGTACATGTGTGGAACTGTCCTTTGAACCCCACTGGTAGTGAGAGAAGCCCACATTGCTACATCTTAATGTAGGCTTTCTCTTTTTCTTTTGAATGTTTGTTCTTGATTTCATCCCGTGGATGCTCCCTTACCAACTGACTCACTCTGACCTGCCAAAGGTCTTGGCTTTCCCCTGTGTGGGTAAGGAAGAAGAGATTTATGTGAGTAATAGCTTCAGTGTTATGTTCTCAAGTTGGGAGGTTGACTTTTGGGTGGGTGTTACTTGTATATTTCTAAAGCAATAAGTGGATAGAATTCATACGTAAAACCAAATGCAGTGTTAGGCAGCTGTCATTTATTTATGTACCTTTTCACTGATAACACTTCTCAATGAGGAAGAATATAGGATAATGACCAGAATCACTGTTTAGTCTAGCTTTTTGCTTATCCCTGTCGCCATCTTTAAGGCCAAAAGAGAGTCAACTTTGACCAATGGTGACCACAGGGATGGTAGAAGATATGAACTCTGACTGATTTAAATGGGGAGAAAGTACATAGATACTGGGGCAAAATGACCAGATCTACTAATTCTGTGGAGAATGGACTGTTGCTCTTGGGCCTTTTGATTTATTAATTTATCATACACACACACACACACACACACACACGCACACACACCAATCAATAAGGCAGCAAGCACCTAGGGAAAGTATATCAATAGGTATCTAGATCCACAAGTTTTGTAAATTTTGTGAATCAAATTGCTTGGATGAAATAGATCAGAGGATGTCAGAACAAAAACCCACCTTGTTCCTGTTGTAAGCGGTGCTCCTCACACAGGTGGATATAGTGAAAGAGCTGGGTCTCAGCTTGCCCCATCTGTGATTTGTATTATAAAGGGACGGATGCAGGGACAAATAAAGATGATCGAAAAGACAAGAATGAGAAGAAACAAGTATTATTCACTGTTATTATCTGACACACCGAGCCTCATTCTGCATGGACCCAGTATTTTTGACCATACCTTTGAAGGACCTATCCTGGGTCATGAACCATGGTGGTTTCGTTTGAATTGTGTTGGGCAGCTGGCGGCTGGCTTTATTTAGACAAGAGACAAATTATTTATATGAAAATGATTGTTTGAATAATTGTCTAATTGGAAGAAGGCCAAGCATGGGTGACTTCTGTGCACATGGTAATAAGCATTATCAATCCAATTCTGTCCACTACAGACAATACTCTTTTAAAAAGGACTTTGTCAATTGTATCTGTTAACCCCAGTTGTAGGTACATAGCTAATGTTTTGAGCTAGTGTATCAATTTTTTATTTTTATTTTTATTTTTTGCTGTACTGCTGAAGATGGGAGACTGAGCTCTGAGCTTATCTCTCAGTTAATCACATATAGGGATATAGATTCAGGGGTAGTTGGAACCAAGTTCAGAAATTTCTGTGAACCAGAAATGTGCATTAGAAATTTCCCTTTTATTTTTATTGCCAGTTCTTGCACATTTCCTACTGTGCACGGTCCACGAACAATGTTTTTGGAAGTTGTTCCTATCTTTCCCGTGGTGATATATATTTCTAGAACTTAATTCTTGCGGATCTCTCCGTGCCTTTAGCCACTGAGCCAATGTGCCAGCCCAGAGATCTGATTGGTTTAGAGTCATTAATAAATTAATAAAAGCCCTCCATTTTTAACTGACTTAAGTTGGGTTGAGTTGTATTAACCGGAAATTTTATTTAATTTCTATGGCTGGTCCTGCAGTATATCTTCTCTTTTTTTTTAATATATTGGTTATTTATGCCGTTGAGATAAGTTAGTGACAAACCACCTGCGCCAAATATAGGAGCTTTAGAAGTATAAAAGTCCCTAAGCTCCTTAACCACGCAGGTAGAAACCAACATTTTCATCTTTACAGAATAATTACATCAACCACGGCATTCTCGCTCTGTAAAGTACAACCCTCTCTATGAAGAATAGAAAGTGTTTTTGCTCTGTGAAGTACAACACACACTCAACGAAAAATGGAACCCACAGGATTAGATCCTTTAATAGGCTGACTCATGAGAGATTGGGTGACTAATCCTAACTTGGTTGCTATTACATTCCCATTATTGACTCCAAAATAACTCTCTTTCTTATGTAATGACTTATGTACTCTTTAATTTTTAATACAACAGAAACTAAAATTCACCACCCTACACAAGAGAAATCAATGCAGCCATTATGACACCCTCATCTCATTCATCTCTTTCAAGGGACCTCACTGTGCTTTGCTGCGGGTCTACCTTGCAACAGCAATGCTAGGCCCCGTAATTTGCACATTAGCTGACTGGCTCATTATCTTTATTCTGTAGGTAGCTTATTTATTTCTAAATTACAGCAAGGGAATAGATGGTTGTATATGAATAAAAGAAAAGAATGCTTGCAGGACCAGCACAGAGTTTGTGGTTATTACGATATTTGCAGGGCTGAAATCTGCTAATCATGGAGGTCTTTTATTTGTTCTCAGGGTTATTCAGTATTGGGATTTGTTTGATGTTATTAGCAATTTACACATTTTCATCAATAGTAAATGTTTGGGCCATGAGCACATAGAGGTGGGTGCAGTCTGAGGGAGGTTGGTGCAGTCTGAGGCAGAAGGCAGTGTTAATGTCCTTGCTGTGGCTGGAGCGCCATTCATGCCTGTACAGGTTCATCTCCCCTAACCAGGAACTTCAGAAAGGTCTTAGATCTGAGACTTCTTGAGCACTGATCTTTGGTACACTCGGAGAATTTCACACTCGTCCTTATGATGGGTTACAGTCAAAATAATGTAAAAAAAAAAAAAAAGTTCTGGTCCCACATACTAGGTAACTAGGGGATAAACTCTGTTTCTGAAAAGCTTAAATCCAGAAGTTTCTGTGTAGGATCTCTTGTCAGTTTGCTGGTGAGGTATCTGGTGATGTGGTTGTTTGGCTGTGCGTGGGGATCTGCCTGCAAGTCCCATGTTCATGGCTGGCTGCTGATGGGGACCACAACCTTTCTCCTGTGAGAGTCCTTGTGATGTGTCGGTTAATTTCCCTAGAGAGAGCGATGCGGTGCAGAGTCAGGTACATCCTTAGTAGAACCCACAAATATCTCCCTAAGTCACGAACTTCCTCAGGGCTCTCCCCACACGGTCAGCCAAGATCCAAGGAGTATAGAGGTAACACAGGGCTGTGTGTGCCACAAGGTGTGACCCCCTTCACTTGCAATGCCCACTACCTCATGCACTAGCCTTGAAGTCCTTGAAGTAAAGGAGCTGAGCTATCACATTTGTTCAGAACCCTGTAAGAAGAGTTCTCCCCAAATGAAACTATCAGATGCTGGAGCTTCCTTTCAAATTCATATTTCATGCTTATTGACTTTACTAGCAGTCAATTAATGACCTGATAAACAAAATTAGGACTAACTTAACCAAAGACAGCCAAGTACACTGACCAATGATGAGCAATCTGGGGTGTCTGAATCAGTGATTTTGATTAACCCTGTTACTCTGAGGTCCATTTTAAGAGTCCGGCGAGATGGCTCAGTGCCTTAAGGCACTTGCTGACAAACCCGAGTATCTGAGTTGAGAACTTGAGTTCAATCTCCCGGACCCACATGGTGGAAGAAGAGAACAGACTCCAGAAGTTGTCTTCTGATCTCCCCATGTGTGCTCTACAGCATGTGCACCTGTGGGTGTGCAAATACACATACGAACACACATACACTCATACACACACGCTCACACATTCCCACACACAGACACATACATACACTCATACACACACACTCACACACACACACATACACATACATACACTCATACACACACACATACATACACTCATACACACACGCTCACACATTCCCACACACATACACATACACACACATTTATTAAATCTGATTGATAGGCATTTGCACAGGAAACTGAGTCCCGAGAAACTGGTGACATTGATCTTCATTAATTAAGAGGTAGTAGATGGTAGATTTAAGCATTTAAAAAAAATTTATTCTTTTGACTGTTAGTAAAATATCAAAAAGTTCAGTACAAGGGAACCAGCATTGCTCTAGTGGGCACAGGGTTGCTGAGGTTCATCCCTGAGACACTGCCTTGTCACGCTTGTTACTGTTGGGTTGTGACTGTCTGTTGGTTTTATTGTTGTTTGTGAGTGAGCAAATGATGGTTGAAAACAGTTCAAACCTAGGCCAATGATCTTGGAGAAAGCCAGCAAGTCTAAAGTTCTGAGTTCCACTGTGAGGGTAAATAGCCCCATTGTTATGGCAAGTTGGGGTGGGGGGGAGGAGTATGCCTTTTTGTTTGGTTGGTTGTGTATTTATTTATTTAGTCTATGGAGATTCCTTAGATCAAATTACAAATCAGTTCGTGAATAAAGAAATAAAATTTGTAAGTGCATGAAAAACTTGCGGAAAGCCATGGGTGGATCAGTTATGATGAAATGGAGTTGGAGGAGAGGAGGGGAGGGTCTGCAGTCAGCCAGTCCTCTCCCTGGGCTAAAGCAGTCAGTGGGGTCCCAAGCAAAGCCTGCCAGAGGCAGCTCTGGGGATGAGTGGGGGAAGGGAAGTTGAAGGAGAGGATCTTGTCAGATCTGTTGGGGAAGGGGGCAGAGACCAGGGGAGAAGAGGGAGGAGGGGTGGGAGGAGGGGAGAGGTAAAGGTCTGAAGTTAGCTCACCTGTTCTACTGGCTGGAGAAAGCATTGTATTTTCAATTTTATTGATTTCTTTTTTTGCTCTAATTTATATGACCCCCCTCTTTTCCTCTTTTGATCTCATTTGCTTTTCTTTGTCTAGTTTCTTCATAGGTACCAACACTTCTCTTGTCTGAAACTCACTTCTCTTTGATCAAGAAACTTCCCATTTCTTCTCCTGTCTACCCAAGCTTCTTGTACCTGCCAATCGAGTTCCTTAGGATGTACATAAGATTCCAAGTATATGTCAGGGCTTGCATAGTTAGAACAGTGATGACCATTTACCCAATGCTGTCTGAAGACTGCCCAATGAGAGAGAGTCATAGTCTCTATGAACCTGGATGGGGGGTTATCTCGTATAGCCATATTTCACTGCTTCATTAAAAAGAAACCTAACTAGGTTCAGTTTATTAAACCCGGCTAAGTCTTATTTTTCTTCCACAGAATGCTTTCAGACTTACTGAGTTTTTCTGAGCAACAGAATCCCCGGTGGGTAGTTCCACATGTAAGGAACAGAGAGGATAATGTGTGTGAGACAACCAGGTTCGTGGCCTCGCTTGGGATGCTTTGTTCCTGTGTGTTTAGTAGTAGCTCAAAGGGATAGAAGTTGAAAAGATAAACTAAGAGTCCTCAAGAATGGACTGGTGAAGGGAACGTGCTAGGATAGGAACCATAAAAAATTTCCATCAACTTTGGTGTAGTGGCAGTGATTTTTTTTTTTTTTTTTTAAGGCAATATCCTGTAAAGGAGATTTTTGTCCCTGGAATATTGTGTTGTGTCATACAGACTAATGAATTGATAGGAGAAGGGAGACATGGAGGAAGGACGGCTTGTCTGTACCGGGGATGGGTACCACGGGGTATCTGAAACAGGATATTGTGAGAACTGATCATTGTTGTTTTTAATTTCCTACTATATTGATTTAAACATTTGCCCATCACTGTGGCCGGGGCTGATAAGGAGGGCTTCACAAGTGGTAGAAGACTTCGCTTTCTTCCACGGTAAAGATGCTGTCCATCTTCACCCAGGGGCAGAGGCCCCCCCCCCCCCCCCCCCCAGTGTCAGGTCCAGGAGAGCAGCATCAAAGCAGCCTGTGATGAGACTTAGGTGCTGGTACTGATGTTAGTTACCTAAGCTCCATGCTTACGGGAGACATACTCCTTTAGTAAAGGGAGATTTTTGCCCCTGGAATGTTGTGTTGTGTCATATGGACTAATAAATTAACATGTGGTGGGAGGTGGAGGAAGGAAGGCTTGTCTGGACCTGTGATGAGTACCATGGGGTATCTGAACCAGGATATTGTGATTAAACCCATGTATGACTCTGAGGTCTTCTCCCACTATCCCCTCTTTAGGGAGTAGTGCATTTGGCTGTGTCCCTGGCTTTTGGGGCTGTGGATACATTGGCTTTTTTATTTCTTTATCAGCACGGAGCGGGGGGGGGGGGTGCAAGTGGGTCAACAAGCTAGATTCTCAGCTTAGGTGTTTACTTTTATTATTAGCCCATAGATTTTCAAAAGTATGAATAAAGCAGTATAAGACAAGGTTGTTGTTAAATATGTACAACAGTTGAGGCTCATAGCATGTTGTTTAGGGGTACAAGGTGATTCAAGTGTAAGTTTTTGTCCCATGTTGGCAACTGGTCTGGGATAGTTCATTCCTAATTCAATGCAACCCAACAAAAGACCATTCCTAAGTAGATGGCAGGCATTCCACACATTTAGCTGCCCTGTAACCCATCAGCCATGTTTGTTTTACAGAGTCCAGCACTATTAAACACCTCGCTGTGGGCTCCTCCTAGCAGAAGTACAGTGGAGGAAGTAGGTGTCAGATTTGTCAGTGTTGTACTAGCTTGTCAAGTCTATTTTGTAGGTTTCCACCAGGTTTATGGGACAGACACCCATCCTAAGAAAGGGACTGACTATAAGCCAGTCTGCTGTTAATCTACATGTCTAATCAGAGGCCATTAGAGATGAACAATGCGGGCCATTTGTCCACAAAAAGAGAGTTGCTGTTAGAGTAATCATTACTTATAAACTCATGACTTGCCACATCAGCCCAAGACAGTGTTATTGAAGAATAGGCAGCCACGGCTATGCCTGTGATGCCTATTGGTGGAGGTGTCTGAGTCAACACCTTTTGCAAAGCCTGGGTAAAAGTCTCAGGTCCTTTACTCATTGAGAGGCTGACACTCTTTTGTGTAGAAATTATCTTTGAGTAGACAGTGGAAAAATTGTCCCTAGGATTTTTTGTGGGACGTACCTATATACTATCTATAGATAGATAGATAGATAGATAGATAGATTAAAAAAACACCCCTATTTGTGCAACAGGTGGTTTAATAAGACAAAGATAATTCATGCCGTTGCCTAGTGAAAAGCAAGTGCACTTGTTAATTCGAAGTAACTTGGGACAGAGTCTGAAACCCTCTTTCATAGTTAGTGTATTAGTAGCTGTAGTTAAGCAAGTTGCTTGGGTCTTTCATTAAGGAAAGTGCATGAGATTAATTTGTTAAATAACCACATGAGTCACAGATGGCTGTAACTACCGCAGAACTTACTCTTGGGTGAGGTAGAGGTAGTGGGCATACATGTACATCAGAACTTTGACATTGGATCTAAATGTTATTATTAGATAGTTCTGCTTGTCCCACTAAATTTTAAATCAATTCTAAATCTTCTTTTCCCTCCTGTGCTGAATGTAGGACCCCTGATTTAATTATTTAATATGGAACCATTGTCCTGAGTAAGGAGACTAGATGAGGAGAAAGGTAAGACCCTTAGTTCATGGTTTCTGTTGGGGTCTTTTGTCTATGGCTGCTAGCTGATCACTTTCAAACTTAGTAACATCCCATCCCTAAAGCAGTTAACCTACAAAATCATGTTTAATCCAAATTGGATTTGAGAAAAAGAAAGTAGTTACTTAACCTACCTCCAGAACTTAAGCTCTTAGTTTGTGGTTGAGCTCAGCTCCCCAACAGTCCTTCTTTGGGAAGGTCCCCCCATCAATGCCAGCTCATTAGCCTATGAGTGTTTCTGAGGTGGAAGACAGGACAGGAGAGCTTCATTACCTTTTCATGGAGCCATATTTGTCATATGGATAAATTAAATAAAAGAGAACTGGTCGTGGATGGATTTGATCCAAAATGTTGATACTACTGGTTCATGGTGTACCTTGGAGGAGTGTGGTCTGAAAATCCCGAGATGAAGAGACAGCCCCAACCCAAAGATCTTGTTTTGGGGACTGTGTGTTGTTAACTGTGACTCAGTCAGTCAATGGATGGCACAAACACCCAGCATAGGCCAATGATGAGGAGCATGGGGTTTCTGACCGAGGACAGTGATTAAACCCTTATGAAATCTGAGGACTATTGAGACTGGTGTCTGCATCCTGTAGCAATGAGTCCCCAAAGCCCGATCTTTGTGGATTCGTGGCACAACCCACATTCCTGTAATAAATTTAGTCATGAATAAAGAATATATTAATGAGTTTTAAAAAAAAGATACTATTGGCCAAGATGGTCAGCCTTGAAACAAAACCAAAACAAAGCAATAAAACATACAACCCACCCCTCAAATAGTGCAGATGGGTTGGCTACACTTAGTGATCCAAATTCCACCTCTGAAATCTCATAGAGAAGAAAATAGTCTCACATGTTGTCCTCTGACCTACACACACGCACACACACACGCACGCACGCACGCACGCACGCACGCACGCACGAAGAAGATAAATGAATGAATTAAACTAAAGTAAAAAGGAAGAAAAATCTGATGGTATACATGTACTTCCTAAAGCATTTAGAGGGTTGTTATTAATTTTTAGATTCCTAGTCAAGGTGCCTAGCTGTCTTATTAGTGTTCTAGTCTTGTTTTGGTGGCTATAAACTTTAAAATTCTGCTATAAAAATTATCCTATGAGAAATGAAACCCATCTGTATGTGATTGGACAGGGGCTGGAGAGAGACCTCAGTCAGGTGCTTGCTTTGAAATCTGGAGGCCCATGTAAATTTTAAAACAAACAAACTAACTAACTAACAAGCCAGTTGAGTGTGATGGTGTAACCCTGTAATCCTTGTGCTGAGAGGCAGAGACAGGTATATCTCTAGGGATTGCTAACTCACCAAACAAGATGAATCCCTTCTGAAGAGTGGCACCCAAGACAGTCCTCTGGCCTCACATGCAAACACAAAACCACATGCATGTGCATGTACACACAGGAACACACACCTACCCAGGAAAGTTAACCTAGGGCTGTAACAGAGACTATGCCATATGCTAAATCTTGCCTCCAATTTTGCAGAAAGTCCCACCTAAGAGACAACCGTGCTCTTATGTTTGTTGGTAACAAACACACCAGATGTTCCTAATAATTAGGGTTATTTTTCTTCCTCTTACTGCTGGGTTCAGTGGTATTCATTACATTATTTAAAATAAAACGTATGCAGGTTCATAAATATAAAGTGCTATTCTCGCTTAAATCCCATAAGGGAATAAATATAAAGGAGTTGCTGTCTTCCCAAGTGTTCCAACCGGAACGCAAACCAAAGCTTATGGCTAATTGATCACCCCCAACTGCAGCCCCCCCTCCCCCAGAACTAAATGACACCAATTCATTTGAATGTTTGCCTTTTACTCCCCAGAAGGAGTCTGGCTGGCATCGCTTCATATGTACATTCTGTGGAAGATCTTGCCTGTATATCGCCAGGAGGAAAGACGCTGACGTAAGTGGGAATCACATTTCCTGTCCTTGCTGGGAGAGGGGCGCCATCTTACCACCAGAATGGTTCCAGAGGATAAGGTTGAAAAGTGGCCCTGAGATGACCAGTGATGAGAATGTTTTGTGAATTAATAATCAGTATGGATCCACATCCACCCCGCCAAATTCCTCAGGATGAAACAATGTGTAGATTTCAACCCTTTCCAGAATGTTTTAATGTGATTTGGGTCGCGGGGGGAGCATATAATGAAACAATGAATCTTCTCATCAGATGGTAGTTCATTGTACCTTCTGTATGTAGATATTTAGTGAGAGAAGTTGTGGCAATGACAGCACTTGATCGGATGCACAGAACTGCATTCACTCAGACTTCCCAAATCAAGGCTCGCAGCAGACAGGGCAGACTTTAGCTCTGTGCTATATGCTCTGTCAAGATGTATTTGTATTTCCAAGTATGGTTCTTCACTCCATTCATAGTTATTGATCATATTATTAGTGAATTGATGAATAAGTCAAGACTGACTGTATAACTGACTAAAAGCACACACTGCCAGGTCTGAAACGGTGACAAGTGTGCATGGGGATCTGAATTCGGTGTCCAGATTAAACCAGGACGGTGACTGTGAGGTCTGCTGTGTCCATAGGAAATGTGCCTTTTCCCTTGTCCATGTCTGTGCAGCTACTGCAATTAATACCTAAATAAAAGGCAGAAATTCCTCTTGAGTTATGAGAGGAGCTTATGCAGAGACTAGAGAGAGAACTTAGCTAAGCACTGTGCTTAGTCCTGCTGCTAGTACTAAGCCGCTCATAGCAGGGCTGACTTTAAAATGTGCCAATAAACTTGCATAACAACGTTTTGTATTCTGTATAATTTCAAACCAGCAAAACTAACAATGTAAATAGGAACATTCATTAGAAACGATATGAAATTTTCTATATTTTTGTGATTTATTTATTTCTTGATAAAGGTGTGCTAATTTTACATTCTAAAGGACTATACCTCTGTAAATTCATTTGTTTCCTGAAAAATTGTCAGGTGCAAAAGGGATTCTTCTGCCTCTGTGGTGAGACCCATAGACAGGTGTTCACAATCTGGATGATTCTTGTTTCTTAGTGATGAACTGAACGTGATTCATTTTGTGAGTTCAAATGAATAGTTTGAATAATAGACAATTAAGAAGGTGGCCTGTTCTCGGCTCAGTGAGAAAAATGGGAACTGACTTCACGAATATTTTAGAATCAAACTCATATCATTAAGGTGATGTGAATTTAAATGGCTCATTGTTTTAAAACTTGGTGTTTGACACCAGAATGAAGGCTATAGCAGACTGAATTAGTCATCGAGATGAGGCGTTTGCTACTTCCGCCATAAGAGGCTTTATGACTTCATAATAATCAGAGAGTACGGTCAGTGAGGGCTGACTTCTTTGTAGTGTTCATTGAATTATTTAAGTCTACTCATGTACAAACTGATGATACAAATATATCATGAACTAAATTGGCATATTTTACTCACAGACCATTTTATTGGTGCCCTGCAGTTTACTTAACAGTTATCTAGTCAATAATCCGAGGCTGCATGTCCAATATGGCTGCCGCCATACATACATGGCTGCTCATGTATAAAGTAATTACAGTGAAGTGAAATGTAAAATTCAATTTCTCTGTTGCTGTGGCCACATTGCAAATAGTCAGGAGCTACCTGAGCGTTTGGGGCCCTGTGTTGGAGATGCACTTGGTATCAGTTTTGCATTATTCTGCAAAGTGATATTGGACAGCTCTTGGCAGAGCAGGCTGCACAGGGGAAGAGGGAAGAGGGGCAGCTGTGATGGCTGGGAGGCAGGCATGCGAATTGATCCATCCATGGTTCACTGAAGGCCCCTGGAAAAAAGAGTCCTGGAGAGAACTGAGCAGTAAGAAGAGAAAGAGCCTGTGAGGAGACCTCAGCTCCAAAAGCTCCCATTGTTCTTGGCCAGTTCATTTCAATTCATGAATATTTATTCTATTGCCCTCAGTGAGGCTGTGAATGGGTCAATAAACAAAACTGTCTCTGAAGGAAAAAGAAAGAGGTCAAAGGTTGTGTATGTGGATCATTGATGAGTACCCTGGGGTGTCTGAAGGGAGGACTCTGACTATGCCCTGTCACCCCGAGGTCCATTGCGGAAAAAATCTCATTTATTATCTCTTTGAGACGTGAGCTCAAGCTAGCAATCAAAAATAACACGGGCTGTAATCATGGGCCTCTCCGTGCTAAAGCAGTGTATGGTTCAACCATGCACCCTGAAATGCACGCAAGCAGACTCGGTCATTTCTCTTTCAAATACGTATTTAATTCAATAAGAATCGTTACTAATATATTTATGAAGCTTGACATTCAGGCAATGTGTTGATAAGGCTCATGCTGCAGGGCAAGGAACATTTGGATAAGTGTATGTTGCTTTGACATATATTGTGGTTTTTTTTTTTTTTTTTTTAAAGGAAAGAGCAAAATTTATTTAAGGTGATGATTAACTAAATAAAACCCAAAGAGGCCTTACCCATGAATCTACCCTGACAGCATGCCCCAGATGAATAACTAGGATTTCTGTTCTGGTTTGCACTGTTTATCAATTCTGACACTCACTTTAATTTAAATAAGTAGAAAGATGTGCTAATCTTTCTATTACTGAACGTATAAGATAATCTGGCATTAATCTATTTCTGCGCATTTACAGTTGTAATAGCATTATTATATATAGAGAAAGGTCATTACTATTTCAATGATGCCAACTTCCCAGATCTTTTATTATGAGACAAGTGGACAGTTACAGTACCACTTAAATTAGACAAAGCTAATAACCTGAGTCCCTCACATATGTTCAGTGGTGACTATATTTAGTTATTTAGACACATTATAAAATTATAAAGTTTTCATTTTTTCCTTGATTGTTCTCAGAATTTATACACAAGTCCCCTTGATTTAAGGTAAGGAAGGAATGGATAGTTAACATTCTGAGTCCTCAATTCTGGAATCTGTGCTCAGAACCACTGGCTTCACAGTTTACTCCAGGTCAAGGTTCTAATTTCAGAAGGGAAAAAAGAAGACATTCTTTATTTCTTAACCTTTATTAGGAAAAAATTTTGCAAAACATTATCAGATGCTCAAATAAACCAGAGCCATATTAAAGCATGATACCTAGCTATGATCCTAGATTTACAAACATGTTCAGAGAAAGCTTTACAGAGTAGACACAGGTTAAGTCCTCAGATTTTCACTTGGTGTGCTCATCCCTCAGAACCAGCAGTGCCAGTTGTCTTTACACATTGGGCCAGCTCGGTATTTACATGACGTCCCCAGACATGTGAGTAATATTCAAATTTATCCCGATTGTTTGCTGACTGAGTGTATTCAGGCAAGAACAAAATAATATTGTTCTTAAGTTGTTGCTATTCATAGACATTTTTATTATTAATGAACCACTGTGTTAATTAACACATGTGCGTATATTAATATGAAAAAGGCAAATGTGGACCAATGATGACCTTGTCTATATTATAAGTCATGGACGATGACAAAATCCTGGATTCTGAGGTTCATACCATAATGCCCCCTTTGGAAAGGAGATAAAAGGTAGACAAGTACGCTAGTCTGCCACTCTTAAATATTCTCTGATGTCATGATGTTTATAATGTGTTCTTCTTTCATCTCTTTGTGCCTTCCCAAGCCAAGTTATCCTTCTGTCTGGATCATGAGGTCCATGGCTAGCCTAGGGTCTTGGGAGCCCAATAGGCCCTGTAAGTATAGTTCATTTTCTTATTTTCTTCCTGCCTTTTTCTTACTCTTGAGCAAATTACAAATTACTCATGAATGACACGTACCGTTAATGACAGATACAGCATGTCCTGGAAATGCTTTATTAATATCTTTAAAATTAAAATTGATCTGTTGACACAGTGAATCACCAAGGGGAATCTTCAGATAGCTCTAGAGCATACACGAAAATGTAATTTGATAGTTTCTGTTTATCTATCTATCTATCTATCTATCTATCTATCTATCGGTCGATTGATCTAACATAATCTGATCTAAACATTGTCCTATTTTCTGTGGAATCACAGTTGTCGTCTCACTATCATGAATATTAAAAAGCACATTATTATCTCAGTTAAAGAAATCAGAGTTCAGGCCGGTGAGGACTTTCCCCATGAAACAGGTGGATTGTTAATGCAGTCCAACCTTACTCTATAGAGAAGATTCTGATTCCTACCATGTTTCCATGATTATATTTATGTACTTACGCACACTATATAATATCATAACCATATTTGCTGTTTTCTTCAAGTTTCTGGGACAAATAATCTCTTCTGCAACCCGATGGCCCTGGGAGCCTTGTGCATTGTTTTCTATCACCCTCCTATCTCTTCCTGCAGGGTTCTTGCCCTCCTCTTTCTGCAGCTTTTCACCTCTTCCTTCCTTTGCCCATCTTCCCCTTTTTCTTGCTGTTTCTGTTTCCTTTTCTTAGTCTCCATGCCTCCTGCTGTCTCTCATGATCTCCTGCTCTCTTTTTATCTCTCATTTCTTCTTTTTTCTTCTCTCCTTTTCTTTTTCTTCTTCCTTCCATTCACCCTTTCTTCCTCCTTTATAGCCGTATGCTTTCTTATTTCCTACTTTATACTCTTCCTTTGTCTATATGTCAGTCTTTCCTTCTGTTTCTTTTAATGCCTCCTCCTCTCTCTCCATCCTGCTTCTATCTATATCTTGTGTTATCTGTCTCCTAGTTCCTTCCTCTTTCCTTTTCTCCCAGTTCCTCTCTGCTTTCCTCCTCTCTATTTTCCTCCTATCCTCTGCCTCCTCCTTCCTTCCCAGTATCTTCCCACACTCTCTGCGTGTCTGCTCTTCTTGCCATCGCCATATACCACATAGATTTGATGTTTGCTCCCTCGGGTTTAAGTCATGCAGATTCAACCCAGTCTCAACGTAGACACACAGATACATACATCTCACAAACACACACACACACACACACACACACTCTCTCTCTCTCTCTCTCTCTCTCTCTCTCTCTCTCTCTCTCTCTGTCTTTCAAATATACTTAAACTGTATGTCATGTAGATAATGAAATTTAATGCTGACACAGTTGGCCTGTCCTTAGCCAGAAGGAGACTCATTCCATATGCTAAAATTGCAATAAACCTAAAAACACCTACTGTCTCTAGAAGTATCTTTCCACAGTGCTCCATTCTCCTATCCTATGTTTTATTTCTCAGAATGAATGCTCAATGACTCATCAAACCAGCGTCCCACAGCAAATCTTCCAAAGTCACCTGTCATGGACATGGTATGCCTAGAGGAAGGTTAGTGTTGTCTAAAGCCCATCACTTAATAATGAGATATTCAAGTAAATGACCTGCGTCTTTGTTGTTGTGTATTGATCAGTTATGTATACATTAAATTTGTGACTACATATTTATGGAAGTGATATCCAGTTTTCAGTGTATGGGGTGAGGCACCAAACCTGATTCATGTAAATAAGCTAAACACTCAGTCCTTAGGAACTCTGTGGATCAAAAATAATTTCTCTTTGAGGTCATTAAAGATACAGCATATGCTCAGCTCAATGTTGGCATTGTTAACATAGAAGAAAACTTTACTATAACATGTTGCAAAAAATTATTGAACACAAAAATGTACCAGACCTAAAGATTTTTCTTTTATTAAGAGAAAAAAAAAATCTATTGCTGCAGGTTCATACATAGCAAAAAAAGTTACAGAGCGTTCTCCAGGGCAGGCTTCACGTTTTCCTCATTTGTTGTGCTCATCCCTCAGAACAAATGGCTACTGTGTGCTTTCAGCATGGGGCCATTCTCTCCCACTCTTCATCTAGTTTTATGCTCACCTTCAGTCCCATGATGTGTCCCAGGAATAGTCCAGGTTACCCTTTCTTGTTTTGTTCAGTGGGAGGCTCTAAGTTTTTGTAGATTACAGGATGGATCCAGCCAAAGGGTTTGGTCATTCAGAAGAACCAAATCAAATCTTTTTTTTTTTTTTTTTGAGCTGTTTCTGTTCATAAACATTTTATTATTAGTAGTTTGTATATTAATTAATACTCAAGCACATATTACTGATGCAGACCAGTAGAGATTAATGACAAATATTTTGTAAATGTAAGTCTTGGGTGATGACTATATCACTTGGGTTTTGAAGTCCACAGCACAAGATGTCTCATGTGTTCCCTGGGTCAAAGGTTAGGCATGTGAAGTAAATATTATTCATACCTTATAGTCATGCATTTTTACAATGGACCATGAATCAGAGTAAAATTAACAATTAAATGCAGAAAATGTCAAAGCATTATGAAAATAAATATTCGACTATAAATGATACCACACGTAGCAATTTTGGAAGTCCATATAAAATAATGAGCATATAGATGTATATAACTTTTATCTCAGCTCACAGATCGCTACACATAATAATTTTTACTCTTTCTTACTCTCACTAGCAAGAGCCCAGACCTTAATTTTAAAATTTACTTGACTTTTATTCTACAAAATCTCTCACAATTTTACATTATAAATGAAAGTAGAAGTAATTAGTCAAAATAACAATATTTTTATTGTCTTCATTTCATTGTACTCCTAGGGTGAATGTTGACTGACACATTGTTTTTCTGGCTGAAAGATCCATGGCTACCCTATCTTTCTATGGTTTTTGTAAAACGCATAGAGACTGATGTAAGTGAAGTCAAAGTTCTTGTCTTCAGATTTCTTGTTCTTAATATAATACTCTTGTCATGACCATGAACATTGTGTTGATCATTTCGAAAATTAAGAGACAAGACAGAGAGGCACGGTGGCACAAGATCTGTTGACTAACTTCCATACACCCGAATCTTGTGCTAGGAATTTGTGATGGAGAGTTATGCAAACATTCCAAGTGACAGAGGAAGTTAGGCAATAAAAGGAGAAAGTGTGGGGGAAAGAAAAGGTCAGTGTTGGATCAATCGTGACCGCTGGTGATGTATGATCTGCGGATCATGAGTACAGGTCTGAGAGTCTGAGGTCCATACCTAAGCAGTTGTTGTGGGGGCTGTCATACAGATGTTGGATGTAGCACAGTGTGTCACAATCCTTAGGTCCTTTTCTATAGAAATGGTATGCAAAGCTTAGTGATGTGAGGTCATGAGGTAGTTACCATCCCTGTATTCATTCCACAGAAACAATGGCTGCAGTCTGCTTTAACCGTGGGTCCGTGCTCACACACTCAATATCTACCCTTTGTGCTGTGTGAGTAATATTCCAATTTATTCTGTCTTGTTTTGCTCAATAGTATACTCTGTTATTGTAGAGTATACAACATATTGAGACAAGAATGCCAGTCATTCTGTCTTAACAATGCAACCTTTTTTTTTTTTTTTTTTTTTTGTCATTTTGATTGTTCATGAATAGATGTGTTCATCATCAAACATGCATGTATTATTGGATAAGAATAGAATACGGGCCAATGATGACGAGGTTTCGGGATTATAAGTCACAGACGATGACTACGTCACTAGAGGTCTGAGGTCCACAGCATAAGATGCCTCATGTGATCTCTCAACCAGGGGTTGCTAGAGAGGCCTATGCAGCACAGATTAGACATGTGCCACAAACTCTCCTCATTTCATAATGAATCATTGAATCAGGACATAAACCTACATGCAAATAAAATACTTAAGGCTTTGATCAATCCTGAACATAATTATTTGACCTACAATAATATTGATACATACAAAAAAAAAAAACATTTAGAACGACTTGCATAAAGGTTTATATCCTTTATCCAAGGTGATTTTTACATTTTTGTGATGGTTAAGGCCTTAATTCTACACTTTTAAAATTTTTCAATTTTTTGATTTCTTTTTTTTTTTTCACTTAATTTTTTGAGAAAACTATCACAACAATTTGACTCTTATGCGACGAAAGGAGAAATGTAAAAATAAATGGACAAATATCAATCTTTTTAATTATCTTTGCTGTTTCGTACTCCCTGGATGGGTGCTGACAAACACATGATTTCCTGCCTGAGAGGTCCATGGTTCCCCACTCACCCAATGGATGGCACTCAGCAACTGGTGTAAGTAAAGCCAAAGATCTGATCTTCGTTTGAGTTGGTTTTGATAAGACACTCTGATCTTCGTCTAGTCATGCATAGTCTCCTATCATAACTATTGATACTGTGTAGTTAACTCAATGTGACCATGAAGACTGGGTTGAGGATTTCCAAAATTAAAAAGAAAAGAAAGAGAGCCAGGGGGACACAAGATCTGATTTTTGTGATGAAGACTTAGGGAAATATTACAAGGGAGGGGGACAGTTAGGTGATACCAATACAGAGAGTATGGGAGAAGGAGAGGGACAGTGTTGCGCCAGTGATGGCCACTGATGACGTGTGATCCATTGATCATGGCTATAGGGCTAAGATTCTCAGGTCCATACCAGAACTCATAAAGTCTTCAGCTGTGGGCTAGAAATCATCAGTGGGGGAATATGTTATCTTGATATTTATATTCATGCATTTTCATTTTGTTTTAATAACTAGGCTAAAATATACAAATAAAAAGGTCATAGCAATGTCAAATTTCAAGAATAATTTCGTGGTGTATACTAACAGTATACACATCAAAATTTGGGAGTCTCTTTTAAATTAGTGGACCAGATCCGTGGGCAGTTTGAAAATGGCGGTGGAATTTTTAAAGCAGCTGACCAGTTCACATAATTATTTTCCCCAGAAAAATGTATCCTGATTTTATGCAATAGAAACAACATAAATGTCATTGAAAATAATTTTTTTTTTGCTTATCATCTCTATGGGATTTTTTTCAAGATAAGTTACCTTTCTTCCATAGTCGTAACATTCAAGACTAAGCACTAAGTCGGCTATGTTACACAGTTCATGTTCTTGTCTTATAACCAATTTTCCTTATTGTCAAACGAATTCCATATAACTCAGGAATGACACCCATAGTCAATGACAGATGTAGCATGTGACAAATTTTTAATATTTCAAAATTAGGATGGCTATGATGACACATGGGATGAGCAAACATCTTTGAGATTACTCTGAAGCATATTTAAGAATATCAGTTATAAGCCTTTATAAATCACGTTTATCTAATTAGTAAAAAAAAAGAATCTCTAAGTAAATATAAAAATTCACCAAAATTTGTTGGGCTTATGTTGTATAGATAATTTATGAACCAAGGACCATGACTCCTGGCCTGTTCTAGTAGCTACAGATGCTAGGTATAGTCATGAATGTCTGTGTTAATTAATTTTACTTCATTTCTTTCCTGAGCCTTCTGAAGGAGTCATTGCACAAATAACCCCGAAGTAAATTCAGTTTTGTCATTTGTTGACAGGAAAATAAATACATGACACATTCTACAATTATGCACACAATATCTTACTTAGAGAATTTATGTGATTGGTACGATGTCCAAATGCAATGTGGGAAAGCAAATGTCTTCAAATTTTACAGCCTGTCCATCATCAAATCAAGTCAGGGAGGAATTCAAGAGATAAACCTTGAGCTGGTACTGAAACCATGACCACTGAGGAACCCTGCCATTTCTTCATAACTTTCTTAGCTTGTTTATCATGACCCCCAAAAAGGTTGAACACACAGCAGATCCTATCAAGCACTTATTTCCTAGGTGTGTTCCAGACTATATCCAGATATTACAAAATGGAGCCACAAAATGGAGGTTTCCAAAGATTTGTTTGCGTTATTTCCTGTTTTCACGGTCCACATGTCTGAACAGAAAGATTAATTTTTACGTCATTAATTGACCCATTCCAAAATATATCTGTGTATGTATAAAATAATTAGTGGAATAAGTGAGGGTTGATGTTCAATCAGTGATTATAGTGGGTGCCATATGCATTGCTGCTCATAACTACTGGTCTGCATATATAAAGTCCATATTGTAAAATATCTAATCTATAACCCCCTTTGTGATAAGTTCTAGGAACAATCTACTTTTATGTTCAGTCAAAAACATTAACAGAAGTAAATTTACAATTTGCTTTCCCACTGAAAAATCATTCCAGAGGCTAGAGAGACAGCTCAGTAGTTAAAGGAACTTGCTGTTCTCATATTAGCCTGAAGTTGAGTTTAATCACCAATATGGCAGCTTACTATTGTGTGTAACTCCAGTTCATGGGGATCTTACAACATCATGGGGTGCCATATACATGTGCAGATAAAATACTCAGATAAAATTTTAAAAAATTCCACAGTTCATGTACTATCAATATATATCAACTAAATAAATAGGTTTAAGAAATACAGTAGTTCATGAAGACAGGTCTGTATGGTTAGAACTAGGTGTAGTGTTTTGTTTGTTGATTTCTTTTGTTTTGTACTCTCAGAATGCATTCTGCCCCCAAGATGATTTTCACCATCTACTTTGATCCCGAGCCTCTTAATAAGCTGTTGCGGATTGTAATATAGACACAGTGTAAGTACAGTACATTCTGATGTTGCTTCTTGTTGCATTAAAAGACCATTTACTGTAGCAATAAAGGCGTGAACAGCCATGCCAATGCTGTATGTGGCATGTGTTTGAAACACAAGATTTAATAAAATTGTGTCACATTAAGGACATGTATAGAAAAGGGCTTCATACTTCAAACTGAGGAGTTCTGAAATAGACTAAAGAATCTTATCCTTAGTTTTTTTATGAGTCACAGTTTCCTCAGTAGTACTTGTGATCAGATGCACAGTAAATGTGCCCACCTCAGTAGAGAAGAGGAGGGCTGATGTGAGATCAATGATGACTGTGGGTGCTGTATGAGTCATGGATTATGACTACAAGTCTTAGAGTCTGAGGTTCACATCATAATACAGGTAGTGCATCCCATGATCATAGTGACAGATGTTAGGGAATGTCTATATTTACACATAGATAATATAGACATAAAAGATACATTTGGAAATCTAAGAAGACAAAATTCCATAGCAATAATGCTCAGCCTAAGTACTAATTAGTAGTTCATTCAGATATGTTGACTGAAGATTCCCCATGAGTGAGTGAAAACTGTTGGCAATGTTCTTGCTGATGTCAGAGCCATGGGTGTTTGATATGTAATGAAGAGCAAATCATAGAGCAATGAAGGCTTTAGTGAGGCATCAGATGGAAGATGAATGAGACAGGTAGACGTAATGAATGCAGAAGTAAACAGAATGTTAGTGTTTTATAACTTTTCTGCTTTTTACTCTTAGAATGTATACCTCCAAGGTGATTTACCGGTTTTCCCTGAGTCTTGACATTTGAGATTCCATGTCTGCAGGATTGAGACAGTGTGAGTTTAGCCTATGTACTTCTGTTGGATTTTTTTTTTTTTTTTTTTTTTTTTTTTTTTTTTTTTTTTGCTTTTAATGAGTGTTACTCATTATCTTGAAAGAGTAGCCACAGGGTTAATAATATAGCATATATATTAAACATAATGTTTAATAAAATTTTACCAAATTAAGAGTGTACATAGAGAGAGATAGTCATTACTGCAAAAGATACTGTAGAGGTTTAAAGTACACTCAAAATCTTGTAGTTGGGTTTTTTTTTTTAATGGAAATTATCTCAATAGTACTAACGATCAGTTGCTCAATAAGTGTCCCTAAATTTATTGAGGAGGAGGGCTGATGTTGGATCAACAATGACTTCGGGTATTGTCTGAGTCATGGATTTTTATGATGATAAGTTTAAGTCTGAGGTCCAGATTGTAGCATATATCGTGATCTTAGTGACAGGTGTAAGATATGGTCTACTTTTATAATTAGGTAAATAAAAATGGATTAGTAAGTCATTTTCCAGTCAAGATATGTTTCCTCATCAACATTGTAGTATATTCACTGTTGATGACTGAGCTGTCACATAACATAAAGTGGTGGGTAATGTTTCTGATGGAGCCCGAGCTATAGCCACTTGTTTTCTCAAGAAGGAAAAAAAACCATGATGGAACAATGTCCACATAGATGAGGGATAAGATGAGATGAAGAGAGGCAGGCAGAACACATGCAAGAGACAACAGAATGTCCATCATTTTATACCCACTTCTGCTCTATACTTTCAGAATAGATACCCTGCAAGCCGACTTCATAGTTTCCCATGAATTAAACCTCGTGATCTAGCCTTTGTCTTTGTGCATGGACATCGTGTGAGTATTATCAGTGGTTTCTGTCACTTCCAGATTGCAAAATGCCAAACGTGACAAGTGTGTGAAGCACAATGCTTAACAAATTAATTTTTGCCAAATTAAGTATGTATAAATCAATACTCAGTAGGACAAAAGATCCTTCAGAGGTCTAAATTGCACAGAAGGATCAAGCTGTTAGTTTTGTGATTCATAATTATCTCAGTAGAAATTAATGAAAAAGAGGGGGGCAGATGTTGGATCAATGATGACCTGTGGTGGCCGTATGATTTATGGATCATGACTACAGATCTGGGAGTCTGAGTTCCACATCTTATCAACTTATAGCACACACTCCATTTAAGGTGTTACTTCATGCAATATAAGCCATAAATAAAGGCAATCTTCATGGTTAGAACTATGGCCGTCTGTTTCTCCAAGAAGCACACATATTTGTATAATTCACCTTTGGAGGTCATAGATGAGTGAACAGAGTACAAGTCTTTTTATTGTCTCTTCTGTTTTACACTCAGGATGAATTCCCCCCACGTTGATTTAGATATGCTCTCTTTGTCGGAAGGGTCACGATCAGCTCTAGGTTCTTTATAGACATTAGGTGAGTATAGTCGATATTCTTTTGTTGACTCATGTTGTTTTTTTAATGGCTGTGCATAAGAGTTAATGTGGCAGATGGATGAAACCCAATGTTTAACAACACTCTCCAGACCAGAAATGTATAACAAAAGAGATTCTAACCATGGCAAAAGATCCCGAGGACCTTCAGAGTACACTCTGTCCTTAGATCTTGTCATCCATATTCAGTTTTTCCACATACATTCAATAGTAAAGGATAAGGCAGTTGTTGGGTCAATGAAGACCATTAAAGAGGCATGTCTAGAGGTCTGGGAATCAGAGTTCCATATCATAAGTACAGTTTGTACCCATGTTCTTAGACATATATGTGAAAGGGAGGTATGGGAAATGATGCTATTCTATTTCGATTGAACACCTTAAAGATTAAATGTTAAGCCATTTTCCAAGTGAGATATGGTTCCAGAGTCAGAGTACTAAGATTACATATAAAACACGGTTGATTCACAGTGGTTGATTGAGATTTCCATGTAATGTGGCACTTGGTAGGGTCAGAGCAATAGCCATTTCTTTTCTGATAAAGAGCACATACCATACACTTAGATAAGTAAGAAAAAAAGAGAATGCAAAGGTCTTTAAACAGTGTTGGTCTTTTGCAATCCTTTTTCCTTTGTGATCTCCGAAGGGATACCCCAAGCTGGAAAATGCTCACAGATCTATGTCATTCACAATTATCTCAGTAGTACCAGGGGTTACTCATAAATCAGAGTGGATAGTGATGGCGATGGTGCTGCGTCAGTAGTGAATTGTGACTCCATGTCTGGGACTCTGGCATCCACATCCATAAATACTGAGTATATACCCACCATTTTAATGACAGCTTGAATAGGTATCTTTTATAATTAAAAATACTAATAATTGGAAATAAATTATATGTAGATAAAACATAAAAATTTTTAATCAAGATGTCATTTTTATTATGATGGGTATTAACTGTATAGAAAACAATAATTCATTTGGTTTGATATCTCAGAATGTCATGCCACATCAATTAAGACTATAGGCAATGTTTTTCATAGGGTCATTGCCACCATGTTTAAATTAAAAAAAAAAAAAAAAAAAACACAAAGTAGTGTATTGTATCCAGAGAATAGTAAGTAATAAGGAGGGGCTAATTTATCTTAGGCACAGAGTGAGTATCAATCTTTTCACGATCTCTTCTGCTTTCTACTTAGAATGGATAACCCTAAGCTGATGTGTACAGTCTTGTTTGCGAGATTCCCACTCTGTTCCTTGTAGTCATGAGGTAGACACAGTTGAGTAGTCAGTGTTCACACCTTGGTTTTGAGTACTTTGATAGACTACGCACTCTATGGTTGGAATGCCACCTTGTCCAAGTGGTAAGTAAACTGTATGAGATAGAATGTTTAGCTTTTTTTTTTTTTTTTGCCAGATATAAAACATAGAAGTAAGCGAATATTCACAGGATAAAAATTCTGGGGCTGATGGTCATAATCTCAGTTTTATTTTCCTGAAGATATTTTTGTGGTCGTGATCATCTTAATAGTTGGCTTGATCAATTGTGTGTCAACAATGTAGTTCTTAGTAGGGAAGGAGAAGTCTGATGTTGGACCTGTGATGACCATGGTGGAATATGAGTTAGGGATCATGAGTACATGTCTGGAAGTCTGAGGTTCACATCCTAAAAGATATACTATATACTGATGAGCTTAGTGACAGATGTTAGGAACAGTCTAGTTTTACAATTAGATAAAATATGAACTAAGTAAATAGGTAACTTGATTTCCAATCAAGACCTTATTCTACGACATGGCACTTAATACATACCACACAGTCGCACATTGGTACTCAGACCAATGCTATGCTTAGAGACTGGCCCATTACTTGTTTTTTCAAGCATGACACACAATAGTGAATTGAATATCAATTGGAAAGAAAAAGCAAACAGGGAAAAAGCACTGTTAAAACAGATCTTTAGTCCTTTTTCGTCTCTTCTGATTTGGCGTCTTAGAAGGTATTCCCAGCTCGATTTATGTGTTCTTGGTCAGGAATGCAAAAGAGCAGGTTAGATAGGCAGACAGAGCTCATGTTTGAGGAAAACAACTTCCATGTGTATAATCTTTTCTGTTTTGTACTCTCAGGATGGATTCCCTGAATGTGATTTGCACTCTTTCCATTCCTTCCTGCTCTGTTATCAGAACTTCGAGTTCATAATGTATACACAGTGTGAGTACAGTCAGTGTTCTTGTGTTGATTTGGGGTGCTCAGAAATTCAGGTCCCATGTGGATAAAAACTGCTGATCATTTGAATGAGCAGTCGTTGCCAAATGGCTAATGTGCCCCGTGCTTTAAGATAGTGTCAAATCAAGAGTTAATAATAGACGTGATATTCAACATGGCAGTATTCTTAGTAATTCTTAAGTATAAAGACCTTTTCCCTAGGATTTTGTGATTTCTAATTATTTTGATGATAGTAGTGATCTATGCTCCACAAAGATGCAGAAATTAATAGAGAAGAGGAGGGCTGGTAATGGGTCTGTGAGCAGCCCTGTTGCCATATGAGTTGTGTATCATAATTACAAGTCTGGGAGTCTATGGTCCACATCATACAACATCTAGATAATATTCATTATCTTAGTAATAAATAGGAGTATTCTACTTATACAATTAAATAAAGTAATCAATAAAAATAAGTATACTAGATGTACCTCTTTGACAGCATGAAAATATATGAAAAAATTAAGAGAATGCCAATATTCTCATATTCGTATCTGCTTTAAACTCTCAGGTTGAATATTCCCAAGCTGATTTTTTTGAACCTCCTCCATCTTGAGATGTGTAAACAAGTGTTTGTATTCATAGGCTGAGCACAGAGTAAGTATATCGTGTGGTGGTTGTTTTGGCCGCCATGCCTATTTATAGTATGGTTGAAAGTTTTCTTGTCATCTGGGAAGAGCTACCTTGTCCAGATCATTAATATAACATGTTAAAGAAGATTTATAATGAATTATAATAATTAATTATCATTACAAAAATTTATATTTCTTTAACTTAATATAAATTTATATTTATTAGAGAATTAATAATGTGCAAAGAAATAAGCCCCAGGGCTAATGACCTATAGCTCTAAAAATCTTTTATCCCTAATTTTGTGATTCATAATTATTTCAGTGTTACAACTGATCAGGTGCTCAGTACACATCAAGAAATGAATAGAGAAGAGCAAGACTGATGTTGGATCTCTGATGACCACTGGTGCCGTGGATCATGACTGGAGGTCTGGGAGTCTGAAGTCTACATTATAAAATATCTAGCTCATTTCCATGGTCATAGTTGCAGATATGAGTGATCTTCTATTTATATAATTAAATAAAAACAAAAATACCTTGGTAAAGCCTTTAAGAATTAATCCTAACTCCATAATAGGCGTTTTAATGATATATGCAAGGACAAAGTAGTTTTTTTTTTTTTCTGACAGTATGTTTTACTGATGCCATATGAGCTAAAAATATAGCCAGTGTTCTTGGTACAGTCTGAGCCATGATGGCTTGATTCATAGAACACAAAGTCGTGCAATACACACCTAGCTGAGGGTTGAGAAGAAAGGGCCAAGCCAGGCAGACAGAAGACACAGATCAGTAAACATAGGTCCATCTTCTTTACACAAGCTCTTCCTTTGTAGTCCCAGAATGGATACCAGCCCGGTGATTCTGCAGTGGTCCACGCTTCGTGATGAACTTGCTGACTTTGTAATATAGAAACAATGTGAGTATTGTCAACATCCTTATATATTCATGGCTTTTGCTTTATTCTGTTGCCTTCATTCAAAATGGACTATGTGGCATTTGGGAGGTGCAGCTAAGGCCAAATGGTTAATATGCCATGGCAGGAACACAGTATTTTAATACATTTTTTTATTTAATTAAAATGTGTGAGGATGGCAAAGTTCCTGAAAGCTCTTCACTATCCTCAAGCATCTTTCCTCAGATTTTTGCACTTCATAATTTTCTCTATAGTACTCGCAATCAATTGTCCAATAAATGTGCCTAAATTAATAGATAAGAGGAAGACTGAGGATAGAGCAAAGATGAACAGATGTTGTACATCACATGCAGACCAGGATGACCTCCTGGGAGCCTCAGTTTACATCATAAAATATCTAGTTTGTCCCTGTGGTCATAGGAGCCTATATGAATGATTTTCTACTCTTATGATTATATACAACACATAAAAATACTTTTAGTAAGCCATTTTTCAACTAAGATACAATTCCACAAGTGCACCAGAAGTATATAGGAAATACTGTCGACATTCATGCAAACATAATTAATGATTCCATATGTAGCAAAATCATAGGCAATGTTCTTCTTAGTTTCAGAACCATGACCGTTTATTTTATAAAGAAACATTTCAGAGGGTATTTTGTATTTACCTGAGGGATAACATAAGATTATGTTTTCAAGCAGATGGGTATATAAGGAAAGTGTCAATTAAAAAAAAATCTCAAAATGGTTAGCCTCAAGCTGATTGCTCTCTCTTGCACGCTCTCTCGCTCTCTCTCTCCATGTCATGAGCATTCTGATATGCTGTTTGCATTCATAGTATAGACAGCCTTTACGTTTACTTAGTGGTCCTTCTTGCTTTGGATTGCTTTAATGTCTATTTATTGATGAAATCCTATTTGTTATATGGAAGAGCATCCGTGGCCAAATTCTTTTATTTTTACTTTTATTATTATTATTTTTTAATCTCTCATACATTACACCCTGCCCATAGTTCTGCTCCCTGCATCTCTCCCAGTTGCACCCCTCCCCAATCCACTCTCCCTCAGATCCAGGCCTACTTAATTTCCTGTCATAACGGAGCAGGCCTGCCAGTGATACCAGCTGAACACTATACAGCAAGTTATGCACAAACCCTCATGTCAAGGCGGGAGGGGAAACCAAGGAGAAGAAAAGGGGCCAAGCAGCATGAAAAAAAGATGGGTATGAGGGTAAATCATGATGTTTAAACACATGCGTGCGTGCGCACACACACACACACACAAGCATACACACACATGTACACACACATACATACATAATAAAGACATAGTTAATACAGCATAAGATACGATATAACAAAATGTACAAAGAAAAACCAAGAAATCACTTGAAGCACATTGATACACAGAGACAAATGCACACACAGGAAACCTGAAAAAGAAAAAAGTAGAAGCTGTAATATACATAAGTACAACCCGAAGGTTTAAAAATTTTCCAAAGCATGAGACTAAAACCTCCAAATATACCTCTGATTTCTTAGTGACTCGGCTTCTCCCGATTAACTAATGCACTGTATGATCCCTTTGCATATTAGAGCCTCTTTATACCCTTTTTATTTTGTACTCTCAGGACAGATGCCTTCCTCACTGGTCACCAGGTTCATGGTCCCTTCTATGTCAGGAGCATAGTCACAAACGTGAGTTAACGCTCTTGGTTTTCATTCTTTGTCCTGTTTTCATAAAGGCATTGCACAGAATTCAAAGATCCATGGTCCAGTGAAAAGTATCACGTGGCCTTGAAATGCTTAGTTGGCTAATTAATATTATAGGAATTAAGAATAATTTAAGCAGACATAATATCCTCAGGCAAAGGAGCCAAAATATAGATGTAAATTGTACTTAAAGATCTGTTTTTCATGATTCATATGGAATTTTCATTAATCAATGAATAATCAGCTAAAAAAATAATTTTAAAAGTTCCTCGGAGAAACTAGAGGCCAAGGTTGGATCAGTGATGACGTCTTGTTGGGTATGAGCCGTGGATCATGACAACAGGTCTGGAAGTCTGAGTTCTAAACCTTACAGCATCTAGTGTGCATGCACTGATTCTAGACATTCCTCTATGGTGTGGTCAAGTATGTTATCTTTTAAATTTTGAATTTTTATTTTGTCTTTCAAAGTTGGTCCCTGAAAGAATCTTTATGTAAATATGTAAATCAGGACAAAGCAGGTCAGCCTTATTTAGCATTAGTACCCAAACTATGTGTGTTTAGAAATAAATGAGTAAAAAAATTAATAAAAATATATTAAGCAAACAATAATAAGAGAAAGGAATGCTTTAAAGGTGCTTCTGAAAGCTAAGGACAATGCATTTACTGAAGATAATGGCAGGTCCTTCTCTTGTTCAGGGCTTGAATATTTATTCTTATTTTTTCATGTAAACCAAACTAAGAGTCTAATAAAATAATGACTAAGAAAATAGGAGGGGGAGTTAAAAAATAAATGGTTATAATATAATTTTTCTTCTTTGTACTGTCAGCGTAGATACTTTGACGGTGATATTCACATCCAAGAACACAGACTAATGTGAGTATAGTCGAATCCTCTGACTTGGGGGTTTTAAAAGCTTATTCTTGGTAAAAGCACAGAACCTATCAAAACCTACTATGGCTGACTCATGAGTTAATTCTTGCAAAACTGAGAACAACCATGAACAACAGAGGTCACATAAGTAGTAAAAGATGCCCTGGACCACTTTAGGATCTTTTCTCCAACTCTTTGTGATTCATAGTCACCCAAATGTCATTAAGTTATCAATAAACAGATGTGGAGATGAATGGAAATAGACCTATCTTTTATCAATAATTACCACTGTGTTTACTGTTATGGAAATCTGAAGTCCACACTGACCCTTGGAAATCTGTGAACAGAGACATCATTATATCCTTGGTGGTAGTGTTAATAGCTTTACACAAATAAAGATATTTATAAATAAGAGTTATGCTGTAAAGAATAACGATGAAGGTAATTAGCACTATATATTAGAAGTGTTAGGGTTTTTTTTTTGTTTGTTTTGTTTTTTTAGTAGTTCCAATATATTTATTTTTTTCACATAACATGACTAAGTAGTCAATGTTCTTATTTTGAGTTATTAAAAAAATCATTGCTATTCTGTTTCTGAGGAGAAAGTTAAACATGACTTAATAATTTGTAGGTAAATTGAATAGTGAACAGTATCTCAGTTTATTTTTGTCTCTTCTATACCTTTCAGAAAGGCCAACTTCAGATCATTGGGTGATTCTGACCTCATCCCAAGCTCCGAGGTTGCTTGTGCTGTTGGGTCACAGCTACAACAGTGAGTAATAACCACAGTGTCACGTGTGAAATTTTTTTTTTAAAGAAAATAGTCCATGTAGAGATGTGATATGTTTAGAATGATCAGGAAAAGGGTGTCGATACCCCAATGTTTTTTTTTTAAGAAGATAGTTCATGTAGAGATGTGATGTGTTTAGAATGATCAGGAAAAGGGTGCCTGGTTACCCCTACCTATTTATATAGAATAAATACCAGATGCCTGAGTAACTGCCTCTAAAAGTCTAAAGCAAAGGGCACTTGAGTAACTGCCTCTGTTTGTTGTAGTCCTGTAGCGAGTTGTTCTTGTTGGTCTTTGATTTCTGTTGCTACAATTGGAAAGTCCATAATCAAATGTAAATATCAACAATTAAGTGTTATTCAATTATAAAAATGTCACAAGTCTGGATAGTCTTATAAAACCAGTTCAGGGTGAGGACAAGAACAGGTATTATTCCTTGGTAGAGCCTTTGCTTTGGATGTGTGAGGTCCTGGGTTCTATCCTCAGTACTACAAAAGCAACGAAATAATCAAATATAATGTTTAAGAGTGTTACTCTTTTAGCTAGTGATTAAATGATGTAGTGGTTGGTATACTAATTATGAATATGAATAGATGAGTGAATAATCAATCATAATCATAATCAGCACACACACAGGACTTATTTTGGTTAGCTAATATACATCTGAACAATGGAAAAAAATTGAGGCGATGCCAGTGCGAGCACTCAACCATATTTTCAAACCTCTTTCCAACCACCTTTGCTTATCAATGTGCCAAAGATCGCGGTGGCTGCCTCTGTGTTGGGTACATTGAATCCAATTAGAGTAGTTCTGTCTCATTGGCCTGTATAGGCAATTTCTATAATTATTCTATCTACCCCTGGAACACTCAGTCCTAACTGAGATGTCTCCATGGAATCTCTCCCCTCAGGGCACCCTTTGGATGAGGAGGTGGATAGAGTGTAATAGCCAAACGGAATGCAAGACAACGTGGAAGCCAGGCCTTCCAGACCCAAGAGGACCAATGTACCCACGAACTCCCCAAGCCTGGGGCAGCATATACAGGACTTGTACAGGTCTAAGCCAGATGAGCTCAGCACTGAGAGGAGAACTGGACACAATTCTATACTGATAACCTGGAAGCTTTCTCCAGTTGATAAACTGTTTTTCTCCAACGGAGTCTCACTGGACACATAAACCACCCTTAAGAGCAAGGTCCATGGCCCAGATGGCCAATATATGAGGAACTCAATGGCACTTATAGAGAATTGTAGCTCACAACGCTTTATCTGGGGTCTTTCTTACTCTACTTTTTCTATATATTATGGTTTATAATTGTATTCTCTGACTTTTCTTTGGGTTGATATGTATGGGTTTGAGTGTGTTTTTTTGTGATTTTTTTTTCTTTCGCTGCTTCCCCCCATCTGCTTTGCTTGTTTTCCTTTCTTTCCTTTCTCCTCCTACTCTTCCATCTTAGGCGCCTCTTTTTCTTCTAATGTGAGAGTGAATGCGTGTGCGTGGATTTGGGGTGGGCGGGAACATGGGGAAAATGGGAGGTGCGGTCGTCGGGAACGTGCAATACTAATGTAAATAGTACCTGTAAATAAACCCTTTTGTCTGTCTCAAAACGTGTAGAGTACAGTTATTGGAAGTGAGCAGGAGGATCAATGGGAATTAAAAATCAGCACGTGGGTCAGTGGGTGCTTGCGTCACTGTGTCAACCACACCCTGAGACAAAAGATATGGAGAACAAAAAAAGACTCTGTGCCATGGGGGTGGGTATGGCCTAACATGTTCTATGTTAATATTCATTAACACATTGTCAGAGAAAGGGTGCACTGATTATCCTACTACCAAAAGAAAAGAAGAAAACAGTTAAAGGGTGGCATCGTTTAGCTAGGAAAAGTTCATAGTGTACATGTTTGTTTCTAGCCACATGGAGATGAAGCTCAGTCAATGATAGCACTTGCTCTGTATGGCCACAAGTCCCTGGCTCCATCCTCGGTACCCACGGAGAAATCGGTCATTGGTCATAGCATACCTCCTTTTGAATGACTGTATCAATGTCAATACAATTTATTAAATATCATTTGACAAAGGTTGCCATGGTGACTATATAATTTACATTGCTCAGTCCACATTTGAATCCTTATGGGTTATATTTTCAATACGTATTGTTGCATCAGATGAGACCTAGACATGGAAAACTAGCCAAGACTCATTCCTGTTTGAAGTGCAGCAGTCTTCAGACTTTGGATTATTCACAGGGAGCTAGTGAGTTAATTTGTAAGAAGGCTGAAAAATGAGAAGTGAATTTACCAGAACTCTGGATCAATAGAGCTGCGGTGAGTCACAGGTGGTCTGGCGCGCCGGTGCCCTTAGATAAAAACAATTATATCTTCTGCCCACTCCAGAATGGATGTGATAAATAGATTTGGTATTTTGTAAGGATCTTGTCTCAGTTTGCTTTTCACAGGTTTTGATTATTCTGCAGTTAGGAAATCAATAAGAGAATGTACAATCAAAACACCTTGTGGGACACATTAAAAAGGTACTTTTTTTTCCTTGTGAGTAATTTTAAAATATTACAAATCAATGTACAGTGATAAGTTAGTAAAGATAAGGGAACATAACAACATCTAATGGTAATAAAATGAGAAAGAACACGAATTAGTAACTCTATTAATGATAGTCAGTTAGTTATGGGGTAATTGTTCAGAGATGCTTCTTGTGGCTAATAGTGAAGGCTAGTACTCTTGCATTCTTGTTAGTGGACGTTCAATGTTGTCTTTCTATATTCTTGTAATTAGATAAATGTGACTAGAGTAAACATAAAAATGCAATGAAAAAGTATAAAGCCACATGGATCAAGGTCAGAAAAGTACATAATTACAGTACCTGAAATTCATACACATGAACGTTATAAAGGAACGCGGATTGTACCTTAATCCCCTTCTAACTATATTCTGCTTTTGACATCCTAGGATGAACATGTGACCCGACGTCTGTCTCCTTCAGGTTTCTGTCCCCTGCACTGCTCCTAATGGTAGGACCATTTTGTCCAATGTTAAACGGTTCTTAGTTCAGAGTTTTTAAAAGTTTACTCATTGTAGCATTGAAAATGACCTTAGACACAATTTTTAAAATCCAACCATGGTCTATGGGATATATAGGGGTCCCCTAAAATGAAGAATGAGAGTAATTGATCAGCAGGGCCTCATTCAATTAGAGACTAATTCCAAAGACATTTTCAGGTGTATAGAACTTTTGTGATTAATTCCTTCATTAGTAAACCAATGAGCCAATCAATAGAAATGTTAGTGGGAATGAGGATAGGCCCACACAGAGACCAGCGATGGTGTCACCATGGCACAGGGCACCTTCCTTGTCCATACTGTGGCTCTGGAAGACTGAGGTTTAGATAGAACTCACTCAGTTCCTGTCCTGTTAATGATCCTGTGGAGGAAGGTTGGGACTCTACAGGGATCTCGTTTTATGCGCATCACATATGTTTGGGGATCACAGGACAACTTCTGGGAGACCATTCTCTCCTTCCAGTCTCTGTGTCCTGGAGATTGGACTAAAGTCATCTAACATCCTATTTTATTTAGTATCCACATGTTTGATTTTATCGATATAAGTCATTTATAAACCAATAAACATCACATAATAAACTGAAGCATTGCCCTACCATGAATCGATGCAGTGAAGCATGAACTGTTAATGTAAACTGTGAATATGGTGTGTTAAGAACGAATGTGAACCAAAGATCCAGCCATGCATGCAGTGTAGGGAGAAATAATGCTTAAGGTTGGGAGCATGGGTCAGAGCCACCAATGCAGATATATTGAGAGCTGATCATTTTGATTTTGTTGTTTTTTGACATGAAATGTTTAATTAATATCTGAATGAATTAACCAGTGAAGTGGTGGAAAGAGGGTGTGTGTGTGTGTGTGTGTGTGTGTGCGTGTGCGCGTGCGTTGGGGTGTTCTTCTCACTTTTTTTTTTTTTGTCATTTCTCGAAGGAAGGATGCTTTTTGGCTTCTGAAGGAACCTGGCATGCTGTTTACCTCATGGGTGGAGGCCATAGAAACTGAGGTGAGTCGAAATTAAATTTTATGTCCTTGAAAGTTTTTCTTAAATTTATTAAATTACCAAAAGTGTAACAAAGTCTCCACAAGTCCAACTGGGAAAAGTGATGAATATAAAATGAGCCTGAATTATTCCATGTATAAATTCATTGATGGTAATTGAGGAACTTGATATGATTATAATGGATGACCCTAAAGGCATGAAGAGTATTCATCACTCTTAGGTTTCATGAAACACTGTTTTCAAAATTATGACCCGTGAATTAATTACTTTTATTAGACACATGTGAATGAGTGTGACTGGAAGAGGCCCTAACCTGGACCATTGCAGGCAGTACAGAGCTTATGATATATGAAGCGTGTTACATGTCTGACATACTGAGGTCCACCCAATCCAAGTCTTTTCTTTCTTAAGGATAGATAGTAGATACAAGGAACAATTCAGTTGTGCTGGTTTTCCTTAGAGACAGTCAGTGAGTATTTCTCCACCTCATGAGGAGTGGCCTGACAGGGAATTGAGGCAGCTTTCTAGCTCAGTAAAGCCTTCCTGTCATGTTGTATTAATTGTTTAATAATGTAGTCTGATGATCATGCCTTACAGTCCCACACATGAATTCTTCATCTTTAGTGATTCACATGTGACGAGTTTAGGAATGGTCCCTTGTGTTCTGCATCCTTCTACGTGTGACCACTACATAATGTACTAATTCACGAATAACAATGGAACATGGACAGCCTACCAGTGATTCTATACCCAACCCCCAGAAGTTTTGTTTCGATGCATAGTAAGAAAAATAATACTGATGTGAATGGATAGCCAATAGTTTTTGTTCTCCAGCTGAGGAGGTTAATCATTTGTGTCTGTTGCAAGCTTTTTTATCATGTTGGTAGAAAAGTGAGTATATAGCTCGTTAATGGAAACCTACACGATTATGTTAGCAAGTGACTGAACAAAAAGATTAATCAAAAACTGTTCTTTTTCCTCTCTCCTTTGGTCTTTTCACAATGGACATACCTATTGCTGAAACTTCTTCGGTTGAAACGGAGATCACATGGCAGACTCCGGTGAGTTTCTAAGATCTTGTGATGTTTGATGAAGGAGGGAGAGTGTTCACCATCTAGGGATAAAATACGAGGCATTTCCACATCCTGGCCTTGGGATTTTGAATCCTGTATTTATTTCAGTAGAATCAATGAGGGAATTATTGACGCACTGTCTAATGACAGTGCAGTAGTGAAAGGAGAGAGGTAATCATCAACATGGATCAAAATGATTGTTGGTTCAGTGCGAATCGCAACAATGAGGTCCACGTAGCAGAGAATCACGGCAATTGTCTGTCTTTCTGGTAGACATGTTCTCTCAGTGTTGATTTAGCCTCACTGCTTTGAACTTCTCAGGATGACCCTCATACTTCTGTAAGAAGCTACAAGCTCCTAGGTGTTTAAGTGTGGGACCATTGCGAGGAACAGAGGCAGTGCTTTGCTGGCTGGTTCTGTTCAAGATATTCAATGTTAGGTAAGTGGCAACTGTAAGCAAAGAAGGGCCCCAAATGGTCAATGAAATTATAGATATGAAAGTCTATTGATGAATTAATTAGGCTGATTAATAGGTTTTATAATGAAAATAACTGATAACAGAGATGCATTCAATGACTTAAGCCAATCTGTAGCTGAATGTAGGCTATTGCTGTTAGGTTAATTCTATTAAAGAAGGGAAAAATCAATTGGTAAGGAATTGTAGATCTTTATTTAATGAAAAAAGCCACCCCAATATTTTTGCCCAACGATTACAGTTAGTGGTATAGCTGAGTTAACACAAGATGTCTGACTATCTGTGTTTGCAACTGTGAGATTTTCAGAAACAGGAAGTGTGGTTCACTTCCTGGAATGATTTGCAAATGATCCAGTATATAAAAATCTAATTCTTTCAGCTTTGGTAGAGTGGTTTGGCTTTTCTCATTCATTGATACATGGTAATAGAATGAACAATCTAAACATAAATGGTCCAAAATCATTGACTGAATCCAGTCTTATCTCAACTATGAAATCATTTTATTTCTACAATGTTTAATAGCACAGTATTAAAAAAAAAAAACTCCATAAAAACCCCAAACCAAACCTTTTCTATTATCTTTTATTGGAAATGAACCTGTTGTCAGATAATTGTTGCTGAGTGCTAATATGTCATAAGCAAATCAATAAACACAAGTTCTGTGAATGAGGAGAGATGAGCCAAGTAAAGTCCAGCCTCGTTTAGAGCTTGTTTACTGAAGCGGGGTTTGTTATTTTGTATCTCTATGGCTGCTGTCTGCAGATAAAAATAGAAGCCTGGGGCCCATATCCGCAGCCAGCTTAGACATTGATGCTGTGTCTCTGTCCATGGTACTTGGGACTTGATATGCTTTTGACCTTTAGTGAATTAGGAAAAGCTACATAAACATCCAAAATTAATATATTAAATTAAGGAAACTTACCTCGCTATTTACTTAGTGTGAGTACAACATTTAATACCATGTTTTACAAATTAATCATTGTGCCACAACAGAGTCCCAGTAAAAAGTAATCAAGGTTCCTTTATATAGCTGTGCATTATTTCATTTTAATTTGTACTATTCATTCCACATTTCTGCATTCACAGATCTGTGGCCCAGATATCTAAATTTTACAATAGACACATACTAAGTACATTATGACACACAGAGACAATTATCTAATGTAAATTAAGCTGATAGTGTATAGTCCCTGTAAGAAACGTGATGAAAATTGTATCAGTTAGTTCCAGGTGTGACACAAACCATTGCCAGGAGCTGTGTAAGGTCCCTTGCCTGTGTCTGGAGTGTTTGCTTAAGGTATCCTCTAAGTTGTTAGTGAAAGTCCCTGTTGTAGTCAGGAATATGTCATTGCTTATGTGCTTATCCTTGACCACTTGTGAACTTCAAGCTGTTGGTTTTAATTATAAAAGGTAGAGATTAAATAATCATTCATAGGAGAACAGCCTGATATACTGGGTAGAATATAGTTTTATAATGTCCTGAAACTTTTTCTTCCTTAAATATTGTGCACCATGAATGTATGCTGGGTGAAGTAGAGGAACATCTGTCTCTCATCCTCCATGTAAGTTTTCACATACACTCACTGCATGTGTTCGAAATGAGCGATTGACTGAATATAGAGCCAATGTCCAGAAACCTCAGAGCCAATTTATGCCCCATTAGTATTTCTCATCCCACCTATGCCTACTTTCTTCCACTCACTTCCCCCTCTAATCACATGTTCTGAGTGTGTGAAGGTCTGAGGTCCCTGGCAAGCTGGGATTTGCATGTTTGTCTCTGTGCCGATGAGTACATAGATTTTGATAATATCTGAAGCTCATCTTCTTAGCCTCTGTTGCATCATGGGTTTGATTTTCTTATTAAAAATCAGTACCCGAAACATTAATGAATGAGACAACGTACAAAATGTAGTGCAGGAGGGATGTGCAAGCATGACGTTTCACAGTGGTGTGAGGATTGGTGTCCCGTGTCTCAGGACCCTGGATACCCATTAAGCATGTAGTGGGTTCTTACTTTGTATCCATGTATCCACATCCTTAGGCAAAAGGACACAACAAGCAAAATGAAACAAACAAAACACAAAGCCAAAGAAATCATCTCACAAAGCAATAAATACTAAAAGGATTGACAAAATGATGTCTGAAAGGCCTGTGTGAACTCAGTGGGGTGGAGTTGTTGTTTTGTTTTCATTGTTGTTATTTCTTTCAGAGAGGGTCTCACTGTGTAGCTGTGGTAGGCCTGGAACTCACATGGTATGCATTCTAAGCTGGTGTTGACCTCATAGAGATCCACCCACCTCTCTCCCTCCTGGGGGCTGCAATTAAGTCCCAGCATCATTTTACATGTGCTTCAGATTAAATACAAGCCAACTAAAGCAGAGTCATGAAATCAAGGTTCTGTGAATACAGAGTTGACAAATCAGTGATAAGGCAATGTTTTCCAGTAGTTAGTGGCAGTTGTTTATTTTTGCGTACCTGTTGGAAAAGTAACAGGTAAATGTAGAAAAGGGCGAGAAAGGGTTGACATCCTTACCCAGGATGATGACTATGTCTGAGTATCCATACCATAAATAATGAATAATTCATGTCAGAAACTCTGGTTTAGTGTAGGGACAGAGATTGGTTGTATTAGCTTTGCTGAGACTAATCCTGTGGAGATATCAGCTCTCCCACATGTCATGTTCTTTGGAGTTTTGTGCTTCATGAATTTCCATTGTTATTACAAAAAAAAGAAATCAAATCCCAAATTTACACAGTAATCATGTAAAGAAACACAGTGATGTTTGTGCAAATTGTAAAAGCATGAAGGGTGGTAAGAAATGTTATTATATTTTGCAAATACTGAAGTCCCTGTATCAGTGGCTCTGGGAAGCTATCCCATCACCCAAGGTCGCACAATGGAAGTCAGCCAGGACTGTTGTTTTGAGTCGGTGATTTGGATCTTAGTGGTGCTGGTGGTAGTTGTTGTTGCAAGAGAAATACTGAAGGTTTACAAATGAATTTTCTTCTTGTTATGGCTTGGTGTCAACTCTCAGATTGTTATTTTGCTTAAGAGAAAATGTATGGGTTATAAAACATTAATAAATGTGTGAAATGGAGGATGGAGGAGACAGGAAAGTCTCCTTCATGCTCTGCTTTGTCGTCTTAGGTGTCTGAGCTGCCACAGCTTCACCCTTCTTCCCAGGCACAGGCTTAGCTGGCACCATAATCTTAACACAGCGTGCAGACCAGTGAGTGTTGCCAATGCTCTTTTTCTAGTTTGGGTGGTTTTTCTCCTGGTGTTCACTGTGTCTTACACAGTCTCAGCACAGAGCTGAGAACTACCGTTTGTAGTCAAGTGGAAAGAGTAGGTGGTTGGGTTCATAGGCAGCTGGAAACAAGATAATTAGGGAGACATAAACATTGATGTGAGGTGACCCTTGAAACAGAGCGAGAATAGCAAAGATTTTCTTAGATTTGTGAATCTACCCTTTGAGGTTAGCATAAATCAACAGTGCAGAAGTGAGTCAAAACCAAAAACCACAGTTCTAGATCCATGATCAGCAATGGTGGCCTATGGTGCATGCGTATCTGAAACTGAGTTCTACAAAGGAAACCTGATCCATTTCTGCCATTTAGAGCATTTCTGTAGACAGAACTCTGTAATATAGGTTACTGTATGGTTACATATTTTTATTTCATTCTTGCCTCACCACAGGATGGATGGGGAAAATCCATTTAGGCAAAATAGGGGAGGTTGCATCAATTCCATAGTGTTCATGGAAACTATATTAATATATACTGGTAATGGGCTAGTCCACATGGTTAATGATGGTCTATATGTTACACCTGAGTAGATAGGCATCATTCTCCACCAGTCTCAAGTTCATATTAATAGTGAGAGACATATACTCCAAAGGATCCTATAAAGTAAAGCCGAGAAGAAAGGATACAGGGTTAGAAAGTCTCAACTTCCCTATTTAGCTTGTGCTCCATACTCGGGATACCATACTGTGTGAGTGGAGGGTCCTCCATGGTCATGAATTCTGCATCCTGCTGAGGAGAGTGAGCCCAATGTGAACTAAAGGCTTCTTGCCTTGGCTTTGGTTGGCATGAGGTATCATTGACCAAGTGTGTGTAGAGCAGCTAATAATGGTTAACTGAATGCCAGTGGTACAAGTAGGCATTGTGTGAAATGTTATATTCATAGGAAAAATATGGAAAGCGTCAAGAATGAATATAATGGTAGGTCAATGTTAGAGAGTCCATGAACAGATTAGCAACAATAGTCATAACAATCACATCCCTCTCCTGGGGGAGGGGTATGGATTATAAGGCTTATAATTATAATTCGTTCATCATTATGAAAAGTAGAAATGTCAGAAAGAGAACTCAATCCTGGACCATTGATAATCACTGTTGCCAGATGAGGCATAGGCGATGCACTCTGAGCCCAACTTCATGCCCACTTTTCTATGTTTGAAATAATTCTGTCAGTAAGATGGAATGCATTTGTTTTTAGTTTACATGTTAATTTATTTCCATCTTGCTAGTTCGAAAGCATTGATATCTGGATAGACATAACTTTCGTACTTTCATGTCTTCTTCGGCTACAGTCGAGGTCGACAGTATAATTAATAGATAATAGGCAACGTCTGGGTCACACAGAAAAAAAAAAGCAACAAAGGGTCTCCAAATAATGACTTCTCCCAGGGCCAAACGAAGGGAGGGTGATAAGCAAAAGTAAAATAGATTAGCCCATTTTTTTAATGAGCTGCTCTGCTTTGATGTCCTGAGCCTGGATACCCTGAGCCAGGGGACACATCTTTCCACGGGCTTCAGCTCCATGGTTACACGCATGTGTCAGAAGCATGAAATGCTTCATAATGATAACCACTGTGACTGTTTGGACTTTCGAACAGCATTAAAGTTAACTAATGAAACTGAAATGTGCCTGTGGTAAACATTAGACTTGAATTATATATTGTGCTGAGTCCTTTGTATGAACCCCTGAGCTTGGTTTATTCAACATGTCTGGACTCTCTGGAAGCAATTATATAGGAGCATCCTCATGACTGTTTAAGAGTCTACTTTTTATTACATTTATATAGATAGATAGATAGATAGATAGATAGATAGATAGATAGATAGATAGATCTATGAAATAATCAACAAACTAATGTGTAGTAGAGAAAGAAGACCATTCTGTTGGTTACCTAACTAAGTCTACCACAATGAATCCACCTAACTATGGATTAATACCCGTGGACCCAGCCTTACCATCTGTGCCCCCTCCCACCTTGCCTGTCCCTGGGAGCCGTCATTGCCTGAGATCTGTTTCAATGCAAATGGACTCACACACCACTTGTCCTTCCAGTGCCTGAATTGTTTCTCTTAATTCCATTCACTCCCTCTATGACGCCATTTTTTAAAAATTTGTTTATTTCCTTCTAGAATCTGATGGGGGATTAGTCATAGCTTGACCATGCCTTGTTGGTTAAATTCACCCTCACACACATTTCAGTAATACTAACTTTAGACTCCAAATGTTATATGTTAAATAAAAAAAGAAGCCATAAAGTTGAGGAAGACACAAGGGTCATCCCAGAGTGAGTAGGGTACTGGTTATGAACAAAATACATGGTATACATGTATGAAATTCTCTTAGAACATAAGAAAAAAATACTTATCAGATAGAGAAGCAATACTTTGATTTAGAATGCAAAGTGGACTCCGAACCCCTTTGAAGCCAGTGAGGTCAGATCTTTCAAGCATCATCTTGAGCTCATGAATCATGTTTATTGACATACTTTAATTAATAACTTGGAATAAAAATAGAAATGCTGTAATTAAAAGGGCAAACATGAACCATTGATGCTGGCTGCTGTCAATTTGAATAAAATATGCCTGTACTCTGCAGTTGAATGCCAAAGAAGTGCAGTTCATCACCTCATGAGACAGTGTCTTCCAGAAAGATTTGGTAATATTCAAGGATCTGGGTCCTGGCCTTTGTGTCAACATTAGATGAATGAAAATATCACCCATTCAATTAATGAAATATTGTCTAACTCCAAAGCACATGAACAGGAACTTTATAATGTGGTAGGAAAACAGCGAAGTCCAAGTTTGTGGCTAAAGATGGTAGACTTTATATGGGAAATGCCAGTGTTCTCAATATATGGAAAACTTAAAATTATTTTTTTGGTAGAGTTGTAAATTTATGAATGTAGAAACAAATCTCTTAAGTCAGTGTTTCTCAACCTCTGGGTTGCAACTCCTTTGAGGAGCAATCAAATGATCTTTTTCACAAGGGTTACATATCAGATATTTAAATTATAATTTTTACCAATTATGAAATAGGAACAATATAAGTTTATGGTTTGGGGAGTCATGGGAACATGAGGGACTGAATTAAAGAGTCACAGAACCACTGTTTTAAGCCAATGATAAAGTTAAAGGCCAATGTTTTCTCTCAAGACTCTTAAACTATGCGTTCTTTCTCTTACTGTTTCCCATGATCCTGTGCAAGCTGATAGGATTCTCCATGGTGGAGTTCTCTATGGTCTGTCTCTGCTGCGATCCTGCAGGATCATGTAAGTAATATTTCTAATTCCTACTTTGGTTTGGGTGGTTTATTTAGGGAGAATACATTATGTTTTATATTTTTTATGGTGTAATCATGTAAGAGAAACTGAAGCCATTTTAACATTTTAGATGAAAATGAATAATTATACTGATTGCTATTATGTATGAAGAGCTAAGAATAATTAACTGAAGACATATATTGACCCAGACGTCATTCTGGATTGTAACCAGCCATATTCTTGTTGGGTTCTTTCAATCATAGGCCTTTAGAAACATAATTAGTTACTCAATAGATTGCTTAACACACAAGATTGAGATAAGTGTAAGGGGGTATCTGGGCATGAATTTCAACTGAATGCCATGTGTTTATAACTCTGGGGTCTAACAGGGTGGTTATGTTAATAAGCAAGGATCAGAAGAGGTGGGTGTAGTTTTTTTTACCTACCACTCTCATCTGTACTCTTCAAAATGGATGTTCTATTGAGGATGGATTCTTCTCTGCTTCTCTCCAGCATCTGATACCCCACCTCATCTCCCACCCTGATGGCTGTGGGATGTGAGGCACACATTTCAACATCATTTTTCTAGAACTCTGTAATTCCAAACAAAGGGGCAGATCCTATGTATTCATTACAGAGATTTCATTGATATCTTTGTATTCATTTATTTAAAATATAATTTTAAAAGAATAAAGGCAGTTTGAATAATCAAATGAATATATAGAAATGACAAGGTTAAAATTTGGCTCATTATTGAAATATACAACTAGGATATAGGTAGTAGGATTTGTTTATTTAATGAGGTCTCCCTATATGACCCAGGTTGGCCCAAATTTTCAACCCTGCTGTGTAGGACAGTCAAGTCCTGGAATTTTAATCGTTAATCACCAAGACTCTTAGAACAGAAATTATTCTGGACTAAGGATGATGCAGACAAGTCATTTTCAATCATTAAACAACACCAATTATAAATTTGAAGCTCATTATAAAGAAAAAGAATAGATTTGTTTGCAGTGAGTGTGTAGAAGGTGATCGTGAAGTGTCACTGGAGAGTCAATATGCAACCTCCGCTTTGTACTCCTCAGAAGGAGGTGCTGACCTGGGCCGGAAGCTACCTTGATCAATAATCCCTGGCATGCTGAGTGTTTGCAGTGTGATTAACAGCCAACAATCTTATTTTCCTTATTTAATTGATTAAAGGTGTCCGTAGTGTTAATTATGTTTTTAACACGATCTACCGATGGTTTTAACAGTGGATTGGGGGTTGCGAGCAGCAGAACCATGAAACTTGAAAGTACTGTCTCTTCTTCCCCCATTCTGCCTGATAACAAACAGAAATAATTTTCAACGAAGTGATGCCTGCATGTGTCTTATCATATGTTTACTTTGCGTGAGTTTCCAGTCAAGTTAAGCATGACTAGTCTCTCATCATAATTTCCTCCTCGTCCTGAGATTCCATTGTGCTCTTCCCTAGCCCTCTAAGATATTAAGCAACTATCATCTAGAGTTGCTCCACAATAAATAACATAAGGTCATAGAACTGTAACTTAGCAACTTTTTTTCATTTCTCTCTTCTCACTAGACCATCTGGTAACTATCCCTCCACTGTCAAATCCCAGGAAATGAACTCTTTCGTGTCCCACATGAGTGAGACCATATTGTGTTTGTCTTTCTGTGCTTGGCCTATTTTCTTCGATATTATCATTTCTAGTGTCACGAGCTCACTAAAAGTTATAGATTACCATTCTCCTTCATGGCTGAAAGGACCTAACATGTTTCTTATATTTAAGCACTGCTTCTTACCCTTCCTAATACTGTAATTCTTCTATACAGCTTCTTGTCTTGTGGTGAGCTCTCAGTCGTAAAATTTTCTTCATTGATACTTCCCAACCATAATTTTGCTATTGTGATGAATTATTACATAAGTCTGTCTGGTTTCTGATAGTGTTAGATGACCCCTGTGAGGGAATCATTGGACCCCAATGGGGTCACATCAAACAGATTGAGAGCCACTGAACTGATATAGCCTAAATAAGGAGCATAAAACTCAATATCCGAAACCCAAAAACGTAAGTCATGTTCATCAGACATACATATTCATGTCTAAAAAGACTACGTGTACAGATAGCTAATCAGTGTGATTAATTGTCAGAAAGATGCAAACCCAAATCACAGCAAGGCTGTTATCAAGAAAGTCTAGTCGTAGCAATGACTCGAAATGGGGTAGAGATCAGGTTTCCTTTGTTAATGGGAATATACATTATTTGAAGAGTCTAGAAAACAGCATGGACGTCCTCAATCTAATAAAATAAAACCAAGCCCTCAACAAAGAGTTGTTTAATAACCAAACCAACCCTCTAGTAGGTCTGCATGTAATAAATATGGTGGTGCCCTTGTCCCAAATATATGTCTGTCCTTCTGTGTTCTCTGCAATGACATCTGCAAGGGCTAAGACGGGACAGGTTTGAGTAGCCATCAGCTGATACGTGGATAAAGGAATGTGGTAGAAATGTGCCTGGGTCCAAACTCATCCAAACGAAAGTTAACTGTTGCCTCCTGAGAGAGTGATTGCAGTTGTTGTGTCTCCTGATGCATCACTGCCAGTTAACAAAAGATAAAATCCCAAGAGCAATAAGATTTTACAAACAGATGTTAACAGATGTCATGCATCACGTCCTTAGAGTTTTGTGAACCGAACTATTTTATTGATTAAACTTAATTAGTAACATAGAATAAAGTAAATTTGAATTTTAAAATGGGGCTCAAACATTGGCCAGTGATGTTGGCACTTGAGAGAGAGGCTCATACATTGAAATATATCTGAACTCTAATACCCCCCCCCCCAAAAGGTATGATAGAAGTGATGGAAGTCATCCTTGCGACCCCCATGTTCTCGTGGACCTTTGACCCTTTCACAGGGGTCACAATCAGATATTTACACTATGATTCTTCACAGTAGCAAATTTATAGTGATGAATTTGTAACAAAATAATACAATTATGGGGGAGGGTCACCAGAATATGAGGAACTATATTAACGTGTTGCAGCTTTAGTAAGTTGAGAATCACCATGCTAGACATATTTAGGAACCTCCAAGGACCTTGAGCTTGGTAACTGTGTTGATATATGTTATTTCTGTCATTAGAATTAAGCATTGGAAGCATAATTCCAACAACTGATATATTAATCAAATTCAAACATTTGCAGTGTGTTGGGCACTTTGATAGTTTATGCAAACAGTGAAGCGTAGTGGGCAATGGTCATGGCTCCCACACTTCCATCCTCAGCTAGTATCGTAGGCAGGTGTTGGGGCCTTCCTTTTCAGCGCGGTGTGGGGCTATGTTAAATTGCTTTCTTATTTAAATTGTTTTCATATCTTTTGTTAAGATAAGAGCTTGCACTGGAAAATTAATGAGTGAATAAATCAATTCGAAAGCAAAGCTAAAAAAAAAAATCAAAGATCTGTGCAAAGACTCTCCCTGCCTTTCATCTTCTTGATGTTCACCTGCTCTGTTCTGTCTTCTTCCCAATGCTCTCCCACCCGAGCCGGGGGCCGGAACTCTCCGTGGTCTGGGCACCGTGGTGCATCTCTCCCTGGAACCTGTAAATCAGTGTAAGTAATAGGCACGGATCCTGGACAATTTTACTCCCTGTTTTAAACATATACAGCGTAAAAGTTCTAATGCACTTATCTGGGGACTGTAGTGAATATTTTAACTGAGTAATTGGTATAATGGAAAGCTAAGCTCAGTTAAGTAAAGGTCGTGGGGGTTGTATCCCAAATACCAAATTCTTGTCACCTCTATCTACTCAGTTGTTTCTATCTATTTCTCTGTTGATTCATTTTTCTACCTAGATACATAGATATAACGAGACTAAATATAATTATAGATAGATACAATATATAGTATAATTTAGGTAATTTAAGTATATATAATATATTGCCATATATATCATATTTTATATAAAATTTATATTATACATAATAAAAATGATTACCTTCCACAGCATTCATAGTGGAGTAATGGATTAGTAACCAGATACCATAAATAAGAGAGATAGGGCCATCCCAGGATAAGTGTTTGTAACTGTCAGTGTGTGAGACTTAGATAATGAATAACATATATCTGAAACTCTGAGGTTCAACATAAAAGATAAATGTGTAAGCATGGACCTCTGGAAGGTGCGTCATTTCTTATTCCTTGCTTGGTTCTCTACTTCCCAGAATCACTTCTCCTAGGGAGTGCGGTTTCTGCATATTTCAAGCTTACCAGTTCATCAGTGTTATCTGTGCTCCATTTATCTTTTGATCGTGGGACAAATATTAATGATAGTTATATATTTCATGATTTTGATGGCATTAAACACTATACTTTGCATTAGCAAAGAGTGTAATATGTAACTACTTGGTATATCTACAATTTATATGAAGTAACATGTAGAGTCACACGTGTGACCTCGCCACCATTAATGTCAATTTGTTGGAGACATGATAGTAATTGTTTCATGTATGTGGCACTGAGGAAAGTCATGGAGAAATTTGGCTTCTAGCAGAGACATGCAAGAGATATGTGCTAGTCTTCCTTGTGGGTGACTATGACAGCTATACTCCTGATGACATTTGGATCCAGGCTCTTTAGAAAAGACTTTAGGGGAACTCCTATGGTAAAGATTACCCTAGTTGACATGGAGTTGTGATATCTTATTTAGAGTAGTGACATGTATTCCATGGATCTATCCCTCAACACAGAGAAATAGGCATCATAAAAATGGATGTGCAATATGATTGCATTAGGCCAAATGTGACCAATGAAACAAATTGGATTATCACAAACTAGATCATTGAATTAGGCATGCCTGTAAAGCAGTGATTCATCACTGAAGGAGAATTTGTATGAGCTTTTTCTCCATAGGAGAGGAGCTTCTGACTTGTTTCAGTATTTGAGAAAGATAATAGAGATTTCTGTTGTTATCAGTGAAGAAGTGAGTCAGTGATCAGCCAGTAGTAAGGTGTATGCCAGAGAGCAGAGCCATACCAGCTCAACTGGGAACACAGTGGCTGGAAGTCCCAGAGGACACATGCCCCTGTCTCAGAGGTCCCTCCAGCAGCTGAAGTGCACTCTATCCTCACCTCTCATCTTCTTCATTCCTTGAATATCAATCAAACAATAAAGGAATATATAAGAGATGGGAGGAGCCTCCCTGCAAATATATGAATCTTATAATTTTGTATGACGATGGGAGGGTGTAATTATAGATCATGTTTATATTCCTGGTTAGATTAAAGTAGTTCATGTCGTAAAACATGAGTGTAAATAACGAACGCTTTCAATATTGAAGACCTGGACTCTACAATTCATCAACTATGCATGGAAATTAGAGGTTGCTTAACATATATTTTAATATATTGGTGATCTATGAGTTCACCACATGAATAATTAACAATCAGATGTAGATTGCAGAGAGAGGAAAGAGATCATTGCTACAATCATAGGACATCATTCGAGTGATGGTTGGTGAATACGTGTGAACAGAAGTTAGGTCAAGGACATTGAGGTCTTACTTCCAAGTTGTAGATACAGCCCAGTGCATACAGCCTGCACCTCGTGAATCTTGGGCTCATGGACTTGAGTGTACATAAAGTTATTAAGGGGAATTGAGCGATGTGAGTGGACTGAGTAGAATTAGGTAGCTAAAATTAGCAAATGCTAGAGAGGACATTTGATAATAATATTACTCATAATAAAGGCTATGGCAGAATAGGGTCACTCCTGTCTACTCAACAGTCTCCTTGAAAGGGAAGACCATCCCAGTTCGTTAGAGAGAAAACCTGTAAGCCAGCCCTCTTCAAATATAGGAATGGTGGCCAATCTTGAGAACAATATTTCTATTTTCCTTCTCTGTCTTCTACCCTCCATAGAGATGACCCAGGTGATCTCAAAGGTTTGCAGTGGACAGTTCCTGGAATGTCACAGTGACTTGACAGCTTCACCTTTGATCCTTCAGTGGGCACCTGCTAATAGGTATGGAGGGTCTTACCAAAGCAAAGCAAAGCATGGGTGCTTAAAGAGATTACTACAAACAAGAGGGAACTCAAAGAGAAGGCACAGGGTAGTCTTCCACAAGGTACTTCCTGAGTACCATACTAGGCCAGGTTCCTAAGGCTCAGGAGAAAGAGGAACACAACCTATGACCAATGATGAGATCTGGCGGCGACTGACTGTTTCTCGATGACAGTCCTGAGAACAGATATCTGAGGTCGGGCACAGGGCAAGTTGAGCTGGGCTGCATTTTGCTGCTAGCCAATTGCCTGAGAAAACTAACACATTTCGGACTTTGCATTAACTGCTACCAATTTCCATTAGACAAGGGAATATGGCTGGCTGATAGGCAACATCAGGGTAGCAGGGAAGGCATGACAGCCTGTACTTACTGACAGAGCAGGGCAGCCTCAGAACTCCAAGGGGTGTGCCCAGTGGTGGGGGTGAGGAATTGCTGTTCCCATGAATGATAACATAGTAGAGACTTAGGCCAGCCTGTTTATCCCATGGAAAGGGTCAGAAAATAGTGTCCCCTGGAAAGAGAATTATAGCCTAGGGAAGGTTTAAGAGCCTCTGTTTCATAACTATGGAGGGCACAGAATGAGTTCCTGCAGAGCCTCAAAGGTATCTTCTTCCTTCTCTGCCACTTCTTACTCAGAAAAAAAAAGACATGACCAAAGGCACATGTGTGCTGAGCTCCACGACAGAACTCAATCTTCCCTATGAAAAAGCTGAGCCCTGAAGACTGAGAGGTGACATCATGATCTTCCTCTGCTACCTGCTTATTGGTATGTATAGTAGAAAGAACATGTTTCTGAGTTAGTGCCATAGCATGAGAAAGTTAGAGCAGTTTTTTTGTTTTTTTAATGGCTACTCTTTAGGGGTTGCCACAATGAATATTCTAGTGCCCTTTAATAAATACTCACACATTCAAAGATATTAAGCAATGCAGCTGGTCATGGAAAGGGAGGACCCCATCCTGGACCGATGATGAGATCTGGGTGCGTAAGAGTAATACTCTGTGAACGCCAACTTTCCAGAAATCTGAGGTCAATCCCGATGACTTGCTGAGATCTGTGGATGGAGGCCCATAGGCTTATACCTGTCCCTTGTGGACTTGTGTTACGAGGCAAAGGCCTAAATACTCTTTGATCATGTGACTGATAATCAAGGCTGGCCAGCTTGAGGTCTTCCCTGGAATTGGGTCAGTCAAGACTGGAAAATCTAATTGTTCATGAGGGAAGAGGACACCCACCCCCATAGATAGAAAGCCTGAGGAACTACATAGTCAATGCAGGAATCCTAGGCTAATCTAGGGAGCAAGACTCAATATTTCTTTTTTTTTTCAGTCTCTGCCCACCGGAAGATGACCCTTAATGCACTGGATTGCAGCACTGGACAGTTCCTGACCTGCCATGGCAACGGTCCAGAGCATATCATGACTTGACAGCTCAAGCGCTGGTTCTCTTAAAGGTATGGAGATTCTCATCTAAACCTGGAGGTTAAGCAGATTCCTGGTGCTATCTTGAGAAGCAGGAAGTGTGATTTCCCTGCACAGGGAATCTTCCTCACAATGGACTTCCTAGTGTATCACACTAGCCAAGGAGAGAGTAGATTCCAATGGCTCCAGACAGGGATGCACTCAGGACCAGTGATGAGATTGGGTGGCATCTGACTGTTTCTCAATTTCAGGCATGAGAAATGATATCTGATGTCAGGCTCAAAGGCATCTGACTTGGTCCAACTTTGGGTGCTACTTCATTTACAAAGAGTCAGAAGAGCAGAATCCAGCTATCTTGTCAAATTGGCTCCAGAATCCAACCAATTTCCATGGTCTGTGGAAACATGGCTGTTAGACAGGCAACGACAGGGCACTCAGCTCTGACCATGGCCTAAACCTCTCTAGAGAACTGCACAGCAAAGCCTCCTGTGGGTGTCTTGAGTGATGGGAGAGATAAGGTTAATTGCCACTTTGCTGGATGGCTCAATATGGCCTGTCCCTGCCATTTTAAATGTCCAATAGGACAAAATTCGTTTTCCCTGGGAAAAGAAAGTATAGGTGCAGCCTAGTCAAAGCCTAGGGTCCCTAACTGGGAAGGGCATGGAGTGCTACCCACTGAAGCTCAGCAGTGTCTTTCTCTTCTCTTCCCACACGTTCTGGAACCCTGACCTATAGATGGTGCCAGCATGGGAGATCCTGGACTGACCTTGTGTTCTTGCTGAGACATGTCAATGATTGCTGACTGAGAGGCGACATCATGATCTTCTTGGGTCACCAGCTCATAGGTACGAGTATTGGAGTGAGTGTTTCCACATTGATGCAGTAGTGTGAGAGTGTGGCAGCAAAGGTGCAATGGTTAGTGTTGATTTCCAGGTTCCTTTAAAGGCTGTTCTTTAGGGGCTGCCAAGCAGAATAATCTATTGCTCTGTGATTAGAACTCTGCCCGTAGAACCCACAATGAAGTAAAGTCATGAGGTGGTGAGAGAGACAGGGGGCCGCATCCAGGACCGATGATGAGATCTGGGTGCGTAAGAGTGACACTCTATGAACGCCAACTTTCCAGAAATCTGAGGTCAATCGCGAGGACTTGCTCAGATCTGTGGATGGAGGCCCATAGCCTTATGCCTGTCCCTTGTGACCTATGATCATGTGACTCATAATCAAAGCTGGCCAGCTTGAGGTCTGCCCTGGAATTGGGTCAGTCAGAACTGGAAAATCTACTTGTTCATGAGTGGAGGCCACTCCCACTCCCATACAGAGAAAGTCTGAGGAAGGACACAGGAAATGCAGGAATCCTAGGATAATCTTGGAAGCAAGACTCATGTTTCTTTTCTTTTCTATGTCTCTGCCCATCAGGAAGATGACCCTTAATTCAGCGGTTAGCAGCACTGGACAGTTTGTGAAGTGCCATGGCAACGGTCCGGATATCAATATCGCATCCTCCTGTGGGCACCTGCTTATTGGTATGGAAGTTCTCATCAAAACCATTGTGGTTAAGCAGATTTTGGTCCTATCTTGAGAAGCAGGCAGTGTGACTTATTAGCACAGATAATCCTCCTCACAGTGGACTCTCTAATGTGCAACACTAGCCAAAGAGAGAGGAGATGCCAAGGGTCAAGTCAGGGATGCACTCAGGACCAATGATGAGATTTGGTGGTATCTGACTGTTTCTCAATTCAGGCATGAGAACAGATATGACGCCAGCAAAGGTATCTGACATGGTCCAACTTTTGGTGCTAGTGTATTTATTACAAGTAGGGAGAGCAGTATCCAGATATCTTGTAATATTGGGTCCAGAATCCAACCAGTTTCCATGAACAGTGAAAACATGGCTGGCAGATAGGCAAAGTCAGGGCAAACCAGCTGTGACTATGGCCTGTACCTTTTTGGGATCTGAGCAACTTGGAGACTCCAGTGTGTGTCTTGTGTAATGGGAACAATGAAATTCATTGACACATTGCTGGATCGCTCAGTATGGCCTGTCTCTACCATTAAATTGCCAATGAAAAGGAAATAGCTTCCCTGGGAACAGAAAGTAAATGTGCAACCTAGACAAACTCTAGTGGTCTTAACTGGAGAGGGAATAAAGTGCTACCCAAGAGGCTCAGCAGTGTCTTTCCCCTCTTTTCCCTATATCTTCAGGAACGGTGACCTGAGAGACGGTGTGAGCATGCTGAGTCCTGGACTGACTGAGAGCCCTTGTTGAGATGTTCCAGAGCTCTGCTAGCTGAGAGGCAACATGAAGATCTTCCTGGGTCACCAGCACATAGGTAGGTGTAGTTGAAAGAGTGTTTCTGCATTGATGCAGTAGTGGGAGAGTGTTGGATCCAAAGGAGGAATAGTTAGTGCTGATTTCTGGGTTCTAATAAAGGCTGTTTGTCAGGTCTGCCTCCCAGAAAACTCTAGTGCCCTGTGATCAGAGCTCTGCCCTCAGCACCCACCATAAAGTAAAGTCATGAAGCTGCAAAGAGAGACAGGGGGCCCCATCCAGGACCGATGATGAGATCTGGGTGCATTTGAGTGGTACTGTGTGAACGCCATCTTTCCAGAATCTGAGGTCAATCCCGATTCTTGCTGAGAGCTAATCTGTGGATGGAGGCCCATAGCCATATCCCTGTCCCTTGTGGACCTGTAGTGCGGGGCTATCTTTAAATACTCTTTGATCATGTTAGTCAGAATCAGGCTGGCCAATTCGAGGTCTGCCCTGGTATTGGTTAACTTTGGGCTGGAAAAGCTTTTTAAATATAAGGGAAGTCCACACCCACTCCCATAGATAGAAAGCCTGAGGAACTACATAGTCAATGCAGGAATCCTAGGCTAATCTCAATATTTCTTTTCTTTTCAGTCTCTGCCCACCAGAAGATGACCCTTACTGCACAGGATTGCAGCAGTGGACATTTCCTTACCTGCCATGGCAACGGTCCAGAGCATATGATGACTTGATAGCTCAAGCTCTGGTTCTCTTAACGGTATGGAGATTCTCATCAAAACCTGGAGGTTAAGCAGATTCTTGGTGCTATCTTGAGAAGCAGGAAGTGTGATTTCCCTGCACAGGGAATCCTCCTCACAATGGACTCCCTAGTGTATCACACTAGCCAAGGAGAAAGGAGATTCCAATGGCTCCACACAGGGATGCACTCAGGACCAATGATGAGATTGGGTGGCATCTGACTGTTTCTCAATTTCAGGCATGAGAAATGATATCTGATGTCAGGCTCAAAGGCATCTGACTTGGTCCAACTTTGGGTGCTACTTCATTTGCAAGGAGTCAGAAGAGCAGAATCCAGCTATCTTGTCAAATTGGCTCCAGAATCCAACCAATTTCCATGGTCTATGGAAACATGTCTGTTAGACAGGCAATGACAGGGTATTCAGCTCTGACCATGGCCTAAACCTCTCTAGAGAACTGCACAGCAAAGAGCCTCCTGTGGGTGTCTTGAGTGATGGGAGAGATGAGGTCAATTGCCACTTTGCTGGATGGCTCAATATGGCCTGTTCCTGCCATTTTAAATGTCCAATAGGACAAAATTTGTTTTCCCTGGGAACAGAAAGTATAGGTGCAGCCTAGTCAAAGCCTAGGGTCCCTAACTGGGAAGGTCATGGTGTGCTACCCACAGAGACTCAACAGTGTCTATCTCTTCTCTTCCCACACGTTGTGGAACTCTGACCTACAGATGGTGCCAGCATGGGGAGATCCTGGACTGACCTTATGTCCTTGCTGAGACATTTCAGTGTTATGCTGACTGAGAGGCCACATCCTGATCTTCCTTGGTACCAGCTCATAGGTATGTAGTGGAAAGAGTATTTCGGCATTGATGCAGTAGTGTGAGAGTGTTGGAGTTAAGTTCAATAGTTAGTGCTGATTCCTGGGTTCTTTTACTGGCTGTTCTTTATGGACCGCCTCCCAGAAAACTCTATTGCCTTGTGATGAGCTCTATGCCCTCAGCACCCACTATGAAGTAAATTCATAAAGACAAGTAGAGGATAGCCGGCCACATCCAGGACCGATGATGAGATCTGGGTGCGTAAGAGTGATACTCTGTGAACGCCAACTTTCCAGAAATCTGAGGTCAATCCCGATGACCTGCTAAGAGCTAATCTTTGGATGGAGGCCCATAGGATTATGCCTGTCCCTTGTGGACCTGTGGTGCAATGTGAAGGGTTAAATACTGTTTGATCATGTGACTCCAAGTGAAGGCTGGCCAGCTTGAGTTCTGCCTTTGAATTGAGTGAGTCAGGACTAGAATATCTACTTGTTAATAGGGAAGGCCATGCCCACTCCCATAGAGAGAATGCCTGACGAAGCACACAGGAAATGCAGGAATCCTAGTATAATCTAGGGAGCAAGAGTCATGTTTCTTTTCTTTTCTCTGTCTCTATCTACCAGAAAGATGACCCTTAATTCAGCGGTTTACAGCACTGGACAGTTTGTGAAGTGCCATGGCAACAGTCCGGATATCAATATCACATCCTCCTGTGGGCACCTGCTTATTGGTATAGAAGTTCTCATCAAAATCTTTGTGTTTATGCAGATTTTGGTCCTATCTTGAGAAGCAGGCAGTGTGACTTAGAAGCACAGATAATCCTCCACACAATGGACTCCCTAATGTGCCACACTAGCCAAGTAGAGAGAGGAGATGCCAAGGGTCAAGTCAGGGATGCACTCAGGACCAATGATGAGATTTGGTGGTATCTGACTGTTTCTCAATTCAGGCATGAGAACAGATATGACGCCGGCAAAGGCATCTGACATGGTCCAACTTTTGGTGCTAGTGTATTTACTACTATTATGGAGAACAGGATCTAGCTATCTTGTAATATTGGCTCCAGAATCCAACCAGTTTCCATAAACAATGAAACATGGTTGTCAGATAGGCAATGTCAGGGCAAACCAGCTGTGACTATGGTCTGTACCTTATTGGGAACTGCACAGCTAAGAGTATCTGTGGATGTCTTGAGAATGAGAGCAATGAGGTTCATTGACACGTTGCTGGGTGGCCCAGTATGGCCTGTCTCCACCATCAAATGGCCAATGACTAGGAATTCACTCCCCTAGGGAACAAAAAGTGTATGTGCAACATAGAGAAAGCCTCATGGTCCTAACTGTAGAGGGCATGGAGGTCTATCCTAGAGAATCAGCAGTGTCTTTCCCCTCTTTTCCCTACACCTTCAGGAACAGTGACCTGAGAGACGGTGTGAGCATGCTGAGTCCTGGACTGACTGAGAGCCCTTGTTGAGATGTTCCAGAACTCTGCGAGCTGAGAGGCAACATCCAGATCTTCCTGGGTCACCAGCACATAGGTAGGTGTAGTTGAAAGAGTGTTTCTGCATTGATGCAGTAGTGGGAGAGTGTTGGATCCAAAGGAGGAATAGTTAGTGCTGATTTCTGGGTTCTAATAAAGGCTGTTTGTCAGGTCTGCCTCCCAGAAAACTCTAGTGCCCTGTGATCAGAGCTCTGCCCTCAGCACCCACCATGAAGTAAAGTCATGAAGCTGCAAAGTGAGACAGCGGGCCCCATCCAGGACCGATGATGAGATCTGGGTGCATTTGAGTGGTACTGTGTGAACGCCAACTATCCAGAATCTGAGGTCAATCCTGATTCTTTCTGAGAGCTAATCTGTGGATGGAGGCCCATAGCCATATCCCTGTCCCTTGTGGACCTGTAGTGCGAGGCTATTTTTAAATGCTCTTTGATCAAGTTAGCTAGAATCAATGCGGGTCAACACGAGGTCTGCCCTGGTATTGGTTCACTTTGGGCTGGAATCTACTTAAATATGAGGGAAGGCCACACCCACCCCCATAGATTGAAAGCCTGAGGAACTACATAGTCAATGCAGGAATCCTAGGCTAATCTAGGGAGCAAGACTCAATATTCCTTTTCTTTTCAGTCTCTGCATACCGGAAGATGACCCTTACTGCACAGGATTGCAGCACTGGACAATTCCTGACCTGCCATGGCAATAGTCCAGAGCATATCATGACTTGACAGCTCAAGCTCTGGTTCTCTTAACGGTATGGAGATTCTCATCAAAACCTGGAGGTTAAGCAGATTCCTGGTGCTATCTTGAGAAGCAGGAAGTGTGATTTCCCTGCACAGGGAATCCTCCTCACAATGGACTCCCTAGTGTATCACACTAGCCAAGGAGAGAGGAGATTCCATGGCTCCAGACAGGGATGCACTCAGGACCAATGATGAGATTGGGTGGCATCTGACTGTTTCTCAATTTCAGGCATGAGAAATGATATCTGATGTCAGGCTCAAAGGCATCTGACTTGGTCCAACTTTGGGTGCTACTTCATTTACAAAGAGTCAGAAGAGCAGAATCCAGCTATCTTGTCAAATTGGTTCCAGAATCCAACCAATTTTCATGATATGGAAACATGGCTGTTAGACAGGCAATGACAGGGTACTCAGCTCTGACCATGGCCTAAACCTCTCTAGAGAACTGCACAGCAGAGCCTCCTGTGGGTGTCTTGAGTGATGGGAGAGATAAGGTTAATTGCCACTTTGCTGGATGGCTCAATATGGCCTGTCCCTGCCATTTTAAATGTCCAATAGGACAAAATTTGTTTTCCCTGGGAACAGAAAGTATAGGTACAGCCTAGTCAAAGCCTAGGGTCCCTAACTGGGAAGGTCATGGTGTGCTACCCACAGAGACTCAACAGTGTCTATCTCTTCTCTTCCCACACGTTGTGGAACTCTGACCTACAGATGGTGCCAGCATGGGGAGATCCTGGACTGACCTTGTGTCCTTGCTGAGACATTTCAGTGTTATGCTGACTGAGAGGCCACATCCTGATCTTCCTTGGTACCAGCTCATAGGTATGTAGTGGAAAGAGTATTTCGGCATTGATGAAGTAGTGTGAGAGTGTTGGAGTTAAGTGCAATAGTTAGTGCTGATTCCTGGGTTCTTTTACTGGCTGTTCTTTATGGACCACCTCCCAGAAAACTCTATTGCCTTGTGATGAGCTCTATGCCCTCAGCACCCACTATGAAGTAAATTCATAAAGACAAGTAGAGGATAGCCGGCCACATCCAGGACCGATGATGAGATCTGGGTGCGTAAGAGTGATACTCTGTGAACGCCAACTTTCCAGAAATCTGAGGTCAATCCCGATGACCTGCTAAGAGCTAATCTTTGGATGGAGGCCCATAGGATTATGCCTGTCCCTTGTGGATCTGTGGTGCGAGGTGAAGGGTTAAATACTGTTTGATCATGTGACTCCAAATGAAGGCTGGCCAGCTTGAGTTCTGCCTTTGAATTGCGTCAATCAATACTGGAATATCTACTTGTTAATGAGGGAAGGCCATGCCCACTCCCATAGAGAGAATGCCTGACGAAGCACACAGGAAATGCAGGAATCCTAGTATAATCTAGGGAGCAAGAGTCATGTTTCTTTTCTTTTCTCTGTCTCTATCCACCAGGAAGATGACCCTTAAGTCAGCGGTTTACAGCACTGGACAGTTTGTGAAGTGCCATGGCAACAGTCCAGATATCAATATGGCATCCTTGTGGGCACCTGCTTATTGGTATGGAAGTTCTCATCAAAACCATTGTGTTTATGCAGATTTTGGTCCTAATTTGAGAAGCAGGCAGTGTGACTTACAAGCACAGGGTATCCTCCTCACAGTGGACTTCCTAATGTGCCACACTAGCCAAGTAGAGAGAGGAGATGCCAAGGGCCAAGTCAGGGATGCACTCAGGACCAATGATGAGATTTGGTGGTATCTGACTGTTTCTCAATTCAGGCATGAGAACAGATATGACGCCAGCAAAGGTATCTGACATGGTCCTACTTTTGGTGCTAGTGTATTTACTACTATTATGGAGAACAGGATCTAGCTATCTTGTAATATTGGCTCCAGAATCCAACCAGTTTCCATAAACAATGAAACATGGTTGTCAGATAGGCAATGTCAGGGCAAACCAGCTGTGACTATGTACCTTATTGGGAACTGCACAGCTAAGAGTATCTGTAGATGTCTTGAGAATGAGAGCAATGAGGCTCATTGACATGTTGCTGGGTGGCCCAGTATGGCCTGTCTCTGCCATTAAATGGTCAATGGTAAGGAATTAGTTTCCTGGGGAACAAAAAGTGTATGTGCAACCTAGACAAAGCCTAGCATACTTAACTGGAAAGGACATGGAGTGCTTTCCACTGAGGCTCAGCAGTGTCTTTTCCTCCTTTCCTTATACCATCAGGAATGGTGACCTGACAGGTGGTGCCAGCATGGGAGATCCTGGACTGACCCTGTGTTCTTGCTGAGACATTTCATTGTTCTGCTGATTGAGTGTTGACATCCTGATCTTCTTTGGTCACCAGCTTATAGGTACGTGTAGTGGAGAGAGTGTTTCTGCGTAGATGCAGTGTCATTAGAGTGTTGGGGCAGTAGTGCAATGGTTAGTGCTGATTCCCGGGTTCTTTTCATGGCTGTTCTTTAAGGGCCGCCTCCCAGAAAACTCTAGTGCCCTGTGATAGAGCTCTGCCCTCAGCACCCACCATGAAGTAAAGTCATGAAGCTGCAAAGAGAGACAGGGGGCCCCATCCAGGACCGATGATGAGATCTGGGTGCATTTGAGTGGTACTGTGTGAACGCCATCTTTCCAGAATCTGAGGTCAATCCTGATTCTTGCTGAGAGCTAATCTGTGGATGGAGGCCCATAGCCTTATCCCTGTCCCTTGTGGACCCGTGGTGAAAGGCAAATTTTAAATACTCTTTGATCATGTTAGTCAGAATCAAGGCTGGCCAGCTTGAAGTCTGCCCTGGATTTGGGTCAGTTCGGGCTGGAAAATATACTTAAATATGAGGGAAGGCCACACCCACCCCCATAGATAGAAAGCCTGAAGATGCACACAGGAAATGCAGAAATCCTAGGCTAATCTAGGGAGCAAGACTCAATATTTCTTTTCTTTGCAGTCTCTGCCCACCAGGGAAATTCCCCCTAATGCACTGGATTGCAGCACTGGACATTTCCTGATGCCATGGCAAAGGTCCAGAGCATATGATGACTTGGCAGCTCAAGCTCTGGTTCTCTTATCGGTATGGAGATTCTCACCAAAACCGTGTTAATTGAGCAGATTCTTATTCCTATCTTGAGAAGCAGGAAGTGTGATTTCTCTGAGCTGGGAATCCTCCTCACAATGGACTCCCTAGTGTATCACACTAGCCAAGGAGAGAAGAGATTCCAGTGGCTCAAGAGACAGAGATGCACTCAGGACCAATGATGAGATTCGGTGGCATCTGACTGTTTCTCAATTCAGGCATGAGAACAGATATCTGACGCCAGCAAAGGCATCTGACCTGGTCCAACCTTTGGTGCTAGCGTATTTACAAAGATTAGGGAGAGCAGGATCCATCCATCCTGTCAAATTGGTTCCAAAATCCAACCAGTTTCCTTGGGCTATGGAAATATGTCTGTTAGATGGGCAAAGTCCGGGCGATTCAGCTGTAACCGTGTCCTGTACCTCTTTGGAGAACTGCACAGCTAAGCGTCTCTCGTGGGGAAGTAGAGTGATGGGAACAATGAGCTTTTTTAACCACATTGCTGAATGGCTTAAAATGGCCTGTTCCTGCAATTTTTCATGGTCAATATCAAGCAATTCGTTTCCTCTGACGAAAGAAAGTATAGGTACAGCCTAGTCAAAGCCTAGGGTCCCTAACTGGGGAGGGCATGGCGTGCTACCCACCAAAGCTCAGCAGTGTCTTTCTCTTCTCTTCCCTACACGTTCTGGAACCCTGACCTACAGATGGTGCCAGCATGGGAGATCCTGGACTGACCGTGTGTTCTTGCTGAGACATTTCATTGTTCTGCTGATTGAGTGGCGACATCCTGATCTTCTTTGGTCACCAGCTTATAGGTAAGTGTAGTGGAGGAGAGTGTTTCTGCATTTATGCAGTTACATGGGAGTGTTGGAGCAGTAGTACAATGGTTAGTGCTGATTCCTGGGTTCTTTTAACGGCTGTTCATTAGGGGCTGCCACACAGAATAATCTAGTGCTCTGTGATCAGAACTCTGCCCTCAGAACCCACCATGAAGTAATGTCATGAAGCTGGATAGAGAAGGATATTGGGCCACATCCAGGACCGATGATGAGATCTGGGTGCGTAAGAGTGACACTCTATGAACGCCAACTTTCCAGAAATCTGAGGTCAATCCCGAGGACTTGCTGAGATCTGTGGATGGAGGCCCATAAGCTTATGCCTGTCCCTTGTGGACCTGTGTTGCAAGGCAAAGACTTAAATACTCATTGATCATGTGACTCAAAATCAAAGCTGCACAGCTTGAGATTTGTCCTGGGATAAAGTCAGACTGGGTTGGATAATATACATGAATATGGGGGAAGGCCACACCCACTATCTTAGAGAGAAAGTTTGAGGAAGCACAGAGGAAATGTAAGAATCCTAGGCTAAACTAGGGAGCAAGACTCATTTTTATTTTTGTCTCTGCCCACCAGGAACATGACCCTAAATGCAGAGGTTTGAACCACTGGACAGCTCTTGAAGTCTCATGGCACTGGTCCTGATATCAATCTCTTGTCCTGCGTCAGGCACCTGCTAATTGGTATGGAGATTCTCATCAAAACCATGGTCCTTAAGCAGATTCTTGGTGCTATCTTGAGAACTAGGGAGTGTGATTTCCTAGCACATTGTAATCTCCTCACAATGGACTCCCTAATGTGCCAAACTAGCCAAGGAGAGAGGAGATTCCAATGGCTCCAGACAGGGATGCACTCAGGACCAATGATGAGATTCGGTGGCATCTGACTGTTTCTCAATTTCAGGCATGAGGAATGATATCTGATGTCAGCAAAGGCATCTGACTTGGTCCAACTTTTGGTGCTAGCTTATTTCCTAAGATTCAGTAGAGCAGGATCCAGCTATCTTGTCAAATATGCTCCAGAATCCAACCAATTTCCATGGGCTATGAAAACATGGCCCTTAGACAGGCAAAGTCATGCCAAACTGTCTGTGACCATGACCTCTTTGGGGATCTGAACAATTTGGAGACTCCAGTGTGTGTCTTGAGTAATGGGAACAATGAGGCTCATTGCCACAGGTCTGGATGCCTCAATATGGTCCACATCAGCCATTTTTCATGGCCAATGGCAAGGAATTAGTTTCCTCTGAGAACAGAAAGTATAGGTGCAGCCTAATCAAAGCCTAGGGTCCCTAACTGGGGAGGGCATGGAGTGCTTCCCACAGAGGCTCAACAATATCCTTCCTTTCTTTTTTCTATACTTCCAGGAACGGTGCCCGACAGATGGTGACAGCATGCATAGTTCCTGGACTGACCTTGTACCCTCGCTGTGACATCTCACAATTCAGCTGACTGAGAGGCGACATCCTGATCTTCCTTGGTCCCCAGCACATAGGTAGGTGTAGTGGAGAGAGTGTTTCTGCATTGATGCAGTAGTGTGAGAGTGTTGGAGCAAAGGTGCAGTAGTTAGTGCTGATTCCTGGGTTCTTTTAATGGCTGTTCTTCAGGGGCTGCCTCCCAGAAAACTCTATTGCCCTGTAATCAGAGCTCTGCCCTCAGCACCCACCATGAAGTAAAGTCATGAAGCTGGATAGAGAAGGAGAGGGGGCCTCATCCAGGACCGATGATGAGATCTGGGTGCATTTGAGTGGTACTGTGTGAACGCCATCTTTCCAGAATCTGAGGTCAATCTTGATTCTTGCTGAGAGCTAATCTGTGGATGGAGGCCCATAGCATTATCCCTGTCCCTTGTGGACCTGTGGTGGTAGGCAAAGTTTAAATTCTCTTTGATCATGTGACTCATAATCAAGGCTGGCCTGCTTGAGGTCTGCCCTGGAATTGGGTCAGTCAGGACTGGAAAATTTACTTGTTCATTAGGGAAGGCCACTCCCACTCCCATAGAGGGAAAGCCTGAAGAAGCACAGAGGAAATGCAGGAATCCTAGGATAATATTGGAAGCAAGACTCAATATTCCTTTCCTTTTCTATGTCTCTGCCCACCAGGAAGATGACCCTTAATTCAGTGGTTTACAGCACTGGACGGTTTGTGAAGTGCCATGGCAACGGTCCAGAACCCATGATGACTTGAGAGCTCAAGCTCTTGTCCTTCTATTGTCACCTGCTTATTGGTATGGAGGTTATCATCAAAACCATTGTGGTTATGCAGTTTCTTGGAAATATCTTGAGAACCAGTCAGTATAATTTCCCAACACATGGGAAGTCTCCTCACAATGGACTCCTTAGTGTGCCACAGTAGCCAAGTAGAGAGGAGATTCCAATGGCTCAAGGGACAGGGATGCACTCAGGACCAGTGATGAGATTGGGTGGCATCTGACTGTTTCTCAATTATAGGCATGAGAACAGATACCTGATGTCAGGCACAAAGGAATCTGACTTGGTCCAACTTTGGGTGCTACCTTATTTACTAAGAATTGGGAGAGCTGGATTCAGCTATCTTGTCAAATTGGCTCCAGAATCCAATCAGTTTCCATGGGCTATGAAAACATGGTTGGCAGATAGGCAAAGCTGGGGCAAACTGACTGTGGCCTTGGTCTGTACCTATTGGGGAACTGCACAGCTTGGAGACGCCAGTGGGTGTCTTGAGTGATGGGAGCAATAAAGGGTCATTGCCACATTGCTCAATGCTTCAATATGACCTTTTTGGCAAATAAGAAATTATTAGTTTCCTCTGGATACAGAAACTGTAGGTGTGGCCTAGTCAAAGTCTAGGGTCCCTAACTGGGGAAGACTTGGAGTGCTACCCACAGAGATTCAACAGTATCTTTTTCTTCTCTTCCCTATACCTTTAGGAAATGTGACCCAACAAATGGTGCCATCACTCCTAGATCCTGGACTGACCTTGTGTCCTTGCTAAGACATTTCAATGATTGCTGACTGAGTGGCCACATCCTGATCTTTCTTGGTCACCAGCTCAAAGGTACGTGTAGTGGAGAGAGTGTTTCTCCATTGATGCAGTAGTGTGAGAGTGTTGGAGCAGTAGTACAATAGTTAGTGCTGATTCCTGGGTTCTTTTAATGGCTGTTCTTTAGGGGCTGCCACACAGAATAATCTAGTGCTCTGTGATCAGAACTTGGCCCTCCGAACTAACAATGAAGTAAAGTCATGAAGCTGGTAAGAGAGACAGGGGGCCGCATCCAGGACCGATGATGAGATCTGGGTGCGTAAGAGTGATACTCTGTGAACGCCAACTTTCCAGAAATCTGAGGTCAATCCCGATGACCTGCTCCGAGCCAATGTGGATGGAGGCCCATAAGCTTATACCTGTCCCTTGTGGACCTGTGCTTCGAGGCAAAGTCTGAAATACTCTTTGATCCTGTGACACAGAATCAAGCCTGACCTGCTTGAGGTCTGCCCTGGAATTGTGTCAGACTGGTCTTGTAAATCTACCTGAATCTGAGGGACCTCGTTCAACCCCCTTTAGAAAGCTTATCAGATTGCACCCTTGAAATGTATAAATCCTGTCTTAACCTAGGGACCAGTGCTCAATATTTTTTTTTCCTCTGTCTTCTTTTCTCCAGGAAGATGATTTCTGTGATGGTAGAGGTTTCCAGTGTGGACCCTTCCTATAATTCCATGGCCACAGTCCAGAACCTGTGATGATTGACTGCACCATCTGTCAACTTCCCGTGGTCTCCTCATAGGTATGCAGGGTATGGATTAATCAAATTATTGATGGTTTAGCAGAGTATAGATAGAAGTAGTTAACTTCTCACTATCTTTAGGACCAGATGCCATACTTGCCAAATAATGCGCGAATCCCGAAAGAGGATGGAATCCAGGACCATTGATGAGACCTGGTGACATCTGAACATTGATGGCATCATGTGACGAGAAATCTGAGGTCAGGTACAGAGCACCTTCAGGTGAGCTGCCCTCCAGTTCTAGCCAGGAAGCATGGCTGGTAGATAGACAAAGTTGGGTTAAAGTGTGTAGAACCACAGGACCTTGCATGGGGACTTCACATCTTGGAAACTCTAATGGGCATATTGAGAGATGGGTGTGCTGAGACACAGGCTTGTGTGGTGTAGACTGGGCCCACCTCTTCTTCCCTTGTACCTGGCAAGCAATTTGGCTTTTTTGGGAAGAAAAGGTACAGGTGCAGCCTAGGCTAGGTTCCGTAACTGTGGAGGGCCTGGAGTGGTGACCCACCGTCTCAGCAGTGTCCCTCTCTTCTATGGTCTCTATTCTTCAGAAATGCTGACCTGGTTGATGCAGCACCACCATGCCCTCCCTGCCCGTCCCAAATCAACACCTGTGTCTCCTGTGGAGTCCCGTCTAAGGTCTTGACTGGTATTTGTTAAGTCAAGTTGCAAAATTTACAAACCAAGTCAATAGAGTGCATTTTAGTGCCTGGACTGCCACTGTTCAGGATCATTTGCACTGTGTTCATTCAAAGGGCACAGTGCGTCCAGGTATGCCTCGTGCTGAGTCCCGTGTATTGTGGGAATTTTGTGCCTAATAATAGGACATCTCATTATGTTTTTTTTTTTTGCTTTGCTCTACCTAGGCTGATTGGCTGACGTCATCACCAAAGTGCCATGCTACAGTGACTTCCCCTGATGTGGCTCCAACCTGTGTCATCTTTACTTTCATATTTTGTGCCGTTCATGGTAAAACCGCATGATACTCTTCCATAGTTCTTCATAAGTCACATGTGTAAGAGCCATAGTTTTAACTTAAAATTTGAAAACCAAAATAGAGTCATTTTCTATTTTACATTAAACTTACCATCTCAATTTTAGGTTAGGTTTTTTTCCCCATTAAATTTATGTTTTATATGATAAAATCATGTTTAGCATAGCAGTACTACTTCCACTATATTTCGTATTAACATTCCACATATTTTTGCTCCCATCTTAGACTATCCATGATAACATTGAGAAAGTGCAACATGTGTCCAGGGTCAGGGGTCATTCGTCAATTTTTTACAGCACACATTCTGCCAAGAGTTAGTGCACCTCGACATTAACATTGAAACTTTGTATGAGTCATCATATGGGAAAGGTATAAGGACAACATGGTTATGTCCAAGACACACCTGCATGTCCACCTTGATCACATTAGTCAGAAGTCCTTCTACCCGATCCTGAGTCAGATCCATATAGAATAGTTCCTTACTATTTCTTTTTGTATTATTGATCATGCAAACATTTCATCTTATAGCTGAAGTTAATGCTCTGGATAGTAAACATTTCCTCATATTATTTAGTTAAGAATTAGCCATTTCACTCTGTAAATCAAAATTTGACACTGCTGCTGTTTTTTTCTGCTTTGATAAGTCATTTATCAACTATTTTGTCTGTTGCTCCCCACACAGGGCCCCTGTGAGTTGATTTCAGAGTTCCCCATGTTTCGTGACTGCATCGAGGTAAGCAGGGGTAAGAGCCATACATTTTGTTTATATTTTGGTTAGCATCCTATAGGTCCACACCCGCATTGTCAGTGGTGAAGATGGGCTTGTGTAGAAAATAAGAACCATGTCTGAGGTTGGCTAATAAATAGTCCCACTGTGAGCACCAACCTGAATCTATCAGAGAGCTCCGCTCCCATTGATATTTGTGTATCACAAGTTTCCTGGTGAATTATTGGCTTAGGCAGTAAACAGTGTCTGTGAGAATGAGGATAGGTGAAGCCATGTCTGGACCAATGATGATAGTTACCAAGGTATGAGAAAGATGACGAACAACCCTTGTCTGAAGCTCAGAGGTCCAACCCAAAAGACAGATGGATAAGCAAAGACCCTTGACAGAGGACGGTGTTTTTTATTTGGTACCCTGTCCTGTACTCCTCAGAATGTGTGCTCCTGGAGTGATTTGTGCATCTGTCATGGTCCCCAGTGGAATATTTGCATCTCTGAACTGCGCATGGGAGAGTGTGAGTACTAGTTACTATCCCTGTTTTTTATGTGGTCTGTTGAAAGTTGGCTACTTCATTAATTAAAAGTATCTAATACAGAGCTGGTGAGGTAGATAGACCAGATTCCTAGATATTAAGCCCTTGCCTCCATGTACATGCTTTTGGCAGCCATCCTCATAAACACAAATGAATATATTCAATGAAAGGAAGTTTTAACTATGGTTACATTTAGCCAACTCTAACCAATGATGAGCTGGAGATAAAACATTAGCTTGTCACTGAAGGAGATCGGTTGAGGTAAGCTGTTTTTTCATAGAGGATTGGCTTTCTCTGTGTTTTAGTGTTTGGGGAATAAATAGACTTTGCATTTTTATTAGTGAGTTAAGGATTCAATCAACAGCCAACCTAAAAGTGTATAGAGTCAGGTTGGATGGATGGTGAACGCAGGTAGTATGAACCCCGGATGGTCTACATGTGTCTGTCTCTGGATCCATTCTCTGGATCAGCAGATCTGATCTCTGACTTCTCCAATTTTATACCTACTCATCTTTTAATTTCTTCAATAGACAAGAATAAGGATAAATGACTGAAACACTTTTGAACATAAGTATCAAGGCAAAAAAGTCCCCTTAGTACACTGAAATTATGGACTCCAAAGAGAAGCACATTGGCACCAACCCCTTTTGTGTATGGAGTTAATCTTGTCAACTCCAGAGACAATCTTTTTGTTTAGCTGGAATTTTGAAGATACTCATTTTAGAAGACAATAGTATAAATATTTTTAAATTATTGTCGTTTGCATGAATGACTCAGATGACAGATAATCATCCAAGAGAAAGCGAGAAATGTTTTTTTCGAATACAGCTTCCTCAGAGCTAATGCTGTCATGGGTACTGACAGGCTTATCCATCTGTGTAGAGGCTGGGACAGATATGAGTTCCAGTGCCGTCTCCTTTGCTGCCTTTCCCGTAAGTATTTTATTATCCTCTCCTTTCCTTTCTCCCCTTCTTCTCTGTTCTTCTCTCTGTACTCAAGATGGACCATGTGATTAGAGGATCCTTCAAGTGTCAAGGGCTTCATTGGCATCATGTTGACCAGCGTGAGTCACAGGATTCTCCTTGTCTTGGTTTGAGTGTTTGAATATAGTGGTTAAACAGTGTTTAGTGCACTGAGTGATGACCCTTTGAATTCCGTAAGGGGAATGAGTGAAATTGTCCATTTGTAATTCAAATATGTTAACGAGTGTGAATTGTTAACACGATGGACATGGTTTAGAAATCCCATGTAAAGATCAGAAATTGTTAGAGTCTTAGATTTAATTTTTTGTTGGAGTAGGAATTACTACTCATAGGGTTTATAATGAGGTAATTGGCAGGGAAAGTGATAATAGTTAAGGAAGAAGGAGAACTAATCTTGGTTGATCATGACCACTGGTAGCATTTGAATTATACATGATGACTATGAGTCTGAAACACCAAGATTCAGCAGAGAAAAGGCTACATGAAGACTGATAGCAATGGTGTCATTGTTTTGTCCTCCGCTCTTCTCTCTATGTTCTTTAGAATGGATTTTCCCAAGGGATCTATTCATCTCCAATGGTTTCCAGTCCATCGGTTCCTTGTGATGACAATGGGAGATCTGCCCAAACTTCTTGCCATGGTTTTGATGGTTTGTAGAAGGTTAGTCCCTGTGGTGAAATATATTCACACTAGGTCAATTGTAACAGATTACATATATGGAGTTAGTATAAAACAGTATGTTAGATCATGCTTATTTGTGAAAAGGAGGTTAGTTATTGAAGGACACATTTATATTCACAATATGGAAATGAGTGGAGAAAAAAAATAGGGCCTGTCTTGGATTGATGATGGTCACTTGTGGCACATGTGACCTACAAATAGTGACTGAATCTCTGAGGTCCATCCTAAAAATCCATGTGTCAACAATGGAGGGCGAGTTGACTCTGATCCTCATTCATTTCCATGGTGCAAGAATTAATAATTTTACAAATAAAGATAAATAAGATTAAATAGGGTTCAATTATTAAAAATATATAATGAAGAAGAAGTACATTTAGGTCACAGAGGATTATACATATCTGCTCTTCAGCTGGTGACCAAAGTCATGGTATGAAACATAGCTACTCGAATGTCTGACTCATTGCTAAGCTTGGCATTATTTATTTAAGAGCTAATTAAATAGATCCTCTCCATGCACAAAGGATTACCTGGGGCTGCGTAAGAGAAGATCATCAGAGGTCAATATGGATGTGTACATTTTGCTTTTATCATTCTGGTTTGCATTCCTCAGACCTTTGCTGACTTGAGGATACCTCTATGGCCAGGACGCTGCTGACATCACACGTGGTGCTGTGCGTGAGAGCCAGACTCCTTCTTCAGCTTTGGTGGTTTGCTTAGGGGATCTAAATGTGTGACTGAAAAATAGAACATGGCCTTAAGGATGGGTGCTCCCTACCAGTGAGAGCCACACACATGAAGGGAAGTTGTCACATTATTTATAAAACACTGAGGATGGTTAAGATTAGAACAATTCCACAGAGATTAGGAATGAGATTTTGGAAGTTTGTTGGAATAATAGGTGCTCAAATTATCACTGGCTGATTATTAAGCTAATTAGCAGACAATAGAAGAGGGGCGATTGGAAAAAGAAACAGTTATGACTGATAATCATCACTGGTGAAACATGAGTCCCATGTGTGACTAAAGTTGAGATCTACTAAAAAAGTAATATAACCCATTCTTTTTATTTCAAGAGTTCCTGTAGAAAGGCCGCAGGGCCGTAAAATAGGTTCATTTTCCTGTGCTGTTATAAATTCCATTGTGTTTTTATAATTGTGTCAGTGCGAGAATGAAGCACTCAGTTCCACAAATAAGTGAGAACGAGAAGGGTAAAGTATTGTTCAATTCCCGAAAACATGAAGAGCGCCAAGAGCTAGATCAGGATGTGTAGGATACCATGCCACCTTAATTTTTTTTTTATTGCCAATGATGACATTAACAATGTAAATTACAATGTCGACTTTCTGAGAAAGTTTGAATATTCCATCTTTCTAAGCAATGGGAACATTAAATATACTCCCAAAATGGCTGACCTAGTGGCCAGTGTTAGGGAAGAAGCGAAGGCCGTTGTAGGGAAAGTATTGATAATTTTATCTTCTCTGTTTCGTAGTCCCTAGGACACACTGAGTAATGGAAGCATTCTTCATGATTGTGGCTTCTTCCTGACGCACTGACTCTGAATCAGTTTCTGAATTCTTTTGCTTAAGGTAAAAAAAAAATCAAATTTCTGTTTTGAATTATTAAGTTTGAATGATTTCCTTACGAATACTCAGTGCCTTTTGCTGACAGGTATGCTCATGCATGCCTTCAGTACCAGCTCTTTATCAGCAGAGGCCTCTGGAGGCAGATCTCAGACTTCACGGCCAGTCCGAGTTACAAAACAAATCCCAGGACAGACAGAGCTACACAGGGATAACCTGTCTCAAAAGACAAAAGTTTTTGAAATGATCGCATGCCTAGTTACCAGTAATGTAATACAAAAATAAAATTGAAATTCTGCTTGGGTTTTCTGTTCATACATTTTCCTTCCTAATTGGTCAATGTCAGAATAAATAAACACAAACATAAACAATGACTATAGTTAGACATTGTCCATTTATAAAAATATATGAGGAGGTAAGAGAATTATAAATATACAGTGAATATAAAAAATCTAGACATGGTCACTCCTCTTCCCTCTGTGGCTCATGATGTATAGTCAGTATTTTTATTTGAGTATCCAAACTGTTATAGTCAGTATAGTTATGATTATAGGTTATAGTAGCTAGTTTGAAATTATTTGTCATCTTATAAAAGACTCTAATTAGTGATTTCCTGAGTCAAAAATCTGCAAGGCTAGAATGAATAGTTAACATGTCTTGCTTTTCTCCTGTTCTGCATGATATTTGTTTCTGAGTGAAGGAACGAAGTGACTGAATAATCTGGGCTCTGCACTTGTTGGATGTGAGTTGAAACCGACATTCTTATCTTGGTTTGTGTGGTTTGATTAAGGTCATCACAGTGCTATTACACAGTGTTTAATATACCTAACAAATGGCCACCGTTTTGCCAGTGGCTGGTATGGATTTGATACAAAGTGCTCTATTAATACGGCATACATACAAATGGAAGATCATTGATAATAGACAAACTAATGGTGTAGTAGCTCTGTATGTAAGTTAAGAGTAGAGGGGCTTTTCTTCACCTTATGCAGTTCATAAAGCTAACATTGGAAGGGCAATGATAATTTACCCAACAGACAGATGAATAATCAAATAAAGACTAGACTTTGATCAGTGAGGACTCTGATGGTGTTCGGGGAAAGGTTCATAAATGAATGCATATATGGAATTCTCATGTCCAGCTATAAAGATTAGCAATGCATTCTTTGTTTCATATAATCCCCTTGATAAGGGTCAGGGATTGGAAGACATTACATTTTAAAAGTTTGTATTTTATTATACGTTGATAATTTGGCACATTGGGAGTAGTAAAAATATAAAGTAAACATATAACTTAGGCAATGTCAAAATTAAAATATTTGTTAAAGCAAAAATATCATCAGTATATATTGAGATGAATTTGTTCTGATACTGTTTTGACTCTGATGATACCAACTGTATGAATGGCTATGAATTATTACTATATAAATTATCTAATTTTTCTACTCCTACAGCCTATAGCTGATTATAGCAAGAGCAAAGGCAATTATCCAATGACAGACCTAAGAATCCTCTTGGGTTTCTGTGAACTATACTACTTAAATTTGCCAATGGTGAGTTATTGAGTTAATAACCAAACGGGGTAGTAATGAAAAGAGACCAGGGTTCATCCTGGATGCATTTACCCTTTCTGTGTCATCTAAACAATGAATTTGTATGCATCTAGAGCTTATGTCCACCACAGAAGAAGTTTAGCACCCCACCCTAACGTTACATTATAGATAGGGATCAGGAAGAGTGGGTTTTGTTTTTGCTTTCTAAAAAATACCTTTTAAAGCTAATGCTACAAGCAGTTCAAGAAAAGAGCCAGTAACCAAATATGTAGTAATTAATGGACAGAAAGAAACCTTATTCAACTAGGAGAATGTTTTGCATGGCAATAAGACATTTCTATACAATAAAGCCAGTGCTGTGCATGAGGCAGAAGACCAGAGTGTGTATCTTTGGCACAACCAATAAGTAGTGTTTGTACGGATAGTGTTTGTACAAGAGCAATCAAATGAAAGACATCCCACATCGCCTAAGTGGCCGACTAATGACACATCACATAGAGAGGCCAACGGAAAAGTCTTCTCACTCTTGGTAGTGATCTCCTTTGCTCTGCATTCCTCAAAGAACAGGGTTGTGCTGCCCCATGTTCTTTCTTCAGATCTGCAGGTGGCTCCGAGTATTGTGAGTGTGGAGAGCCCTGTGAACTGGGTCAGTTAAGATTATTGTGTTGATGTTCTTCTCTTTTTTTTTTTTCTTTTTTTTTTTTTTTTTTTTTTTTGGCACACTTAACAAACTCGATTTTTTTTTTCTTTTCCTAACTTTCACATCTTTAGAGTTGATTTTTTTTTATAGCCATTCACACAAATATATATTTTTTTAAGTATGTCAAAGAATCATTTAGAAGACACTTTGACCTACCTGTAAAAATGGGCTTACTATAGACCATTATTCCATGGACCTGCCCATGCATACAGCACTGAGGCTAATTCAGAGTAGGGAGAGCTATTGTTAAAATAGTGATTATGCAAATGAGTGTTTTTGCTTTCCAGAGGTAACAACATTTTGTGATTAATGTGATTAGTTATAATATATGATCAATACAAGCACATGGTCAGTTGAAGCACAAAGCCATGAATGAAGAACACAAGGAGAAGCCTGAGCTCCTGCATTACCAGAAGACGAGTTGCTAGTAATGTAGGAGCTGTAAACTATTGAGAATATCTGGCACATGGCTTTCCAACACAATAGGAATCTAGGTGCTCTTTGAATGAAAGAGATAAATAAAAAAAGAGAGGAAGTCACAGTCCATTTCCTAGCTCTAGAAGAACACAGATAACGTGTTGGATGATAAATAGACTACCAGGCTGTCTTCTCTTTCCAGGGCTCCATAGCTCCTGATGGCTAGGGAGAAAGTATTGCCCTGGCTCATTGTGAGTTCAGAACTCATTTTATCAAATGGCAAAGACCCTATCATTATCATTACAAAGTTACAGTCTCTGTCACCTTAGCAATGAGCCATGTGCCTATTGCTATATATCTTTGCCAGTGTCTTACATGTGTAAAAATAGTTAGTTTATTATTCCAAGGATAAAAATATATAACTAATGAGAAAAAAAACATGGGGATATGATAGCATTTTTCTAAATAAGTTACTGGGAATTTAATATGTCTTTAAATGTTTTCCTTTTCAAACATGTGGCCTGTATTTACAGCATCCCATCCCTGGACCTAGCTATTACTGTATGCAAATGTCCTTTTTCTGTTCTTCAGGAAGCTGTGCCACAGTTGATCAAAACTAATCATGACGGCCTTTGCCCTCTGGAGAGAGAGAATATTATAGAATATAAGCATCAAGTTCCCAGTATGAACCACTAACTTATGGTTCCCATTTGTTTCTATTGGGGCATCAAATTAATTCAATTTAGTATGAATGAAGTACAAGAACAAAACAGTTCTTTCCTTAATTTTCAAAAATTGGACATAACACCCGTGACAGATGGTGGCTGGTGTGTAGGGAGTTAGTCCTGTAACACACTTGTTCATGGTACAGGCGTGGACCAACACGCGTATGGACTGATCATGAGTATTGGGTGCATCTGAGGAGAAATCCGTGATTACTTTAAATACCTGAGGCCTGTCGCATGACAGATTCAGTGAGGATACATGATGAGAGCAACTTTAGGAAAGTTGAAAAACATACCTGTGGAGTGTCTGAGAGCTGTAGCGACTCATTTTGTTCAGAGACTGAATAAATGCCACAGTCAATAAATCCATGCATAAGGAAGGAAAATGAGCTCAGCACGTGGGCCAAGTCTAAGGCCATAATTATTAATTCAATTCTGAAATGTTTTCGTCCATTTGGGTAGAAATGCTAAGGTAGAAATTCCTTTGTATTTAATATATTATGGGGGGGGGAAGTTAAGCAAACAGATGAGGATTGATTCAACAGATGAGCTCACTTGGAAAATTGTCACTGAGGCTGACTTGTGTTTCTTTGCATCAATTTGTATGCGCTAGGATGGATGCCCACCGATCCTCTCTTCATCGCTGTCAGGACGAAGGTCACAACACCGACTGTATGGCTGGGGCCCGATCGATCTTAGTGAGTAAGAGACCATGTTTCCTGTTTGTTCTGTCCATTAGGGCGATCACTGTCTGTTTAAAATTGACATTAGATGTCACTTAGTTAGAGATAACTACACATACGCTAGTGCTCAGGTGGCCCTGGGAAGCCATAGCCAAAGCCAGTCTGCATGAAGGAGGTCTATACTCAGTAGGTTTGGATTCCATTCTGAAACTGAGATCACAGACACCCTCTAAGTGAGGTAAAGGCAATGTTCTTGTTAAGAAATGGTCCACAATGCACCCATCCTGGAATCGTATCATAAAAGGAAGATTTTCTTTTAAACAGGGCCATGGGGTGTGCTTCCCTGATGGAATCTATAGGAAAATGTTGAAAAACCGTTTCCTTCTGTTCTGTTTGGCTGCAGAACCTTTGCTGTTGATTTAATTTTTGAAAATGAGTGACTAAATTAGTCAGGAAGAAAAAAATCCATGCCCAGAAATTTTAAATGATGGAGATTATCCCCGTGAGAACACTGGCCAGGAAAATTAAGATTTATGATCATCTCCTTTTTTTTTTCTCCCTTCTTAAACCCATTTAACCCAAAAGATTTAATCTGTTACTTTTATGCAGAAGGAACACTCCCCGAAACCACATTAAATACTCATCCTTTGTCGTTTATTTTGTTCTTTGATGGGTTCCTGAAACCATCATCATCATTACTTACTAAACCAGTCTTTTAAAAAGTAAATTTGAGACAGGCCCGGAGATGGGCCAATAATGAGATATTTTTCGATAAGTTCTTAGCCACATACGGTGCCTGTCTCACGCCCAAGTTCTTACTTGTTTGCAGGGCAATGGGTAAGCTCAGCTACTCTAGGAGTTTTATTTTCTGGTGCTCAGTGTCTGAGACTGGTAAAATACTAGATACAAAAGTATCCGTTTCTGCTAATAGCTGTTCCCTTTCATCCTTGTCAAACCTTGTGTCAAATATGGACTCCATGTAGCATAGTGACCCAGTAACTCTGGGGTCAGATGATGCCAGTTTACAAATGATGTAACGGGACGAGTGTATGGGTGGCCCAGAAATTAGGAGTTGGCGCCCTCTGCTCAATTTTAAGTTTCGGGTGTTTTATGAGGAGTGGCATTTCTATGCTGTGAGGTCTTTCCCAACATCGACTTTCTGCCAGAAGCACACACAATGAATGTTTGTTGAGTGAGTCAGGGAATGAATGATGACCAAAAGAAGGAATGGATGGAACAATGCCTGAAGTAAAGATCCATTGAGAAAAAAAATGAAGGAATGATGTCATGAAAACATGGCATCTGTGCCAAGAGCAGCTCAAAAATGCACTAACTAATGATTAAGCTACAAAGCACAGGAGCACATGGCGAGTTTGTGAGTGAATATAGGATTAATCAGGCCAGCGTGGCAGAAGTGAGCAATGAAAGGTGAAGATTGTGGGTGGATGGGTGGATGGATGGGTAGATGGATGGATGGATGGATGGATGGATGGATGGATGGATGGATGGATGAATTAATGGATAGATTAATGGATGGATGGATGAAAATAAACGCACCAGCTGGTCAGTGTAGGAGGGTGAATTCTGTACTCTTGAGTTCATTGGTTGGTCCGTGAGTTCCCTAACGGGTTTATGAATGGATGGATCAGTAGATCTCCATTTCTCATAAAGGGATAAAGGAAATAGTGAGTTAGTGTCTAGGTCCATTAATGAGAGGAGTCTCTTTTGACCTGAATGAATGAATGAATGGCTTACTTACGGATGTGTGACGGAATGAATTGACCAAGGGAAGCAAATCATTATCATAACGGCATAATAAATGTGTAACGGGAGGAAATGGTAAATGAATAAGTGAATGAAAAGGCCGATGGGTGTACAAATGACCAGAGCACAGTTAATGAGTAAGAGAATTGATTTAGGAGCAATCAAAGAGTCAGCTGCCTTCTGCTGAATGAGTGGCTGAACTAGTGAATGAGTCAGCTGTCTGGCCATGAGGCAGTGAATGAACTCCCAACTAGTCCTCTGTCCAAGGATAGTGGCCACACCCAGCTCCACACCAGTTGTAAATACTTGAGCCAAAGCTCCCTGCTTTCTCTATCATGGGCGTTTGTTAACATGTCAGCACTAAACTGGCCCTCGAGGGCCAGGAACTGGGTCAAATTCTTCTCTCTCTATCCCTAGCCCCTGCCTAGCCTTGAGCCTGGTAGGCTCCCAGTGAATTATTGCTGAATGAATGAGCAAATGACTAAAAATAAATGTGCTTTTGTGGAACCAGTATGGCCTGGTAGCTGCTCTTTGGAGGAGTGTGCTATGTGTCAGATGGTCTGTGGCATCCTCCCTGCAAGACCAGATCCTTGCCAGGGTCAGGCTTCCTGTGCCAGATAATGAGACAGGATACTGGCAGTTCTTACTGACCGGGATACTGGCCCATCCTTGGGTAACTCTGGCTTGGCATGGTGGAATGGAAGCCCTGGGTCTTCCCGAAAGCTATCCTAGCCTCTGCCAAAACAAGAGATCAAAAATAACCAAGGCTTGTTTTTATACCTCTGCTCAGTGGGCGCATGCCTCGCCTTTCCAGGCAAAGCAAATTCCTTTCCCTTCTAACCGTGAGAAGCCCATAGTGTGCCTCAACTACAGGACAGTGCTATCTTCCCGAAGGATTTGCGCATTCCGCAGTAACTCATCCACAGTTTTCCCGTGTGTAGTATCACACCTGGGAGATGAGATAGCCTTTAAAAATTAAAAAGTACTGTTCTGTTCTCTCTCCAACCAACATCGTTCTATCCATTGCATCATTTCAGTTTTGATTTACTGAAACTATGGTTATTACACCTAGAAGACTGGAGAGGTCAACCAAGGTTCTAGGAGGGATAGCCCATGAAGCAAGCCTGTCCAGGAGAAGCCCAACATGCCCTTCCCTCAGAGAACAGTACATTGTCAGCATTTTATTCTGTATGGAGTACTTGCCTAAGATCCACCACCCATGGTTTCTTCTCTACTCTCTCTCCTTACTTCTCCTTTTTCTTCCTCCTCTCGCATAGAGTATATGTTTAGCAACACCATATGCCTAACACTAGCTGTTCTTTATTCCTTGCCTGACCATCCTTCCTCATTCTGCATCTTTCCTTCGGACTGAGTGACGGTGCAGGATCCGGTTCAGCCATGAGGATTCGTCTCAGTTCCCACGATGATCCACCCTCTTCACACCAACTCGGGTACGTTCTCTTCCCGGTTCTCATCCATTTCATTCCATGGCTTACCACCCGAGCAGGCTCTAGACCTCTAGGAAGAGAACTCAGACTGCATTCCTGGTGGCAGATCTTGAGTGTTGAGGCTTGGTCAGCAGTGAGCACTATTGACCAGACTCTATAGCTTTGCTTTAACGGTGGTCCATACATGAAGGAGGTGATAGTTTTTTCCCACCTCAGTGACCAGAATTTTCTGCTAAGCAAAGCAACCAGCCTTTGAGCATTCAACAACATCAAAGAAGCCATAGTATCTCTTGGCGTAACTACTCTGTCATTATTACCACCAACACCATTGTCACTACCAAGATCACCTCTATGAGCATGATCATCACCACTACCATGACAACCTTTATGGCCATCACTACTGCCACCAATGCCATTATCCTCAGCAGTCCTGTCACTTTCATCATTAATACAACCACCACTGCCACCATGACCATCACTATGAACATCAGCAACAGAGTTAGCACCCATAAAACCATCACGATCATCACGACTACCATAATCATGACCATCACCAAAAATGCTATCACCAACAACAATATCAAAGCACAGTCAGGATCAATAAATAACAGCAACCTCACCACCACCACCACCATTAACATGGTTGCTTGTCACTAGCAACAAGACTGTTCCCTCCTCTTGTTCTGAGACGCATCGCACCTAATCTGACATTTAATTAGCCTTGAATTTGACACACATTCAGAGATGCCACTTCGGTTATGCATAACTAACATCACTCCAAGCAGGCCCTGCCATCCATGAATGAGATTCTTAGACCTAATGGCCCCTGGCCTCTGCTGCCCAGGACAGAAGTTGATATAAAATTTGAGCATGAAAATTGCTGGGGAAAGGTAAAGATGAATAAAGTCCAACACATACAGTCCTATATCCTTCCCAAGCTCCGAGTATGTGTCTGGCTCAGGTCCTGTATCCTCCAAGCAGAGATGGTCCCTGCTCATTGCCTGGACCTACCCTCCTCTTCCAGCTCTATCCTGCTTTTTGCCTGTACCTCGTTAGGAGACGTGTAACTCTAATCCCTGAAATTGCTTGGCATAGCATATTATTCCCTACTTAAATAAATCTCCCTCCACATGAAGTTTGGACAGGATATGAGCAATTAGACTATGGCGTGGAACCAATTATTTTGGAAAAGGTTTCTTTCAAATTTTGAAACCCTATGGTCACAGGCCAGAACTGAGTTCGCTTTGGGAGTTAGAATGCATGTGCTGTGACCCTCTCCCATAGAAGTTCGGGAGTAAGGCTGGATACGGGTCCTCTTGTCACCAAGCCCTTAGACAACTCGAAAGGTTGGCCTTGTGGTTTAGTTTTGCTTTTCTCATGGTACTGAAAAGAGTTTGGGCCCCTTCCCTAGTTCTGTTTTCAAGATTTGCCAGAAGCCTCAATCCTCCTCTTGCCAGTCCTAAAACCACTGAACAGTGCTTGGGTATGATGGATATTTATAGGGTTCTGGCCCAGGCTGGGTGGGGTGTAGGGTGAAGCCAATATGAACTGTGCCCCCAAGGCCTCACTATTCCATGGGTGGGAATGATCAGAAGATCTGGTAGTTTTTTGTTTTTTGTTTTTTTTTTTTTTTTTTTTCTCATTCAGGGTGGTACCCTTGTGTATTCTCACAGAAGCATGGGAACTCATCTCTAAGATACAAACTGGTTGTCTTTTGTTGTCCTTCATGTCTCTGGTGAGCCTGTCCCATGCAGCATGGGCAGAGTGCTGGGCACCGACATGAGTTTCCCGTTTTCCCAGGCATATGGGTGCTTTCCCAACTTCTGAGCCTTCAAGGCCCTCCTGTGTGTGCTCATATAAGAAGTCTCTACCTCCAGATGGAGGGAGACAGGCTGGCTTCTCTGACCCAGCTCCCTCTCCAAAGTATTCTTTGACCTCAATAAAAGAAACCATTTTTTTCTTCCCTCCATCTGAGACGTGATCTGAGGCTTGAGACTGCCTACCCTGGCCTCAGTTTCCCTGAGTGTCAAAGGGTCACCATGGTGGCATGAGTTCTCCCTCATTTTAGGGTTAGAGATTTCTTTCTCCTGGCCTTCACTTAGGTCCATACTGTCTCTCCCCCCACCCCCACAACCCAGAACCTTGCTTAGATGCCTTTTCAGTGAATGTCCTTCGGCTTCTCTTGGGGCTCTTCCTCCTTTCATCTTCTTCTTGAGAACTTGGCTGTGTGCAGACAGGTACCAGGTTGTACTCCACACTGGTGTAGGAAGGCTCAGCTTTCTCATTTGTAGCTCCTGCCATCTTTTACGCTGATATGGACCAGCTGTAGAATAGGACCTGACCCAACTCCTCATTCTTAAAGTCTCTTCTCAGAATATACAGGGTTCCTCTGGGTCTTCTGAGCATACAGGTTTGGGAACATGCTCTACTGGGTTTTGTTTTGTGACTTGCCCATTTTGTCTTGAAAAGGTTCTCCTGACACAGAACCTTTAGAGACTTGGTTACCTGGTCCAGCTTCCGTTGAAGAAAAATGGCCGTGATACAGTACCAGTCTTACTGGGTAAGTTCCGATTTTTTTTTCTCTTGCTCTCAATGCTGTGTATCTGAGTGGATGCTTAAATTGTAGATACTGAAAGATGAGCTGGAGTGTCTGCAGCCTGTGGGGGGGGGGGTCAGGTACACTGGCTTCTGGAGAGTAGCATTTGCTTCTTCTGGCAGTGGCTTCTATGAGTGGAGGGCAGAAATGACCAGAAAAGTCTCCCATTTTCACATCTCTGGTCTTCACAGATGACTGTATCCTGGATCCTTCCTGGCAACCTGAGCTGGGGCTTGAGATAACCTCTGTCCCCCTGCTTGTGGTATTTGTAAAAATGATGCAAACAAGCCAGGTGTCATGGTTTGCGCCTGTGATTCCCATCTCTGGAGAGACTGAGGCAGGAGAATTTTGAGTCAACTAGCCTGTTTTGTTTTTCTGGACTACAGACGGTCATGGGGAAACACAAAAGCAAGAGCCAAATAGTGCTGTCTTCTGAAAGATACTAAGATCAAAAGTCACATTTCTCATGTGATACTTAAAAAAATGCTTTCTCATTTATGGGAAAGCATAGAAGGTATTGGGGGTGGGATAAATTTTTATAGCCACACCACTCAAAGATGACCACTGCCAACATTTGGCTAATGTTTGGTTTATTCCTAATATGGTGTACTAGTGCACACACGTGTGCATTTGTGAGCGTGCGTGTGTTTAATCAAGCTTATCATGGCTATTTCTTTCTCATCTGCCTATGTATCCTAAACTCAGACCCATGCCATTCAGTAATTTATCACCTTTTTTTTTTTTTTAACGGTCACGAAAGAATCTAGCCAGTGTCTATAATTAACAATTGCTCTGTGTCCATCTGCAGACAGGTGCCAAAGCTGGGTGACCTTTGTTAGGGTCATTCTCTGCATGCTCCCCTCCGCGGTCTCTGTCAGCAGGCCAAATTACCCTCTGAAAACTTTTTTTGCCCATTACATTTTCAGAACTAGTTTGAGAAAGTGCCTGCTGCTCTGGGAATTATCTGAGTTTTTAACCTTTGCTGAATTGTCAAAACATGACATTTCACCATTTCCATCCCCACAGCTTTTCTATCACAGTGGCTCAGAGCACGTCCCCCCCTCTTTGTGGGGTATTTGTATCTGAATTGCTAGCTCAGGCTCCTTGCACTTTTCATTATTCCTTTAGTTTTTCTTTTTGTTTTATTTTTATTTATTTATTTATTTATTTATTTATTTATTTATTTTGAGTCAAACTCATGCATACACATCGTTTTAAGAACCAGATCTTTCTACCTGATTGTCAGGGAAGCATCAACCCTCCTACCCTTCCAGCTCCACCCGAATATTATGCATTACCTGTAACTGCCTTAACTGATTCTCTTGACATTTAGATCCTAACGCTAAGTAACATTCTTGTTTTTCTGTTCCTTGATTTTCTTTCTTTGTGTGTGTGATAGTTTTTTAAGCTCAGGCATCATTTTGATTGCTCTATTGTTGAAGACAAGCATTTAACTTTCTTTTACATATGCCCCCATCTTCACCCCGCACACACATACCCCTGTACTATCCTTCCAATAAATTATTTTTGAAATACACCCCCTATTCAGTATGAACACTCTCACAAAGCTTAACAACATGGACCTGGGTATTTATATTTTCCCTACTATTTTTTTTTCCTTTTGAGTGAGTGAGTGTGTGTGTGTGTGCGTGCGTGCGTGTGTGCGTGCGTGTGTGCGTGTGTGTGTGTGTGTGTGTGTGTGTGTGTGTGTGTGTGTGTTCAGTTTTGTTTTGTGTACCTTAGGCTAACTCACAGCCTTCCCATATATAAAAAGACATGAGGTGTTTAAGACATGTTTATCATGTAGAACAAATTTCTTTTTAGAATCAGTTTTTAATTTTCCCAATTGGTACCTCATCTTAGGCTGCCACCATCTTGATCTTCTCATTTCCTCCTGTGAATAGGTTCCTTTGCTTTTCTCTCCCCTACCTGGGTTCCTGGTTTTTTATAGATGCCATGATATTCATTGAGGGGGAGTTTCTGATTTTGCTAGAATTTCAAGAAAAACATTGATAGAAAGTAAAAATTTGGAGACCTTTCCCATTTGAATAGTTAAATGTTCACATTGACATTGATAGATCAGCTAGGTATAAAATTCTAAGTTTTTTCCCTCAGATTTCCAGAGATACATAGACTTGTAAATTTAAAAACAAACAAACAAACAAACAAAAAAGACATGGCAAAGATAACAGGTTAGAAACTCTTAAGGGTAAGGAAATTAGAGGTGGAGGTGAACAACACCCTACCAATAATCAGGGACACGAAAGCCTGGTCTTCTAGCTTCCAGGCCTACTGTGAAAAGATGTCCTTCAGTCTTGTGAGAATGTGTAGGATTTTCTCATTTTCTCTCATTGTATGAGCATTTCATTGCTTCTATGTTGATTTAGATATATGCTCATCCATTTTCTTTCTTTTCATTGAAAACTTTCTCTTTGAAGTCTTGAGGCTAATTTCTCACTTTTTCTTTCCTTCCCTCAGCACCTCAATTGTATATGGGATCACTTTGACTGATTATATAGTTTTCCTAAGTCTCCCCTCCAATTTTGCTCTCTTTAATTTTTAGTCATATGCTACCAGCATTCCCTTTCTTTCTTTCTTTCTTCCTTCCTTCCTTCCTTTCTTTCTTTCTTTCTTTCTTTCTTCTTTTTACACTTTACATTTTATTTTTCCCATGAAGGCTTTATTAAAAAATTGGATTGTTATTATGAAGGAGCAGGATTTGATTCCCAGCAGCCATGTTGGCGGCTTATAATCACTTTTATCTTGAACTAAAGGTGTTCTGATCATCTTATCTGGCCTTGGTTGTATCTTCATGCATGCATGTGTGCGTGTGCGTGTGTGTGCGCGTGTGTGTGTACATATATGCAAACACCTCTTCTTCCCTCATAGACACACACACACACATATTCACACACATTTAGCTTTAAAGTTAAATGTTAGGTTATTCACTTTTTCCTCATAGTTTCCTTATTTGCATTTTTGTTTGGAAAAAAAGGTATTCCCTAATAAAGCTCATAGTGATTTTTTTTACTAGACTTCTATAATTTTATGTATTATATTTCAATATTTAACCCATTAATTCATTATAAAAATATCTAATTTCTACCTTTATTGCATTACACATCATTTTTAAAAGTGCATGCGAGTGTTCCGGCTGCCTGTGTCTGTTCACTCTGTGTGTGCCATGCTGCTGGTGACTGATAAGGGTATTGGTCCCCCTGGAGCTAGAGTTAGAGGTACCTATGAACCACCATGTGGTAACTAAACCTGGATCTTCTGTAAGACCAGCTTGAGCCATGTCTCTTGCCCAATATGTACCTCTACTGTTTTGATTCCTGTATTGACTTTCCTCTAGTCCTTGGCCAGGTGTATTTTGTTTTTATGTATTTTTTTTACATTGAATCATTGTTCAGTGGCAACAGTCTTGCTTCATTTTTTTCTTTAATTTTTTCCCTTTTTAGTCTGATTTGTTTGTTCTTTTCAGGCAGATTTTAGTGGTACTGTGAATTTTAAAATGCTTTACATTTTTTGTAGACTTTTATAAAGTTGTCAATGAAAGCCAGGCATGGTGGTGCATGCCTATAGTCCCAGCCTTTGGGAGGCTGGGGCAGAAGGATTATGAGCTCAAGGCCAGACTGACTACATAGGGAAACACTGTCTCAAAAAAACCCAACCAAATAAGCAAGAACAGCAACAAAATTATTAAACTTGTTACATGCTATTCAGTACTTGTAAATTCATATATAAATTACTTGTCAAATTTGGCATATTCAATTTGTCACTAACATTATTCCCAAGAATTAAGTGTTACCTCTGTTGTAAATCTGGCCCTCCTTTCCCCCCCATATTTTTGAACTTTGTGTCAGTTGTGTTTAAGAAAATTTTATATTAATTTTTAGTGTCAATCTGTCTCATTGAACTTGTTTGTGCTTCAAGCTTTTCATTGAATAATTTAGTATTTCTAGGTATAGTCACTCATATCTCTAAATTTTATCTCTTTTATGTTTTCTCGCTGATTGCTTTTTCTTATCTTATTGTATTGGCTGCAAATTCTAAAACATATTGTTAGTAACAGAAATCTGCCTTCTGTTTCACTGTTGGGTGCAATTACAAATTATTTTCCCGACTGGACTTTATTTTTAAATAAGATTGTAGGATTTCTAGTACATATGATTCAGGAATGGATTTGGAATTTTCTGAAATGCTTTTATGATGTCTGACAGGTGTCTGTGTTGTTTCTCTCTGTCAGCTCAACGAATGCTAATAATGTTTCATGATTTTGAAGTGTTTTGGGGGTCAAATTCTATCCAACTGTGGTATGATGTCCTTTTAATAAGAATCACTTTCCACATGTTGAACTCAGGATTTCTCAAATGTGTTTGCTGTCCGCTTTCAGTATCAAAGTTATGTTGGCTTTGTAAAATGAATTAGGTGTCACTTCATCTTTTTCTATATTCTGTACCATATATATAGCATTTGAGTGGAAAGTTCCATGAAAACTTAAATTTGCTAACATTTACCTCCTGGGAAATCTTTCACAATGCTTCTGTGTCTTTTGTATTTACCAGAATCTTTTAATTTTCTGTATCTTTGAAAGTTCTGCCTCTTTTTCTAATATATCATAGTAGTTAAATCTTTAGATATATTGAGCTTAAATCCTTTCTCATGGGACTCTTGGAAACACTGTCTCTTTCCTATGCTTTGTTTCCTCATTTACCAATGAGAACCTATGAAGGGCCACTGAGAAGATAAAGAGATAAAGTATATCAACCTGTGACCAACAGCGTAACCTACCCAAAATTCCCTTTTGGAGTTACTGATCCTTGGGGATAATACTGCTTGAGATCAAATGCTATTGTTATAAACTTGCAAGTAATGATATGTTATAGTGAAATTTCGTGTTTCTGTGATTACATCATCTCTTTATTTTATATATGCATACTTTATCTCTTTAATATCTGATCTAAAGAACAGTCTTCAAAAACTCAATTCTTAATATTATTTCTCAACTCAACATTTTGTGTGAGCATGTTCACTGATACCTGCCCTTACCCTTCTGCCTCCCTCACGTTTGCTCAGTCTGTCTATGTATCGCCAAGTGTTCTTCTTTGATGATTGAAATATGTCATGGTGTGAATTTGCCTCTCGTTGCATTTTGACTTCGAGTCCTATGATTCAATATGTAGTCTTCTTGGCAATTTTGAACATTTGTAATTATGATTTTTATTGTTGTTGTTGTTAGATGGTTATCTCAATGAAATGTGAAAATCAGCACTCACTTTTGATCTTAATTCTGCTTTATTTGGGAATTGGGATTGTGTATTGTCCTTGATGCCCTCTGTTCAAATGGGATTATATTTTACTGTGGCTCAAGAATGTGCTCATAAATTATATTATGGGGGGAAATTCATTGATGCCTTTCTAAAGTATAATATAATCCATTTTGTAAATGTTTCACGGGCCTTTAAAGTGAGATACCTAATTCTTTATAGGACACGTGTTTTGATGTAAAGAAATCAAATCTTGTTTTCATTTGGTTTTTTTTTTTTTTTTTTTTTTTTCGATTTTTTTAAAGAATTTATTTGAAGTTTATAAATAACCAGGGTTATTTATACTCTCGGAGTTTGCAATGTTTTTCTACTATATCACTATATCACGTGGCATTTTGCAGCAGGAAAACCCAATACTGATGAAACGGCCATTATTTCTCAGTTTCTGTGAAATAGAATGTTGACTCTAGATTCTGGGTCTGTTTATCATTTGGTCTTTTTGTTATTGTTCTTGTTTTTGCCTATTTGATGTTTTTGTAGAGCCAAGAAGATATGAACACTATGTTTCTTTTATTTTGTTCTCCGTGCTGTGATGTTTCTTTGCGTGATATTGGAAAATGCTGTGTTCCCCTCACGGATTGCCCCTCCGTCTTTAACAGGTGTTCTCCTTACTATGTTTCCACCTTACATGGAATTGCAGAAGCACATTTTACTTGGTTGTTTCATCTCCAAGTCAGGTGACCTTTTAAATATATTGCTTCTGGAAGCATCTAATGGAGCCTACATGCTCTTAGAACTGGCCACTTTTTCTCCCCAAACCCACAAACACAGTCTCTGGTGTCCCGTGATGCTTCCTCATTCTGCTCTTCAAACACACAATTGAGTGTCTCAAACTAAAGTCAAAGACTGGCCTTGAATCCACCCAGTGACTTTTGTACTCGCCTCTTTCACATAAATGACAAGACCAGTATTCTCAGACAGTTGTCAACCAGTTTGTTTTTCCATCTCCCCTTATTAAAAGAAAATGCAAACTATGATTAAGGAAAAGTTTACAAGGGCTGCTAAACTCTTTGTTTGGACCAAACGTTACTCTAACAGCCTAACCCTGTTTTTGTTGGAGGTGGGCATGTCCCTGAGGGTTGGGTGCTGGGGACTCTTCTCACTGTAATGGGGGTCGATCGCACAACCCTTTTGGAAAACCTCTATGATTGAGAATATTATCAACTGCACAAGCAAATTGAACCCATTGCTATGTATGGCAAGCCAGGGTGTCGTTGGAAGAGAGTGGCTTCTGGATGTCAACTGCTGTCTAAATTGCTTGGTGTTTGAGATGAATGCTGTGTGGGCTGCCTCAGAGTTGAATGCAGGAAGATTGAGGCCTTTCCCATTTTTCTGGTCCATCTCTTGGCCTTGCAATTTTTAGTTTATTTATAATCTGTCTTAAATTGACAACATATAGTTTGGATTTGAGGCTTTTGACCCATATTGAAAATCCTTTCTCTTTGAGGGTGTATAACCCATTTATATTTTTCCTTGATTGTCATGTTTGAGTTTTTTTTAAAAAAAAAAAAATGCTTCGTTCCCTTTATCTGCTTTCTTATTGGTGTCTTCTGTTATACCGCCGAAACCACAGGTCTAGTTTCTTTTGCTCTGCTAATTTGGAAAGCACTCCGCCAACTTCTAGCATCTATGTGGGCTTACAGTTCGACATCTTCAAAACCATACCTGTCCCTACTTTCCAAATATAGTCAGTCTGACTGGTTCCTGTGTAGACTGATTAGTAATTCAGTGCCACCCCTCCCATCACATCTCTCAGTGATGGGGTCCTATGGGTCCCTGCTTCTCCACCTGCCTTTCTCCACCTGTGACCTGCTTTTGAGGGGATGTGAATGGCTCTCTGCCCTATTGCAGGAGCTGGGGCTCCTTCCTCTTCCTAGTCCCATGCTGCCCTTGAAAGTCTCCTGATTGCTTTTCCTATGGGGTATGCCCATCTCTCCCATTTCTCACTGATCTACACAGCATGCTGAAAGATGGGGGTGCTCACCCAGCTTCCTTAGCATAAGTTAGACAAGTGTACCCACTTGCTGAGAATCCAAAGAGATTGGGAATCTGCACATGAGAACAGCTCAAGCCAGAGACCATATGTAAGAATGGAATCTTAAGGGAGCAGAGTATCTGGGGGAACAAAAGACTCACTCAAGACCAGAAGAAGAGAGGTAGATGAGAAATGGAGGGAGATGTTCTGGACTGTATAGAGGGTATAGAGTACAGTTGGCAGAAAGGTAGGACGCTCAGCTGGCCAGGTACTCTGAAAGCAAATGGCAGTCTGTCTGGGAGGACAAGGATACCCTCAAGAGTCCGGCTTCATCATTTGGAGTTGGCTCTTCTTTTTTATCTTACGCTCTGGCATGTGTGCCCTGTGCTTAGCACAGGGTTGCAGATTTGAGGACCACAGATGCCCTCTCTGCTCCTAGAGAAGTCACTAAAGCAAGTGGAAGAGATGCCAGTTTCATGTCCTCTAATGCTTTCTGAACAGGGATCTTTCACCTCAGCCTCATTGTTCCCTTGGTCCTTGTGGTACTTTATGCCTCCCTCCACCCAATGGCATGAGGCTCTGAGCTTGCACCCCACCCCTCTATCTTTTCTAGGCTCCTTCACACTATGTTCCACCACCCTAGAGATAACCACCCTTCACTTCTTACCATGTTCCAGTGAATGCGTCACACTGAGATATTGCAAAGACCTGTTCTAGCACCCTTCCCTCTTGACAGCTTTGCAGAACTCATGTCCTTAGCTTCCTGCCACCATTAAATGGACCTCTCTAGTAACTTCTCTGAATGCTCACCTGTGCATTAGGCTCCACCCACTGTGAAGTCAGTCTCAACCTGTCACTGATGACTGCTGCGTACCACCCTCAGCATGATGCCCCTCCACCAGCTTTATGCCAAACATGCCACTTGTCTGTCACTCCCCCACCTCTGTGTGTGTGTGCGCGCGTGCGCACACGCCATCCCACACCTACATTGGAGTACCACCAAGTTCTCTCTGGCTTTTCCTAATGGGATCTCAAGCTTGTCCTCTTTGCTTCGCCGCTGTGGTCTCTTTGCTGCCTGGGTTTCAGTTTTTCTTCTTGAGCTCTTGCTCTCCGCACCTGTGTTTGCTACCAAAATGCAACCCACTATGACCTTTATAAATGAATGATATCTTCTCTTTGGTCTCAAGGTATAGTCCAAGATCTTTTGCCATTGTAACAAAGCCTTGTATAACCCGTGGTGACTTCTGGTTCTACCTGCTTTATCCTCATCACAGAAATGTTCTTGAATGTCATGCTGGGAATGCTCCACAGTCTCCATGCTCTGCCTAGACTCTGTCTCTCCTTTCTTCTCCCTTCCCTTTTCCTCCCCTCCCCTTTCCTCCCCTCCCCTCCCCTCCCCCCTTCCCCTCCCTCCCTCCCCTCCATTCCTCTCTTCTTTTCACTCAGGCCACTGCTTACTCTTACCTTACTCTAAATCCTTTCATTCTTTCATTCTAAATCCTTCTCTGCTCAAAGCTTGGGAGAAGTTTCCCAGATGCTACCAACACACTTTGTTCTTTTGGACCTCTTTAGCTTTATCCTCTTGCAATCAATGCCCTGTAGATTTCATTTCCATGTGAGTTTTTCCTGATGAGTTGGAATGTACTGGAAAGCATAGCGTGGTGACTCTTTGCTCTGACTGTGTGCCCTGCAGATATTTCATGGTCAAGGCAGAACCCATGGAAAGTCATTGGGCTAGGAGAGTCATAGGTGTAAGGCCAGCTGGGGCAGGCTAGGCAGACACTTGATGGGATAATGCAGAGCCTTGGAAGGAGCAGCCAGTTGTTAAATTTGAAAATGATATATGCAGTAATGCCCTGGGCAGTGTGGATGTGTGGACTTTGAGCAAAGCTCCACATGGGGTAGAGAATTGTCCCATCCATCTGGGAACTTGAAATAAACTGGAGCCCAAAGTGCCATTGTGAAAACGTCAGAGTAAGGATTCAGATATGTGTCCCAGTAGACACTGGCCTCTAAGATCTTGATGGATGCTCATACTCTTCATCAGGCAAGCCCGGGAATGTCCCTTGGCCTTCCCTGGAGACCAGTATGGAGGTTTTGTGTATCATCAGAGGGGAGGGTTGTCACTGTGAACTGGGGAAGTACTTGAGTTTGTGTCTATATGAGTGGTGCATGGTGAGAATGACCTCAGTGTGGGTGGGCCTGGTGGGTACCAACCAGGGGTCTTTCACATGATAACGTGTGCCATTATGATGTCTCCTTTGCTCAGACAAGCTGACCATTGGACTTGAGTTAGACCACAGGCTGAGATCATAAAGGTCAGAACAGTGGTTTCACCATTCTGAATTGGTGTGGCCTTCATCTGATGCACTACCTCAGGGGGGAGGTCCCACCTCTCTTTCAGCACCATGTGTGACCATTCAAGGAGGGTGTGTTGTTCACCACATCTGCTTCCCACTGCCAAATCAGGCCTCAGAAAAGCTTTCTGGAAGTGACGCCAGCTTCAGGGACGAGGCCCAGGTTTCTAGGGGTCAACACCGTTCCATGGTTCCTGAAGAGATGGTAGACTATGGAACGTAGGCGTTATGTTTTTGACCTATGTAACATGGTCCACTAACTCTCAGTATCCAATCCATCCTCGGAGGGCACCCCGGAGGTGTTACCAACATCGAGGAAGAGAATCGGTTCAACCTCACACCGCTCCGTGTAATTTCAGTTGCTATGACTGATATTTGACCTACAGCAAGACCCCCAGTGAGCCCTCTGGGGGACTTGGGAGCTTCAGTTCTAGGACTTGAAGACATGGTTTTCTATGTGAACTGCATGAGATGTCTGTGGGACATCTCCAAGCCATCCAGCCAGCTCTGGAGGCTTCGTGGAGCCCATTCTCCCTCAAGGGAGACCTACCTGTTTAGCATCTACCCTGCTCTGAACATTGAGGAAATGGCTTCCTTTGCCTGGTGAAGCTGTCATTTGCGCTAATGCCCACCTCTTCTCAAGTTCAAGTCTAGCCTCTGGAGGTTTGAGTGACAGTACCAAGTGGGGATAAAAAAGTGGTTTTGTGTTTAGGGAGATCATTGACCCAAATAATATTTTTTTTAAAAAAAGTTCACTATGCCTTAGAGGCCTTTTGGAACTGACTTTGATTGGAACAGATACACCGTTGTCCTTTTCTGGTGGCATCCTCTTTCTATGTTTATGAGTGGGTCTCACGAGGAGATAGGACAGGGTTGCAAATGCCCTGATACATTTGCTTGGCCTGCTTTCCCTTGCCAGGTCACCTTTGTTTTACATTGCATACAGGCCTTTTGGCTTTGGCACCACTGTTCCACATTAGCCCCACCCCGCCACGCATGCCCTTGTGCCTACTTTACCTGAATGCCCATTCCTTCAGCACTCAGTGGGCATGTGAGCAGCATTTGTGGAGTAGTAACACCCACAGCATCGTTGGTCTGCAACTTTTATGAGATTTTTGGTTTTTTTGGGAAGAGTTGCCCATTTCCGGGATGAATTGCTGGTGTCAAACCGGACATGAAGATGAGGCTCTTGGCTTGTGTGTGCCTGCCGCATGATGCATGCTTGGGGCCCAGCCAGACTCAAGATTCCACCAGCTCAATGGTCCAGAGGGCTTCCTGGACTTGCCCTCAGCCTTTGTCCTCGGCGTCTCTGTGTGGTACTTGGAGAGATAGTAGACCGTATAGCGTACGCTTTATCTGTGACGTATGTAACACGGTCCACTAACCCTCAGTATCAAATCCATCCCCGAGGCCCCTGGAGAGGACGCAGTCTTCGGGGACACACCAGTAGACTCATCATTGGGGCTTCTCCATGACGCTGGAAGAGATGGGTTTCAATGTGGCATGTGTTCCTTGCTGCATGATGGGAAATGACATAAGCTCCCTCTTCCTCTGCTGAGCTCTGCCTTGGGAACTCTTGCCATCTTTGGGGAGGAGACCATGATGCTTTCTGGGATGAGTGCTCTTCATGACCTCAGTGACATGGTTGTCTAGGCCACTCTTGGTTGGTAGACTCCATGAGCTGCTTCTTCTCTATACCGTCCCTGAAGAGGTGTCCTGAGGCTACCTGGCAGACATGGCCTTCTTACAGCTGTCCCTGCTGTCATGTGGTACTTGAAGAAATGGTTTACCGTCCCACATACATTCTGAGTATGTATGTGGGACGGTAAACCGCTTCTTGGTACCCAGCCCAGCCATCCAGTCCATACCATCCTGGAGTGAGCCTGATGTGAGAGAAGAGATGCTGTTGTAGCTTGCTCCCTCCACCAGGCTGCTTTTTGCGTGCTTTCTCTTAATTCATGGGGCACGGTGTTCCTGTCAGCTTCAGTGCAGCCTCTGAGGCTTCTTCAGGATGATGACAACGTCTAAGAAAGTATCCTACATCCCACTTAGGCATGTCCCCTCCCTCCACAGAACTTGAAGAAATGGCAATTAGCTCCGCAAATGTTTACAAGCAAGGGATGCTGCACATTTTCATCATCTGCAAAGCTAACTTCAGATGCCTTGAAGATATTGTGCCCATGGAAGGGCATATAGGGCTGCATGATACAGGGCCAAGCATGAAGACATGTACAATGATTCCACTGTTGCTTCGTGTACAGTATCTTTTCCACATCAAGTCTAGCCTTCTAGAGGAAGATGACCCAGCCTGGCTCCTACATGAATAACCTACTGAACCCACCCTGTGGGCTTACAGATCAAAGTTCCTTCTTGGCTTATCTTCTTACCTCCAGTTCAGCCTTGGAGACCTTGCTGAAGATGCTGCCAGCCACAGAGACAGAGTTCTGGTTTTTGCATCAGCAATGACCTCACGGTACCTGAAGAGGGATCAGCTAAACTGCATGTGTGTTATTAACAGCGTGTATAACATGGCCTACTCTTTCCAATATCAACTTCAGCCTTGAAAGTTTCCAAAGAGGTCACATTAACCTTGGGGGACAAGGCAGCAGGATAAATGCCTTGGGGTAGAAGTTGACCATGCTTCTTGCTTTACTTAAAGCGCATGATATTTGGTTCACCTTCCCATAATAGTGAATGCGCCTTGGGGGCTTCCTGTAGGTAATATTACCTTAAAAGCTCAGCGCTAGTTAAGGGGTGGGGTGTCTTCTCTTTGTGTCCTTGCAAACCTCCTCTTTGCTATATTCTCTACATCTGCAAATTGCATGGTGATCTCTTTTCAACATTGCATCTAGGGTTTCCTGGAAGTGATAATCATGAGGAAAGAAGCCAGCTCCTACGCCACCCTCTCTCCATGGTACCTGAAAAGATGGTTGACCATAGAACATGCGCTACTTCTGTGTCGTATGTAGTATGGTCCACATCTTCTCATTATCAATATCATTCGTGGAGGGTTTTCCAGAGGCCGAGCCAACTTCATGGGAGATATCCTGTCCTGGCTTCACCACAGTACTTGGGGAGACGGTAGATTGTTGAGTGTGTGCATTACTTTCAGCATATACAGCATGGTCCACCACATCTCAGCACCAGCCAGTCACCAGAGGCTTTCTAATAGCCATACTAACTTGAGCGTAGTGCTCAGGCAGCAAAAACTATCCAGCACAGATTATCTAGTACTTGGATACTGGCTCTGTTCATTCTCTATGACCTGGCCATTTGATCCAAAGCCAATACTTGGCACCCAGCCCAGCCTTACAGGGCATCCTGGAAGTCACAGTGGCATTAAGCATGAGTTTGTGGCCATTGACACACATGCTGATTTCTAGGAGTTTGTAATACATATTGTGAGGACTTCTTGGAGGTAACACCAAATTAAGAAAAGGGAGCTGGGGTCAGCCATAGCTCCCTCATGGTATTTGAAGATGTGGTTGACCATGGTGTGTACGCTTTATTTATGACGTAGGACACATGGTCTACTTCTTCTCAATATCACATCTCGCCTTGGAAGACTTCCAGCAGGTGACATCTGCTTTGAGGAAGAGCCAGTGTCCCGGTTTCCCCACTGCTGCTGCTTGGTACTTGGAGAGAGGTGGTCCGTGGCGCGTTCGCTTCATTTATGGCGCACATTACACGGTCGACCTCTTTGCGGTATCTAATCCCGCCTTGCAAGCTTTCCTGAAGCTAACACCTGCTGTGGGGTGGGGATACTAAATCTGTGCTAGCACAACCCAGCAAGTCTGTCTTTTCTTGTGTCTGACAATAACTCTGGTGTGGCAGCCTTCTTCTCAGCAAACTTCTCTCTCTGGCTTGGCAACTTCGTGGGCAGGGGTGACTTGCAGACCAGGAAATTGGCATCGACATGTGACACACGTGTGGGTGCCTGAGGTGGTTGACCAGAGAGCACACGCTGTATTTGTGCCGTTTGTGACCTGGTCCACTAACCCTCAGTATCTAACCTTCCCTTGGAGAACCTCCTGAAAGAGATCTCAACTTTTGGGGACAGAGACAATAAGCCAGCTGCACTCCTCTAGCCTTGGAGACAGCATCTTTAGCACTTGTGACATCTTTGCCTGATATGGTGGTGCTAGACAAGCTTCCAATGCTGTCTCTTTACTTGGATGTCTTCCTTGATATGGAGCCATCCAAGGTCATTAAAAGTACCATGTTTTCAGCTGATTAGGGTTTGTGTTCGTGCCATTTATATATGGCCCTGGTCGCAGGTCACCTAGCACACTTGCATGCTAAATCTGTGGGAACAACCAGCTTTGGTTTGGGGCATCTGTGCTTTTCTGTGGTTACCCAAAATGGTGGCAATTCCCCATGGCCAGACTCTCCAGCGCCACTGTTCTCTGGTTGTGAGATAACTTCGGGATCATGTCTTGAAGGTCCGCTGTACTGGGGCATGTAAAGGGATGGTTTTCAGATTTACTTCAACTAATGGCTTGCTCGAGCACTTTGACTAACATCAGTGTACAACCCTGCATTCAACAGGCCTTCCAGGTCTGAAGGTCACGTTGGGCAAGTTCCGAGGTAGTCTTGTCTGTGTTCACTTCTGGTACCGGAAGAGAGGTTTTCTGGGTCTCTGTTTCTTTGATGAGAATGAAACACACCCAGCTAACCTTTTTTTCAGTATCAAATCCCATCTTGGAGGCTTCGTGGTCCAGACCCCAGTCTCAGGGAAGGATGGTCCTGTCAGCATCCAGCCAGGGGACAGGAATAACTGGTTCGCCACAAAGCCAGCGAGCGGATTATCGTTTCGAATGGTGTTCTTTGTTCTCCTAACGCTCCCAGGCCTGCCAGGTCTGAAGGTCCAGTTTGGGAAGGTCATTGTTATTGTTAACTGAGGAAGTGGAAGACGGGTTTCTGTGTTGAACCTCTCTTCCCATCACTCTGGAGGCCTTCTGGTCCATACCTCAGCCTCAGCTGAGGACAGACTAATAGACATGAACAAGTGAGTGACGGTTAAAACCCATCCCATACATCAGATTTCGGTTGTCTATACCACTAACTTCTCATATCTTGTCCATTCTCAGGAGGACTTCTCAACCATTATGGTGTTCCAAAGTTGGGAAAAATGGCAGCCACCAAGACAACTCTACCCAAGGACACACAGGTAGGTTGCACCCATCTTTCCTCTAACAGGTTAGACACAGCCATCCCCACACATATCCAGCGTGCTTTGAAGCACGAGCTTGGGCTTTCAATCAGCCAATTCCTGGCATAGGGCATAACCCTAACCCTCTGCCAGATGATGTTTATATCTTTGCCTTTCATACACCTTTGGTAATGAAGGCTGGTTCTGACATCACCTGGAAGTTCCTTGAAGTCCCTGGTCTGACCTGGCCTGGCATCAATCCTAACAGAATTCAGGAGCAGCTTTATTTTGGTGTAAAGAGATGCTTGGTGTTAAAATGACTTGAGTGACACTGGTCCTCACCCCTGATCTAGGTGAGCTGAGTGATGACTGAGCCCTGGGTCCCGTCCATTGATCTCGGTGTCCAATTGAGTCTTAGGAGCTGATTCTGGCATTAAAGAATACAATACTTCTGCTTTTAATAGGTGATGTGGTTTTCAGTACACGAGAAAGTAACGTCCTTTGGGGTATTTCTCTTGAGGTAGCCCTTTGTGAGTAGCAAAAAAACTTTTTGGAAAGCTTTTTGGACCAGACAGTTGTTGCTAGCCATAGACCATGGTGAACAAGGTAAGGAGAGGACTTTTGTGTGAAGAACTTACTGGAAAGGACACTGACATCTCAGGAAGCTAGTGGTTCTCAGCCACTATAACACCACAGCTCTGGAGTCGCCCAGGCATGATTTGCTTCTTTCAAAGCAGCACTCATTCTTGATGAAGCCCTGGCCTTTGAGGGAGGGATGTTAATAGGCGGAGACACAGTTCTGGGGAAGAACAAGATCTTTCTACTTCTAACCAATTTTCTTGGTCAGAAGCGATATGATGTTGGCATGACAGGCAGTGATGTAATCAGCTTCCTGGCTAGCAGACCCTCATCTCTGTTGATTCCATGTGGTAAATACCCAAGAAGCATGAGACTGGAGAGTGTGCCTTGTGTCTAGTGTTAACTTGCCTGTGCATACTGCTGTGCTCATGGACAGGACAACCGGTGACTACACTGTTCTTTGTTCCTTTAGGGCAGGAGAGGGCATAATGGCACCTGTGGGTAAGAAGAAATCTGGCACTTTCTGTCCCTTGGCTTTTGATTCCTGGTCCAGGCTGTTGGAATGGTAATGCCTTTAGAGACACCTTATCACACACCCCACACCATTGTAATGAGAGCCTTGTGAACACTGCAGCTTTCTAGAGATAGAAAAGACACCCTGAGATCGGCCAGTGAGCTTTAGAACATGAAATTCGGTCTTATCCCTTAATTCCAGTTGTGTGGTGAGCAATAGACCTTTTCAGTTGGGCTCCAGCTAGGACAGTGGTCATGAGCCCTTTGGGGCTGAAACAACCCTTTCACTGGGGGTTGCCTTTGAGCTTATCTGACGTGAGAAACTGTATTTAAGAGTCACAGTACTAGAGAGATTGAGAACCACTAGTCTAGTAGGTGGAACCTGACAACTCCTGCCTACTTTTTCAGGTGCTGGAACTCACTTCCTCTCCACTAACTTTATGATGTATCTGTTTATAGAACCCTGGAAATTGCCCAGACTCACAGCCGGAGGGCTGCCTAACTTCTGACCACCCACCTACCTACTGGACCCCGAATCGGAGGATCATTCCTGAACACCCCCAGTGTACTGCTCTAGTTCCAGTTGAGAGCTGCCATCCACAGGGATATCTCCTGAGGCACAATTTCTGGGGACCCTGGCTCCCTTCAGTGTCCCCCCTAAACCTGGAGAGATATGGAATGCAAATGGTCTGTGTTGGTGGGAAATATTCTCAGGCAATTCGGTTGACTGCAAAGATTTTAAATGGGGTTTTGGTTGACCTCCAGGACCCACTGAACCAGACATTTAAGGCAGATCCTCCGGAGGAGGCAGCTGGCACTTTGCGTCCGCCCTTGTTTGCTTTCTGATCAGTGCTGATTGATACTTGAAGGAGAGGTTGTCCGAGTTGTTTTCTCTTTATTTATGGAAAACATACTCGGGAAACCTCTTTTTTAGTATCAAACCCATCTGGGACGCACTCCCTGTTCTTGATGAAGCCTTCAGGGAAGGGACCTGGGCTGCTGTCCCCTGGACTATGTGATATGGACCATGGGAGTGTGGCCTCTGGACTCAGCCCTAGAAGGAAAGTCATTTGAAGAAGGGCCAGGGTCCCTGAGGCGGACTCGAAGCTGCTCCCTGCGACTTTGGACTGTGAGGTGACTCTTGGTGTGTGTCGGCTTCTCATCAAGGTCCTCCTAACAGTAGCTCTAAGGACATGCCAGCAACGTGACTGAAGGGACAGTTGTGCCCACTGCTCTCAGGGTAGCTGTGAGGATGGTAAACCGGTGACGTACACTTCATTTTAGGCTGTAGGTCACCCGTTTTCCTATCCACCAGCATCCAGACCGTCTGTGGGATCACACCTTGGTGCACTCTGCAGCTGTGAAGAAGATGTGTGGAGTTGAGTCCTGTGTGGATCTCAAACATTTCATGCCGAATTAGATTTTTAAGGGGATCCTTTTTCTGCTTGTGTGTGTGTCCCGGGTGCCTGCACGTGCTTGTGCACACATGTGCGCACGGATGTATGTATGTACAGGTGTGTCAGGTGTCTTCCATAAACACTTTTGTCATTTATTCATTCATTCATTCATTCATTCATTCATTTATTTATTTATTTATTTATTTATTTATTTATTTATTTATTTATTTTTGTGGAGACAGAGTCTCTTGCTGAACCTTGAGCACACTGATTTACTGGCTGGCAGTGAACCCCAGGAATCTGCTTGTCTCTGCCTCTATGGTTCTTGGATTACAGCTGTTTATACTGTTTTTGTCCTTTCTACATGTATGCTTCTGTGGCAAGCGCCATCTCTTCTCCCCAACTCCTCTTCCTCCTACTGTTTAATTCATCATGCCACATCCCGCCATGGGTGGACTGTAAGAAGGGATGCTCCTTTCAGGACCCATAGGGGGAGCCCATCCTTATCTATGCTAATGTACGATGTGTGAGGTCCCTGCAGTGGGTCCACTGAATCCTTGGTTGGGCCCAGGGTGGTATGTACGAGCCTTTGATAGCCAAGCTATCTCTGTGGTACTTAAGGAAAAGCTGTGTGGTCAGCTTACCATAGGTGTGGCTGGCATTTTATGATCTGTATCTTTACAGCAAAGAACACCATCCTCTAGGATCTCCTAAACGTGAAGCTATAACCCAAGCAGGGGCTCATTACTCCCGGGTGAGTGACAGGTCGACATCAAGCCTCCATTTGTCCCTTAGGGAATAGGCTTCGTTGTTCTCGCTCATCTCCATGTTTGTCCAATTTTTCTTGTCTTCTGAGGATTAAACCCATTGGCTGCTTCCCAGCATGAGCTCCTGCCCAGGAGATGTATTTCAGATCTGATATCTTCCTCGGGGAAGGACACGGGAGTCCCATCGATGGAAAAGGTACGTCAAGGTGTTTTGTCTGAAAGAATATATTTTATTGTCATGTGTGTGCTGCTTTACTAATGCTGAGTGTGCCTTCCATACCTAGGAGAACCTCCTGAAGGGTGTATACCCACGTTGGGGTGAAGAGGGCTTCCTTGACCCTCCCCCAGACTCCTGGCACAGGATTCTTACAGCCATGGCAGAGACACAGAAAGTAAGTAGAAACTCTCAGACTGTGATGGGGGACTATTGTGATTCTACTCGTGTTCCATTGGCCAAGCCAATGAAGGGCGGGGAGGTGACTTGCACCCATGATGTCATGAGGACGTAATATGCACAGGCATGGGTAACCAACCCATCTACATGGAGCACCTAGCTTTATTCGTGTCCCTTCATAGCTCAGTGTTCCATTCCCATTCCTCCCTTGCAAGCTGAGGCTCAACAGACTCTCTTCTCAGAACACTACATGGCATTTATATATCTATATAAATAGATATAAATATATATAGTTGGTCCCAGAGACATTGCCCGGTTCTGACAAAAGCTCAGATATCTATTTGTTTCCCATTTCATGAAGACCTCTTTGGCTCAGGGGCTCCTCTATGGTATACAGGTTGGTGTCCCTCCCTCTAGTAGATGAGTGGTGGCCTCAACTGAGAGGTCATGGGATGCTCCTCCTCTCTCATTACGGATCCACAGCCAAACACTGGGAAGCAAAGTCAGCATTATTGTAGCATCCTTCTCTGATGTTTGAGGAGACTCCAAAGGATGGCCAAGCCAAAGCCTACCAGATCCTCATTCTGCCTGCGTGGAGCGGGCACAGCTGTGAGAGCCCCCTAGGTACAGCGGGGCTGCAGCGTGATCGCCTGCTCACGCACAGGAAGTGACGACAGCGGTCCGCAAGCCACGGGGTTCCATGCTGCTGACACACGGTGCTTAGTGAGAAGCTGCCCGCGTGTTTTTCGCTTTGTATGTGACGAAACATTCGCGGTGCACTTCTTTTTCAGCATCCCGTTCTACGTTGAAGACGTCAAGGGTGGGGTGGGTGGGGTGGGGTGGGGTGGGGTGGGGAGGTGGGTGCGGGTTGTGGTGGGGGGGGGTTAGTCTTCCTAGAAGTAGTCTATGTAGTTGAGCCTAGGTTGAGAGTTCACCTCTCTTCTTGAATGGTCCTCCGACCTTTCTTATCGAGAATGGGTTTGGGTTGGTTGGTCTCCCCCCACTTCTCCTCTACCCCACAACACAACTTCAAAGGGACAGGGGATGTTGTGGGAGAGGGAATGGGTCTTCATTTCTGTGAGAGATGCCTGAGTAGATCTCACTGATTCCTTCAGCCACTTGATGTGGTAATGAATGTGAGTTTGAAGGCCAGCTAGAACTCAAAAGGATAGTACACAGGACTGTGAAGCCACAGGGGGAGGCGCCTGTTGCAGGGGAGAGGCAGTAAGGAACCAAGGGACATTTGGGTAGCAGAGTGCAACTTGGGACCTGCATTGGATGCTCCTTGAAGCTCAACATGTTTGTATACCTTTAAGTTAAGCTAGCCTTGAAGCTTCCTTTCTGTGTAAGACAGCTTGAGTTGGGGCTCCTTACTGTGAGAGGAAGCAATGGGTCCTCACTGGATTGCCAATGAGTATAACTGGCATCCTTTGGATGGTATGTTCTCTGGCTGACTATTCCCATTGTCCTGTCTAAGGTAGGTTATTGGTGCCAAGTCACTTTACTTTTGTGGAATTCCTGGTTGTGTTTCTGATACATTGTTGTAGTGTTTTAACCTTTTCGTGGTAGCAATACACACTAATCAATGTGTTTTGTTTTCAGGGAAGGTTCATACGTCCTGTTCATGAGAGCTTCAGGATGTTGGATGGGCATTATGTCCTCAGACCCCTTACACCCTCAGAATCCTAGAATCTGCTCTTTCTGCCTGTTTGGTACTTCCCAGTTCTCTGTGAGCTGTTTGTTTTTCTCTAAGTCACAAGTCACTTCTGGGGTGGGGGTGGGTGGAGCTTATCCACAGGGGACCCAGGGAAGGGGTCACCTTAGTGCGGTGACCTCGGAATCACAACTGGTTTAGGCCACCTTGGATTTTGTCACCTAGTTCTTTGCCCCCCCCCCCCCTTTTTCCCTCACCCTCAGCTCCAGAAGAGGAGCCTGCATCTGAGGAAGGAAATTCTGTCTTGGAGTTGGGTACCATCCTATTTCCCCTGAGTGGAACTCTAGCATGGATGAAAACCAACACCTTAGAATCGTCAACCCTGATTGATGACCAACTATTTCCACCAGGATTGCCTGGGATCCTGAGGTAGAGGGGGTTTGGATTGGATTACTATAGCAGTGTTAAAAGTACAGATCCATTCCTCTCTGCTCAGGATCCCAAACCCCCCATCCCCGTCCTCGCATCCCTTCACACTCAGGCACACTGCTGGAACAATCAAGAGCTCACCCGTGGTACCTGAAAAGAAGTTGCCCATGTTATTTTTCGCTTTTATTTGTGACGAAACAAACATGGTGCACTTCTTTTCCGATATCAAATCTCACCTTGGAGAGCTCCCCATGGACCAGAGGGAGGGAAGGGGGTCAAGGGGTTTTTGGTCACCTGTTACTTTTCTCCATGTGCAAGGGAGCATTTACCTCAAAGAAGCACAATTTTCCCCACCCTCCCCTTGGCTCTATTTGTTGCTAGGTCCAGAGATACTTGGTATCTGAATGCCCACTTCCCAGGACAGGTATAGTCAGTAAGGGAAACCAGGAACCATACTCTCTTGTAGGATGGAGTTGAGATAAGAGAAGGCCAGAAAATTATTTTAAAAAAAAAAAAATCAAAGAACAGCAAACAGCCAATTCAAGCCAACCACCAATTCCTTCTGACAACAAGTCAGCTCCAGGTGCCTTGACCAAGACATATCAGTTGGTGAGTGTCACATACACTATGACTCTAGAAAAGACTGGGCCCCCAAAGCAGCTCTTTTTCCAGCAGCCTCTTATGTCACCATGGTCTGTGTTCTTTGAAGCCATCTTCAAAGCCTTGAGAACTGTGGGTGCTTGCTGTGATGGGGACCAGGGAACAGCAAGCTGTCATCAGCCACTGCTGTCTGTCTCTGATCCCTGAAGTGAGGCACCCCTGTATGTCCCTCTTTCCCAGTGGCCTCATCTTTATGGCTAACGTTTTCCCATAGTCGCCTCATGGCATCCTTTGCCTTTGAGTGTTGCTGTTTGAGCAGGGTCCCTTAGTGGTTCTCTTGTGAGAGTGGGAGACAGGATACTACCTAGAGAGTGTGTGAATACCTCATCCATCGATCTCCCCTGGAGGGTTTCTGGAAGCTGAGTCAATAGGAGATAATGGGGACACTCTTGGGCCACCCTTTGCCAGGATACAAGCTATCTCTGTCTTTGCTCAGGTTATCAGGAAAGCTTCGGGTACCCTTCTATGACTGTTGTCATAGCTCCCCAAAACACAGCGCTCACTTCATCAAAGAGATACTAGTATTAGCCACATACTCAGAGCTCTTAGTTTCTACTGGCTCAGTGATACACTTTGGCTGTGGCTCTACCCATTTTTTTTTTTTTTTTTTTTTTTTTTTTTTTTTTGGAGGGAGGTCTGTCCTGCAAAGGATGGAAACACCTTTAGAAAAGCAACAACTCTCCCTTCATGCCCATGGAGAAAGGCTATGGGGCATGGAACAGGCCTGGTCAGCCCATTTTCCTAGGTTGAAAAATCCCGTTCCACCTAGTGGGCACTGGCCTCGGCGCTGGTGGAGCAGTGAGCACGCCATACATTGTACCTGTGACACCTGCCACCCAGCCCAAGGCCCCTAGGCCCACATGCTTCTGGAGGGGAATGTGTCTCGGAGCCACCCAAGGAACGCGAAGGACACTTGGCCAGAAATACCTCTGGTTGTCATCCAAGGTAACTCCACGTGCTCGGTTCTATTTCACTTTTAGCTCCGTGCTCTGTTGGCAGGCCTGTAAGTGCTGCTACCCACCCCTACATCCCAGGTACGTGTAGGGCCGGAGGGAGCCTTCCATCTTGGGGGTAGAACATTCTCTGGGCACAATATCTCACCAGCTGTCTTGTTCACAGGAGAGGCCTGGGCAGGACCACTGTAGCTGTCCCGAGAAGCCCCAAGGGACAGTGTCCACATCGTGGTGTTTGCTCATGGAAAATATTAAACACTGACCTCCTTTTGAGCACAGAAATCCCTCCTTGAAGGGCTCTCTGCACCCGGTGTCAGGTTCAAGAACATGACATGAGTGTTGTCCCCCTTTGCTGATGGTATGTGAGCAGATGGCTGGCCAGATGGCCAGTGTTTCTGTTTATTTATTTTCTTATTTTGAGACCTGAGAGTTTATTGAATGAATCATCTTATAATCTAATTTCCCAAGGCAAATCTGTACATAAAAATCTAGTTTCTAGCACAGCACTCCCTTTTTAATTGATTGACAGATGTGAGCAAAAACATGTCTAGCATGCATTTCAGATTTTGAAAATTTTAAAGAAAATTCTCTCCCCTTCCCAGGTCTACCTAGGTCTGAGCAGATGGACAAGCATGAATATCCCACGAAAAGTGACAAGAAGAACAAGAGAAAGTTAGGAATCATTATGAGTACGTGGCTTTTGTGCTGATGTTCGTTGTACAGCTCATCTGATATAATATTTTTTCCCTAACTCTTCTTTTGATTTTTTTTTTTTTTTTTTTTTTTTTTTTTTTTTTTTTTTTTTGCAGCAGGTTCTCATTGTAGCCCAGGGTAGCTTTGAATTTACTGTGTGGCTGAGGCTGACTTTGAACTTCTGATGTTCCTGTCTGCCTCTGCCTTCCAAATGGTATGTTACCAAAACCAACTCAAAAGTGTTTCTTGCTCTTGCAGAGGTCCAGAGTTCTGTTCCCAGCATTTATATGCCTACAAGTTTAGCTTTAGGGAATCTGTTGCATTCTTCAAGCCTCCTCACTTGGGCTTGCACAAAGATACACACATACACACACACACACACACACACACACACACACACACACACAGAAAGTGACGACAAAGGACAACAGACATTGATCTTCTACCTAGATCATTAATCTAGAAAATTAATGTCATAGGCACAACGCACTGACACAACACACATGCATATGCGCACATATACACAGGCAAACCTATACCTAGTTGGAAATTGTCCCCCAAGAGCACACTCATCTCACACACAGCTCCATTTGCAGCAGCTGCTCCTGTGTGGAGAGATGAACTCATGTGCTGTACTAGCCAACCATCAGATCCCCTAACCAATTCTGTCCTTTTTCCTAGGGTCTCCTGGCTTCGTAGGGAGAGCACGATGAAGGGAAGCAGCTTTAATACACAGGTAAGTGACCTCTCCATGCCCTTGAAGGTGTTTGTGAGGATTCAAATTTTCTCCTTTAACAAGCTGCATATTCAGGGAGGAGCCTTGACTTTTATGGGCGGGGCCTTTGGCTCTTAGGGGACGGGCCTCTGCTCTTGGGGGAAGAGCCTCGGTTCTTAGTACCATTAGGCATCCTCAGGCCTTCTTGCCTTTGGGCAAACCTGTGATTTCTTTAGTTTTGTGAGCAGCAACTGTTTTCAAGGGTCAAACTCTGGGGCCTACTGTATTAAAACCTGACTCGTGAAAGCAGCACTATTTAGAGAGATATAGGAGACCTGGTTACAGGGCACATGTTCTATGTGTGGGACTGTCACCTGGTCCACTTGTCCTCTGCATTGCAGCTAAGATGAGGAAGATGTTGGAGGTGATTAGCTGAGTTGGAGCTCTAGGCCCTCCTTCTTCGCTTTGGGGAGGTATGGTGTTTTTTTTTTTTTTTCTTTTTTTAAATCAAAGATTTATCTGTATTGGTATGCCTCTGTGTCTGACCTACTCAAAAAGAGAGTTTTCAGAAAGTTGAGCTACTCTTGGAAGGAGCTGGTCATGCATTGACCATGAGTCATGTATGTCCTGCTTAGCCATGTCTCACAGTGTCCTTTGTATTTATCCCCAACAGTCTGTCACAATGGTGCCTTGGACCTGTGCATTGGAGCCCTGCCAACCCATCCCATTTCCTAGCAAACCTCCTTGATGTCACCAGTGTTCCATGGCACGTATATGGATGTTCTGATAGACACCTTCATGGCATCTGGTGCCCAGGATGGTCCATATGGAAGTGGAACTAGTTTTGGGGACCATAAAGGGACAGATGCTTTGTCATGAACAGATGCTTTTGTCATGGGGGGAGGGGCAGGGTTATAGTGACCCCACTACTAGACTGTGTGACAACAGAGGGCATGTTTAACTGTAGGCTAGGCTCTAGATCTGCTTCAGTTGTTGCTGTATCGATCTAGGGGAGGGCTCCCCAGGGCTGTTCAGTTTTTGATATTCAAAAGGTGAGTGTTCTTCTATGCCTCTGGTTAATCATAGAGGTAACACCCACATTTTCAGTATCTCAAGTGGTTCTGGCATGTTTCTGAATGCAGAATGCACCCTAGGACAAAGCAGGCTATCCCCTCTCCCACCCACCCGGGGAACAAGGGAGAGAAGGATCCCACAACCAGTGCTTTCCACAGCAAGGTTGTTCCTGGAATCTGTGTCCTCTGGGGGCGGTGCTGAGGGCGCCTGTCCGCTGTCTTCCTTTCTGACGGATTAGGCCTCGGCTCTTTCTCTTCAGGACTCAGTCTTTTGGTATTTAAAAGGTGGATATTCCTTCTATGTTTATGGTATTTATGATTAAACATAGAGGAAATTTCACGTTTTCAGTGTCAAATGCTGCTGGGAAATGAGCCTGAACGGAAGCCACTGTCAGGGCAGTGATGGGACAGTTGCCCCCTCTTGGGTAATGGGGAGGTCAGTAAGCCACAGGGCACATGCCAGGCTCACAGGTGTCTGAGCACCACCTGCCAGTCTTGAAGAGATTCTCTGATTGGCTACCCATTCAGCCAGAGGCTAAGGGGGTCTCACTCTGTAACCCACAACAGCTTATCAGTCTTGCCCACTGTTGCCCTTTTGTCTCAGATAGAACTGTCCTAGATCGGGCTGTCCCAGAGTATATCTTGTTTGATACCTAAAAGGTAGATTCCCCTTCTTTGTTTGATGCTTGCTAGTTAATCAGCAAGGTGTTAGGGAGACGAGGCTGGACTCAGTGCTCTCCCTGGTGAGTGGAAAGATGGTGAGCTGCAGAACATGTGTGTTTCTCATGTCATATGTCTGCTGACCATCACCTTTAAGGGTCTCTGCCTGTGCAGCCATCCTGGCACAGAAGCCATGATGCCCTTTCGAGAGTGGCGTCTGGGCCTGAGAAGGGGAGATTCTTCTGTCTTGTAATCTGTTTCAGATGAGCCAAGCAGCAAGACTGGTCCTTCCCGGAACTCAGTCCTTCTTTGGTATTTAAAAGGTGGATATCCCTTCTATGGTTACGTGCTTCCTGGATAATCATAGAGGAACATCCACTTTTTCAGTATCAAATGTCGCTCTGGAACTATTTCTGGAAGATTCCGTAGGTTCTGGGTGGCAGGGGTGGGGGAGGAAGGTCATCATCTTCTAATGAATGGGGCATGGCTAGAAATGGTCCCAAGAAGCCAACTGGGTGTTAGTATGATGTGGGTCTGATATACTGCCTCTTGGGGCAGCCTGCCCGCCCAGTGGACTTTCGTTTCTATCGACGCAAGCACACGTTCGAGGTCTCCTGGATCGAGTTGTTCTTTGATATTTAAAAGGTAGATTCTCCTTCTATGAGTACAATATTAATGACTAATCGTAGAGGAAAATCCACGTTTTCAGTATCAAATGCTGCTTGGGAAACCACCGAGGACATGACGTCATCACGGAAGAAAGCATGCTATCCATCGTCTTCCTGGGTTCAGGGGGGTAGATAGATTTGTGATTTGTGTGATCTGTGCCTATATGCCAGCCTCCCTCAATGGTATGTTCTGAGACCACTGTGTTCTTAGTGTCCCATCCCTAACCGCAAATGAAGTTGTTTCTCTGTGTGTTCACCGTGTGTATGATGTTTTCTGGAATCGGCTCCTTTTTCTGTAGCGCTATGTCTTGGAGACCATCTGGGTGAGCCATCATTTTGGATAAGGGCGCCTTGGGTAACCCTTTGGGGGATGTGGGGAGAAGGGGCATGTGAGTTGTCTGGAAGTGTAACCTTCAAATGTGCCCCCCAGGCTCACTTCCTGACTGTCATCACGCCGGACCGTCTCTCCCCAGCGCTCCTTATCGTTTGCTACTTGAAGAGAGGTTATCCTTTGTGTGTTTGCTTTACGCGAAATGAATATGCAAGGGCAAGCTCTCTTCGAGGAGCAAATGCTGCCTGGAAGCAAGGCTGGCGGCCTAGGCCTACCAGAAGGGCGTGGTCACTCCAGGGTAAGTAAATGCATGGGGGCCCCTGAGCATGAGCTCCTTCTGAAGCTAACCCTCCAGATCTCTAGCATGTGTCTGAGAACTTTCTAGAAAAGATGCTGACTTGGGAGACCATAAGGGCTTTTCCAGGCAGAGCCAAGGAAACTTGCGCCCCCCCCCTTCTGTTAGCTCTTCATGGTATGACTTGCATGCCAGCTCCTCTTCTAAAGCCAAAAGTGTCAGCAGCCAACCAGTGTCCATTTAGATGTAGGTTTTCTACCCTCCGTAGCCAACCTGTGCTTAGAATCACCTTTGAGGCTTCCCATTCAATTAAGGGAAAGGGGGTGGTGAATGTCCAAAGTAAAGATGGCCCCGGAAGCTACCAAGACCATCAAGCCTCCATCGCAGGTGTCCCTTTGCCTTTTGTGTTACAGCATGAATTACTGATAAGGTTATCTAGAGAACATTGGTTCTGGGGGTGGGGGTGGGGCATCTCACCTGCCTTTGGTGAGCCTTGCATTGGATGGATATTTATAGTGATAAGTCACTGTTCCCCTTTCCCTCTGGACTCCTCAGGAATGGCAGTGGTCTCAGCACTGCTCCTCTTTGGGAGGAGGGTGGGGGCTCTAGGAGAGTTGGTTTTCTGGTTTTTCTTCTTCCTTGAATGATGCCTGTTGCTGTGGGTTCTAATCCTGCTCTTTCCGTGACCATCCGGAGGACTTCCTGGAGGCTGCAGCTCTGGCCGCAGGTGGAGATTTTCTTGCCAGGGTGGCTTTGCAGGCTCTCAAGGAATGCCAATCATTTTCTGTCACTTTTTGTTAAATTCCTTAGGATCCCCCCCTACCTCCCACCCTCCTCACCCTCCCACCCTCCCCACCCTCCCACTCCCTAGTCTTGTGGAAGATCATCCTGGGTTTGGAGTGATACTGAGAAGTAAACTGACTTCAGGGTTGGGTACCAGCGTGCGGAGTGTCCAGCGAATTCCAGAGCCAATCAGCTGACGCTTGCTCCACCAGCCCCGCTCTCAGCCCAGGCCCATCTTTTGGTACCTGTAAAGAGCATAGCCTTGGTATGTTCACTTTATTGATGGTGATGTACAGCAAGAAACACTTATCTTCACAAGTAACTTTGTGTCAAAATCACTCCAGCCCTGCTCTATTTCTGGGACAGGTCTCCAGCTACAGTGTGACTTGGAACCTGCTCAGGTATGTCCCAGTTCTTGGTTCTACGATGGGAACTGCTCTTCTTCATTCCTCCTTGTCTTCTCTTGTCGGGGGTGGGTCCTCCAGTGCCTGTTACACATGCATTGAATATAGTCACCCAACAGTGGCTTGTTCTTAAAAGTCCACACACCTGCCACCCCCAGAGCTGCTCAGGCATTAACCTTAGAAGAGAGACTGTGATGCTAAAGTATCCCAGCTTCGAAACAAGTAACGGTTCCTACATCTTCATTTATAATGCTTTCAGGCCCAGTCTGCCAGTCTGCAAGTGAGGACTCCCCGGAAGTGGTATCCGTCTTTGGGAAGAGGCTGAAGCTTGCCTGTCTTCTGCCTATCTGGTGTTCTTCTGTAGCTATACCTATATCGGAGGGAGACATTTATAACAGCCCACCCCTAAGGAAGCATGCCATCCTGTCAGAAAAGGTGAGAGTTTCTCCTGGTCATGATTCCTTGCTCACCTGTGGCCACCCCTGCCTGCTCTTTTCCGGGGAAGTGGTCTCAAAAGGGGAGATGGTTCCATTATTCAGTGGCATGTGGAGTTTGACCCCTGCGCAGCATTGATTTTTTTTTTTTTTTTTTCCTCTCTCCTAGTTTTGTCCCTTTTCAGTGTCAGGCTGAATTAGTGGGGCAGGGTCCGGTCTTAGGAGTGATACTGATGTCTCAACTCAGTAGGAAGGCAGGAAGGATTGGCTTTATCTCTTCTGTAAATTCATTGGGTCCTCTTTCCCTCTGTGTACAGTGCACAACCCAGGTAGGCATCATAGAGAAAGTGCTAAGGGAAAGATTGTGGTCCTAGCCAGGGTTTTTCTGCATAAAGTAAAAATCTGAGTTCTGCATTTCCTGGGGGATCCATATTGCTGGTGCCATCTTTTTCAGCAGAGTGAAAAATCTCAATCTGTTGTAACACTTGCCAGTAATCTAAGGGAAAGATTCCCACCCTCCCCCCCAGGCCCCAGAATCTGTCCCAGCCCAAGCTCCTGGAGAGCTGACCAATGGGCACAAATCTGGCAGGCACTGTTTGCTGCCTAGTTGCCTGATTCCAAATCTTCCCATCCCTCCCCAGGCTGAGTCCCAGGCGACAAGGCTGTCCCCAGGAATGCTAGAGCGGAACCTGCCCCATGCTCTTGTTTGGTACTTAAAGCGAGGTTGCCCTTTGTATATTCGGTTTATTGACATGGAATATACAAGGGCAAGCTCTCTGTGAGCATCAAACCTTATCTTGGATGCTGTCCACACTCAGCGAGGGATGTGGTATGTGTGTGCATGATCGTGTGTATCTATCCTGTGTGTGACAAATGGCTTCTTGGGTTTCCACTATGCACCAGTGGCTTCGTGGGTGCAAGATGACGTCAGGAAAGACCTTGGGTACATTCCCTCTCCTTGTTCGATATGGGTGGGTGCCAACGCATGCACTGTGTGTAGCCTGGGTCCCTGCTTTCCCAGGCCGATTGTCAGGTCTGTGTTGGTGTGGGCCGTGGTATTTCTTTCTTTCTTTTTTTTTTTTTTCTTTCTTTTTGGTGTTCTGTCGTGATATGGTACCCGAGTGTGCATGTTCTTGCTTGGTGTGTGTGACCCGGTCCGCTAACCCTCAGCGTCTAATTCGTCCTCAGGACCCCACCTGGAAGACGTATCACGTCTACCTGAGGCAGTGGCTTTCCTTTCCAGGCCGAGCTTTGGTACTTGGAGAGTGGTTATCCCTGTTCTCTTCGCTTCACTCATGCCGAATCGTACAGGGTCATCCACTTTTTCAGTATCAAGTGCGCAGACTCTGCAGCCTGGCTTCCTGCACCTGGATCCTGCCTCTGACACTTCCCACCACACATCCTTGGACAAGGGTGTCATCGTGTTATGCTCCTTGTCTTGCGTGTCACACAGAAGTTGTATTGGGGTCCGATCCATATGGCTGTCGGGGCTGCGAGAGAGGAGGCTCTCCCTAGGGACAAGGTTCATCACTGACCATGTGCTAGCCCAAACTCTTGCATGCCATGAGCTGACTGTTGGCAGCTGTGGTGGTGTCCTTGGATTCGGGAGTCAGTGTGGAGACAGACATTCTCTGTCCGATATGTGAGTGGGTGTTGGAGCTTAGAGTTCGTGCTGGACTTACAAGGAAACTAGTGAAGCCTGTGGTTCTCAGCTGTGACATCATTGCTACAGTAGCTTCTGGATGAGGAGACCCCACACAGTGAGGGTCAGCAGGGCCACCCGCAATGCTTGCCCATCTCACCTGCCCGGTGCTTAGAATGGCCAGCAATAATTGTGTCTGCATGGTGCATGTCTGTGTTGGGTGCAGCCAGGTGTGAGGAGTGGTAGTCACTCCCAAGAGACCTATGGATGCTGGCATTCCTGCTGTGCTACTGTTTCATACTCGAGGAGAAATTATCCTTGGTGTGTTTGCTCTTTTAGATGAATCATACAAGGATAATTTCTTTTTGAGTATCAAATACTGCCATGGTGGACCTCCTGGATGACAAGACCGGTGTGTTAATGGGTACATGGTGCATGGTGCATGGATTAGCCTTACCCGGGTACAAGGCAAGAGAGCACAGTGCTGGTGTGTAGGAAGTGCACTCTGATCCCACCCCCGGACATTGCCTGAAGCTTCCTACATGGCTTGGTCATGGTTAGATAGCATAGTTTTTACGACCTAGAAAATCGTGCTTTTTGGATGGCAAGCCAATCTCAGAGATAGTCTCTGGGGTCAGACCCCCCCCCCCTGCCTCTTGCTGAAGAGTGTGACTGGCTCCACAAGCATGCGCTTGACTCTGAGTGACACTGGCCTGCTAGGCATGTGGTCTGGACCAGGAGACATCTAGAGGAGCCTTTGGAGGAGATACTGAGGATACAGAAACTGTGGTTCTCTGACACTGAATGGCTGTCAGTGGTGTGCTCACCCTGTTTGTGGTGATTAATATGGGACAACCATTGTTTTTCCCATATCTGAATTTGCTTCAGAAGGTTCCAGAGCACAGTGGTGACTTGACCTAACGGGCCTTGGTACCCGCTGCAGGAGAGGGAGACTTTATTGAGGCTTCTTCTTCACAAATGCAGTGACCTCAGAATGCACCCCCTCCCCATATGCTCTCACATGGACAGCTTTGAGGTGGCAACAGCCTTGGTGGCTTGGTTCTTTGTGCTTGGGCTGGAAGACACTGAGGATAACTCACCAGTCTGTTGTTGCTGTTAAGTCTGAGTTCAGAGGAACTCCTTGGGAAGGTGCTGGGTCCAGCATCTCTGTGGGTAGACAGAACTTGTCCAGGGTCTTCTAGGTCCAGCACCTACTCTCCTCAGCATCCATTCTGAGCATGGACTTCCTGTGCTTAATACAGGTGTGAATAAGGGGTACTTCCTCCCGCCGCTGCTTAAAGTCACTCCTTATATGTTTCTATGGCTTATTTGTGGTGTACCCTCCTTTGGGCTGACCTTTTCTTAGACATATCTGGTCAATAGCATACCATTTCAGCTCATTCCATAACCTGGTGTGTGTGTGTGTGTGTGTGTGTGTCTGTGTGTCTGTGTGTCTGTGTGCACATACATGTATGCTTGTACCAATCGTTGGTTAGAGTAGGAACTTTCAAACTGCTCAGTGCTGCTAAGATATTCGTCACCTAGGGATCTTGTTAAAAAGCAGATTCTGATTGAGGGACCAAGATTCTGCATTTTTAGCAAGCTCTCAAGTGATGCTAATGCTGCCGGTCTGTGGACAACACGTGTAGCCAATTGGGGTTGGAGGTGATGTTGCATGTTACTCGTAGTGTGTATGCTTCATCTCCTCCATCTTCCCTCCATTATCCATCATGAGTGAGCATTGAGCCAATATGCTACCTTTTGATGATCGAACTGGGGTCGCTTGTGAAAGGCCACCTTCTGTATAAACAACATGTGATTACTCTTTCTAATCAAACCGTACCTCCATGGGCTTCTTAGATCTTTAAGGAGGGGCTGCCTCTGCCAGCACCAGGTTATTGATGACTGAGGCCATCTGACTCTGTAACCTTTCATTTCCAGTCAATTCTAAGGAGCAGTTCCTGGAACCACGGCTTCTGGGGCAGGAGGAGTCATAACTGTTGTATGTCCCAGCAACTCTCCACGCTATGGAAAAAGGTAATGCCCATGATGCCATTGCCCTTCTATGATGTTCCAGCGGCTGCTGGCTTCTTGTCATTCAGCTTCCTTCTCAGATAGTACCAGAATAGTTTCCATCTCTCTTCTATATTGACCTACCTTAGGAAGCTTCCTGAGCCTGGCTCTAGTGGGTATGAGTTTTGCTGTAGATTTTGGCCCTGGGACCAATGTGTGAGCATGAGTGGTTGATATCAGATCACATGCTGTGCTTTCTTACAGACTTTGGGCAATTACCTCTTAGACTAGGGATTCAATCTGTCATGGGAAGAATCTTCTGGAATGGAGGATGAAAGTAGACAACAAGAGGCCCTGGTTCTCCTGTCAGAGCTCTCTGAGGATATTTGAGGTCATTCCTGTTCTGTTTTCCTTATTGTGAATGAGACACAGTTAACGTCCTTTTGGATGTCAAACTCTTTTTTTTCTTTCCTTATTTTTTTAAGGGCTTCCTTCCTACCCAAAAGATGTGAGACTGTGAGCCTCCAATGAGCCCTCAGGTCCTTCAGGATGCTATGTGCATATCGCTGGTGGAGAAAACCCCAAGGAAGCTTGGTCTTGCTTGCAGTGAATTCGCTGTGTTTTTCTGAACACCCTTCATTTTTCTATGTTATCAGTTTTCAATTCTGGGGTGCAGTCAAAGCGTGAGCTGAGGCCAGTTCTGCAGCCTTCCACAGCTAGGGGTTGTGGGCCAAATCCTTTCTGGATGGCTAGGCAGTGGGGTTTAGCCATGAGATGCTTGAGAAGTAGTCACATCTTCCCTGTAAACACCCTCAGAATTCAGGCTTGTGAAAGACATGCTAACTTGACCCTGTTCCTTTGTTCTCACTGAGGTGCCCTGCCCTTGGCATCCACTTCCTCCCCTGGTAGACATCAGTGAGGTGCAGTCACCACCCTGATGGGGCGTCTTGTCCTGCTGTGTGGCTCTGGAAGAGACTTGATTCCTTTCTTCTTGTGCTGATAGAGACCAAACCCAGAAGGTAAGGTGAACCAAGCTTTTTTGTATTCTGGAAAAGGGGGGTTGGTCCATATCCCTGCTATAAGGAAAGATGCTGTTTTCTGGGCCTCTCACCTTCAGGGATGATGGTAGTGGTGGACAGGAAGCCCAGCTCCTGCCCCCTGAATGGTTCTTCCTTTGTGATGACCAATCCTGGATGGAATCAGCTCAAGATGGATGCCAGCTCCATACAAGAGCCCTATCAGGCTTGACCTGAGGTATGTGAGAGGATATCAGGCCCAGGTAAATAAAGGTGCTAGGGATACCTGATGGCCTATGCCCTCCATCTTTAGGGCATTTCCATGGTCAGGATGCTTCCATTCTCACTCCTGCTTTCTTTCTTTGCCAGAGAGAAGTGCCATCAGCTACTCAAAGTGCATACTAAATGGCCTGTCTATGTAAGACATTCTCAGAAGGAAGCCCAAATCCCGGGAAGAAATGATGGACCAGAAACCATAGGACATGCTGGTGAAGGTCACGGGCTTCTTTGTTTCAGACTCTTAGCTCCCCGGCTTCCCTAGTGAGGCATGAGATCCCTTTGCCACATCTTGGCATACACCAGTATGACTTGGGAAGCCAACACTGTATTTGTGTTATTTCTCTAGACTTTCTATTTGTCAAGACAAACTCCTTGTATAGTCCTGGGACAGAGTATTGTCTGGGGGTAGAGTATTATGCCTCACAGGGAGGAGTTTGGTCAGGGAGCACACATTTAAACTGACATCAGCTGGTTGTGGTCCCTTCCTACCAAGTAGGGAGGCTCCCTCAGGTTCTCCAGAGATGGTGTATTCCTTATAAAATGATGTCCTGGCACATGGAGACAGTCTCTCCACCAGTTTGCTTCCTTTATTTTCCCTCCACTTATTTATTGCTTGAATTTAGATTTTTGTTTTTTGAGGCCTGGAATGGGCTATGCTGAGCTTAAGAGTTTGCTTTCTTCTTGAATTTTTTTAATTTTGTTTTTGTATACATAACTGAATCTATGTATGTGTAACATGTGTATGCAGGAGCCTGCAGAAGTCCGCAGACATTCCGTTCTCTGGAGCTAGATTTACAGATGCTTCTGAGTCAGGCTTATGGGTTCTGGAAACTGAACCCCGTTCTTCCGAAAGGGCATTGACTCCTGAACCATCAGCACCCACCCCCACCTCCAAATCCATGGTTGACTGTCTTGACACTGAGTCCTATAAGGGAATATTGATCTTATTGAGGAAGGGCTACTGACCTCAGCCAGCTCAGGGACAGTTGTTCACTTGGCTAGAGGGAAACAGCAAGGAGTGTGACCAGTTCTCCTAACACTCAGTCCATTCTTAGGAAGACTTGTTGGGTGACGGATGGCTCTGAGAAGGCAAGGCCCATGGATGGTCATGTTTGGACTGCACGGCGCCTTCCCTGGGGAGACCTTGGCTTCAGTATCTAGTCCAGGTATGTACCATGGCAGTCACACCCTTCCATGTGCTTCCTGACAAGAGTGTAACCACTGAGGAAAGTGTGGTGATATTCTGCAGGATGCTGGTATCAGTACCATCATGGGAGGGAGAGAATCGCACATCAGATAATGTCTGCTTCCTGCTTTGGGTGAACCTTGCTCCTTGGGGATTTGAGTGAATCTATGGAGACAGGCCAGTGTGAGGCGTTCTGGTAGAATCATATCAGCTGCCACTTAACTGCTCACTCTTACTGCCTTTGCTCCAGAGAAGATTCTTTGATTGGCACATCTTGCTAAGGCCTCCTGGCTGTCTTCCTTCATAGTGGAGTTTGCTGGAAAATACCTGAGTTTTGTTTCTGTTGCTTAGCACTTGGCTTGTTCATCTGCAAGAGGGTTGTTATCCTGACTGGTGCCGGGAAAAGGCTGATGCCTTCCCAACTCTCTTTGGGTGTTTTGATTTTTTTTTTAAGTTAAATTCTTGTTAATATCCCAACTTCATGCCCTATGAATTAGTCAAGGACAGCAAGAAAAGAATCCATCTGGGCTGATGGTAGAGAGCTGACAAAGATATCACCAGGCTGAGACATCTTCCCAATGTGGAAGTATGGAGACTGTGGGGTGTCTTTAAAGCAGGTCTAGCAGTTTTTATGCCCTCAGTAGAGATCCAGGTTTCCATCAGGATGGAAGGTGGAGCTTTGGAAAAGAAGTGAAGCCTCAAAGGACTTTGCTAATAAAATATGTGGAAGAATAGGGCCAAATGGGGCATGAACAGGTAGGAGACAGGTTGTTACTGGAGCTTTGGGGAGCCTCCTAAAGGAATAATTAGCTTCCCAGTGGCTAGCCACTAGAATCTGGAAATGGTGCCTGGTCCTACTTGTACACGGTTGCTTCTAGGAGGTGGGTAAGCCATTCGTGATGGCATTCTTGAAAAGTGATTTCTTAGAGGCAGGCACACACTGGAAGTGGGAGTAGAGGATCTCTTGGGATCATGGAGAGTTCAAACCTTCTCTTGATCTCTATGAGGATGCTAGTAGCCTCAGTTTGGCTTTTCTGCAGTGGGACTTTTATAGTCCCCTCAGGTGCTTGATGTGGCTGGTGGCTAACCATATGTGCACCGTTGAGAAATCCAAAGTCCCCGTTCACACACCCTAGGGTCTATATACCTGCAGAGGACTTCTGACCTGCAGCAAGTTGGCTCCCCTTCTCTAGAACCAAGGAAGACAGAGAGAGGAGACAGTGTCGGCATCGTGGCAAGGGAGGTGAGTGGCCACCCCTGCCTCACTCCAGTGTATTTCTAGAGCACTTCTCCCCCACCTCACTAACACTCAGCATCCAATCTGCCTGCAGGTTGGTGGTTGGAAACCATAGCCTTTGGAGAAATGGAAGGGGCCCTTTGTCTGTCTTGTCTCTGCTTTTCTGTGGTACTTGAAGAGAAGTTGTTCGTGGTGGATTCGCTTTACTTGTGACGAATCATTCACGGACAACACTTTTTTCAGTACCAAATGCTACCTCTAAGGATTTCCTGGACATGATGGCAACTTGCAGAAAGATGGCGGTTCAGTCAAGCTGGTAGAGAAGCCAAGTATGGATGTTTGGCCACGAACAGTATGCTTGAGCTAGCTGTAAGTCATCTGGTCGGGTTACCTGAGCATCTGATCCATCTGTAGGCCTCTCATCCGTGGGCCGTGCCAACCTTGGTGAGGCAGCTGTGGCTCTGCCCCCGGTATCACCTTGCAAGACTTTGAAAAGAGGTCATCTTCCAGAAGAGATGTTGGTGCCAGCACCATTCAGGGTGTGTGACTGGTTGACCAGAGGGGCGTGCACTCTGTTCACCCTGTGGGCCACCTAGTCACCAACCCTCAGCATCAATTCCACTCAAAGAAGACTTCCCAGAGATCCTGCCAAGTTTGGGGATGTGTCAATGGACTTTCTCGATGGCCGTGCCTGCTCGGTGGACCAGGATGGACTGTGGTCTTAGGGGTGTATGTTTACATGAGATGCCATGAGGTATCTGTGGTACCACGGCAACACTATCACAGCCTACTTGAAATGTTGACTTCAGATGTGGACATGATGTTGACTTCCCATGAGGGATCTGAAGTCCCTTCTCTCCTGGGTGTGTGACTGAATTGTACTTTTACTAAGCATGTGCCTTACTTGTCTGATGGATCTATCTTCTGGTTGTCTAACCTCAATATCCTGTCTCTCTACAGGAGAGTCTGAGATGACACCAACATTGAGAAGAGGTCATGGTTGTCCTGACATCACCACACGACCACAGGAGCTTCCAGAATACCTTCTCTTTATGGAAACTATGGAATAGCGCCCCCTCTGGTCTAGGAGGACTAACCAGATTCAAGGCCATCAACATCCCCCTTCAGGTAAGTGTGCCTCGGGTGAGCATGCACTTAATGTAGGTGTATGTCACTCGGCTCGGCCCACTACCCAATGCTGTCCCACCCCTTCTTCACAGGACAGTGGAAGTGGTCACCTTTTTGAGAGAGTCGATGTGTTCTTCACCAGTTTTCTTCACCATTGTTCATGTGTGGTACTTGGAGAGAGGCTGGCCGTGATGAATTCGATTCATCTAAACGAGTCATACACGGCTCTCCTCTCTTCTAGTGTCAAACTCTGCCTCAGAGGTCTTCTTGAGCCAGTGCTGTTCTCAAGGTGGGTATCTGGATGGCTGATCCTGTGACAAGTACCTTTGTCCAACTGTATATTTCACACATTAACCCCAGTGTTTCAGCTAACCCTCCCATGATTTCCTGGGGCCATATCTGATTTTTAGAAAGACCAGAGAAACTGTTGGGGGAGATTCTGGCTAACTGTTTGAACATGCTGGGCTGGCTTCTGCTTTGATTAGCACCTGCTTCTACCACAGTACAACTGGAAGCAGCCCTGGTTAGTTACCCTTCAGGATACAGAATAGAAGGGGACTGGGCTTTGTGATCCTGTGCTGACTCATCTGTAGCTAGCCCATACCCTCAAGTCCATAGTGAGTTTGAGTTATATAACGATGCCCAGTACAGGGTCGACCTCTTTTCTGTGTCACATCTCTCCAGGTGTTTCTTTGGACCCCGATACCAATCATGAGGAAGCCACGTTCATGTTGGGTTCTGTACCATCATCCTTGAACATGTGATAACCTCCAGTGTTCCCTGACTCCATCCAGTTCCTTCATGGAGGGAAGTCCCAGCACTGAAGAAGATACTCATGTTTCAAAGGTAAGGTGTGGATGATACCTCTAGCTTGCTTTATTTGTTTGTTTGTTTGTTTGTTTCTATTTGTAAAGAAAAGTAAGAAGTTTCTTCCCTCTCTTCCACTTACAGGGAAGTGAAATCTTCTCTTATAGGGAGGACGTCTTAGAACTGTTGAGAAATCCTGGAATGGGGTCCAGTGGTCAGTATTTTAAGGGGTGAGGATGTAAGTGAGATTTCAGAAGAAATTTGAGAACGTGGAAGAGCTATTTTTCCATTTCTTTATTTTCTTTGTAAAAAGGAGGATTTATTCCTCTTATTACTATATTTATTAAAAAGATGTATGCCTGTGATAAAAATAAAAGCAATATGAAACAATTGAATTAAAGAAATTAGAAAAGTTGCTATCCCCACACAAATAACTTCAGGAATTTCCAACTCTGTTGTGAGACTTCTACAAATGGAAAGAGTGGTAAAGAGAAAAGTATTTCACAGGATAAATCCACCACTTATTTAAAATATAAATTATCATCCACTTTTGCTTAACCTAAAGGACAATGACTTAATAGATATCTCCTAAAAGATCCTGAGACAGCTGAGAAAGGTGAAGTTGAAAGTACTAAGTTGGGGTCAGACTCTCTTTTGCTTCTGACTGCTGTAGTCACAGAATGCTCCCATATTGCTTTCTTTACTATTGTAATGCATTTTAATTTTCCTTTTGAAAAATAAAAGTGAGTGTGTTTATGATGGGTCCTCAATATTACAAATAGGTCCACTGTTGACCATTGTTTTCTTTAATTCACCTCTCAATGCAACAAGGATTTTTGTCATTGCTACAAGAATGGCTCACAGACATCACCCTTCCTCCCCTTTCTATCCCCTCACTACTGCTCCTCTCCTCTTCTTTTTTCTTTTTACCAAATGGGGGAAATGGAACCCAGACCTTCACACATACACAGAGAAGACTCACTCACTGAGGTGTGCCCAAGGCAGACTTCTGTTCTTGCTCATACTTTTGACCTTATGGCTTTATATCCTGATGAACTTGCAACTGGCGTAGCCTCCAGTATGGTTCGCCTAGATCCTTCAAGGGCAGGGTGAGAGCATGTTTTGAGTCAACTTCTTTTCCTTAGCACACAACGGTCTTTTCTTTCATTTGTGGCTGAGCCTTATACACCAACTGACTTGAGCTGCAGGTGAATGTCTCCCCAGGATTTTTACACATTTGTGGAAGTTTCCCTGCATAGTTTTGTTGCTGGGTTGGGCCTTTAGCTGAACAGTGGATTAACCTGGGTGACATCCATGGGTTCCTTCTCCTTTGCTGTCTGCAGGTTGTAACCTCAGGATAGCCTGCTTGCTTCATCGGTGACTTTACCAGAGGATAACCCAGCCAGTGTTTTCTTGGTTTTATTTTTTTCCCAGTTGTAATTTTTATTCCCTTTTTCTTAGAGTTAGTCTTATCACTTAAAAGACGCTCTCTTGAGTTCTTTCCTTGGCTTAAAAGATCCAAGTTGTTGGCCTCACAATTTACTCACCTCTGTCTCCTGTCGCCATCTTCACTGCGGCCCTCTCTGGTGTCATTGGCATCATAAATTTGTTTAGTTAAAGGCATAAGCCCCCCTTTCTCATTGTTACTTTCTTCCCTGGCAGGATGCCCAATTGCCATGCCAGCTTCTGGGGTGAGCGTGGACCCACCATCACCGGGGAGGTTCTGGAATCTACATGGACTCATCAGGCAGGTTCTGGAAGGACATGGGCCCCTGTCATTGGGTAGCTGTGTGAACTTTCTGTCAACCAAGCAGGCGTGTTTGTTCATTTCCTTGTTAGCTCATGTTCGGTGGACCATTAGCTAAAAAGTACAGTCTATCATTAGGGAGACACCTAATGATAGTTCGCTTGCCCTGAGAGATGAGGCCATGATGAGAATTAACCGAGTCAGCCTCTCTGAGCTCCCCAGGAAATTCCAAGACATGATCAGGGTCATTGCTGTTTGCCTCAATGCCAGTGTGACGCTAGGGACTCTTTACTACTATGATGAACAGGATGAAATCTGTGCATCTAGGACCTCCATCACCAGACCCCGTAAGGACCCTTAGACACTGCATCCTAGGCAGTGGGGCCAAGGCTAGATGACCATTTGCTTCAGGAGGAATGGGTTGGATGTGGGGTGTGTGATGCCTTCTCATGCCCTCTTGCAGTCAATGCAGTAAACTGCTGTGTTCACTGTGCTTGGGGGGACTTCCTGGAGGAAGCCAGCTTCAGAGAAGAGATGCTGGTACCCATGTGCGGTGCTTGAAGATAGGTTATCCGTGTTGCCTTCGCTTTATTTGTGACGAATCATACACGGTTGACCTATTTTTCAGTACCAAATCCCGCCTTGGAGGAATTTCTGGGGTGGGACTGAGGTGTTAGCGTCTCTCCAGGGTAAGTGAAGGGATCATTCACCATGGGCAGATCTAGTAATAGGAAGGCTTTCTCCACCCAATGTAGCTCTCTGGACTCAGGGAGGGAGGTACCTACTTTAGAATGAGATAGAGTGTTTTGTAGTCATTCACTTTATTACTTTAACAAATCATATACAGTCCACCTCCTAAGGTAGAAAGTATGGCCCTCAAGAATCTTAGGGAAAGGACAAGGTTGGAACTAGGGACTGTATTCACAAACTCTACCATTGGCCATGCAGTCTAGGTGGTAGAAGAGGAATTTGAGTTCCCTGGTGTGGTTCTAATAAGAGGCCTTCCCACTGCTCTCTAGGACACACCCACATGGGCGTGGCAAGCCTATCTTTGATGGCTTCTGGACAGTGACACTAACCACAGGCAGGAGACAAGAAGTGGCCATAGGCCACAGGGCATATGTCATATGGCTAGAATATGTAGCCATCAGCCCAACTCTCAGAGACTCCATCTTTAGGCCTGCTGCTTGAGAAGTACCAACACAACAAGCTCTCGAAATCAAGTGTTCGAATGGAGGTTGTCCATGGTGTGTTCATTTTATTTATGATGAGTATTACATGGCCAATCTCCTTTCGGCACTAAAATCTTCCTGGGAGAGCTTCTCCGACTGTGCAGGTTAAGGAAATAAATTGTTCCCTGCCCTGAGTGCTTTTTCTGGTGGCTTATGTCACCTGGTTGTCAATGTAAGATTTCCCAGAAGTGGCACTATTTCAGTGACTGTGTCTGGCCATGGTTACAAAGATCAGATTATATTGTGTCAAGCACTGTATTTAGATAAGAAAACATAGCAGATTTAGGCAGGCTGTAGGGAAAGACACATATCAGTCACCCTTGGGGTGGGGCCAGCTGCAAGCCACTGAGTTACTCATTGGTCACCAGTTTCGCCAGCATTCTAGTCCAAGGGTGATCTCTAAGAAGTAAAACCAGGCTGGTAAATGGGGAGGGGCGTCTCACAGTGACATTTAGTGATGTGAATGCTGATGTCCTTCCCATGCTCCAGTGTCCCTTGGGAAGGAGAGGACTCAGCAGCATTCATTACCACCTGATGCTTGCTAATGGTGTGACCTTGAATGAGTCAGCCTGTCATCTGTCTGTGCCTCCTGTTTGTCTGTCTGAGAGTGTTAATGGCTGCTTATAAGGTATGTATACACGCTGAATGTGTGCTCTGTATTTTGATAATGCCTGGTTTCCACCAGAAAGTTGGAAAACCATTTGGCTTTTATAATGATGGTCGTTGCATGAATGTAGTTACTCTGCAGATCTCTTCCCAACCTCTGGGACACAGGTTCCTTGAGTTCAGAAGCCTTATCTAATGCTTATAGGTGCATCCGGTATGAACGATGCTGAATGAATGGCAGTTTGACATGCTTTCTTTGTTGAACCCTCTTTGAGGCCTCTCAGAAGCCGGGGAGAATAAAGGACAGTGTGGAAGCCTTGTTTGTACCCTGACGCTGCTGGTTTGTCTGTGGGGTCTTACGGTCCTTTCAGGATGCTGCCTTGAAAAGGGAGTCATCCATTTTTAGGTCAGCCTTCATTGGTTGGCAGGATGGACCCTACCACACAGAGTCATGGTTTCTTCTCTGTCAAACATACCTCAGGACTTCTCTGGGAGATACTTGGGGATTCAGACTTGGTATCCATGAGCTTCTGGGTGAGTGACCAGTTTCTGGCCAAAGCCTGGACATCTATATAAGTCACCGTCCACATGTAGGCAGGATAAAGCTCTGCAAGCCAGTCTATGATAGTCTGCCTTGCAGATGGACCTGGGGGCTCATCGGAGGTAACGGCAGCCTCCCTAGAGGGTGGGAGTCAGGGAGCCGGAGCCGAGGGAGGCAGTGCTGCCTGGGGCAGAGGCGCCCTGCAATACTCTCGGCCTGTGCTGACGTTTGATTCTTGAGCAGAGGTTGCCCTTGGTGAATTCGCTTTATTGATGTTGAATCACACAAAGGCAACTTTTGTTTGAGTATCAAAGCCTGCTTGGGATGGCATTGGGGACAAGATACAAAGTTCTGGGTCTCTGTGTATGCCATGTGCAAGAATGGATGGTGTGGCTCTGGGTATTGACAGGAAAGGGTGTGGCTCGGAGAACACCATGTGACCTCATGTAGTCCCAGGAACCAATCCTGAATCCTCTTTGTCACACTAGCACCAAGGCCACCTGGTGGCAGACACACTACACTAGCTGTTCTCTCTCTGAAGATACCTTGACAGTGTCAAGGACAATGGCAGCCTTCCCTTCCCACCCCTCCCTCTCCCCAACTCACTTGGGTCAGAAGCCCTCACACCCCATCTGCTTTCTCCCCCGAACTCCAGCCCTTCAACCCACTTCTGTCTGCTTCTCTTTCTTCCTCGTCTGTCTCTCACCAAACCTTCTCCGTTTTTGGATGGGTTAGGAAATGAATAGAGGCGGCCAGAATTCCATCCCATTTACATTAAATAATAGTGATAAAACAATCACAAAATAACACCACAAACTACCAGAATGGCTCGGAGGAAAATGTGTCCAATTGACTACAAATTGGCAGAAGAATCCAATTTTCTTGACAACATTTTAGCTCCGACATTTGACCTGGGGAAACAGTACTTTGTAGACATGGCAGCCGCAAGGGGCAGCTTCAGTAGTGGCAGATGCTGTGAGCGGTAATATTTGTGGTAGATGAGCGCACGTTGAGGAATCAAATCTTCGTTCAGATTTTTAAATGGGAAAGAATTGATCCTAATGAAAATGATTTGAGGAAGTAACAAGGGAAATAAAAGAAATGAAAATGGCCCAACAGCACAGTCAAGGAAGCTAAACAGGGAATTACATTCGTTTAATGGAATTTACTTAAAAAAAAAAAAAGAAAGAAATAAAAAGCATGTTTTTTATGAAAATCAATGCGGGTGCATTTTTTTGGTCAGATGGTGAAATCCATCAGTTTAGACTAGAGCTAGTGAGGCCAGTAGGAAGACCTGGTCACAGTGTAGGCTCTTCATGTGGCTAAACTTTATTTTTTCCACCCCAAACCTTTACAGAGAGCCTTCCTAGACAGATGTGTTGACTGGAGTATTAACAAGCTGGTGGGGTCGTCTGGAGCATGTGACTGGGCACCAATGCCAGAGCACGTGCCCTATGTGCAGTCTCCTTCGCTTTCCTCTGTCCTCATGAAACATTCTGGGTAAGACGCTGGCTCTGGGGTGGGGTGGCTTCAATAGAGCCTGCTTTTCCAGAGCTCTTGGCACCTGGGTCATTCTAGGGCCTGCCCTTCCTTGGGTTTGCATGTTGCCAACTCACAATGTTAGGCTTTAAGACATGCCCATTGTTGGTGCTGAATGCTACTTTGTCCTGGAGGCTAGCCCCATATGGGAGGTCATCATAGAGGTGTTGTATCCGGGATCTAATACACTGTCTGGAGTGTGATGGGCACCCATGGTTTCATGGTGACCCTCTTTCCAAAAGAATCTTTACCTCGAAGGACCTCAGAAGCTGGCGATATCATTGTCTTAGAGCTGGTCAGGTGCTAGAGCTCTCCCCAGGACTGGTGTTCGGAGGAAGAACCCGGATGAGTTTCCACATGCTGCTGACTGGCTCTTGTATCTACTACTAGCCACCGTCACCACTGTGTGGATTTCAAGGAAGTGATATCAGCCCAGGGAAGAGCCTTCGTTCCTTCACAGGTCAGTTTTCAGAACACCTACACGAAGCAACCCGTGTCGTCTTTTCCCCATATGACACACTGCATGTGACCCGTCTCTTGCTGCACTACAGCAAGGCTAGAAGCCTGTGTGAACTCTTGCCAAAATCAGAGAAGGGATTCTGATGTTGGTCACACTCCAAGATTTTTAAAATGAGTGGCGAACACAGAATCCATACTCTGCTTATGGCCTAAGTCAATGGATCCCGACCCTTACTGGATAGCCCTCTCTCTGTGACGTGCTTGTGCGGGGTTGCCCTACACATTGTCAAAAGGGGGCCGTTTGGGATTTTTTTCAGTTCTTTTCTCTCTTCCCTCCCTCTTTATCTTAAAAGCTTTAATTGCTTGGTTTATTGGGGCTACCTGGGCAAGCAGTTTTTGCCATGACATCACTGGTGAAGGGATGATAGGATGTGGGGGGTAGGGGGCTAGGGTTGTGAGGATGCAGTGGTTGGACCCAAGGAGAAGCATCTCTGGATGATGCAGTTATCGCCTTCTTTCTTCTGGAAGGCATGGTCTCTGGGAGGGTAGTGGGGTCTTTGTGCAGGATCTTAGAGCATCCCCCATCTTTGGCTTACAAGGGAGAGTTAGAGCGAGCCAAGTTCTGCGCCCACCTCTGCTTCTAGTCAGCTCCTCTCTAACTGGGTCTCAAGGTTGACTTCTGGGGAGGTGAAAGGGTTGGTAGGTTGCCCTGGGGAGGTGGTGGAATAATTGCTCTCATGTGTTGGGGGGTGGCTCCTGGCTGAATGGAGAGGTACAGACTCTGAGGGGCTCCGGGATGGTTCTTCTGGAAACACAGCCATCGGCCTTGCTCTGAGCATCCGAGCCGCTCTATGGTACTCGGAGAGAGGTTACCCGAGCAACTTTGCATCTGGAGGACGAATGTTGCTCGGTGAACCCCTTTTCGGTATCAAATCCCTCCAGGGAGGCCAATTGGAAGCCCAGCACCTCAGGGAAGAACGTGGACTCATCTCTGCTCTGGGGTATGGGACGGATGGTCGACCAGCTGGAAAGTAATTGTTTCTAATGTACTTCACCTGGTCCACTAGCCGTCGGTGCCCGCTGCAGCCTGCGCCCAGGATGTCACTGCCTCAGCTCAGCACCTCTGCTGGTACTTGAAGGGAGATCGACCGTGTTATATTCGCTTGGCTGACTTCGAATAATACATGGTTGATCTTTTCTCAGTATCAACGCGCAGCTTGGAGAAGCTCTTGGAGTGGCAGCCCTCGTGGGGGTGGGGCAGCATGGTGCTTCTAGGTTGATGCTTAAGCGGGGTAATTGGGCTGGGTGGGGCAGGCTGTGCGCTGCCTGTGTTCAAGTCTTCTCACCATTTATATGCAATCCCCCCTTCCCCCAGGACAGCTTCAGGTGGTGGTTCCAAGCCCAGAGATGCTTCCGTCAACATTGGGTACTTGAGGAGAGGTTGTCTGTGATGAGTTCGCTTTATTAATGACGAATATAACACAGATGGCCTGTTTTCAGTACCACCTGCAACTCCTGTCACTTGGCAGTGCATACCAGGTGTCACACTGCTGCCCGGTAGGTAAATGCATGGACTCTGTATGACGCTTGTCACCCCTCTTCACTGAACCTCAGCTTCACATCTATCCTGAGGAGCTTCCTGGGATCACACCAACCTTGTAGGCTGGGCTACGAAGCACTGGCTTGACTGGATGACTGGCATCTATCCACTTTCTCTGCTCCTATCTATGCCTGCATTCCCTGTACCCTGGGTGCTTCCCAATCTCTCGAGTGCTTGGAGGGCTGGCATAGTACTTAGGGAAGATCCAGGCCAGTTGGTTATATATGCAGTACCTAGTGTCTGAGATGAGATTGCCCGTGATGGCTTTCCATTCTTCATGACGATACAATGCATGGTCACCCCAGAAAGTAGCTGATCATGCCCAGTAGGAGCCTTTGAAAGATAGGCTATAGATTTTTTGGTATTTAGCAAGGCTCCCAAGGGTGGCAAAGAGTTCTTTCTACTCAGGCTCTCTCCTCATGTCGCATCCCTACTCCCCACTGAAGCAAGCAGCACATTGACCGGCAGCTCCACCCTGGCCCTGCATGCTTTCTATCCTCTTCAGCGCCTCCTCAGCAGCAAGATGCTCTTCCCACAGAGATAGCGGCTGAGCACCCTGGCTTGGACCTAGCACATGGTCTCCCTTAGATTTCTTTCTCTTGTTCAGGATGGTCTGCTCACACCCCTCCCCCTGGGATCTGTCTCCCTATAACCCTCTTCCTCCCCCCCCCTTGGCTTTCACCCCCCCTTCACAGAAGGGCAAGACTCCAAGGGTGACAGTGTTCCCTGTTCAGCAGTGCCGTCGCAGGTAGCCTGACATCACAGTCCAGCTCCTTCCTTTGTAATATGCCATCAATCAGCTTGTTAGCTATGGCTCCCTGGCTGTCTGCTATCCCAGACTTCCTGGTACTGTCTACACTGCCCAGCCTCTCCCTGACCACTCCCAACCCCTAAAAGCTACAAGATTTCCCAAGGCAGGCAGGGGTGGACCTTTCCTTTGTGTCTTCCTTTTTCCCCTCCTCACTTTCCCTCCTTGCCCCTTCCCTCCCTCCCTCCTTTCCTGCTCTCTTCCCTTCCCTCCCTCCCGTCTTACTTCCTTGACTTATCCTCTGTCGTATATTCTAAGCCTTAGGATCCAGGCCAGGTCTATAGTGACAGAATAATGGAGCGTGCTGATTGACTAATAGAGTCCCCAAAGGCAGAAACCATATTAGGTTAATCCCCAGGAAAGTGGTGAGCATGGAGCAGGAATTCCATAAGATGTGGTGGCTGATTCCATAAACACAGAAGCTGGATCCGCATAGTCTTTGCATTTGTTAGAGGCCTCCCGCCCCCAGCATGTGGCTGATCTCTGAGACTAGGGGACAGGCAGGTCAGCTAGGTCTGTGGGTCTTTCTTTACTTTTGGAGCTGGGGTCTCGCACGAGACTTGAAATTCAGCTGAGCGCGACCCCCACCCTCCACTCCATGAATGCCTCTGTGGCAGTGAGTCAGAGGCCCCTTGGAGGCCCTTGTGCAGCAGGGCCTGAGCTGCTGTCAGGGCTAATATTTTATGCATGGACCTAAGTAAATGGGAACATTTGGAGATGGAAATTGCTGTTAATGACACATCTTTGGAATATATTAAATGCGTGCAAGAAGGCTGCCGATCTCTCGATTTAATTGCTCCAATGTAAGCGCAGCCACACCACAGCATCCACAGATAGGCTGCCCCAAGTCTCTTCACCACCGATGGGGAAAACCCCAGGTACCTCACCCACCAAGGGAGTATTATGCACAAGATGGAATGTCAGCTGGGGTGCCAAGCAATCACGTTCTAAACTCACGGGAGACCCAAAGAGGATGCTCCCTCCTGCTTGGTGCCGACTTTTATTAAAAGCAAAATTACTAGATTTATCTATTGTTTGAGGAGAAGAAAAGACAAATAAAGGACTTTTCACATCCAGTGAGTCAGGTGAAAATGTCTGTCCCCCAGGCCGGCAGGGGTAATGTCCCTGGGGAAACTCCAGGGGTCAGAGAATTCACCATCTCCAAGACACTGTGTTATTCCAGTGTGCCAAGGTCTCAGCACACAGGCTATTTATCTGTGCCTGGCAGCTGATGGAGCCAGCTTGCCTATCCCATAGTAATTTAAGATGTGGTTAGAATAAGGCTGTAGTCTGTTCCTTTAATATTTTCGTGGAGATGGTGTGTAGGGGTGGATTAAGTACTGGCTGTCCCCAGTAAGCATGTGTGGAGACTGAAGGAAGGAAGCTTTGCTCAGAGAGGTTGAGTTGTCTTCCCAAGATCACACAGCTGGAGACAGGGCGCCAGGCTGTATGTTCTTAACATCTTTGCTTGTGCTAGCTTGTGTACCTCTAGAGATAACCCCATGTGCCATTTCATCATCGCTGTCCACATTCTCTCTGTACAGTGAGGCAGGCCTCGCACGTTGCTTGCCGGAATTGTCAGGACTGTCAGTTTTCCCTTTTAATTTAGCGAAGTTAAGTTAACTAAGATGCCTGAGGAGGGGCTGCCTGCTCCATCAGAAAACCGTGTGGGTGTGCCTGATGCATCTGGTCAATGGCTAGAGAATTGTACACAGTCCTGGGTTGTGCACTGAGTGAGCTAGAGATGTCCCTGCTCATATGAGGTTGACTGAGTCCGGTCCCTCCTGACCAGTTTCTCTTCCTATACCTTTGAGCAGATGAAAACTATGGAAGGGGAAGCCCTGCTCCTGTGGAGTAGAGGTTTGGAGGCAGACCCACATCGTGAGTCAGTAAAGTTTCTTTGTCAAGACTTGAAAGGCTGTGCAAGCTGTGTACCCCTCAAGCTGCTCACAGTAGATGCTCAGAAAATGGCTGTTTTCTTCACATCAAATGGGCTTAGGCACCCGCACTTAGGAGATGAGGCTATGGGGAAGTTCAGAGAAGGTTTGTGGAATGAATAAATAAAAGCACACCCTTTTTGAGAAAATTAAGAAACCGAGGAAGGAAGAAGCAGCCAGGGAAGACAACATAAATCTCTAGCAACGTTACCAACGCCACAGCTGGGGCCATTGAAAAGACCCTGTGGAGGTGGCGGGGTCATTTGTCATGGGCGAGGACAGGCTTAAGGGCTGGGACAGGAGGCCTGATGGAGGCTCGTCCATCATTTTCTCATTATCCCTGCGACATGGAGGGCAGCTAGCAGACCATAGAACAGCAGTCTCCCAATGAAGGTGGCAGGGCTGTGAGTGTGAGGAACCCCGGGGGAGGGCAGGCTGCCCCAGGCCCTGCCCCCTCCAGGAAGCCTTCTCGCTCCAGCCCCACACACGGTCCCACTTGTTCTCGATGTTCATCGTGTGATCTTTTATCAACGCAAGCGTGGAAAGGCCCTTGATAACTTGTTCCTGTGTGTCCCTATGTTTGCCTAAGTTTGGTCCAGTGGGGACACTGTGAATGCTTGCTGGCCTTGTCTTTCCATTTTTAGGCAGGTGACACTGGTCCTCGGGATGCCAACACTCCATCCCAGCTGCTAGTCCTAGGTTGGGACATTCCACAGGGGACGTCTGTCCATGGGCGAGATATGGCTCTTAACAAGGCCTGACCTGAAGCCTTCAGTGGCCCAGGTGACTGTCTGTCCTCAGGATTTATACTTAGTTCCTTTATAGCTTGGAGCAAGCATGGGGTTTTCCCAGGGCATGGGGGGTGCAGAAGTTGTACAGAAGAGGCACAGAATGAGGTTGAAGGCACACGTCCCAGCCCTGCACACACACACACACACACACACACACACACACACACACCGCCCCAATCCTGCCATATGTGACAGCTTCGTTTTCTCTAACACTCAAAAATACATGGTTCTGCTACGCTCTCCTTGGCAGGCAGGGTAGCCAGAGCTGTGGGGCTGCCAAGGCCTGGGGGAGCCGCCAGCCTGCAAAGTTTACTGTACAAACAGTTGGGGGGGGGGCGTCTCTGTTAACTCAAAATCCCCATCAGTAAACATGCCAGTTTAAAGTGTAATTAACTCAGGCCGGAAAAGAATTCTGATTTGGACTGCTTTTCACAGTTGAGATTGTTTTTCTTTTATTTATTTATCTCTTTCCGGGTGTGGTGGTGTCTGTGGAGGGTTTTAGCCAGGAAAAATAGAAAGGGGGAGGGCCTGGTGGGATGAGCCAGTTGGGACTGAGTGTGCTGGCAGGGAGGGGCAAGGGGAGATGGGCGTGCACTGTGAAACCCGGGGTCTTCTGTTCTCTGTCCTGGGTAGTGGGCGGCCCCTTACATATGGAGGGACTGTGCTAGAAGGTGTGTCAGGGCCACTTACTGAGAGACACAGGTAGGGAGCTCAGGGATTATAGGGTTGTGGGGTGACTCAGAAACTCAGGGCTCCCTCTAATGTCTCTTCGCTTCTGTCTCTCAGCAGCTGCTATGCCTTTCCCTCCCTGGATCTCCTGTTTATGGCAAACATGTTTGACCCCAGAAGATGCTCCCCCACTGGTCATCTGAGAAGACTAGGACTCTCCTCGTCCCACTGGGATCCAGTACCCCTGACTGCTCCCTGTGCCATCCACCTCTGAGTCCCCAGCCAGTAGCCCCAGCTTTTCGCCCATGCCCCACGCCCCCACCCCAAGCCTTGCATTTCAGCCCTTGCTTAGGAACCTGAGGTGGGGGTGGGTAGGCAAACCCAGGGGACTGAGCCAGGAGGGAAGGAGGGGTTTCTGCTCTTGGCTTTCAAAGTCTCTGTGTGTAGCCCTCTGAATAATAAACATCATAAAATGTAAATATGCTTGTCTGTGTCTGTATTCAGAGGGACTTTGTTAAGTGGGGCTTGGGGGGTTGACAGCATGGTCTGGTCTCCTTCAAGAGGTCTCTATCCTGGAAGCCCTTTGCTGAGAGCAACATCCCGAAGCAGTGGTTCACACCTGGACCCCTGGACCCCCAGTACCAGCCCCATGATTCAAGAACCAGGGACATGAAAAGATACTGTTTCCTACCCTTCTAGGGGCTCACATGAGCCCCGCCCCCTTCCAGCTCCATCTGCACAAGCTAAACCCCCTAGGGCAGAGGCCAGATCCTGGGATACAGCCTGTGCCCACGCGCCTCTCATTGCTGGGCCTCAGCTTGGTCACGACTCGGCAGGGTTGACTCAGACAGAGCCCGGAGCAGGAGACTCATAAATTACATAATTACCCATGAAACCTGCCGCCACCGCTCTCTCCAGCCGGGAGGGACACGCTCCGCTCAGGCTCTGGCCGGCGGTGACTCACTGTTTTCCCCAGAGCCTCTGCCCGCCCACCCACACAGCCACCTCATCTGCGCGAGCTGGGCAGGAGGAGGGGGACCTGCTCTCCATCCCCCACTTCCTCCAGCCGTCAAGACAAAGGCAGGCAGGCGGGCAGCCCCCGTCTCGCTGAGAGGGCTTAGGTGGGGGCACCTGCCCCTCTAGCGTCCCTCTGCAGCCCCCTGGTGGCACTTCTCATAGATGGCTGCTTGTGACACAAGAGGAAACTGAGGCTTAGGGAGGTAGCTTGTCCCTCCTGTAGGGTGGCTTTGGTTACAGCTGATCAGACCAGCGGAGAGAACCTTGAAGTCTCCAGCTATTCGCATCAGCCTTATGACTTCTTGCCCCTTCTCCCACAGTCCTTTAGGTAGAAACTAAGCGCGCCTTTGAAAAACAGTTCAAAAACTATCTGATCGTGCACCTGAACGGCAGAAGGTGTCCTTTCCTATCCACAGTGGGGGTGTGGGGTGGAGTGGTCAGCAAAGGACACCAGTGACTAGGAGAAATAGTTCAACCAGTAATGTGTTTTCCATGTGAGCACACACAAGGACTTGAGCTCAGAGCTCTAGTACCCATGTAAAATGGCAGCCACCACAGTATGGACCTACACAGTGAATGTCTGTCACCCCAGCACCAAGCACAGAGAGATCTCTGAGCTCACTGAGTTCACTGGCCAGACAGCTTACGAACACACACACACACACACACACACACACACACACACACACACACACACTAAAATAGAGTGGAGGATCATTAAAGAGCTTGCTGACAGGAGCCTGGTATGGATATATCCCCTGAGAGGCTGTACCAGAGCCTGACCAGTACAGATACAGATGCTCACTGCCAACCGTAAGACTGAGCATGGGGACCCCAATGGAGGAGTTAGAGAAAGGACTGAAGGGGCTGAAGGGGTTTGCAACCCCATAGGAAGAACAACAATATCACACCCCCCCACCCCACCCAGAGCTCCCAGACACTAAACCACCAAGCAAAGAGCACACATGGAGAGACCCAAGGCTCCAGCTGCATATGTAGCAGAAGACTGCCTTGTCTGGCATCAGTGGGAAGGGAGCCCCTGGGTCCTGTGGAGGCTCCATGCCCCAGTGTAGGGGAACACTAGGGTAGTGAGGTGGGAGTGAATGGGTGGGGGGAGCATCCTCACAGAAGCAGGGGGAGGAGGTATGGGAGAGGGAGGGACTGGGAAAAGGGATAACATTTGTGATATAAATACATGAAATATCCAATAAAAAAAAGACAAAAAAAAAAAAAAAAAAGAAGCAGGGGGGAGGGAAATGGGATAAGGGGTTTGAGGGAGGAAAACCGAGAAGGAGGATAACATTTGAAATGTAAATAAATAAAATAACAGCAACAACAAAAGCTTAAGTGCCTGTGTCTCAGCCAGAGTCTGAGTCTCTGGTAGAAGCCGAGAGCCACAGATCCCAGCACATGGCCCTCTGAGCTCCTCCATATGTTTGCTTTGACATGCATGCACGCAGGAGAAACAAACAAATGCTAAACAAAGATCTCCGAAAGCTGAGGGTGATGGGAGACACCTCATGGCAAGCTCCGACCTCCGTGCGCGCGCACGCATACTCAGTGAGATAAGACAATGGGCTCAGAGGCCGGACAGGCGGCTCAGTGCTTACACCCGTGCCTCATTTCAGAAGATCCAGGTTTCATTCCCAGTACCCACATAAAATACAAATAACCCCAGCACCAGAAGGACATAAACCAGAATAAAATAAATAAAATAAAAGTGCAGCTTTAAAAATAAATGGATGAATAAGTAAAGCCCGACCGTACAGGCTCCCCTTGCTTCCGTCCTGTCGGTGTGACCCCTCTGCTCGGCTTCAGTTTCCTCATTACACATTAGGATCAGCCCCACCCTCTTCCTAAACGGGATGAATAAGGGGAATTGTTTTTTCTGCAGTGTTCTAGACTTCCTTTGACTTGAGGGCTCCCTCCAAGTCTCTTCTTGAATGGGGGGGGGGGGTTCCCTTTAAGGTTCTCATTGAATAATGGCTCCCTCCAAAGCTCTTACTGACTTGGCAGATCCACCCAAATCTCTCACAGAGTTTAGGGTGCCCTCTTTCAGGTTAATTCATAGGCTGTTACACCCCTGTCCCTCAGTTACAACCCCTGACCCTCAGTTACAACCCCTTACCCTCAGTTACAACCCCTTACCCTCAGTTACAACCCCTGACCCTCAGTTACAACCCCTGACCCTCAGTTACAACCCCTGACCCTCAGTTACAACCCCTGACCCTCAGTTACAACCCCTGGCCTTCAGTTACAACCCCTGACCCTCAGTTACAACCCCTGACCCTCAGTTACAACCCCTTACCCTCAGTTACAACCCCTGACCCTCAGTTACAACCTCTGCCCCTCAGTTACAACCCCTGCCCCTCAGTTACAACCCCTGGCCTTCAGTTACAACCCCTGCCCCTCAGTTACAACCCCTGACCCTCAGTTACAACCCCTTACCCTCAGTTACAACTCCTGCCCCTCAGTTACAACCCCTGCCCTTCAGTTATAACCCCTGACCCTCAGTTACAACCCCTGATCAATCTATAATCAGATACTTGTGTCCTCCAACCCCATGGAGTCTATTCACATTTTGAAACTTGCCTCTATATTCAGGGACTGTGCACTCCCAAGTCATCTTCCCAAGATGCCCTTCCAAAGTACCCTAGCAAGTGGCAGAAACCCTCAAGTGACAGAAAAGACACCATGCTCCAATCAGCATCTGGGTTCCAAGTAAATCTCCTTGGTGGGTTCTGGAGGAGCAGAGGGTCCCCACGTGTAGACTGGGTCATCAAGGAGCCCCTCCCAGCCAGTCTAGTTGACTCCAATTGGGCTCTAATTCCAAGATGGGACTGTTCAAAGGTGGCACACACTCTGAACACATCTGAACACCCAACCTAGTTCTCACACATAACTGCTGTGTGACCTTTGGGCAATCCCTTGAATTCTCGGAATGCTGCCTTTCAAATGACTTGGGTTCTTAGGACCCGAGACCATATTTGGGTGTGGTACCCAGTGACTGGCAGAAGCTCCAACAACCCTAGGTCTCTTAGCCTTGTTTTGCTTTCCTGACTTACCCTATGCCTGGTGCAGACACCAAGAGCACTGTGCCTGGAACGGAGTTAGGATCAGAGAGTAGCCACTGGGCAGTCTCTTATGGAAGAAGAGGATTGTTAACAGAGCCCCAGCTAGGGAGTGAGTCCTCTCAGGTTCATAGGCACGGCCACTAAAGGAGCTGTTATTTCTCCCCTGCTAGTTGCCATACTTCCTGCAGTTTCCTTCTGGGTTGATAGTTTTCTTGGCAGGTAGATCACGTAGAGGTAGCCCTCATCCCACAGTGGGGGCAGGCTCAGGCTTTCGGGCTGCTGCTTCCCTGGGCTTGGGGCTAAGATGGTGCAGCCCACCCCTCAGTATCTGTTTCAAGGGGATTAATCACTTTCCTCTTACTGGTCTTATGTGTGCACAGCACATAATATATGTATGCAGGTGCACATACACATATACTTCCACCTATACATACATATACACAAACACATATACACACATATACATACACAAACATATATATGAATATACACACATAGATGAACATACATACACATATATATGCATATACACGCATATATGCACACACATATACATAGACACACATATATGCACACACATATACACACACATATATATTTACACATACATATATGTACACACATATACATACACACATATATATGTATATATACACATATGCACACATATACATTCATACACACATATACATTCATACACACACATATATATGCACACACACATATAAACACACACACATATATATATAATATATATTATACATGCATGCATGTGTGTTGCCCATGCATGTCCATGAAGAAACCAGAGGAAGTCAGCTGTCTGCTCTGTCGCTCTATTGACTTGTTCCTTCATTTCAGTCATGTGTGCTGGCCAGCAAGCCCTGGTTGTCCCCCTGTGTCCTCTCTGTCAGTGCTGGAGCTTCAGGTGTGAGCTGCCTTGCCTAGCTTTTCCGTCGAAGTTGGGATGTGAACTCAGGGCCTCGTGACTGCACAGCAAACACGTTCCTCATGAGCCCCCTTCTCAGCCTTCACCTGAGAAGGTTGCATGTCACTTGGGACAGGTCTACAAAACAGCTATGCTAGTCAAGCACTCACTAGGACAGAGCCTCACCATGTAGCTCAGGCCATCCTGAAACTCACAATGTACCAGGCTGGCCTCCAACTCACAGAGCTACCCTTGTCTCCACCTTTTGAATGGTGGAATTAAAGGCATGTGCCATTATGACCAGTTAAGTCATAAAGTGTTTTAAAAACTCTTTGGCGTATATTTTGCAAATTCATTAGATATTATGGCAAATTTGCATATCAATTATATAGATATTTTTATATAAATAATTAAAGCTTGGCTAAATGTTTGATCAAAATTAATGTTTGAAAATTAATTAATTAATTTTTTACCTTTTCACTTTATATCCCATTCACTGCCCCCCCCCACAATCCTTTCCCCCTCCTCTCTCCCCTTCTCCTCGGAGCCCCTCATCCTGGCATTTCAAATCTCTGCAAAGCTAGGCTCATCCTCCCCCACTGAGGCCAGACAAGGCAGCCCAGCTAGAAGAACGTATCCCATGTACAGGCAACAGCTTTAGGAACCCCTGTTCAGTTGTTTGGGACCCACACGAAGACCAAGCTGCACATCTGCTACATATGAGCAGAGAGGCCTGGGTCCAGCCTGTGTATGGTCTTTGGTTGGTGGTTCAGTCTCCGTAGCTGGGAGATATTTTGATCTCAGAACCATCAAAGCTGAGATTACCACTTCACATGGCACAGAAGGGCAGACATGCATTTAGAGCCATTTCAGAAACTGTTGCAAGTTCTATCCTAATCTCAGGCCAAAATCCATTTAAAGATTAAAAAATAAAATAAAATAAAAATCAAGTGAGCCGCTCAAATGGCAGTTTTCAAAATTAAATATTGTAGCACAATAGAGTCCAAAGGTTCACTAATTTGATGCACACTGAGAATCAGTTTGAGGAAAATACTCCAAGTCTTCAATTTCTGTAATTAAGTCATTACATTTCCATAAAAGCAGGGCGCTCTGTGTGTGCAGCCAAACACGTCAGGTCATTACATACAGAAGTCTTGAACCAGGGCCTAGGGGAGGCCTTTGTTGATGTTGTGTGGTGAGACAGCTTGTGCCGTGGACAAGCTTGTTGCGCGTTCAGATTAAGGGTGCGGTGAAGTCATGGGAGGCAACTTGGGTGAGCGTTGCCAGAAACAGGAGGAATTATTGTGGATTTGAGTTTGCATAAATTTCTGGTCCCTGTGTATTTAGAAGCCTTTTATGGTGCCTTTTTCTGGGGGTGGGGGGAGTCACCATCCCATTCAGTTACATGACTCCACATGGGGGTCCCAACACAGTTGCTAAGTTCTATGCACCAGCGTGATCTACACAGCCACTATAGAGCTAATGGACTCCTCCCCTCTTATGGGTACCCTACTTTCCCCTGAGCCCCACAATGACAAGAATATGATGCTTCCCAGCAGAACACCAGGCTGTTAAACAGCAGAGTAAGCCTCAGAAGGTTTCTGTCAATGGGCAGCCATGACTAGCTTGCACCAACCCAGGCAAACCTACCTGCAAACCATCCTTCTGGTTCCTTATTCCTGGCATCTGGTATCAGTCTGCTGTCGCCTTGCCTTAAGGAAGTCAATGCTACATGGAGCTACCTGCCCATGGCCAGGGGTGGTGGCTGGGTGCTGCCAAGGGATGGGGTGGTGCAAAGGTCAAGTCACAAGAACCTTCAAAGACCTCAGTCTGGCTCAGCAGCTGGGCTGGGAAGGAGCTTCTCAGGCCTGGAATTGCTGGACAGGGCACTTGGGGTCAGGAAGGACCTGATGGGGTTTCTCCAGAAAAGCTTGAAAAACTTCCCTGGGTGAGTAAGGACTGTGAACCTGGGTGGACCAGAAGACTTGCCAACATCTATCTGATCCTCAGGGACTTAGGGAAATGCAAGAAGGTTTTGAGAGTTCTTTTGGCCTAGGACTACTGAATAGTCAACGTAGGTGGGGTAGCAAGGAGGATCACCAGGAAAGAGGGTGATGGAGGATGAAGGATGGATGTTTAGGGATGGTAGAGGATGTGTAATCTGAAGGTGGTCTTCAGGGAGAGCCTGGCTTACCAGAGACCATCACTATGCTTGTCCTGTAGCAACAGGGTTCGGGGAGGGAGGACCTAAGGCACTGGCTTACAGCTAAGAGTCCTGGCTCAGGACTATGGAAGGTCCTCAGGGAATAATGCCTCTCCACTGAGGGAGGTCATATCTGAGCTTTTTCTCCTTTGGTCCCCACCTCAGTATGTCAGAAACAGGTGTAGATGGTGTTCTTGGACCCATGTGACAATTTTTGCATCCACTTCTCAGCAATATTATTGACCAGATCATTCATTCCCTGATGCATTCCCTGATACTCTTGGCAACCTCCAACACCGATTGGCTGTACACGCATGGATTACTTTCTAGACTTTCTTTAATGGTTCACCGGGCGATGAGTCCTGTTTTGTTCTCAGGCTATGCCCTTTGGATTGTTACAACTTTGCTGTATGATGTAAAGTTAGGTAGTTTGATACATTCAGTTGAGCCTTATGCTCAAGATTGCTGTGATTAATCCAATGATTTGTGGTTTTGTTGTGTTTTCTGATATACACATCAATGTACTTCCATGGAATCTTTTCAAATTTTTCTGCTTCTGTGACTATTATTTTTTTTTCTCCTTTTTTCAATTTTATTGAATATTCTCCATATTTACATTTCAAATGTTATACCCTCCCTTCCTCACTCCCCTCCCCACTCCCCTCCATCCTCCCCCTCAACTTGCCCCCATGAAGGTGCTCCCTCTCCCAATCATCCTCTCCACCTCAGTGCCTTGGCTGGTTGATGATGTTCTTCCCATGAGATTGCAAACCTTTCAGCTCCTTCAGTCCTTTCTTTAGCTCTTTCATTGGGGTCCCTGTGTTCAATCTGGTGTTTCACTGCAAGCATTTTCATCTGTATCTATATGACTCTGGCAGACCTTATAAGGAGACATCCATGTCTGGTTCCTGCCAGTAAACACTTTTTGGTTTCAGCAATAGTGCGTGGGTTTGGTGGCTGCATATGGGGTCGTTCTCCAAGTGAGGCGGTCTCTGTGGATCTTTTCTTCAATCTCTGCTCCTCTATTTAACTTTGTATTTCCTCCCCTGAGTGTTTTGTTCTCCCTTCTAAAAGGACTGAGGCATCCATATTCTGGTATTCCTTCTTTTTGAGCTTCATAATTTCTGTGGATAGTTTCTTGGGTATTCCAAGCTTTTTGGGCTAGTATCCACTTATAAGTGAGTACATACCATGAGTGTTCTTTTGTGACTGGGTTACCTAACTCAGGGTGATATCTCCAAGTTCCATCCATTTGCCTAAGAATTTCATGAACTCGTTTTTAATAGCTGAGTAGTAATCCATTGTGTATATGCACTACAATTTCTGTATACATTCCTCTGTTAAAGGACATCTGGGTTCTTTCCAGCTTCTGGCTATTATAAATAAAGATGCTATGAACATGGTTGAGCATGTGTCCTTGTTAGATGTTGGAGCTAATTTTGGGTATATGCCAAAAACTGGTATATCTGGGTTCTCAAGTAATATTATGTCCAATCTTCAGAGGAACCACCAGACTGATTTCCAGAGTGGTTGTATCAGTTTGCAACCCCACCAACAGTGGAATAGTGTTCCTCTTTCTCCACATCCTTGCCAGCATCTGCTGTCATCTGAGTTTTTGATCTTAGCCATTCTGACTGGTGTGAGGTGGAATCTCAGGGTTGTTTAGATTTGCATTTCCCTGATGACTAGGAATGTTGAGCATTTCTTTAGGTGCTTCTCAGCCATTCAATATTCTGCAGTTGAGAAGTCTTTGTTTAGCTCTGTACGCCATTTTTAATAGGATTGCTTGATTCTCTAGAGTCTAACTTCTTGAGTTCTTTGTATATGTTGGAACTAGCCCTCTATCAGATGTAGAATTGGTAAAGGTCTTTTTTCAATCTGTTGGTTGTTGTTTTGTCCTTTTCACAGTGTCCTTGGCCTTACAGAAGCTTTGCAATTTCATCAGGTCTCATTTGTCAATTCTTGATCTTAAAGCATAAGCCACTGGTGCTCTGTTTAGGAATTTTTTCCCCATGCCTATGTGTTCTAAGCTTTTCTATTAGTTTCAGTGTACTTGGTTTTATGCGGAGGTCTTTGATGCACTTGGACTTGAGCTTTGTACAAGGAGATAAAAAAGGATCTATTTGCATTCTTCTGCAAGCTGACTGCCAGTTGAATCAGCATCATTTGTTGAAGAGGCTGTCCTTTTTCCATTGAATGTTTTTAGCTCCTTTGTCAAAGATCAAGTGACCATAGGTATGTGTGGGTTCATTACTGGGTCTTCAATTCTATTCCATTGATCTATTTGCTTGTCTCTCTACCAATACCAGGAAGTTTTTTTTTTATCACAATTGATGTATAATACAGCTTGAGGTCAGGGATGGTGATTCCCCTGGAAGGTTTTTTTTTTTTTTTTTTTTTTTTTTTGAGAATAGTATTTGCTATCCAGGGTTTTTTATTATTCCAAATGAATTTGCAAATTGCTTATTCTAACTCGATGAAGAATTAAGTGGGAATTTTGGTGGGGATTGCATTGAATTTGTAGATTACTTTAGGCAAGATGGCCATTTTTACTATGTTGATCCTTTCAATCCATGAGCATGGGAGATCTTTCCATCTTCTGAGGTCTTCTTTAATTTCCTTCATCAGAGACTTGAAGTTCTTGTCATACAGATCCTTCACTTGGTTAGGTAGGGTCAAACCAAGGTATTTTATATTTTTTGTGATGATTGTAAAGGATGTAGATTCTCTAATTTCTTTCTCAGCCTGTTTGTCCTTTGAGTAGAAGGAAGCTACTTACTTGTTTGAGCTAATTTTGTATCCAGCCACTTTGATGAAGGTGCTTATCAGCTGTAAAAGTTCTCTGGTGGAATTTTTGGAGTCACTTAAATATACCATCATATCATCTGAAAATAGTGATATTTTGACTTCTTCCTTTCCAATTTGTATCCCTTTGGCCTCTTTTTGTTGTCCTACTGCTCTGGCTAGTAATTTCAGTACTATTTTGAATAGGTAGGGAGAGAGTGGACAGCCTTGTCTAGTTCCTGATTTTAGTGGGATTACTTCAAGTTTCTCACCACTTAGCTTGATGTTGGCTACTAGTTTGCTGTATATTGCTTTTACTATGTTTAAGTATAAGCCATGAATACCTGACCTTTCCAAGACTTTTAACATGAAGAGGTGTTGAATTTTGTCAAATGCTTTCTCAGCATCAAAGAGATAATCATGTGATTTTTTTTCTTTGAGTTTGTTTATATAGTAGATGACATTGACAAATTTCCATATATTGAACCATCCCTGAATCCCTGGGATGAAGCCTACTTGATCATGGTGAATGACCATTTTGATGTGTTCTTGAATTCAGTTTGCACGAATTTTACTGAGTATTTTTGCATCAATGATCATGAGGGAAATTGCTCTAAAGTTCTTTATCTTTGTAGGGTTTTTGTGTGGTTTAGAAATGAGCATAATTGTAGCTTCGAAGAATGAGTTGGGTAGTATTCCTTTTGTTTCTATGTTGTGGAATAGTTTGGAGAGTATTGGTATTAGATCTTCTATGAAGGTCTGATTGAATTCTGCACTAAACCCATCTGGTCCTGGGTTTTTTCTTTTTTCTTTCTTTTTTTTTTTTTTTTTTTTTTTTTTTTTTTTTGGTTGGGAGGTTTTTGATGACCACTTCTATTTCTTTAGGGATTATGGGACTGTTTAGATGGTTTATTTGATTCTGATTTAACTTTGGCATTTGGTATCTGTCTAGAAAAATGTCCATTTCCTCTAGATTTTTCCAGTTTTGTTGAGTATAGTCTTTTGTAGTAGCATCTGATGATTTCATGAATTTCCTCAGTTTCTGTTGTTATGTCTCCCCTTTTCATCTCTGATTTTGTCAGTTTGGATACTGTCTCTGTGCCCTCTTGTTAGTTTGGCTAAAGGTTTATCAATCTTGTTGATTTTCTCAAAGAACCAGCTCCTGGTTTTGTTGATTCTTTGTGTAGTTCTTTTTGTTTCTACTTGGTTGATTTCAGCCCTGAGTTTGGTATTTCCTGTCTTCTACTCCTCTTGGGTGTATCTGCTTCTTTTTGTTCTAGAGCTTTCAGTTGTGCTGTCAAGTTGTTAGTGTATGCTTTCTCCAGGTTCTTTTTGGAGGCGCTGGCTGCTATGAGTTTTCCTCTTACTTGTATCCCATAAGTTTGGGTATGTTGTGCCTTCATTTTCGTTAAATTTTAAAAAGTCTTTATTTTTTTCCTTGACCAAGCTATCATTGAGTAGAGCATTGTTTAGCTTCCATGTTTTATGTGGGCTTTTTGTTGTTTTTGTTGTTATTGAAGACTAGCCTTAGTCCTTAGAGATCTGATAGGATGCATGGAATTGTTTCAATCTTCTTGTATCTGTTGAGGCCTGTTTTGTGACTGACTATATGGTCAATTTTGGAGAAGGTGCCACGAGGCTCTGAGAAGAATGTATATTCTTTTGTTTTAGGATGAAATCTTCTATAGATGTCTGTTAAATCCATTTGGTTAATAACTTCTGTAGCTTCACTGTGTCTCTGTTCAGTTTCTGCATCCATGTTCTTTCCATTGATCAGAGTGGAGTGTTGAAATCTCCCACTATTATTGTGTGTGGTGTAATAAATGCTCTGAACTTTAGTAGAGTTTCTTTTATGAATGTAGGTTCTCTTGTATTTGGAGCATAGATGTTCAGGATTGAGAGTTCATCTTGATAGACTTTTCCTTTGATGAGTAAAAAATGTCATTCCTTGTCTTTTTGATGACTTTTGGTTGAAAATCTATTTTATTTGATATTAAGATAGCTACTCCAGGTTGTTTCTTGGAATCATTTGCTTGGAACGTTTTTTTGGTTTTTGGCTTTTTTTTTTTGTTTTGTTTTGTTTTTTGTTTTTTGTTTTTTGTTTCCCAACTTTCTACTCCGAGATAGTACCCATCTTTGTTCCTGAGATGAGTTTTCTGTATGCAGAAAAATACTGGATCCTGCTTACGTATCCAGTCTGATAGTCTATGTCTTTTTATTGGAGAACTGAGTCCATTGATGTTAAGGGATATTAAGAAATAGTGATTGTTGTTTTCTGCTATTTTTGTTGTTAGAGGTAGAGTTATATTTGTATGTTTTCCTCTTTGATGTTTGTTGCAAGAGGATAGTTTTTGATTTTCCTAGGGTGAAGTTTCTCTCTTTGTGGGGGAGTTTTCCATCTATTGTCCTTTATAGGGCTGGATTTGTTGACAGATATTGTGCAATTTTGTTTTTGTCCTGGAATATCTTGGTTTCTCTATCTATGGTGATTGAGAGTTTTCCTGGATATAGTACCCTGGGCTGGAACTTGTGTTCCCTTAGGGTCTGTATCATGTCAGTCCAGGATCTTCTAGCTTTCATAGTCTCTGTTGAAAAATCTGGTGTAATTCTGATCAGTCTTTCTTTCTATGTTACCTGTCCTTTTTCTCTTACTGCTTTTAGTATTCTTTCTTTGTTTTGAGCATTTGTTGTTTTGACTATAATGTATCAGAAAGTTTTTTTTTTTTTTTTGGTCCAGTCTATTTGAGGTTCTGTAGGCTTCTTGTATGTTCATAGTAATTTCTTTTTTTAGGTTAGGGAAGTTTTCTTCTATAATTTTGTTGAAGATATTTACTGGGCCTTTCAGTTGGGAGTCTTAGATCTCTTCTATACCTATTTTCTTTAGGCTTGGTCTTCTCATTGTGTCCTGGATTTCCTGGATGTTTTGAGGTAGAGTCTTTTTTATTTTTGCATTTTCTTAGACTGTTGTGTCAATGATTTCTATGGTATCTTCTGCTCCTGAGATTCTCCCCTTCATCTCTTGTATTCTGTTGGTGATGCTAGCTAGCATCTATGAATCCCTATGTCTTTCTTAGATTTTCCAACTTTAGGGTTGTATCCTTTTGTGATTTCTTCATTGTTTCTATTTTTGTTTTCAGTTTCTTCTCCTGGTTGTTTGTGCTTTCTTTTAACTTGAAGTGATTTTTGTGTTTCCTCTTTAAGGGATTCAAGTTGTTTGTGTGTATTCTCCTGGCTTTCCTATACTTCTTTAAGTGTGTTATTTATGCACTTCTCAAAGATCTCCATCATCATCATGAAGCATGATTTTATATCTAAATCTTGTTTTCTGGTGAGTTGGGTTATCCACTATTTGCAGTGGTGGGAGAACTGGATTCTGATGTTGCCAGGTTGTCTTGGTTTCTGTTTCTCAGAGTCTTGCGCTTGCCTCTTGCCATCTTGCTATGGGTGATGTTAGGTGATCTTGTTGTCTTTTGATGGAGCTTGTGTTTTTTGTGGGTCTGTGGGACCATGGTCTCCAGAGGGAGATAGTTCCTAGGAGTTGTCTCTCTGGGTAGGCTGTTAGTGCCCAGTCCTGATGCAGCTGGGCCAAGTCTGGCTTTGGGCCGAAAGTGTGTGCTTCCAGGCAGCAACACCACCCACACCATGAGAGTTCTGGGCGGCCTCTTTTGGGGTAGACTGTGGGCAGAAGAAGTTGACTTACATAGGATGGAGAGCCCTCCTGCAGCTCTTTTGAGCACCCAACCAATGACCTGTGGGCAGGCCGATGGTCCTGGTGATACTGTGACTATTACTTTTTATTTTCTTTTAATTGTGTATGTACCTTCATGTCTGTGGAATGTGCTGGTGAACAGCTATCAGGTTTGGTCCCCTGGAACTGGAGTTAGCTTTTGGCTACTTTGGCCACTTTGTTGGTTCTTCTTTCTTCTACCCTTCTCCACCCCTTTTCTTCCACCCTTTCAACCCCCTAACATCAGATAAAAGAAGAATCAATGACAGAACAGGAAAGAGATTCCTGAATAAAGTCAGGTTGGAAAGGGAGTGAAGTCATTGTTAGGCTACTTCCTGCTGATTAGAGGCATTGAGTTCCTCGGGGCAATTTTAATCTTAGCCACCAAGGTATTTAATTTCTTCTTGTTGTTGTTTCTTCTTTGCACACAACTACTAAACAAATTATGACAACAGCCCCCAACAACCCCACCTCTTGGGGACCCTAGCATTTACACACCCTCTCAAAAGTCCCCAGAGTTGCAAATGTCCCACAATCACAGAAACTATCTGCAGCTGGCACAATCATGCCCGAAACGAATCCTAGTCGAAGATAATCTGAGCGGGCCTATACACCACACCTGAGATTAAAATGAAAACTTATTCTTACAACATTTCTGTGTTTTTCAGAGAAACCAAAAAAAAATCCATTCCAATTTTTTAAAATGTATTTTTAGTCTCTTTTAGTTGTGTGAATTGTGTGTAGGTGTATGGGTGTGTAGGTAGGTGTGTCAACATGTGTCTTGGTGAAGGACCGATGGGTGCAATGTCTGTAGAAAGAGAAAGATTGGGTTAACTGGAACTGGAGTGCCAGGCCATTGTGAGCTACCAGACATGAGTTTTGGAAAATGAATCCAGGTCTTCTAGAAGAGAAGTAAGTTCTCTTAACCACTGAGTCAGCTCTCTAGCCCCATGAATATTGTTATGAGTGTTTTAAAATTGCTTTTTAGGTTAGCACACAAAGTAACAAGTTTACCATGGCATCTTCATACACACGTGACTATTACTATATTTGGTTCTCCTCTGATCTCTCCCCTCCAGCTGCTTCCCTTTTCTCCCCAAGTTAGTCCGAACATTTCTTTCCCTCTATTTCCTACCCACTTAATATCTATTTCCCCCTGCTGTCATGTTGTGAGCTGGGTGCTGGGAACTGAACTGAGATCCTCTGTGTGGTGGTTTCAATAGGTTCCCCCCCCCCCAGATTCATGAATTTGAATGCTTGGCCACAGGAATAGCACTACCTGGATGTGTGGCCGTGTTGTGGTAGGTGTGGCCTTATTTGAGGAAGTTTGTCACTGTGAAGGTGGGTTTTGAGGATATATGTATGCACAAGCTACATCTTATCACACAGTCTCCTTCTGCGGCCTGCAGACCAAGATGTAGAACTCTTGGCACCTCCTCCAGCACCGTGTCTGCCTGGATACTTTCATGCTTGCTGCCATGATGATAATGGACAATACCTTTGAAACTGTAAGTCAATTAAATGTTTTCCTTTGTAAGAGTTGTCATGGTCATGTTGTTCCGTTACAACAAACAACCCTAACTAAGACACTCTGGAAGGGCAGCAAGCCCTCTTAATCACTTGCCATCATGTGTGTGTGTGTGTGTGTGTGTGTGTGTGTGTGTGTGTGTGTGTATACATACATACATACATACATACATATATATATATATATATATAATCAGAGGGATCACATAAATAACAATTAATAATGCACTTTCTGGCTTCGATAAGTCATGTCAAACTCCAGATCAATAAATGGAAACAAATAATTAAAACCTTCTAAACACTGAACCAGCTTATTATTTGTATATACATCTATATATACAAATCATATAATATACTGTATGTAATTTGTATATATACATATATATACATAGTTTGTATATATATACATAGTTTGTATATATATATATACATAGTTTGTATATATATACATAGTTTGTATATATATATACATAGTTTGTATATATATACATAGTTTGTATATATACACATAGTTTATACATATATACATAGTTTGTATATATATACATAGTTTATGTGTGTGTATATATATTTATATATATACACCATATAAAACTCTACTGTCTACATGCTCTATAATGTCTTTATCCAGTCACTTGTTGGTGGGAATTTAGGCTATTGTAAACGGTGCTGCAGAAGCATGTATGTGTGTGGGTCTCTGTGGCATGGAGATTTTGTGAAGAAACTCAGTAGTGATGCCCACAGTGTCTAGGTGAGTCAGTGTTTTCACCAGCAGTGAGCAAGGACTTCCTTTTTTACATCTCCTGTCCAGCATTGGTTATTCACCTTCTTTTTTTTTTAAGTATTATATTTGATCGTGTGCATGTGTGTGCATGTGTACATGTGTCTGTGTATGTGCCATGTGTGCATGTCATGTGTGTGTGTGCATGCATGTGTGTCCATGTGTGTGCTGGTGTCTGTGTGTGTACTGGTCCCTGTGTGTGTGCTGGTGTCTGTGTGTGTACTGGTGTCTGTGTGTGTGCTGGTGTCTGTCACAGACAGTTCTGTGTCACTCGGCTCATAGGCTCATCAACTCACTGCCTTGGTTGATCAGGTGACTTAGCTCTGAGCTGGTTGAGTTTTTGCAATGCACACACACAGGGTAAAGGGTGTGTGTGTGTAAAATAAATCCTCACAAAAACCTAGAAATCAATAGCAAGAAAAACTAGAGAAATTATGTAAATACATGGGTATGGGACAGTATACTCCCAAATGTCCCACGGTCACTGAAGAACTCAGAGAGGAAAATACAATGCTGGCAGAGGTCTGGTAAGATAGTTCAGTGGTTAGCAGGTCTCGATCAGTTGTGTTCACTTACTGATCTGGAGTTTGACATCTCTTATTCTGTGGAAGCCTGAAAGTGCATTATCATTCGTGTGATCCCTTTAACTCATTTTTAATGCAGTCACCTGTAGACTACTTCCATTGTATTGCATAGGTTTGGTGTGCTGAGCTTTCATTTTCATTTACCTCTAGAAAGCTTTTAATTCCTTTCTGCTTGATTTCTTAAGTGACCTATTCATCATGCAGCAGAGTGCGGTTCAATGCCCAGGGGCTTGTGTATATTCTAATTTCTCTTATTATTGTTGATTTCTAGCTTTCTTCTAATGTAATCAAATGTCATTTCAGTTTTCCAATATTTTTTCTTATGATTTGATTTGTAGCCTATTATGTATCTATTGCAAAGACAGTTCCACGAGCTCCCGAGAAAATGGATATTGTCAGGAACACAGAGATCCTTGTACTCAGAGAAGCACCAGGAGAACAAGGAATGTCATCCCCACAGGAGTCTTATCAACAGAGGAGATACAAATCAAAATCCTGCGTTCTATCCAGACACCCGAGAGTGCATTTTGTTAACAACCTAGTGACCTTCTTGCTATCCATTGAGACAAACTTCACCTACCTTTTAATAGATGAGCTTATCACTATAATTCCCTGGAATGATTATTCTAGACTCTTCCCTCCCTACACCATTCCCCATCCTTGGGGAGATGGCACATGTATTTTACCCCATTGGCCTCCATGCTGTCTCAGTCAGAGACCTCACTAGATTCTAAGCCTTTTAGCTCTAGAACTCACCCTCACGGTCTAACACTCTGTGAGGTAGTTTCTATATGGTCACACCTTAAGCTTTTATTGTGCACCTGGATTTGGACTGATTTTTTTGCCTGGAAACCTTTCCCCAAATTGTGCTGTGTTTTTAAATATGCTGACAGCAAACCTCTGGGATTAGGTTCCACAAGTCTGATCCTGGTTGACAATGTCTGTCTGCACTGGTTTTTTATTCCTATCTCACTGTGTGGTGTCCATCCCTGTCTGACAGTTGCAGAGACCCTGTCCAGTATTCATTCTGGAGTGCATAGATGGCCTGTTCTGTATACGAGTCTTTGGTCCATTTGATCAATGATGCCATTTAGCTGAGATTTTTTTTCTGTTTATTTTTTCTCAGGATGACCTGTCTATTTGGATGAATAGGATATTGAAGTCACCCACTATTATTGTGTGTGGGTTGAACTGTGACCTTACCTGGAGTAGCATTTGTTTTATGAAATTGGGTGCATTTATGTTTGAATTGTGGTGCCCTCTTGGTGAGTTGCTTCCTTTTCCAGTATGAAATGACCTTTATCGCTTCTGACTACGTTTTTTTTTTGAAGTCTATTTTTTTTGTCAGATATTGTTACAGTGACACCTGCTTGCTTTCTAGTTCTACTTGCTTGGAATACTTAAAAAAAAAAAAAAAAAACCAACAACAAACAACAACTACAAAACTTCTTTTAGTCCATGGGAGCGTCTTTCTTTTATGATGAAATATCTTTCTTGGATACAAACAGATTGATGGATACTACTTTCAAATCTAATTAGTTAGCCTATTATTTGATTGAGAATTTGATTTAACACTCATATAGATATATATGGCTTATTTTTGTAGTCTTCGGTATTTTCTATTTATTTGCTTAATCGCTTTTCCTACAGTGATTTATTCTTTCCTATAGCCTCATGTATGTGTTGGTCTTTCTCCTTGGACCCAAGGGTTCCTTCTAGTGTCTCCTATAAAACTCCTTTAACCTCTTTTTTTAGCAGTAGGAAGCTTTTCTTCCCCATTCCTGTAGCTTTGCTGAGCGTAGTCTGGGACCACAACTGTGCTTTCACAAATTAAGATGTCTCCTTCCAAGCCCTCCTGTGGTGAAATCTGCTGTTTATCTGATGGGCTTGCTTTTAAATGTAATTGAGTATTTCTCTCTTGTAGTTTTTAATATAGTTTCCTTGTTTTCTCTAGTTAGTGTTTTAACTACAATGTGATGCAAAAAATTGTATTCTCTGGTCTTCTCCCTTTGATGTTCCGAATGATACCTGTACCCGGGTGGCATCTCTCCCCTTAACTTTGGAGAAATTTCTGTTATGATTTTGTTGAAAGGGTCTCTACCTTTGTCATGAAATCCTTTTTCATCGGTGCCCATGATTTTCCCCTTATTCTTTCCATGGTGTCCCTTAAATCATACAGGTCCTGTTCGCACTTTTACATTAATTAATGTAATGTTCTTGTCTGTCTCAGTTCTTCTGCCTCATGTCTGCCCCCTGATATTCTGTGACGCACTTTATTGGAGAGGCTTTCCACAGGGAGTTTTTCTTTCTTAATTTGCCTTCAAGAAGTTTTCATTTCCAGAAGCATTTCAATTTGGCTCTTCCTCAACAAGTCTGTTTCTTTACTGCATTCAATGCCTACATTCCATGTTAACTTCCATGTTTCAATCAGATGTTGCGTGTAGTCTCTTGAAATTCATGGCTGTCTGTGGACTCTGATTTCTTTAGACATATGCATACTCATGTCTTTGAATTCTTTGTCTGGGATTTCATCTAGATACGTTCACTCTCCTTTTTAAAGCATATGTATGTTTGTTTAACTAAAACATGTATGTATGTTTGCTTAGCTAAAAATTGAGATACGTTTGTCTTGGAAGAAGTAAGGATAGTAGGCGTGATGGTATAGAGGACACATCTCAGGGCTGTAGTGATGATGGCCTAGCAGTTAAGAGCCGTGGCTGCTTTTCCAGAGGACCCAGGTTCAATTCCCAGCACCCACATGGCAGCTCACAACTGTCTCTAATTTCTGTTTCAGGGGATCCGACAGACTCACACAGACATCCTTGCAGTCAAAGCACCAATGAACATAAAATAAGATGAGAATTCATTTAAAAAGATACAACTCCTTATTTGCCGTAATAAGGCTTTAGTGTTGATAGCTATGGGGAAATAAGGTAGGTGAAGCCTCCATCGTTCAGAGACATAGTGGTAAATGCCAGGGGGACAAATAACACAGGCTACAAGTTTTTGTTACTTTTCCTGGGCCCGAAGCAGAGATGAAATGGGAATCTAGTGACAGTACTGCAGCTCCGTTTCCCCTTCCTGGTGGCAAGCTTTTCGCGGCGCAGGCTAACTTCGAACTCTCAGTTTCCTTGGCTCGGCCTTCTGAGTGCTAACATTATAAAAGTGGTTCTTGGGGCTGGAGAGATGGCTCAGCGGTTAAGAGAACTGGCTGCTCTTCCAGAGGTCCTGAGTTCAAATCCCAGCAACCACATGGTGGCTCACAACCATCTGTAATGGGATCTGATGCCCTCTTCTGATGTGTCTGAAGACAGTGACAATGTACTCACATACATATACATACATACACACAATAAAATCTTTAAAAAATAAATAAATAAAAGTGGTTCTTGTTTTGCAGCCTTTTTTTTTTCTGTTCTTTTCAATCCAGAAATAAAACCTCTGATGTACAGTTTGTCCTGCCAGAAGCATGTGCTGGTACTGGACCCTAACAGAATCGTCCTCAAACAGACCCGGGAGACTTCATCCAGCAACTGAAGAGAGCAGATGCTGAGTCCCACAGCCAAACATCGGGTCGAACTTGGGGAGTCCTGCGGAAGTGGGGAAGAGGGGTCAGGGACACACCAGGAGGACACAACCCACAGAATCAACTGGCTGGGACTCATGGGAACTCTCAGAGATCAGGGAGCCTGTCGGGGTCTGACCTCTGACCTCTGTATATGCAATGCACATATACAGATATACAAGCTGAGTAGCTTGTGTTCTTGAGGGAACCTTAGCAGTCGGAACAGGGGCTGTCCCCGACTCCCTACTTGTGGATCCTTCTAACCGTGACATGATGGTATGTTCCTGGTCTTATTGTAGCTTTAGTGATGCTGTGTTTAGTTAGTGTCCCTGGGAGAACTGTTCTTTTGTGAGGGGAAGCAGAGGGGAGATGGATCTGAGGAAGAGAGGAGGGGAGGGGAGAGACTGGGGGTGGATAATTGTGGTTAGGATTTAATATATGAGAAAATTTTTTTAAATGTTTACTTCTATAATGGGGTCATCGCTGTAATTTTTGGGGGACTCACAGTTCCTTAGTGTTTCATATTTCTTGTGTTTTTGCACAGAAACGTCCACATCTGGGGCAAGATTTTTTTAATTCTTGTTGAAGCTATCTTCGTCCCTTCAGTGAAAGTGTTTGTAATGTTCAAGAGGGAATCCACTGTAGAGTCTGGCGTCATTTTTCCTCTGTGAGACTGGTGGTGAAGGTACCAGGTTCAATTCCCCTAAGAGTTGGATACGGCGTGTAACAGGCACTACCAGAGGGCAAGCCCACTTAAAGATGTAGAGATCGTTAAATTAAAGAACAATCACCCCTTGTGCAAAAGCCATTTTAGCGAGTTAGTGAGTCTGAATGGAAATAGAAAAGAAAGTGGATTAAGATTAATGGTTGTTCTCGGGTTGATAGGGAGATTAAAGGGGGGAATGAACAAGTTACAAGGGAAGTCATAGAGACAGAGTAGGGGAAGATGAGGCCGTTTTGAGTAAAGGTGGATGGAGAAGAGAGGTAATCAGGTATGTAGAAGAGTCCTGCCCCTTGGAGTCTGAGGCACAGAGATCTTGCAACTCAGGCTAACCTGCTGTTGCTGCTTGCTTGGTGGATGTTTCAGGAGAAGGGAATGCAAAAGAAAAAAAAATTAACGAAATTAAGGTGAAAAATATAGATACAGGGCAATAGTGGAGCAAGAAGGTCTAGCCTGCTCAATTGAATTGGGTATTAAATTAGAAGTAAGTGTGAAGAGAAGAGACTGGGGTGTATGGATTTATTCGTCCTGAATTGCTGGGTTCAGTCTTCAGTGTCTCTGTTACTTCCTCAGCCCCTGCCACGTCGCCGGGCACTTCCTAACAATGCTGCTTCCCAGGCGCTGACTGTGCCCTTAGGCAGTCCAATTCTTGAGTCCAGGTCTTCCGTCGCTGGATTATACGTCCCAATCTGCACCGTGAGCAACGCTTCCCGTGTGGAATCACTCGCTGCTCTCACCCCATGAGCAACTTTTAGGAGTCTTGCTGTGAACCCTGGCTTAATTTCGTCCGCACAATCCAGCACGCTGCTTGGAATTTGTGCCCAAGTTCCCCTGCAGACTCTGGCTTTGATCCCGTTCCTGTCGTGCTGATGACAGCGTGCCTCTGGTTCAAACCTTTTCTCCTTCAGCATAAAAGTTTTCTATTGGCTGCGTTGCAGATCATACCATCCAGCGACAAGTTCCCTGAGGTTGCTGAGCCTCGAATGCTGCTGGGGTCTTGCTGGAATGGCAGCCTGCTTCCACTCCGGTCAACTTCTCAGGCACCTCCATTGGACATCACTTTGCCCCACTGGGTCTTACATAGTTTCTGCTCATTCAAAGTTTCATTACTGAAATTTCAGGGCAAACTTTTGGACGTTCTCGGTCTTAAGCTGCGGTCCTCTGTTCAGCATGTCTTCTCCCACTGCGAGTGTGGGACTCCTCAAACCAAGAGAGCCTCCCTGCAGAGCATTCTGGACTTTGTTCCTCTGCAAAGTTTCATATTTTAATCGGTTATTAAAGAATAACGTATTTGGGCGTAGCCTACATTGTATGGTATCCAGATTCCACACTAGTTTTCTAGAAACAGCAGAAGATCTTGCCAGGAAACTGCCTGTCTTTCTAATCTGAAGTTGCTTTGTTGATTTTGAGTTTGGATAACCTCTCTGGAAAAAAGAGAGGGGGTATTGAAATCACTCCCTATTGTATCTGGACTTATCTGATCTCTTATTGTTAGTAAAAAATAGTGCTTCATTTTATAAAACTGGGAAGCCCCAGATGTTAGGAGCACAGCAAGGCCATTGCACATATGAAGCCATAGTGTTTGTCACAGGCACAAGCCCTCCATGTGTATTTTCAATAGACATTTCTTCTTCTTGAGTTGTTTTCATAGTTAATACACAGTAGGCCTTCTTTATCTCTTCTAATTTCTGGTTCAGAAATTAGTTCTAGTGTCTGTCTCTTTTTTTCTGCCTGTAGATGTGGATGCAGACTTCTCGGTTCCTCCAGCATCAGGTCTGCCTGCCTGCTGCCATCCTCCTTGCCTTGATGACAACGCACTAAACCTCTGAAATGTAAGAAAACCACAATTAAATGAATTCTCTTATAAGACTTGTCTTGGTCATGGTGTCTCTTCACGGCAATAGAACACTAAGACAGGAGTTGGTTCCAGGAGGGGGTATTGCTGTGATAGGCATGGCTATTCTTCTTGTTGGCAGAATATGGACCTTGGAACTTTGGACTAGGAAAACAGTTGAGTGATTAAGTAGGGATTAATGGGCATACTAGCAGAAGCAAGAAAGACAGTGGTGCTTAGAGTAATGTACAATATGGCAGCCTAGCTCAAAGAGTTTCGGAGGAGAATATTGGTAAGTGACCAGGAGATCGTTCTTGGGATATTTTGGTACAAAATGTGACTGCTTTTAGTCCTTGTCCCAAAAATCTGCCTGAGGCTAAATTGAAGAGTTTTGGATTAATGGCATTGGTAGAGGAGATTTCAAGGCAGACTAGTAATGTGCAGATCTATAATGAAAAGGAACATGTGCACGTGCTCTCTCTCTCTCTTTCTCATATATATATATATATATATATATATATATATATATATATATATATATATATATAGTTTAAGGAGAAAAGGAGCATCACAAGTGTAATGACACTAAACCCAGTGATCAAGGAGATAAAACATTTAAATAGAATCCTAAGGTTAAATGAAATAAATAGAGTAGTGGTACCAAGCTATGCTTCCAACTTGTAAAAATAAATTAAAATAAATGGGTTGAATAGAACATGGGACATCCGGGAGGTAAAAAGGATTCTGGGATAGAGCAAGGAGTAGGAAGATGTAAGGAGATGAAGACACGATCCCTGAACACAGGTAACCATACATGTGGCAGAATGTAGATTAGAATAAATGGGTTATCTTAAGTTATTATCTAGTCAGACAAGAGTCTAGCTATATGGCCAAGATATCTGTAAATATATTTTTAGTCAGAGTCTTATTTCTGGGAGCATGGGGCTGGGAGAAAGAACCAGTCGAAACTTTAACAGGCATGTGTCAGGGTTCCCTGCATAGAGGCCCAGAGAGGCCATTGTACAAATCTGTAAAGGTAAAGGCTGGATTGCCTTGGAGACCTCAAGATGCTGGAGATGCCAGAGCCATGAGATGCCTGCTGAGGAAAGCTGCAGACTGGGTGTGGAACCAGTCCAATGACAGAAAAGTGTTGTCATTAACAAAGCCGAAAGTAGTTGGAGACCTACAGAGCTCTTTGACAGTAGACACAGAGGTAGAAATGCAGAGTTTGGATTTTGCCCTGTTGGTTTTCAGTTTGACTTCGGCCCAGCATTTCCTCACATTGCTCCGGTTCCTCCATTTTGGAATGGTAACGTATATTCTGTGCCATGTATGTTGGAACTATGTATCTGCCTTTTGATTTTGTATTTTACAGGGGATTACAGTTAAGAGATTGGCTGAGTTTGAAAGAGTTTGGACTTCTTAAATGGTATTGAGACTGTTAAAATCTATGAAGACTTTTGAAGTTAGACTGAATGAATTCCTGCATCATGATATGGCTACAAGCCTATGAGAGTCAGGGAGTGGACCGTGTTGGTGTGAACAGGAATGGCCCCCGAAGGCACATTTGGATAGGTATTTGAATGCTTGGCCACTAGGGAGTGTTAAGAGGAAATTAGGAGATGTGGACTTGCTATTGTAAGTGTGCTCTTGTTGAGGGCAATGTGACACTGGGGGTGAGATTCAGGGTTTCAAAAGATCAGGCCAGGCTCCGTGTCTCTTCCAACTACTTGCAGATCAGGATGTAGAACTCTCAGCTCCTTCTCCTGGGTCTTGTCCACCTGTCTGCCACCACTGTTTCCTGCTACGCTGATAAGAAACTACACCTCAGAAACTAAGCCAGGCCCAGCTAAAAGGAACTGCCATGGTCGTGGTGTTTCTGCACAGCAATGGAACACTAACTAAGACACATACAATATGCTTTGATCAAATTCACCCTTACCATTCCCTACACTTTCCCTCTCAACTTTATGTGCTCTTAAAAAAAAAAAGTTTAGTCAGTGTTCTTTGTAAGTGTGGGTGTAGGACCATCGACTTTAGCATGGGTAGCCTCTCATGTCCCTGAAGAAAACTGATTCTCCCTCCTCAGAAGACAGGCATTACCAACAGTTCCTCAGCCAGGAGTCAGACCTCATGACTGCCTCCCACTGCATGCTGGGATTTTGACTGTGTGCATGCTTTCACAAGCACTGTGGGTTCATAGTACAACTTCATGGCTCTGTCTAGAAAACACAGATTTTTTTTTTTTTAATGTAGTCATTCACTCCCTCTGGCCCTGACAATCTTTCCACAGCTTCTTCTGCAGCAACTATATTTATTTTCATGCCTTGAATAGGTCACCTCTGGCTTTGAGGGCTCTCAATGCAAGGTACTATGTTATTCCAATGTTTTGTCCTTGTAAAACAATTACATTTTTCCATTGCACTTTTTAATATTCTCTTTGCTCTGTGTGTTTGCTATCTTCACTATGTTATCTCCTGTGGAGGCTCCTTTCTGATCATCTCTATTTGGGGTTCAACATGTCTAATTGGGTTAAATGCCCTCTTCTCTATATTGGGGAACGAGTCCAGCCATGGTTGGATGGATTCTCTATGGTTTAGCATTTATTTAAGTTTTATTCTCTGTCACAGATTCTGGCACTTTGACTCTTGACCATATCATGGTCATTGTGACCACCCTTTTTGTTCCTGAATGCTTGGAGGAAGTATTTCAGCTCTCTGAATGCTCTCCTCTGATGCTCCTTTCTCCTGCTTCATTGAGCCACTGGTGACTTTCTTTACTATATTTACTGTTTGCTTCATTGACCTTTTTTTTTCATTTCCAATCTATTTTATGGTTTTTCAAAGATCTCAATTTCCTAGCTAACTTTTCCTTCCACTACGATGATTTTATTATACATTTTAAAGATGTTTTTCTCTAGATGCTGACTTTTCTCTCCAGATCCTGCACTGAATTCGCTTGCCCATTTACCACCTTGCAGGTCATTGATGAATTTTGGCAGAAAACATCTGAAATCATCTGGTATTTCATTTGTGTTAGTATACTTGAATTCAGTAGTTGAGGAGGTACAGTGTTTGGAAGGAGGCTGGTACTTCTACTGCTTGCTTCTTTAATTCCAGTGTTAAAATCTCATGTGTATGTGTGTGTGTGTGTGTGTGAGTGTGTGTGTGTGTGTGTGTTATTGATCAGTCTATTCTTAAAAGCTTAATCCCCAGTACCACTCAAGATACAGAGTTTCACTTAAAAATCAACGGCCTCAGTTCTTCTTAGAAGGGAGAACAAAACAGGAGAGGAAAAACAAGGTCAAATAGAGGAGCAGGGGTTGAAGAAAAGGTCTACAGAGACTGCCTCACCTGGAGAACCACCCCATATGCAGCCACCAAACCCAAGCACTACTGCTGATGCCAAGTAGTGTCTACTGGCAGGAATCAGATATGGATGTCTCCTCAGAGACGCTCCCAGAGACATACAGATACAGATGAGGATGCTTGCAGCTAAACATCAGGCTGAACACGGGACCCCAGTGAGAGAGCTGGAGATCAGCCATTAGAGATCCCTCTGTTGAGAATTCTGTTTAGATCTGCACCCTGCTTTATAATTAAACTTTTTGGTTTGTTGATATCTAGTTTTTTTTAAAATTCTTTATATATTTTGGATATCAGTCTTACATGTGAGGTTGGTTAAGAATTTTTTCCCATTCTGTAGGCTACCATTTTGTTCTACTGATCCTGTCCTTTGCTTTACAAAAGCTTTTCAGTTCTGTGGTATACCGTTTATTAATCATTGATCTTAGTGCCTGAGATGTTGATGTTTTGTTCAAGAAGTTTTAGCCTGTGCCAATGCATTCAAGACTATTCTCACCTTCTCTTCTGTTAGGTTTACTGTATTCAGTTTTGTGTTGAGGATTTTAGTCCACCTGGATTTGTGTCTTATGCTGGGTGATGGATATGGATTCTTATTCATCTACAAGCAAACATTCAGTTAGGCCAACACCAGTTTTTGGTGATACTTCTACCCTATGGTCTTAGCTTCTTAAAAAAAAAAAAAAAAATCAAGTGACCTTAGGTATGTGGATTTTTCTTTTTCTTTTTTTCTTTTTTTTTGGCCTTCAATTCATTTTGATTGTTCAACTTGTCTATTTTTATACCAATATCATGTAGTTTTGAAAAATGATTTATTTATTTTATGTATGAGTACACTGTAGCTATCTTCAGACACAACAGAAGAGGGCATCGGTTCCCATTACAGATGGTTGCTGGGATTTGAACTCAGGACCTTGGGAACAACAGTCAGCGCTCTTAACCACTGAGCCAACTCTCCAACCCACCATGCAGTCTTAATTAGCATTTTTCTGTGGTACAGCCTGAAATCAGAGAGAGTGATAGCTTCAGAAGTTCTCTTATTGTACAAGATTGTTTTGGCTATTCTCGGTTTTTGTTTTTCTATATAAAGTTGAGTATTGCTCTTTCAAGGTCTATAAAAATTGTGTTAGAATTATGATAGGAATTTCCTTGATCTGCAGATTGCTTTTGGTAAGATGTCCATTTTCACTATGTTAATCCTACTGATCCAAAAGTATGGGTAATCTTTCTATCATCTGATGTCTTCCTCAGTTTCTTTCTTCAGAGACTTGAAGTTCTTGTCATATAGGTCTTTCTCTTGTTTGGTCAGAGTTACACTAAGATGTCTTATGTTATTTGTGACTAATATGAAAAGTGTTATTCCCCCCATTGTCCTCCTCAGTAAAGGACAGCTATTGAGTTTTGATTTGTTTTAATTTTGTAACTAGTCACTTTGCTGAAGGTGTTTATCAGCTGTAAGAGTACTCTGAATTTTGGGGGTTATGTACATCTCAGTCACCTCAAATGAGTTATACTGTGGCTTCTTTCTTTCTGATTTGTATCCCTTTGATTTCCTTCAGTTGTTTTATTCATCCAGCTAAAACTTCAAGTACTATATTGAACAGATACGGAGAAAGGGGAGAGCTTTGTCTTTCCCCTGGCTTTAGTGTAATCGCTTTAAGTTTCTTTCCATTTAATTTGATGTTGGCTATTGGCTTGCTGTATATTGCATTTATTATGTTTAGGTATAAACCTTGTATCCTTCATCTCTCTAAAACTTTTGACGTGAAGTTGGATTTTGTAAAAGGCCCTTTCAGCATCTAATGAGGTAATCATGTGATTATTTTCTTTCAGTTTGTTTATGTGGTGGAATGTGTTTATAGGCCATCCCTGCATCCCTGGGATGCAGCCTACCTAATTGATGATGTCTGTGATGTGTTCTTGGATTTGTTTTGCAAATATTTCATTGAGTATCAATAAAATTGCATCAATGTTCATGAGGAAAATTGGTCTGAAATTTTCTTTCTTAATTGGGTCTTTGGGTGGTTTAGGTATCATGGTGACTATGGCCTTGTAAAATGAGTTTGGCAGTGTTCCTTCTCTTTATATTTTGTGGAGTAATTTTAAGAGTATTGGTATTAGCTATTCTTCAAAAGTCTGGTAAATTCTGCACTAAAGCCATCTGGCCTTGAGCTTTTTTTTTTTGGTTGGAAAACTTTTAATGACTTTCTATTGCCTTGGAAGTTATAGTTCTATTTGGATTATTTGTGTGATCGTGGTTTAACTTTGGGAGATGGTGTCTATGATGAAAAATTACCCATTTCATTTATATTTTCCAATTTTGTGATGTATGGGCTTTTGCAGTAAGACCTGTTGATTCTTTGGAATTCCAGGTGGCTGTTGTCATGTCTCTCCTTTCCTTTCTGATTTTGTCAATTTGGATATTCTCTCTGCCTTTTTGTTTTGCCAAGAGTTTGTCTATCTTGTTGACTTTCTCAAAGAACCAGTTCTTTGCTTTGTTGATTCTTTGTGTTGTTCTCTTTGTGTCTAATCTATCATTGGTGTTGAGGCATGATTCCTGTATGCAGCAGATTGATGGATCGTGTTTCACATCAAATTTTTAGTCCATGTCTTTTTTATTGGGGGTACTGAGTTCATTGATATTGGGAGATAATAATGGGCAAAGACTGTTAATTCTCTTTATGTCTATTTTGGTGGGGGGTATGTATGCTTGTGTGTGTGCATGTTTTACTTCCTTTCTTTTGGTTTTGTTGGTGTAAATTTATTTTCTGTTGAGGTTGGAGTTTTCCTTCTAGTATCTTTACTCTAGGGATGGGTTGGTGCATAGATATTGTTTAGACTTGGTCTTGTCATGGAACATCTTGTGTTCTCCATCTGTGGGGATTGAGAGTTTGTTGGGTATAGTAGTCTGTGCTGTCATCTGTAGTCTCTTGGAGTCTGCAAGACATCTCCCCAGGCCCTTCAGGCTTTTAAAGTCTGCTAAGAAGTCAGGTGTAAATCTGATAGATCCACCTTTGTATGTTACTTGCCCTTTTCCTGTGTGGCTTTTAATATTATTTCTTTGTTCTGTACATTTAGAATTTGGTTATTATGTGGCAGGGACATTTTCTTTTCTGATCCAATCTACTCGGCATCCTGTAAGCTTCTTATATGTCTATAGTCATCTCTTCTTTAGGTTAGGAAATTTTTCTTCTATAATTTTGTTGAAAATATTTTTGGGGTCTCTGCACCTAGAATCTCTTTCTATTACTATTATTTTGAGGTTTGATCTTTTCATGGAGTCATGGATTTTGTGGATATTTTGTGTCAGAAACTTTTTAGACTTAACATTTTCGTTGACCAATATATCAATTCCAGTATCATATCTTATATGCCTGAAATTCTGTCTTCTGTCTCTTATATTCTGTTGGTGAGGCCTGCAGCTGTTCCTTTTCACTTATCTAGATTTTTCCATCTACAGGATTTCTTTTTACTGATTCTGTTTCCATGGTCAGATACTAAACTATTTTATCCATTTTTTTTCACCTATTTGGTTGTATTTTCCTTGATTTCTTTAAAGGATTTATCCATTTTCTCTGTAAAGATCTTTATTATTTTTATAAGATTGAATTTAATGTCATTTTCTCATGCTTCAGCTGTATTGGACTATCCAGGGCTCGATGTACTAGGATAGCTGGGCCTGTTGGTACCATCTGGCCCTGACTATTGTTGGCTGTATTTTTATGCTGGTCTCTTGTCATCTGGGCTTTGAGGTTTAAGTTAAGTACTGTATTCTGAGTTTATCTTTGTTAAATGGGTTTTCTTGTGTTCCCCCCCCCCCCCGGTTTCTGTTTCGTCTCTGGTCTTCTAGTGAACCGTGAGTCTTTGTGTCTAGTAGGGTATCTCCACTCTGCCTTTGTGACCTCTGGGGGTTTTGGGTACCAATGTTGTCTCTGGGGGGGTCCCTAAAATTGGCATGGCATTCAGAGAAGCAGAGATTCTTCTACCAAAGTTGTTGGCTAGCATATAAAGCCCAGGGGAATGGGGTGCACTTTACAGACACTGGGCATGTTTGAAGGGGGCGTGGCAGGCATAGGGCATAGGATAGTTTCTTACCTGGGGTTCCTGATGTCAACATGGCCTCTAGGAAAGCAGACAGATTTGTGGGCTGGAAAATAGAGTCCCGCGGATTTGATGAGTCATTTTAAAAATAGTATTTGCTGTGGAAGGACTGGCCTACTATGGGTGTTGTCACCCCTGGGCTTGTGGTTCTGGATGGTATAAAAGCAAACTATGGGGACCAAGGCAGTTGTAACCACCACCCCATGGCCTCTGATTCATTTTCTCCAGGGTTCTGCCTCCAATTCCTGCCTTGAGTTTCTTTCATAAAATATGTCCTTTCCTTCACAAATTGCTTTTTGTCATGTTACAGCAATAGAAACTAAACTCGGAAAGGAGTTAAACATTATTGAAGGTAATTGTGGAAATAGGAACTCACTGAGGCATCGGGAGAAGATGATGAGAGGGGAGCCATGGTCCATACATGAGAGGAGAAAGAAAAAGACAATCAGAGAATAACGTTAGGGAGGGCAGGGAATGGGATTCAAGGTGAGAAAAGCAACAGTGAAGATCTTCCAACAATAAAAAGGTCAAAATTGAAATCAGAAAAGTAAAATCAAGGGCACTAAAAATTAAATACTTGAGTATTAGGGAAAAAAGACCAACAAGGTAAAGTGAAATACTACTGTGTTTAAACAAAAGACAAAAGAAGAAACCTGGGGTAGAGTGTGTAAAACTAAGGCAAAGAAAATACTGTTCCCCAAGGGAATCTACTAATTAAGAAACTGAGATAAACAAAGGAGGAGAAATGACATATAAGAATATTGAATCTTTAAAACAGCAAGGAAACAATCTTCTAAATGTATGGGAACAAAGGAATCACAAGGAGGGGAAGGAAAAAAATCTGAGATGTTAGAGAAGCTTCAGTCTGGATCACTGAAGACTGTAGACTGCCAGTTGACTTCATTGAACAGTAGGCATTTACACTTGTGAGTTCTCTCTCTCTCTCTTTCTCTCTCCCTCCATCCCTTTCTCCTTCCCTCCCTCCCTCTCCCTCCCTTCCTTCCTCCCTCTCTCTCATATTTTTATTATTTAAAACAAGTATTAAATTTAATTATATTTTGATCATATTGTTCCCCTACTCCTAGTTTGTATCTTCTTCTCCCTACCTACACAACTTTTAACTTCCTCAACCAACAACCCAAAACATCAATAAGAACAAAACCTCCAAACCTCCAAAACAAAATACAATATCTCAAAAGAAAAGCAGACACCACAAAGCACCAAACTGTAACCAATTTTACACACACACACACACAGAGTTCATTATTTGTTGGTCAACTACTCCTGAGCATGTAACTTATCGAGTGGCTGATATGACTTCTGTTATTCTATTGGAGAAACCTTCTCCTAGCAGCTACCAATGGTAGAGCAGTTCTTAATCTTTACCCTAGTGGCTAGGTATTCATTCATTCACTCACTCATTCATTTATTCATTTAAAAATACAATAAAATAAAATATTTGATCAAGCAAGAACTATCACATTGATACTTTTTGAACAAGACAAACCAACAGGAAAAGAACCCAAGAGGGGGCACAAAGTCAGAGAACCACTCAGTCCCACGCTCAGGAGTCCCTCTGCATCAGAGGATCTGGTGCAGACCTGTGTAGACCTGTGCATACCTGTGCAGACCTGTGCAGACCTGTGCATGCTGCTTCAATCTCTGAGAGTTCATATGAGTTTTGCTCATGTTTATTTGGAGCCTTATTTTCTTGGTGTTCTTCCTTGGTGGCTCTTCCATTCCTTCTACTTCCTCCCCTGAAGGGTTCCTTGAGCTTTGAGGGGAGGAGATTTGATGGAAACATTTGACTTAGGGCTGAGTAGTTCACAGACCCTCACTCTCTGCATAACGTCCGGCTGTGGTCTCGGTATTTGTTCCCATCTGCTGCAGGAGGACGTGTCTCTTGTGAGTATCACACAGGTCCTGATCTAGGACTAGAGCAGAATGTCTGTAGGAGTTGATTTATCACTCTCTTCCTCCATGCCCCACCCCCTTTTGTAGACCAATGTTATTTGGTTTTGATCTAAATCCCTGGACTATTGAGCCTCAAGTTTTTGGTCAACCAGTGTCAGGTGTGGGTTTCATCTTGTGGAGTGGACCTTGAGTCAAATCAGTTATTGGTTGGTTACTCCCACAAGCTTTGTGCCCTTTCAGGCAGTGCGTCACTGTAGATACAGGGTTGGTGGCTGGTTTGGTGTTTGTTTCTCTCTGCAGAGAACCTCCCTGTACCAGAGATGTAGAACATATGGATAAAGGCTCTACGTAAGCACCAGCTCTACATCTCTGTTCAACTGCTGTCATCGGCAATGTGGACTTGCTGTCAGTTCCTGTGCAACCCCTTTGGCCAATGACTCAAGTATATCTAAACCAAACTGATACTGGAAGCTTCATTTGGTGCTATGAGATGACCAACTGGGACTCTGTCTCCGCTGTTATTTGGAGATTCCTTACTTCTTTTTCTTATAGGTTCCAAGGCTGATAGCAATAACATACATACGGTAATTTCACTAAGATTGATTTCATATATGACTATGGTTTGGATTCTACTGTATTAAGTTTCCACACTACCCTTAAAATGGCCTGTCATTTTAGTTCTCTCTTCCCATATTTCTCCCCACAAACCCCTCTACCTCCCCACTTAGTCCTTGCGTTCTAGGCTTCTGCCCCCAATCTATTCATAAGTATCTATTTCCATTTCCTAGTGAGATCTATCTGATTCCTCTAGTCCTTTACTCTCTCTCATTTCTATGATTCATTATTGACTTAACAACTAATATCCTCATAGAAGCAAATATGTATTACATTTGCCTTTTTGAGTCTGGGATACCTTGCTCAGGATGACGTCTTTTCCTAGCTCCATCCATTTGCCCACAACGTTCTTTTTTCTAAATGTATTCTTTCATGCGTTTCATCCTGACCACTAGTCCCCTTCCTCCGTTCCTTCTAGTACCCCTAACCTCCTCTTTCCCCAAGATCCATTTCTCTGCTTCCCTTAAGAAAAGAACCTCTCTGCAAATTTCATAATGTCATTTAAAAAGTCTGAGTAATACTCCATCATGTAAATGTACCATATTTTCTTAATCTATTCTTCTATTGCTTCCAACATCTTGGTTGCTTCTAATACATGGCTATTACGAAGAGAGCAATAGAACATGACCGAGCACATGTTTCCGTGGTAGGGTAAAGCATCCTTTTCGTATATAACCAAGAGTAGTATATCTGGATTGTGAGGCGGATCGACTTTCATCTTCCTAAGGAAACACCACTGTGTTTTCCATAGTGGTTATATGGGTGCGTGTTCCTGTTACTCCACATCCTCGTCAGCACGAGCTGCCACTTGTTCTGATGAGTGCAAGATGGAATCTCAAAGTAGTTTTGGTTTGCCTTCCCCTGGCAGCTAAGGATGCCAAACATTTCTTTATTTCTCAGACATTTGAGCTTCCTGTATTGAGAAACTCTTTGTTTATATCTGCACCACAATCTTTGATAGCTATTTATTTTCTTCCTATCTAGCTTCTTGAAGTCTTTAAATCTTTCAGACGGTAACCTTCTATTGGAGCTGTAGTTGGCAAGATTCTTTTTCCATTCTATAGGCTGCCAATTTGTTCGAATGGCAGAGTCTTTGGCCATGCAGAAGCTTCCCAGTTCCATGAGGTACCATTTGTTAGCTGTCGAACTTGTCAACTCTTGACTTTCCTATGGTCCGTGTTGTTGTTGAGTCTGTGACGTACTTGATACTTTGGTGTCTGAGCACTTGGTCCCCAGTTGGTAGTGCTGTTTTGGAGATTTAGAAGGTATAACCTTGGAAGCATCCAGTTCCAGTTTCCCCACTGTGATGGTGAAAGACCCCATCTCTCTGGGTCAGTAAGCCCATACGAACTGTTACTTTTATGAATCACCTTGGTTACCATGTCTTTATTCAGCAACTGAAAAGTAATACAGACAGAGGACTTCTTTGTGGACTAGCTTTTTTTTTTTTTTTTTCTTTCCACCATCTGGGATCAGAGATCAAACTCACATACCTGGGCTTGGGTAGCAAGTGCTTTATCCATGGAGCAATCCCATTGCCCTCCACCTTGGGGTTCTATCTATATGTAAAAAATGTTATCTCAACTCAGGGAGAATTTGGCTGCTTTCCTACTTGTTTGGATGCCTTTGACTTCTTTATTACTCTAGTCAGGATTTCAGAGACTACACTGAACAGAAATGGTGACAGTGGACAGCCATGCCCTGTTCCAAACCAGAGGAAAAGGTTTCAGCTTCCCTTAGTCCATGTTAGCAGTGGCCTTCCCATGAGGTATGATATATGAGACACATATCAAGATGTGCATGTCCTATACCAGACACATTAGTGTTTTTGTCATGGAGGGGTGTTGAACTTCCTCAAATACCTTTACTGCCTCTGTTTTAATGATCTATAGCTTTGTCTTGTTTTCTGCTAATGTGATGTATCATATCCATTTATCTGCATATTTTATCATCTTTGCAACTCTGGGATAAGTCTCAGTTGACCACAGAAGATGATCTCTTGAGTGTGTAGCTGCATTTGAATGCTAGCATCTAAGGCCGTCAGGGATATTGGTAAGCAGCCCCCCCCCCCCATTTATCTCCTTATTCTGTCCTGTCTGGCTGTGTACTTAGCAAAATGGTAGCCTAAAAATAATTATAAGCATTTTCTTTCCTTTTTAACTTTCTGTGAATGTCTGACAGCATGGTATCATTTAGTAAAAGTTTGATAGAGTTCAGAAGCAACTATCATATCTTGGGGGGGGTGTTTTTTTGTGGTGGAGGGGGCTTCTTTGTGATGACTTTATTTCTTTACTGTTATTAACCCACACACAATCTCCTTCCTCCTGATTCGTTTCCAGTACCCGTGTCCCCAGAAATCCGTCTTTTTCTCCTAGGCTGTCCAAGTTCTTTGTATTCCTGTGATATTAGTTATAACAAATCATACATGTCTGATTTTATTATTTAGTTGAGTTTCCTCTTCTTAATGAGTTCAGATAAACGTTTGCCAATTAAAAAAAATAAACTCAACTATTTTGTTCATTAGTTGGAATGTTTTTCTAGTTCCTATTTCATTTTTTTTCTACTCTGATCTTTATTGCCTGCTTCCTTTAGTCACTCGGGGATTTGTCTTTTATTTCCTAGTTCCTTGAGGTGCAATGCTAGCTTGTTTACCGGCAGTCTTTCTTCTTTTTTGAGACAGGCATTTATTTCCATAAACTTCCCTTTTATTGTTGCCTCTGTGCATCCAATGAGTCTTAGTGTACTGCGCTGTTTTTCTCTTTCATCCCTCTTTCTTTGAATATTAAGATACGTTTAACTTCCTCCTCCGGTGTTTTTATTAACTCATTAGTTTTTTAATTACTACGTTAGCTAATGTACATGCACTGTGAAATTCCTATGCTGGTATGTCTATTGATTTCTGGCTTTATACGACAATGATCTGAAAAGACATGGGACAGGTATGAACTCGGCCTTCTGAAAAGCTTGTTTGCCACTAACGGGAGATGTCCCAGAGAGCACTCCTGTGCAGCTGAGGGTGGGAACTCTGCCTGTGTCTCTTAGGTGCCCGAAGCACGGAGAGCAGTCCCAATCTGGCTCTTTGCTGGTTTGCAGTTAGGAGGTTCTTCTTTCGGCTCTGTTAGAAATTAGTTTGGGGGTCACAAAGAGACCATCACTCCAAGTATCTCAACAAATCAAAACTTAACTTCTGATCACGTCTCTAAAGGCAAAGGAATGAGCGCTGGGACAGGAAGTACAGTTTTTCATTCTAATGTAGGTGGTGACTGGGTTTTCCCCATTGGCTGGGGTTTGACCCGGAAGTCTTTCGTGGTTGGCTAGTTTTGAAGAAAGTGAAGGAAGAGGGGCAGTCCTTAAACTCTGAAAGAACGGGGTAGGACATCCATGTAATCAAAACTTTTGCTGGGCGAGAAGAAATTAAAACCTTTGCATAAAGGTTTTATTTAAGAAGTGTATGCAGTCCTGCATAAGTGAGTACTGTTTGACGTGTTCACAGCCATGCCGTGAACCAAGGAGATAGTGACGCCTTCCACGGGTGAGGGTCAGAGGAATCCTAAAGCCTTCCCCAGGTCAGAGTACAAATGTTTACAGTGTGCAGAGAACATCTACCATAACTTGTGCCCCCGTGAATATTAACAGCTTGAAGATTGTTGCCCTCCGGAGATGGCTCCTATGAGACTGGCAAAACCCACCTTTTTGTTCTGCTGCTCTTGCTGTACCCCTCCTTCCTGTTCCACCACAATGCAGGTATGCAATGGCCCCGCCTCCCTGTTCAGCTGTGTGCAATGGCCCCGCCTCCTGCTTCCACTGTATACAATATAGCCTGAACGTATAGGCTATGAGGCTTCGCAATCAGAGAGCGGAGCCCACACAATCCCAGCTTTTCTGTCATCCTTCTGGCTACGCTATTAGCCAGGGTTCCAGGACCCAAGCCATGCAAAGATACAGCAGTTTTACAAGGTGGATGGAATAAAAAAAAAGATTTGTATAAAATGTCTGCACAGGAGGGAAGAAGATTTGAATTTCTTGTCATAAACAAAAGTTTTTACAATGTTTGACTGAAGAGTTTCATATTCAATATTTCTTACAAATCTAGTACTGTCATTGAAATACAACACACATTTCCAGTTGATCTATTCTCTTATTGAATTATTGTTGGCCATTTCTATGTGTTTTAAAGAGAAATGGATATTCATGTGCTTTGTCCATCCCCCCCCCCATGGGCCCAGGTTAGTGACTCTGTGATTGTGGTGTCCTTGGCGCCTCCAGCTCGCTCAGTCCTATTCCCCATCCTTTTGCAAGACTTCCCAAGCTCCGCCTGATGTCTGGCTGTGGGTCTCTGCATTAGTTTCCGCTGCTGAATGAAGCCTCTCAGGAGACAGTTATGCTAGGCTTCTATCTGCAAGCATAGGAGGGTATCACTAATACTGTCAGGGGCTGGCTCTTTCCCATGGGTCTCAAGTTGGGCCAGGCAGTAGCTGGCCCTTCCCTCAATCTCCGCTCCATCCTTATCCCCATGCATCTTGTAGGCAGAACAGAGTTTGGATGAAAGGTTTGTGTGGATGGGTTGATATTTCCCTCCCTCCCTGAAGTGCCAACTGGCTATAGGAAAGAGGCTACTTCTGTCTTTATATTCCGTGCTGTTAGGAATCTCAGTTAGACTGATAGACTCCGAGGAGTCTCCCCTGTCCTAGGTCTCAGGCTATTCTGAGAGATGCCCCCACCAATTTCCATTCTCTCTTCCAGTCTTCTCCCATCCCTCCTCTCCCCACACCTGGTCCCCATCCCTGTTTTCTTTTTCACCCCCTCTCCCATCCAGTTTTCTCCCTCCCCATTTGGTATCTATTTATTTTTCCTTTCTGAGTAAGATTCAAGCATCCTCCCTTGAACCCTCCTTGTTACTTAGCTTCTTTAAGTCTGTGGGTTGTAGTATATTTATCCTGTACTTTATGGCTAATATCCACTTATAACTCAGTACATACCATGGGTATCTTTCTGGCTCTGGGTTACCTCACTCAAGGTGATATTTTCTAGTTCCATTCATTTGCCTGCAAATGAAATTATCATGTTTTTTTTTAATAGCTGAATAGTATTCCATGGTGTAGACATACCACATTTTCTTTATCCATTCCCAGTCAAGGAACATCTAGATTGTTTTCAGTTTCTAGCTATTATGAATAAAGCTGCCATGAACACAGTTGAATGAATGTCCTTGTGGTGTGCCTAGGAGTGGCATAGCTAAGTCTTGAGATAGAGCTATCCCCCCCACCCCCACTTTTTGAGAAATTGCTAAGCTGATATCCAAAGTTGTTGTACAAGTTTGCATTCCACCAGTAGTGAAGGAGTGTTCCCCTTGCTCCACATCTTTGCCAGCATGTGCTGTCCCTTGAGTTTTTTATCTCCACCATTCTGATGGATGTAAGATAGAATCTCAGAGTCACTTTGATTTGCATTTCCTTGATGACTAAGAATGTTGAACAGTTCTTTTTAACCACTAGAGATTCCTCTTTTGAGAATTCTCTGTTAAGCTCTATACCACATTTTAAATTGAGTTATTTGGTCCTATAGAGTCTAATTCTTGAGTTTGTTATATATTTTTGCATGTCAGCCCTCTGTCAGGTGTAGAGTAGGTGAATGAAGATCCTTTCCCATTCTGTAGGCTGCCATTTTGTCTTATTGACAGTGTCCTTAGCCTTACAGAAGCTTTTGAGTTCCATGTGGTCCCATTCATCTTAATTCAGGAATTTGTCTACTATGACAGTACCTTAAAGGCTATTCCCCACTTTTACTTCTACTAGATTTAGTGTGTCCAGTTTTATGTTTGGATCTTTGATCCACTTGGACTTGAGTCCTATGCAGGGTGATAAACATGGATCTATTTGTATTCTTTTACATACAGATGTCCAGATAGAACAGCACCATTTGGTTGAAGATGTTTTCTTTGTTCCATTGTATGGTTTTGGATTTTTTGTTATTAAATCAAGAGTCCGTAGTTGTGTAGTTTTATTTCTGGGTCTTTGATCAACACCAAGGGCAACCAAATGACTAAAGGAAAGTGGAAGAATACACTCAACAGGAGCCAGGACAACATGGCAGGACAAGAGCCCAACCATCAAGCCACAGCAAGCTCTGGACACCCTAACACAGGTGAAACACAAGAAGACCTTAAATCCAATCTTATAAAGATAGTAGAGACCTTTAAAGAGGACATAAATAAATCCTTTAAAGAAATACAGGAAAATACAATCAAATAAGTGATGGAAATGAATAAAACTATCCAATAACTAAAAATAGAAATAGACACAATAAAGAAAATACAAACTGAAATAATCCTGGATATGACAAACCTAAGGAAGAGAACAGAAACTACAGGTGCAAGCATTACCAACACAATACAAAAGAAAACATCAGGCATAAAAGATACGACTTAAAAAAATCAGTAGATTGATCAAAGAAAATGCTAAATTTAAAGGTTCATGACACAAAGCATCCAAGAAACTCAGAACACTATGAAAAGACCAAACTTAAGAATAATAGGAATAGAAGAAGGCAAAGACTTCCAGCCTCAAAGCCCAGAAAATATTTTCAAGAAAATCAGAGAAGAAAATCTCCCCCACATAAAGAGATGCCTATAGACATACAAGAAGCTTAGAAGACCAATTAGATTGGACCAGAAAAGAAAACCTCCCACCATGTAACAATAAAACCACTAAATGTACAGAACAAATAAATAATATTAAGAGTTACAAGGGGAATAGGCCAAGTAACATACAAAGGCAAGCATATCAGAATTACACCTGACTTCTCAACAGAAACTCTGAAAGCCAGAAGGGCCTGGGCACATGTCTTGCAGACTCTAACAGACCTAAGATGTCATCCCAGACTACAATACCCAGCAAAACTCTCAATCACCATAGATGGAGAAACCAAGATATTCCATGACAAGATCAAATTTAAACATTATCTATACACAAATTCAGCCTTAGAGAAGATACTAGAAGGAAAACTCTAACCTAAAGAAGTTAACTACACCCGAAAAAAACACAGTAAATAATTCACACTAACAAAACCAAAAGAAGGAAAGCATATGCACACACACACACACACACACACACACACACACACACACCACTCTATCACCACAAACATCAAAATAACAAGAATTAACAATTGCTGGCCATTAATATCTCTCAACATTAATGGACTCAATTTTCCAATGAAGAGACATAGGCTAACAGATGTGAAAACATGATCCCTTACTCTTCTGCATTCTAGAAACAAACCATTGCAACAAAAATAGATATTACCTCAGATCCAAGGGCTGGAGAATTTTTCTGAGCAAACTGGCCCAAAAATCAACGTGGTATACCCAATTCTAATATGTAATAAAATAGATTTTTATAATATGTAATCAAAATAAATGAGATGAGAAGGACACTTCTTCATACACGTTGAAGGAAAAATCCACCAAAATGACCAATCAATTCTGACCATCTGTACCCCAAATGGAAGGGCGTCCACATTTATAAAAGAAACAATACTAAAGATTAAATCACACATCAATTTCCACACATTAACAGTAGGAGACTTCAATATCCCACTTTCACCAATGAACAGGTCATCAAGGCAGAAACCAAACAGAGAAATAATCAAAGTAACAGAGGTTGTTAATCAAATGTACTTAACAAATTTGTATAGAACATTTCCCCAAAGCACAAAAGAATATAACTTCTTCTCAGGACCTATCAGAACCTTCTCCAAAATTGACCATATAGTTGGTCCCAAAGCGAGTCTCAACAGATGTGACGGAATTGAAATAACACCTTTTATCAGAGCAGGGTGGATTAAAGCTGGAACTCAACAACAGAAAGCCTACAAACTCATGGAAACTGAACAGCTCTCTACTGAATAATACCTGGTCAGGGAAGAACTAAAGGGAGAGATTAAAGAGTTCCTGGAAACCAATGAAGATAAAGACACAACATACCCAAATGTATGGACACAGTGAAAGCAGCATTAAGAGGAACATTCATAGCACTAAGTGCCTTCATAAAGAAATTGGAGCTATTCCATATTAGCAACTTAAAAGCACACCTGAAACATCTACAACAAAAAGAAGAAGATACACCCAAGAGGAGTAGACATCAGGAAACAAGCAAACTCAGGACTCAAATCAGTATATTAGACACAAAGAGAACAATGAAAAGAATCAATGAAACCAAAAACTTTTTTTTGTTGTTGTTGTTAAAAAAAAAAATAGTCAACAAGCTAGAAAAACCCTTAGCCAAACTAACTGAAAGGAAGAAAGACAATATTCAAATTAACAAAATCAGAAATGAAAAGGGAGACATAACAACAGACACTGAGAAAATCCAAAGAATTATTAGGTCTTACTTTAAAATCCTGTCCTACACAAAATTAGAAAACCTAAATGAATTCTTTCTAAGGACACATCTCCTACTCCTTCTAATCTTTCTCAAACAGTTTTACTCTTTGATGACTAAGCATTCAAATATATGAGTATGTGGGGCCCATTCTTGCTCAACCCACCAAATTCCCTTGTTTACTTCTAGTAGTTTCATAGTTTAAAGTGTAAATTTGAGTTTTTAATCAGTTTGGTTTTATATATGGAGTGAGATTAGGAGTAAATTTCATTTCTCCATGTGAATTTCCTTATGGCAAAGGGTCCATGCACATTCTAGCATTGCTGTTGGATGTCAGCTGACTCTTACTGAGTACACTGATCTCAAGTCAGAGCCTCCCACAGACACCCCCATACCGAGGAACAGCAGGACACAAACCTAGAGGCAGAGATCCTGGACCAAATAGAGTCTTGTAGCATATACTTTGGGATACACATAGTTCTGGAAGGCCAATGATGCTGGATGATTGTATTAATTACTTTTCTGCTGCTGTAATAAAACACCAGAACCAAAGGTGTCTTACTGAAGTTCTTATTTTGGCTTAAAGTTTTAGAGAGTTAGAGCCCATATTGGTAGTAACAGCAGACAGACATATCAGGAAGCAGAAAGACTGCATTTTGAACAGGCATGAAACAGAATGAGCTTGTGGTAGTATAAAGCTAAGACCTCTCAAAATCCAACCCTACTGATGTGCCTCCAGCAAGGCTGTACCACCTAATGTTTCCCATATAGTACCACCAACTGGGAATCAAGTGTTTGAATGCCTGAGGCTATAGGGGACATTTTGGATTCAAAGCATCACAGTAATCACCATGAGGTGGAAGCAATCACTTCCTGGGCATGGTTGGAATGGTAAGCTTGCTGGGCACAAGGTTCTGGAAGATACCTCTAGAGGCCTTAAGGATTGACTAGGGTGTTGGGGTCAAGGGAGGTCTATTCACGAGAAAGGGCTGAGAGGCTTGTAACATTCTCTGGGCTTCCTGTCAAGATTATCTGCTCTGAACACAGTTGGGGTGTGACTCAAAGAAAGAGGATGCAGGAAGAGGACACAAAAAGTCTAGGCAGGAACTTTTGCCTTGGTTCATGGGAGGGCAGAGGGATGTGGTCCTGAGGATAAAGTGTAACCTAGGGTCTCAGTGGCAATGGATATCATTTCAAAAGAGGAATCAAACCAGTGGGGACTTAGGATGCTAGGGAAAGAACCCAGGGAAGACTGGCAGTACCTGGAAGAATTCCTAAGTACAGCCTAGAGATACTGGTACTGGGGGGGAGCTAGAGGAGAGCTAGGTAGTGAGTAATAATCTGGCGCAGTAGAGACAGTGGCCTGCTTTGGGCTTGCCTCTGCAAACTAGCTCAGTTCCCTGGGATTAGGATGTTAAGTGGTAGGTGTGACAGTAGCCAAACAGCCTGATGCTGGGCTGCAGGACAGGGTGGAAGGCATCTGCTTATGATGGAAACCCCAGGACCCTGCTGCACATGTCTTTGATGCCTGAGTAATGCCCTAGGAGGCAGTGTGAACTGAGTTCTACTTCAAGTCTGGGCTCTGAAGGAAGCAGGCTCAGTTTCATATGCCCCCTGTGTTTCCAGAACTCCAGTCTCTGGAGACTGGTTTGGCACCAGCCGAAAACCACAAGCAAATTGCCAGTGGTAAAACATCGCATAAACATCGCTTCTTGCAAAATCCTGGTAATAACCACGGAGCATTTCCCAACAGTGAAGCAAGGCCTGTGTACCTTGCTGGAGAGCCCAGGGTCCCCTGGACGGTGTGTCCTGCCAGCCTGGGAGTTCCCACTCTTGATGGCCAGATTCCTCAATGGCTACTTGAAGCAGCAAAGAGAAGCAGAGACCAAGGACCCTTGAGACCAGAGCCTCTTTCCCCTCCTGCCAGTAGGAAGTGTTTACTGCCCAGAGCCTGCCAAATACTGGGCTTCTGGTGGCCAATGGGCTGCTGGCTCTGCAGTGAGAGTCATGATCCAAATGTGCTCAGTAAGCAGAAGTAGAGCGGAGGACACCCTGGATCTGGCAGGGTGTGGCAGGGCAGGAAGATTTATCTTGATCTACTTGGGCATCCCTGGTCCCTTGGTATGAAAAAAAACTCTGATAGGCCATCAAAGGGGTGGATTAGAGATAGTCTCTACTGGCTTCACTTAGATGAATGTAGCTCTCATTCAGAGATGAAGAGTCTTGCCCAAGCACATGGTGAGGGGTCCCAGCAGCATACTTGCACAGTTCACCCACCGAATCATCCTCCTCCCAGATCCAAAGCTAATGTTCTTAGTTGCCACTTGTAATGAGATCTTGTGCTTTCTGGCTTCCTGTGGACTCATACTGTCTGTCATAAGTGGCTGAATCCCATCCTTTCCACAGCTTGAATGACATCCCACTCGGTACAGGTACAGCGTTCGTATTCATTTCCCAGAGGATAGACGTGGAGGAGCTTCTGGCATTTAATGACCATTGTAGGTAGGAGAGAGAGTCAGGTTTCATCACAGGTACCCATGCTCCAGTGGATGCTGTCCCGTAACCATGGGCATGCAGGCAATATTAACTGGATTCAGTGGGCTATTAGAAAAGGTGTGGAAGACTGAAAGGTGGAAGGGAAATGTGGAGTCCTGAAAAAGTTGAAGAAGGAAAGCAGGAAATGAGGTAGGGGTGGGTATGACCTAACATATAGTATTCACGTGTGAAATAACCAAAGAGAAAAATTTTAAAGAAAAAAAAAATGTTTCTCCTGGGGTCTTTGCTCATTCTGTAATGTTTTCCTCTGGTTTTTAGCTGTTGTTTAGCCTCTGTCAAGAAGTGTTTTTGCGGAGGCAGGAAAGAAAGGCCTTCCTTTTGGAGAGGAAGGAAGTTGAGATGGCATATAGGATCCTTCTGGTCTCCATTTGTGCCCAGAGCTGAAGCTGTCTCTCTGTACCCAAATCCTGCCCAGAGAGAGCTGGTCACCCACAAGTGCTCTCCTAAGATCACAGGCTTACACACCCACAAGAGGGACATGCTCCAGTCAGAGACAACAAGACCAACCCACACTAGAGATAACCAGATTCGGAGAGGCAAGCACAAGAACTGTAGCAACGGAAAGCAAGGCCACTTGGCATCATCAGAACCCAGTTCTTCTACCACAGCAAATCCTGGATCCCCTGACAAACCGAAAAAGCAAGATTTGGATTTAAAATCACATCTCATGATAATGATAGAGAACTTTGAGGACATGAATAACTCCCTTAAAGAATTAGAGGAAAACACAACTGAACAGGTGACGCAATTTAACAAAACCATCCAGGATCTAAAACTGGAAATAGAAACAGTAAAGAAATCACAAAGGGAGACAACCCCAAAGACAGAGAACCTACGGAAAGAGATCAGGAGTCATATACTCAAGCATCACCAATAGAATGGGAGAGACAAAAGAGAGAATAAAATAAAAATTTTTAAATAAAAAAAGTGTTTTTGCTTTATATAACTAAACTTGTGTGGTTTTTTCTTTGCTTTTGAAGATATTATACACACACACACACACACACACACACACACACACACACACACACATTTATATCAAAGCTGCTAGATGTGGTGGCATACACCTTTAATTCTAGCACTTGGGAGATAGAGGTGGATGGTCTCTATGTTTTCTTGTTAGCCTTGTCCTCAAAGTGAGTTACAAGCTAGTCAAGACTACATAGTAAGACCTTAGCTCAAAAATAAAAAGCACTGTAAGTTATGTAAGGCCAAAGCCAATGTCTCAATGTCATGGAAACTCCTCCTTTTGTTTTCTTCCACTAATTGTACAGTCTGGGGTATTATGTAATGCCTTAGGGCTTTACTGCTGTGAACAAACACCATGGCCAAGGCAACTCTTATAAGGACAACATTTAGTTGGGACTGGCTTACAGGTTCAGTCCATTATTATCACAGCAAGAATCATGGCAGCATCCAGGCAGACATGGTGCAGGAGAAGCTGAGAGTTCTACATCTTCATCTGAAGGCAAACAGGAGAAGACTGTCTTCAAGGCAACTAGAAGGAGAGTCTCAAACTCCACCCCCAAAGTGACATACTCTCTCTAACAAAGTCACATATACTCCAGCAAGGTCACACCGAATAGGTTCCCTCCCTGGGCCAGGCATATTGAAACCATCAGATGTAGTAAGTTTTATTGTTTGGAAGTAGAACTTTGTCTATGGTGTGAGATAATGCTTCGTTTTTCTGTGTTGAATGTGAATATCTAGTTTTCTCAACAGGAAGTATTCAAGCCTCTGTCCTTTTCCCAGAGCATGCTCTTGGCATAGAGATGTGTGAATATTCCTCTGAAGGCTCTATGCTGTTACACTGATTGCAGTGTCTAGTTGGGATGTCAGTACCATAGTGTTCTGATCACCACTGCGTAATAGATTTTTAATTCAGGTATTGTGGTTCCTGCAGCTTTGTTCTCTTTGATCAAGATTGCTATGGCTAATTGGGGCCTTTTATTGTTCAATACAAAATCCAAATTTTTTCCTAGTTCCTGTGAAAAATGACATCGGAACTGTGCATTGATCTGTGGATCACAGTGGGTAATTTGGATATTTTAACAACATTAATTCTTCCAATCACAGAAAGTTGCCACATGCTATCTTCCCACTTATTGGTCTCTTGCTGTGTTTTTTTTATCAATGATCAGCACATGCATTTTTTTCGTTAAATATTCTCCCGAATAGGCTTTAGCGGTGGCAAGTGAGATTGTTTTCTTAATCTCTTTACAGATAATGTGTTACTGTTGCATATAAACATAACCAATTTTTTTTCCACTGACCCTCAAAACAATATAGGCTATTGCTATAGCCTTTGGTTGCCCACCTGAACTTGATGGCAAGGCCCACACAGGCTGCTCACAGGACATAGATACAGGAAGTCGATACTGACCAGGAATTTCTTCCCTGCTAGATGGCTTTTGTAACACCAGAAGATGCCGTGCAGGCTTCCTGGAATCAGGGGGGCTTCAACAGTCTTACCAGTTGTGAACCGTGTGAGCTGCATTACTGTCCACAGTGGTGTGCGTGGGCTTAAAGACTGCTCCACAGGAGGATACACGTGCCTGACACTGCAAGCCATGGTTGGGAAGCTCAATCTGCCAAATGGACAAGTATCGAGTTGTTCTCCAGATAGACTATCTCTACTCACACAGAGTGTTGCTCTCAGACAGCATCAAAGGAGTTTCTTTGGGAAGCTGATGATAGTTAATATAAAGACAAGTGTTCAAGCAAAATAATGTGTCAGTCGCATGCCTTGCCACAAGTAGAACATCTGTATCCACACACTCTCTCCCCTCCCCCGCTCTCTCCGCACTCTCACACTCCAGGGCCAATGCATTATTGGATAAGAGGGGGTAGAAATTAAAAAAAAAAAGCCAGAAGTCAGAGGTCAGGGAAGACCAGAGTGAAACTGTTTTCTGCACAGGACAGCGATACAGCATCCATGAACTAAGAGCGAACTATAGTTGTCTACAAAAGTCCTGCACAAGATCAAGTCAGTAAATATTTATGGCATAGGAAGGGGCCATGAACCCCTATCTGAGGCCCTGTGACAAACGATGGCTTCTGAGGGATGGCCATACCCAGGAGTATATTGATAGCACAAACTGGAGTTGATAGGTTTCTAATTAGAAAGAAAAACATAACTGACCTTTACATGCCGATTTTGCAGTCTGTGAGTTTACTGCATTTGTTTATTTTAACGTGTGTGTGTGTGTGTGTGTGTGTGTGTGTGTGTGTGTGTGTGAGAGAGAGAGAGAGAGAGAGAGAGAGAGAGAGAGAGAGAGAGAGTCTCTGTGTGTGTCGTTCTTGTTGTTTTTTCTCCCACATGATAATGTTTGCCATCAGCAGAGAATTTCACTTGTCCCTGTCTTATCTGGCTGTTTACTGTTTCCATTTTTTTTTCTTGCCTTGTTTCTTTGGCTAAACCTCCTAGAGTAGAGTGCACATGCCTATTTCTAATTCATTGTTTGAAAGTGCTGTTTAAAGAGGAACTGTCTGCCCCTCCCAACCCTTCAGTCGGTCCTGATGTTCCAGGAGTTGAACTCTTGGGGTGCACTGTGGGCTCCCAGCCTTCCATTTCTCACATTGGCAAGACTCTAAGACCTGGAGCAGGAGAGGCGGTTTAGTGAGGGAGTGTGTATTGTGTAAGTGCGTAGACATGAAGTCAGATCCCCAGGAGCTATAACATGAACACATGAGCACAGAAACACATGTCTGTAACATATGAGCACAGTGATGTGTGTCTAACATGTGAGCATAATGATACATGTCTGTAACTCTAGCACTGGTGGAATAGGAAAATTGGTCTCTGGAGCTTATCAGCCAGACAGCTTAGACAAACTGATGAGCCTCAGGTTTTGTAAGAGACCTCCACCTCAAAAAATGAAGTGCAGAGACAGAGGAGGCTGTCAACTTCTAGCCTCCACACAGATATGCACATATGTCCACATACACATATATACATCCTCACACAAGCATGTCCATAAGATGCACAGGAAAGACATCAGAGGTTTTAATGGCCTGGGAGTGTAGAGCTGAAACTCCCTAGCCAATCTGACCCCATGACCCGGATCTACCTTCCACCATGCTGACCCTACTTAGGTCCTCCCATGTTCATAGGCCGCACATGCCTGATCCCTTAGAGAATAGTTCCAGCCTCTTCTGTATTTCTGCTGTAGCGCCCTCTGCTGTCCGTGGGATCCACATGCTCTTCTGTGCACAACTGGTGACTGCTGGTAATTCCCTGGTGGGCAGACCCTGGGCACTTTTCACGCAGAAATATCGAGTTACCCAACCCTGTAGGTTAATCTTCACAACCAACCATTGGACTGAGCACAGGGACCCAAATAGAGGAGTTAGAGAAAAGACTGAAGGAGCTAGAGGGGTTTGCAACCCCACAGAAAGAACAATAACCAACCAGACATCCCAGAGCTCCCAGAGACTAAACCACCATCCAAAGAGCACACATGGAGAGACCCATGGCTCCAGCTGCATATGCAGCAGAGGATATCCTTGTCAGGCATCAGTGGGAGGAGAAACCATTGGCCCTGTGAAGGCTTGGTACCCAATGTAGGGGAATGCCAGGGCAGTGAGGTGGGAGTGGGTGGGTGGGAGGAGGGGCACCTTCATAAAAGCAGGAGAAGAGGAATGGGATTGAGGGTTTCTGGGAAGGGGAAGCCAGGAAAGGGGATAACATTTGAAATGTAAATACATAAAATATCCAATAAAAATTTGTTCCTTCCATAAAAGACTGAATCTTAACTTTCTAGTCATATAGGAGGCGGATGCTTTACAATGATAACCAAGTTAATGTGGGGTCATTAGGATGCAAACAAATTGGAAACATATGGATTCAGTGTCTCCCACAATGTAAATGGGTTTGTGGATATCAGAAAATGTGTTTAGAATTCTGAGATAATCTGGGCACGGGCATGTGCCAGCTGCCCAGAATGGGAGACCACAGAGCTGGGGTCCCCAGAGGCCATTGGTTCTGCTGTGTAAAATTACAGGAAACCAGCAGCCAAGAGCCATAGATGCTGTCACATCACCCCCCCCCTTACTTTCTCAGTGTCTCATGATTGGCCACCGTCATCTTCCAGGTGGAGAAACTGAGGCACACACTGTTCAAGGCCATGATCCAGTAGCTGTCTCATTATGTTCTGTATAACGAGGGTTCACGACCCTGGGGATCCCTGTGGAGACCAGGCGGCACGGTAGAAGCACAGGGTTCAAGAGGAGCTGTGCTCAGCACAGGGGCTTTTGGGGAGGACTGCTAGAGCAGCCATCCACGAATGAAAACTGTGGAATCCCTATTGGAAACCATGTTCTCATGGGCTCTGGACCCACAGATGGGCCATGGGTTGTAAGCAGACACATGGTATCTTGGTCTATGGTTTGGCTACACCAGAACGTGGGTGGCCTGACCTTGGGGCACAGCCAGGTGGTGTAAGTGACCTCAGGTGGGACTGATGGCTCCCCAGGACTGGAACCTTCATTGCACCCCACCCACACTGTCCTGGGCTCTGGGCCCATGGTCCCCAGATGGTTCTGGCTTGTTGTCCAATGATTCTCCCTGGAGTGCCAGCTATCAGGGGAGCAGCCATGGGTTATTTGAGGCCACTTCTCCTGGACAGGAGACAGTTAGCAGAGGCAATCAGGGGCTGTGAAGACTGAAAGTAATGTCCCCCCACCCCCAAATGAGTTGAGCTGGGAGAGAGACCGACAGGGGAGAAGCCACAAGTCTAGAGAGCTATAGGTTCTGCTGTAACCCCTTTGCGGCGTACATGTTGGCCAACAGTATTTGTTCCCAAGTCCCACCGAGGTGCTTCCACACAGAGAAGGCTCCTCTGTACTTTAGTATCTTTGTATCAGTCCCTTCCTTCCAGCCTGCTGTCTTTTGACATCTCCAATCGACTGCAACACTTATCGCCATGGTACAGCCTGCAAGATATTTACCTGTTGTATCTAGCCCAGGTCCTCTCAGGCTGGGTGGGAGGAGAACCAGAGAACTGGTCTCATCTTCCTCCTCAGCCATGTGCTCTGAGGGGTTTGCCTAGATGACCTCATGGTCCCTCTCCTCACCACATTGCAACTTGGGATGAGTTGAGACCCTACACTCTCTGGCCCTCACAGCCAGCACAACCTGCGGCTGATTGAATCTTCACCTCCCCTCAGAGCTGCAGAACAGCATGGAAAGGCTGCTGACCTGCTGCTATCCGTACCCCTTGTAGCAAGCCCTGAACCTCTGTCCCCTACACCTACATCAAGCACAGACCTGCATGGTGGAAGCTTGGAAGGCTCCTGTGGTGACAGACCGGGAGCAAGCCCAGGTGGTTCAGTCCTTGAGCTGGACCTCTGCCTTAGCTCACCACTCTAGATCATTGCTCACTCCACCCCCTGGGCAATGCCCGGGGCAAGGACTGGTCAAGGGAAAATGGCCCCAGGCCTGCTTGTGTCTCCCTTGCCCATCTTATGAAACCTGTGTGGGTTCTGGAAAGGCTTCTATAGGGGGTGCTGGGGCACCCGAAGGACTACAATGCAGTCTCTGGTGAAAGGTGGGTGAGCGCTTTACTCGGGAATCCTATTTTTTTACATACACATGTTTATATACACATATAACTTAATAAACACAGCCTGTCAAGTATGTGTGGGCTTGCTCATATGTATATACCTTTAGGGCTGACCAAATGGGACTGGATAACCAACCAAGGAGCCCAGTCTCTGGAGAAGACCGTCTTTCCCTCTCTCAGCATCCATTAGTTACCTATAATGGTGCCTTGTAAGATTTTCTTCATCCGTGTTGGCATGTCATTGTTTGGTACCTGTTTAGGCAACCATATTGCTGAGTTTCTTGGATAAAACTTTCCTGTCGTACAGTAGAAGGCCTGGCTTTCTGTCTGTTACAGCTTTTCTTTCACCTCTTTCACAATGTTCTCTTAGCCTTAAGAGGGTGAAGGTTCTGTTATAGATGTGTCCGCTGAGGTAGCTGCCCCACGGTCTGTTGTTATACGTATGTTAAGCAGCTATGCTTCTCTATGGCAGTATCTTAGTCAGGGTTTCTATTCCTGCACAAGCATCATGACCGAGAAGCAAGTTGGGGAGAAAAGGGTTTATTCAGCTTACACTTCCACATTGCTGTTCATCACCAGAGGAAATCAGGACTGAAACTCAAACAGATCAGGAAGCCGGAACTGATGCAAAGGCCATGGAGGGATGTCACTTACTGGCTTGTTTCCCCTGGCTTGCTCAGCCTGCTTTCTTATAGAACCCAGGTCTACCAGCCCAGGAATGGCACCACCCACAATGGGCTGGGCCCTCCCCCCTTGATCATTAGTTGAGAATATGCCTCACAGCTGGATCTCATGAAGACATTTCCTCAACTGAGGCTCCTTTCTCTGTGATAGCTCCAGCTTGTGTCAAGTTGACACAAAACCAGCAGTACACCCACCAAGGGATCCATCCCATATACAGCCACCAAATGCAGAAACCATTTCTGATGGCAAGAAGTGCTTGCTAACAGGAGCCCAGTATGGATGTCCCCTGAGAGGCTTAGCCAGAGCCTTCCCTATACAGATGTGGATGCTGGCAGCCAACCATCAGACTGAGCATGGGGACCCCAATGAAGGAGTTAGGAGAAGGACTGAAGGAGATGAAGGGGTTTGCAACCCCATAAGAAAAACAATATCAACCAACAAGACACCCCAGAGTTCCTAAAGACTAAACCACCATCCAAAGAGTACACATGGAGGGACCCATGGCTCCAGCTGCATATGTAGCAGAGAAGGGCCTTATCTGGCATCAATGGGAGGGGAAGCTCTTGGTCCTGTGAAGGCTCTATGCTGCAGCATAGGGGAATTCTAGGGCAGTGGGGAGGAAGTGGGTGGGTGGGTGGGAGAGCATCGTCCTGGAGGTGGGGTGAGTAGGATGGGGTGTTTTCAGAGAGGAAACCAGAAAGGGAGGTAACATTTGAAATGTAAATAAACAAAAAATCAATTAAAAAATCTAAAAATCTAAAATAAGTATTACCTCATCCACAACTGCCTTGGTGAGTGTAAGAGAGATTACTGGGTCTGGGTTTTAGCAATTTTCATCCCAAAAGATGCCTTACCACGCGGGATTCCAACAACAATGCTGACCTCATCTGACAGCTACTATGCTCTTTTTGCTATTAGAAGCTCTAATGCATTTACTCAGTCGTTGAGTTCACTCCCAAGAGAAACCATCCCTTGGGGCTCGAAATGTAACTTGGTGGTAGGATGTTTGCTTACCACAGGTAAGATACTGGGTTTCACCCCCTGCATGCAAGAAAACAAGCAAAGCAGCCAAGGGCTGAAGAGATGGCTCCGTTCTCCATGACTCACAGCCAAAACAGTGATTAAAACCAGCCCAGAGGGAAGTGGCTGCTTCCACATGTGTTTAAATATCAACGTAGGCAAGACAAAGCATGAAAAACAGCAAGACAGACACCACTAAACACACACACACACACACACACACACACACACAAACACACACACACACATACACACACACACACAAACACTCACTCTCACACACACACATACACACACACACAAACACACACACACACACACACTTGCACACACTCACTCTCACACACACACACACACACACACACACACACTTGCACACACTCACTCTCACACACACACACAGAATGAGATGCACCTGCAATCCCAACTCTTGGGAGGCTGAATCAGAAGGGTCACCTCAAGTTTGAAGCTAACCTGAGCTACTTATCAAGGTCCTAAGTAGAAAATTTCTCCCTTTGTACCAAAATTCATCCCACATATCAGTGGCTGGCCCCACCCTCCACAAATAGAGATCTCTGAAATGCTTCACAAAGAATTCCAAGCAATTAATTATAGAACTTGGAAAACTTCAAGATAACACAGAGAAACAAATAAAACAGGAAAACTGTGCTAATGAGAAATGGAAATTGTAATGGAGATTGAAATAAAAAATTAAAACCTGAGTTCAGCAGTGAAGAATATAGTAAGTAGGATTTTTTTAAAAAAAAAATGCTATTAAAAACATAGCCATGGAATTGACTGAGCACAGTAACTAAAAACTCAGATTCATCAGAAGATAGATTATTATTTAAAAATAATGAAGAGGAATTAAGTCTATAGGGCTTATAGAGCACCGCGAAAGCGAGTCTTTACATTATGAAAATTACATTAAACTTATTAGTTAAAGACTAATAGCTGGGGTGCTGAAGTGATTACTCAGTGCATTAAGAGCATTGTCAGCTTTTGCAGAAAATCTGGGTTAAGTTCCCAATCACATGGCAGCTCACAGATATTGGTTACTCCAGGTGATTTAACATCATCTTCTGGCCTCTGTAGGCACTGCTTTGCACTTGGTGTACATACATATATACATACATGCATACATTCATACATACAAGCAAATACTCGTACACATAAAATATGTTTTAAAAAAGAAATAGCTAGAAAATCCACAAATCAGATTCAATTCAAAGAAAACTACACCAAGACAAATTTTCTACAACCAAAGGCAAAGAGGAAGTCCTGAAGGTGTTAGGAGAAAAGAATTAAATTACACGTAAGAAGGATCTAGCTGGTTTAGCATCCAGTTTCTCAGATCCCTTTACGGTCAGGACAGAATGGGACAATATATTTGAAGTGTTGAATGCCGCAAATTTGCACTTCATAGCTGAAGGGATTGCGAACAAAAGTGTTTTAGGTAACAAAAGCTGAGTTAAAAACATCATGCATACAGAATGGAGCCACCTCCATGCTGATAAAGGCATTACTTAAGTAATCACATGAAGCATAAAATAAAAATAAAATAAATCTTAAAAATTTCAGAGTGTTTGAGTAACTAAACAATTCCCAGTTGCATCGTGCCTGTAGAAGACTTGGTTTACTAAAGAATACACAGAGAGTAAATTTACAGAGATGGTAAAACCATGTACATAAAACCCAAAGACAACAGGAGTATCTGTAGATGGAGAAAGAAAAACACAGAGAGGCAAACAACATACAGGGGAGTGTTAATAAGTATCTGCTTCTAAAAACAAAGAAGCAACAGCATAGAAAGGAGTGTCGATAAGTATCTATTTATAAAAATAGACCATCAAGGAGAAAGGGATTAGTTCTCTAATGACAAGGTGTCCGTTCATCAAGAGAGTATGAGCACTACAAATATGTTTCCACTCACCAGAGCACCAACTCATAAAAGTCGTTATAATGAACTACTTTTAGCAAGGAACAGATACTCTAGAAAGAATAGGAAAACACTGGAATTGAGAAGTGCTTTAGACAAAGTAGACGTAACAGACATAATACAGAACATTCCATCTAAAAGTGGCCAAGCACACATTCTTTGTAAGCACATGCAGAGTGATCTCTAGGACAGATCACATGTTCAGCCACAAAATAAGCCTGAACGAATTTAAGAGGATTAAAAATACATCAGGTATGTTTCCTGACCACAGTGCTTTGAAATCAATCATGAGAGGAATTTTGGAAACTTGACAAATATTTGGAAATGAACAGCACATTCCTTGAGTGACCAGGTTGCTAAGAAGAAAAACTTAAAAATTGACTCAAAGGAAGATGGAGCATAACACTTTTGTGAGGACTATGACAATCTTCAGGGGCAGCTAGAGAAGCTACCCTCATTTGTGGGCGACTGTGGGAAGGCACTGGAGTTTCAGTGGGAAGGAAAGAACTTTAGAAAGTGGGACAGGACACAAAAGAGTCCATCCTGGAAAGGAACCTAATGGAGGATGCGAGGCATCTCTGTAATGCAAGCCTTAAAAACACTGAAGACAAAAATGAAGGAACTAGAAAATGAAAAAAAAATGCTCTCACATTTGTGCATTGGCGGGATAAGTGCAAAATTGGTTCTATTATCAAAAGTGGTGTCCGAATTCAGTGCAAAGCTTATCAAAATTCTACTAGCATGCTTTTACAGCATAGGAAGAAAAGACCCAAAATTAAGCTGAGCATAACGGGCAGTGCTGGGGGGTTCTGATTTCAGATTGTATTGTAGAAACACGGTAACGGAGAAGAGTATTTTACTAGTTCAAAGCTGGTGCACAAACTAACAGCATTAAACGGCTAACCCAGAAACAAACACACCATCAACAGCTGCTAGCAATAGTCACCAACAACAGCCACCAGAAACAGTTACTGGCAACAGTCATTAGCAACAGCCACCAACATCAGCCTCCTGAGTTATGACAAAGATTACAAAAACCACACATTGTAGAAAAAGGCTCTTCAAGATGAAAGACCCCCACTTAGCAACAATAAATGCCATGTCTGTAAGGCTGTGCACACACGGCAGGCTAGGTCAGGATCCCAGGTGGCCAAGCAAGATACCGGTTGGTGGCTAGCTTACAATAGACAAAGAAAGGAAGACACTCAGATAAGCCCAGCTTTCAGATAAGCTGCATCCCCAACTGGTACCAGGAGTTGCTTCCTTTGAGCCATATTTCTGCCATAGTTCCCACACTTAGATAAGCCTAACACAACTATTCTCGGAAGCTGTAACCCCGGCTGGTACCAGAAGTTGTGTCCTTAGAGCCATATTTTTGGGCTCACTCCCTGGCCACATTTAAACTAGCCAATTAGAACCCGGTTACTATGTTTCTGCTTCTGAACTTTGCTTCTGCCCCCCAAACCCTATAAAAAGAAACTGTCCCTTGGTCTAGCGCGCCAGTCCTCTGAATAGGCTGTCGCCCACGGACGTCTGTGACCAATAAAACCCTCTTGCGACTTGCATCCAGTGGTCTCGGCTGATTCTTGGGTCCTGGGGTCTCCTCAGCTAAAGGTCCTCTCAACGAGGGTCTTTCATTTGGAGGTCCCACCGAGATAGGCCCCTGACCTATAGATCTCCGACTCACCACCGGGAGGTAAGCCGGCCGGCACTTCTGTTTATTGTGGAGCGCTCCTGTCTATTGTCTGTGTGTTCAGTGTTCAGTGTTTCTTGAAATCGGTGTACTTCTCAGATCTGAGTTGCCCTGTATCTGGCGGGCCAGGGAAGGAGCTGACGAGCTCGGACTTCTCCCCCCGCAGCCCTGGAAGACGTTCCAAGGGTGTCTGGAGCCCGATTTTTCGGTGCTCAGCCTGTATCTGGAGCCCGATTTTTCGGTGCTCAGCCTGTATCGGAAGGATATGTGGTCCTGGTAGGGGACGAGGGATCCGGACCCTCTAAGTCCCCATCTGAGTTTCTGCTTTCGGTTTTACGCCAAAGCCGCGCAGCGCAGATTTGTCTTGGTCTCGTTGTTACTGTTTGTGTTTGTATTGTCTCTCTGTTGGTGTTCTTCGAAGAAACTATGGGTCAGACAATAACCACCCCTTTGAGTCTTACACTAGATCACTGGTCTGAAGTGCGTGACCACGCACACAACATGTCGGTGGATGTGAAGAAGAGAAAGTGGCAAGCGCTGTGTGTGGGAGAATGGAATTTAATGGGTGTTGGGTGGCCTAAGGAGGGTACTTTTAACTTGGATATTATTTCCCAGGTCAAGGAGCGAGTCTTTGACAAGGGCCCGCATGGCTACCCTGACCAGGTGCCATATATTGCTATCTGGGAAAACCTGGTTCTGGAACCCCCTCCCTGGGTGGCTTCCTTTGTACACCAAAGGGGGCCCTCATCAGTAACAACAGCTACTGCAACTGCCCCTGCCCTGACCTCCCCCTCTTCCCCAACCCCCTCTTCCTCTTCTCTCTACCCTGCCCTCACTAAACTCCCTAAACCTCTCACCCCCTCCAAAGAAGTGATTCCCCCAGATCCTAATACCCCCCTTATCGAACTCCTTTCTGAAGAACCCCCTCCCTACAGATCCCAGGTCCCACAAGGAGCAGGGACCGCTGGGCAAGGGGACCAGCCTAGGGAGCCTCCGGCCCCCTCCCCGGTGGCTGGGAGACTCAGGGGAAGACGTGAGCCCCCGGCAGAACCCCCCTCCCACCTATTGCCCTTGAGGGAAAATCCAAATGGCCAGACCCAGTACTGGCCCTTTTCTGCCTCGGACCTCTACAACTGGAAGCAGCATAACCCTGCTTTCTCCAGCGATCCCACAGCCCTTACTAACTTAATTGAGTCTGTTCTAGTCACCCATCAGCCCACCTGGGATGATTGCCAACAGTTGCTGCAGGCACTCCTGACCTCTGATGAGAGACAAAGGGTCTTCTCAGAGGCCCGCAAAAATGTTCCAGGGGAAGACGGCCGTCCCACTCAACTGCCTAGTGAGGTCGATGCAGCTTTTCCCTTGACCCGACCAGACTGGGACTACCGCACACCTGCAGGTAGGGGAAGCCTACGTCTTTATCGCCAGTTGCTCATGGCGGGTCTCCGAGGGGCAGGTAAGCGCCCCACTAATTTGGCCCAGGTTAAGCAAGTACTACAGGGACCAGATGAGCCACCATCAGTGTTTCTAGAAAGGCTCAAAGAGGCCTACAGGAGATATACTCCCTATGACCCAGAGGATCCAGGGCAGCAGACTGGCGTGTTGATGTCATTCATTTGGCAGTCGGCCCCAGACATTAGAGTAAAGTTGCAGAGACTGGACAATCTGCAGGGATTCTCAGTGCAGGATTTGCTTAAAGAGGCAGAGAGAATCTTTAACAAGAGGGAGACGCCGGAAGAAAGAGAAGATAGAGTACGTAGAGAAAGGGATGAGAGAGACAAGAAGAAAAATAGAGACCTGAGTAAGTTGCTAGTCACCGCCATGCAGAAGGCAGAGAGAAAGGGAGATAGGGGAGATGAGAGGAGCCGACCCAAACTAGACAAAGACCAATGCGCCTACTGCAAGGAGAAGGGACATTGGGCCAGAGAATGCCCTAACAAGAAGCCCCGGGAACCCCGGAAGCAGCGACCCCAGACTTCCCTCCTGGCGCTAGATAAAGACTAGGGAGGTCAGGGCCAGGAGCCCCCCCCTGAGCCCAGGATAACTCTCCGAGTCGGGGGGCAACCTGTCACCTTTCTGGTAGACACCGGAGCCCAGCATTCAGTTCTTACCAAGACCCCAGGCCCATTAAGTCCTCGAACAGCCTGGGTCCAGGGGGCTACCGGCAGTAAGAGCTATCGATGGACTACTGATCGCCGAGTGGAGCTGGCCACTGGGCAGGTAACACATTCCTTCTTACATGTTCCTGACTGCCCATATCCCCTGCTGGGGAGAGACCTCCTCACTAAATTACGGGCCCAGATTCACTTTAAAGGGGAAGGGGCGATAATCACTGGACCCAAGGGGAGGCCCCTTCATGTTCTCACCTTAAATCTCGAGGACGAATATCGCCTCCATGAACCTGAAGCCACCGAGGAGAACTCAAATCCTGATCTACAAGACTGGGTAAGCAAGTACCCCCAAGCTTGGGCCGAGACGGGAGAAATGGGACTTGCTGTATCGCAGCCCCCATTAGTAATTGGTCTTAAGACGTCAGCCACTCCTGTCTCAATCAAACAGTACCCCATGTCTCACGAGGCTCGCTTGGGAATTAGACCTCACATAAAGAGACTGTTAGATCAGGGTATTCTAGTGCCCTGCCGGTCTCCCTGGAATACACCCCTTCTACCAGTAAAGAAGCCCGGGACTGGGGATTACCGACCAGTACAAGACCTAAGGGAAGTCAACAAGAGGGTCGAAGATATCCACCCTACAGTCCCCAACCCCTACAATTTGCTTAGCACACTGCCACCCTCACATCGATGGTACACAGTATTAGACCTGAAAGATGCCTTTTTCTGCCTCCGATTGAGCCCCCAAAGTCAACCAATATTTGCCTTTGAGTGGAAAGATCCCGAGCTGGGGATCTCAGGACAGCTAACTTGGACTAGACTTCCCCAAGGGTTCAAAAACAGCCCCACTCTTTTTGATGAGGCCCTACATCGGGACTTGGCTGACTTCCGGGTACAGCACCCATCCCTCATCCTTCTTCAGTATGTCGATGATCTTTTGTTAGCTGCGCCCTCCCAGGAAGAGTGTACTCGGGGAACTGAGTCTTTACTGCAAACTTTAGGACGATTAGGCTATCGGGCCTCAGCCAAAAAGGCCCAGATATGTCAAACCCAAGTCACCTACCTTGGGTACCTATTAAAAAATGGACAGAGATGGCTAACACAGGCTCGTAAGCAGACTGTGGCCAGCATCCCCGCCCCCAAGAGCCCTCGACAATTAAGAGAGTTTCTGGGGACAGCAGGGTTCTGTCGCCTCTGGATCCCTGGGTTTGCTGAAATGGCAGCCCCTTTGTATCCACTGACCAAACAAGGAGTGCTCTTCCAGTGGGGAGCTAAACATCAAGTGGCCTTCGATAACATCAAAAAGGCCTTATTAACCTCCCCAGCGTTAGGACTCCCGGACCTGACCAAGCCTTTTGAACTATTTGTGGATGAAACCCAGGGCTTTGCAAAGGGAGTCCTTACTCAAAAATTGGGACCCTGGCGACGTCCAGTTGCCTACCTGTCCAAGAAGTTAGACCCTGTAGCTTCTGGGTGGCCTCCTTGCCTCCGGATGGTCGCTGCCATAGCAGTGCTCATCAAAGATGCCAGCAAACTAACTTTGGGACAGCCTCTGACAATCTTGGCCCCACACGCAGTGGAGGCTCTGGTCAAACAGCCGCCCGACAGGTGGCTATCTAATGCCAGGATGACTCATTATCAGGCCCTCCTGCTTAATGCAGACAGGGTGCAGTTCGGGCCTGTTGTCACCCTAAACCCGGCAACTCTACTCCCTCTCCCTGGAGGAGCAGAGCCCCACGACTGCCAACAGATTCTAGCAGAAGTTCATGGAACCAGACCAGACCTCACGGACCAACCAATGACGAGTGCTGACTTCACCTGGTACACGGATGGCAGCAGTTACCTTGTCAACGGAGAACGGAAGGCTGGAGCAGCCATCACCACCTCAGACCAGGTAGTATGGTCAAGTGCCCTCCCAGCAGGGACTTCTGCACAACGCGCCGAACTAATAGCCCTGACCCAGGCACTCCGGATGGCAAAAGGTAAGAGACTCAATGTCTACACCGACAGCCGTTATGCCTTTGCCACGGCCCACATACATGGAGAAATATACCGGAGGAGGGGGCTGCTCACGTCAGAAGGCAGAGAGATTAAAAATAAGACTGAGATCTTAGACCTCCTAGAGGCCCTCTTTCTGCCAAAAAGACTGAGTATTATGCACTGCCCTGGCCATCAAAAAGGCAATGATCCAATAGCAAAGGGAAATCGCCTGGCAGATGCCACAGCTCGGGAGGCAGCTATGGAAACAGTCATCCTGGCCCTCCAAGGAAGAGCGGGCCTTGACGATCCCAGACCTATCCCATGGAAATATCGCCAAGAAGATGTTCACACGCTAGAGAAAATGGGGGCCTCCTATGACCCGTCACTACAATGCTGGGTCTATAAGGGGAAGCCTGTAATGCCTGAAAGCTTAACTTTTGAACTCATTTCTCATTTACACAAACTGACCCATCTAAGTCCTAAAAAGATGCGAGAACTGTTAGACCGAGAAGAAAGGGGTCCCTACCTCTTAAACAAGGGAGGAGCCCTCCAACGAGTGGCTGAAGAATGTCAGGCATGTGCTCAAGTCAACCCTGGAAAAGCCAAAATAAGACCTGGAATAAGGCCCCGAGGGCACCGACCTGGTGCTCACTGGGAACTGGACTTTACAGAAGTTAAACCTGGAACGTATGGATACAGGTATCTGTTAGTTTTTGTAGACACCTTTTCAGGATGGGTGGAGGCCTTCCCAACAAAAACTGAAACTGCCAACACGGTGGCCAAGAAACTGCTAGAAGAAATCCTGCCCCGGTTTGGGGTACCACAGGTATTGGGTTCTGATAACGGGCCTGCTTTCATCTCCCAGGTAAGTCAGGCGGTGGCTAGGATACTGGGGATTAATTGGAAACTTCATTGTGCTTATAGACCCCAGAGTTCAGGACAGGTAGAACGGATGAATAGAACTATCAAGGAGACCATAACCAAATTATCGCTTGCAACTGGCTCTAAAGACTGGGTTCTCCTCCTACCCTTGGCTCTATACAGAGCCCGAAACACCCCGGGGCCCCATGGGCTGACCCCATTTGAGATTGTCTTTGGGGCACCTACGCCCTTGATCAACATGCTGGGATATAAACTGCCCTCAGATGTTAACCCCCCTTCTCTGGAAGCTCACTTACAGGCCCTCCAGATTGTGCAGAAGGAGATCTGGAAACCCCTGGCTGCTGCCTACCAGACCCACCATGAAGTAGGAGCTCCACACCCTTTCGAGATTGGAGATTCCGTGTGGGTACGACGGCATCAGACCAAAAATCTCGAACCCCGCTGGAAGGGACCCTACACCGTACTGCTCACCACGCCCACGGCCCTCAAGGTCGACGGAATCGCCTCTTGGATTCATGCTTCCCATGTGAAAAAGGTGACTCCTGGTGAAAAAGACACTCCTTTTGATCAGCCATGGCGAGTACACCGGACTTCCAATCCCCTAAAACTCAAACTCTCTCGGGACTGATCCTTATCCTGTGCTTGAGGCAGATGACTGCTGTAGATCCTAAAGATAGCCCCCATCGAGTCTTTGATGTCACTTGGACAGTCTCCAACCTAATGACCGGCCGAGTAGCAAACTCCACCACTGTCCGGGGGACCCTGGGAGACGCTTTTCCCACCCTGTACATAGACCTTTGTGACCTGGTGGGAACTGATTGGGATCCCTCTAGCGCTAATCCCGTAAACCCCAGTTATGGGTGTAAATCTCCCTCAGCAAAACGAAAAAGTAGAGACCATGATATTTACGTATGTCCCGGGCATAAGCTGACCAGCCGGTGCGGGGGACCTGCTGACGGATATTGCAGTAGCTGGGGTTGTGAGACCACTGGGGATGCCTATTGGAAACCCTCCTCCTCTTGGGACTATATAACTCTTAGTAAGGCCCCCGTGAATCTCCGGTCAGGATGCACAGCCAATACTCCCATGGTTTGTGGTCCTTGCTATGACTCACAAAGTACCAAAAATGTTCCGGGTGCCACAGTCGGAGGGCGGTGCAACCCCCTGGTCATCAAATTTACAGAACAAGGAAAAGGAGCCCCCTGGGATGCCCCCCTATCTTGGGGACTACGACTATACAGAAGTGGTGGGTCAGACCCAGTGACCCTTTTCTCCATTGCTAGACGAACTGTAGCTCCTGTCACCCAACCAGTGGGCCCCAACCCGGTATTGCCTGCCCAAAAACTTCCCTCTCTCCCAGCACCTGTTCGACCACTAGCGGTACCTGTGGCTCCGAAGCCTACCCAGGGTACAGTAGGCAATAGGACTGAGGTCACTCAGACCCCTACCACACTCCAGCAAGAGACCACATCCCACGCTCCACTGGGAACAGGTGACAGGCTCCTTGGCTTAATTCACGGAGCTTATTCAGTCCTCAATTCCTCTGCCCCCGACAAGGCTGCCGAGTGCTGGTTATGCCTAGTCTCCTCCCCACCTTACTATGAGAGAGTGGCAATACTAGGCAACTACTCCACTCTGAGTAGTGTTCCAGCCAATTGCACCAACACTCCCCGGCACCGCCTGACCCTCTCGGAGGTGTCAGGCCGAGGACTATGTTTAGGGCTAGCTCCAGTGTCTCATCAGGCTCTCTGTAATCAGACCCATAACGTTACCAACCAGTCGGGGAAATATTTAATAGCCCCCCCGAACACTTATTGGGCTTGTAATACTGGTCTCACCCCTTGTATATCTTCCACTGCCTTCAATCACACATCTGAATTTTGCATCCTTGTTGAACTGTGGCCCAAGGTAACTTATCATCATCCTGAATATGTGTACTCTTTTTATGAAAATAGGTATATTATAGAAAGGTCCAAGAGAGAACCGGTTTCTTTAACTCTAGCCCTACTTCTTGGAGGAATAACCATGGGAGGCATTGCTGCCGGGATAGGCACAGGAACCACTGCCCTAATCAATCTAAATCACATAGGGCAACTACAGGCAGCCATGCATAATGATATTAAAGCTCTAGAAGAATCAGTGACAGCACTAGAGCAGAGTCTTACTTCCTTGTCAGAAGTAGTCTTGCAGAACAGAAGAGGACTAGATATTTTGTTCCTCAAAGAGGGAGGTTTGTGTGCCGCTCTAAAAGAAGAATGTTGTTTCTATGCAGACAAGACAGGATTGGTCCGAGATAGCATGACCAAACTCAGGGAACGACTAACCCAGAGGCAGAAACTGTTTGAAAACAATCAAGGGTGGTTCGAAAGCTGGTTTTCTAAGTCCCCTTGGTTGACCACCCTACTCTCCTCCCTGATGGGACCCATAGTGATCTTACTCATGATTCTAACGTTTGGGCCCTGCATCATCAACAGACTCCTACAATTTGTCAGAGAAAAAAATTTCTGTTGTCCAGGCACTGACCCTGACTGAACAGCACTACCAAAGATTACAACAGCAGGATACAGAGGTACCCTGATACTAAATAAGTGAAAGATTTCCCTTAATGCAGAAGAGAAAATGGGGGAATGAAAGACCCCCACTTAGCAACAATAAATGCCATGTCTGTAAGGCTGTGCACACACGGCAGGCTAGGTCAGGATCCCAGGTGGCCAAGCAAGATACCGGTTGGTGGCTAGCTTACAATAGACAAAGAAAGGAAGACACTCAGATAAGCCCAGCTTTCAGATAAGCTGCATCCCCAACTGGTACCAGGAGTTGCTTCCTTTGAGCCATATTTCTGCCATAGTTCCCACACTTAGATAAGCCTAACACAACTATTCTCGGAAGCTGTAACCCCGGCTGGTACCAGAAGTTGTGTCCTTAGAGCCATATTTTTGGGCTCACTCCCTGGCCACATTTAAACTAGCCAATTAGAACCCGGTTACTATGTTTCTGCTTCTGAACTTTGCTTCTGCCCCCCAAACCCTATAAAAAGAAACTGTCCCTTGGTCTAGCGCGCCAGTCCTCTGAATAGGCTGTCGCCCACGGACGTCTGTGACCAATAAAACCCTCTTGCGACTTGCATCCAGTGGTCTCGGCTGATTCTTGGGTCCTGGGGTCTCCTCAGCTAAAGGTCCTCTCAACGAGGGTCTTTCAAAGAGATATGAGGGCAATGGAGATACTGTCCACCTGTAGAAGAATGCAATTAGTTTTCTATCTATCAACCTGTACAAAAATTCATTCAAAATGTTTAAATATCTGAACATAAGACCAGAAACCCTGAAACTATTAAAGGAAAACATATCTCGAAGAAGATATGGGCATATGCAAGAATGTCCTAGAAAAAAAAATCACTAGTTCAGAAAATATTTCTATGGATTGGCAAATAGGCTGGGAAACTCTGAATTGGGTAGAGAGACAACAAAGACGAGACAGTACTGTCAGCTATGCATCTGACAAAGAATTAATACTTAGAATGTATAATGAACATTAAAAAAAAAACACTAAAAACCCCAGACCCAAACAATCCAATAATAGATATATGAAATGAACAGACAGCTCTCAAAAGATTAATTACAAAGAGCCATTAAGCACCTGAAAACGTCATTAAGCACCTTTTGCTACCATGGAAATGCAAATTAAAATGCATCCTCTTGCCTCAGGCAGAGCAGCTGCCATTTAGGGAACAAACAACAAACTGGGAAGAGGATCTGCTGAAAGGAGAACCCAAGGCCCTGCAGGAGACAGTGCAGGTTAGTCCAGCCACTAGGGAAATTAGCACAAGGTTTCCTCGGAAAACTGACACTATAGCCACCCTATGAACTGGCCACACCATTTCTGGTATATACTCAAAGGAATCTAGGTCAGAATGCTGTAGAGACAATTCCCAATCCATGTTTGTTGCAGTACGACTCACAATAGCCATCCATCCCTGTAATCAACCTCAAAGTTCATCAAGAGATGAATAAAGAAATCCAGTATATCTATAGTACGTAGACACATATATAAGATAAATTTGTCCAGCTATAAAAAGAATGCAATCGATATCATTTGGAGTTTTTGTGATTTTTATCAGAGTTTTCACCCCTCCAGGACACATATATTCGAATACTTGGTCCCCAGCTGGTGGCACTATTTAGAGATATTATGCTACATAGATAGGTAGAAAGATGTTATATGATTGATAGATAGATGAATGGATAGATAGATTGATAGACATACAGATAGGTACTTATAGATAAGTAGACAAATTGTAGATGATAGGTAGATAAACAGACACAATATAGACAGAAATACATAGATTATAGATAATAGATGACAGATAGATGATAGATATAGATACTTAGATTGTAGGTGATAGAAAGATAATACATAGATACAGATACATACATTGTATTTGATAGATATGTGTATAATAGCTTTATTCTTCGAGAATTCACACAGTGTATCTTCATGTCCTAAACATATTTACCAGCCAATCCTCTCCCAACTCCTCCCAAATTGTGGTGTTTTGAAGAGTTTTGGCCCCATGGGTTCATGTATTTGGATGTTTGGTCATAGGGAGTGGCACTATTAGGAGGTGTGGCTTTATTGGAGGAGAAGGGACCTTGCTGGAGGACATGTGTCACTGTATGAGTGGGCATTGAAGTCTCCTAGGCTGAGACTCTACCCAGTGCAGAAGATAGTCACCTCCTGCCTGCCTTCAGATCAAGATGTAGAACTCTTGGCTCCTCCTGCACCATGTCTGCCCGGACGCTGCCATGCTTCCTTCTATGATGATAATGGACAAGCCTTCTAAAACTGTAAACCAGCTCCAAGAAATGTTGGCCTTTGTTAAGAGTTGACTTGCTCATGGTGTCCCTTCACAGAAATAAAACCCAAACTAAGACACAGATCCATCTCCCTTTATTAATTCATATCTCCCTCCCCCTTTAAAGAAGAGGCTGTCTCACGGTAGAAGTCCACCTTGTCTGAGATTTCTCCAGATCATTAAGCATGGGGATTGTGTTGTAAATGTATTCATTGGGGGTGAGCACTCCATGCGCACTTGCTCTCTGCATTTGACCAACTGCAGTGGGTTCTGCTACCCAGAGAAGCTTGTTTTGGCAAGGAGTGAGAGCTACCCTGATCTGCAGGCACAAGGATAAGCATTTAGAATGTAGTTTGGAATCACTCTTGTTTGGGAAAGCGACAGTAGCAGGCTACGGTCCGTGGCCGAACTAGCCACAAGTCATTGGCTAAATTTAGCACCAGGCATGGATTTTCTCTTACTAAACCGACTGTAAGATCAATTGGAGGCTGTTGCTAATGCCCAGGATTTAAGCGCCACTATAGTCACTTCCAGAATGTCTCACCCCACTGATCATTGCTATGGCTGATTGGGCTTGTAGTTAGGTGAGAATGCTGGCTGCGTTTCTCCATTAGGGGCATGCATGGCTCCTTCCACAGCTGAGAGCTGGTCCTCAATGAGATCTTCCTGACCAGTACCGGATCTGCTCCTCCAATTCCTGCGTCTAGAGTTGGCGGGGTCTTCAGCAAGGGTCTCGCTTCTGTTTCTATAATCACTGAGGGTGATGGCAATAACCTGTATATGGGAATTTTATTTAAATTGTTTTCATGCATGTATATAATTGGGAGATTTCTTACTGTACTGGTTTTCATACTACACCCCCTCCCATGGTCCTTCATTTTAGCTGTCTCTGTATTCCCTCTCACAAGATCCTACTTGATCTTTCCATTCTAGCCCTCCTCATCCATCCATAAGTACTTTCCTAATGAGAGCCATTTCCTTTTCCTAATTTCCCATTTCCCTTTCCTAATGAGAGCCCATTGATATGTCCCTAATCACTGTGGTTCTGTGGTTCTGTGGTGTGTGTGTGTGTGTGTGTGTGTGTGTGTGTGTGTATGTGTGTGTGTGTGTGAGAGAGAGAGAGAGAGAGAGAGAGAGAGAGAGAGAGAGAGAGAGAGAGAGAGAGAGAGAGGGAGGGAGGGAGGGAGAGGGAGAGACAGAGACAGAGAGAGACAGAGACAGAGAGAGATTTCTCTTTCTGGGTCTGGAATACTTCACTCAGGGTGATTTTTCAAGTTCCATCCATTTGTCTATAAATTTCATAATGACATATTTCTAAGAGCTGAGTAATACTCCATTGTGTGAACGGACCACATTTTCCTTATTTATTCTTCTATAAAGGGGCATCTAGGTTGTTTCCAATTTCTGACTAGTATTAAGAAAGCAGCAATAAACATAACTGAGGAATGCCTCTGTGATAGGATGAAGCGTTCATTAGGTATATGCCCAAGGGTGATATAGCTGGATCTTGGGGTAGATTGATTCCCTGAGGAGGTGCCACACCGATTTCCATAGTGGCTGTATGGGTTTGCACTCCTACCACCAATGGATGAGTGTTCCTCTTACTCCACACCTTTGTCAGCATGAGTTGTCACTTGTTTTATTGATCTTAGCCATTCTGACAGGTGTAAGATGAAATCTCAAAGCGCTTTTAGTTTGCATTTCCTAATGGCTAAGGATGTTGGACATTTCTTTAAGAGCTTCTCATCCATTTGAGTCTCCTCCATTGAGATTCTGTTTACACCTGTGCCCTGTTTTTTAATTGCATTATTTGTTTTCTTAATGTCCAGGGTTTGTTTGGGTTTTATTTAGTTCTTTATATATTTTAGATATTAGTCCTCTATCTGATATAGAGTTGGTAAAAATGTTTTTTCAATCTGTAGGCTGCTGCTTTGTCCAATGGATGGTATCCTTTACTGTGTGCAAGCTTCTCACTTTCATGAGATCCTGTTTATTAACTGATGGTCTTACTGCTTGTGTTGATGGTTTTCTGTTTGGAAAGTCTTTTTGAGTGCCAATGAGCTCAAAGCTATTCCCCACTTTCTCTTGTATTAACTCCATTGTATCTAGTTTTATATCAAGGTCTTTGATCCATCTGTGGTGCAGAATTCATTGTGCAGTTTTGTGCAGGGTGGTAAATATTGATCATTTAAATTCTTCTACTTGCAGCCATTGAGATTGTCCAACACCATTTGTTGAAGATGCTTGAAAAAAAAAACCAGTGTGTGTTTGACTTCTTTATCAAATATTAGGATCCACAGATGTGTGGATATATTTATATCTTAGTCTTCAATTCCATTTATTGGGTCAGTGGGAGGAGAGGGACCAGCAAGAAGGAATGAAGAGAGGGGCAGAGGAGAGTGATGAATTGTAGAAAACATCATAGCTTCTAACTCCTCTCCAAGCCCATGATGACAACCTCTGGACCTCCTAGCTTGTTGGATTTCTCTTGTACACTGCTGTACTGCTGAGTATTATCAAAGGAAAACCGAGTAAATGTAGGCATCACCCACAAGGATGCGTTCATTTGGGACTTGACCTTTCTTTCATCTCTGGTTAGTATCAGACTCTCTATGTCACCAAGAATTGCATGAGTCTCTAGGGGTTATTGTAAAACAAAGGCTAGTTTGGTGGCCTCTGACTCTGTCTTTCTGACTCTGTCTATATCTCTCTGTCTCTCTCCCTCCCTCCTTGCCCAGTCCCCATCTCCAGTGGATCACACAGAACTTCCCCTCCTAATGTCCCTTCCTCCCACTCATTGCTTTTTCCCAGTCCCCTTCCCCAGCAGGCATTCCCTGGGAACCCACAGTGCACTCCAGCCAGGGAAGCAGGTAGGCTTTACCCATTTCAGTTTATTTACCTTCCTTCCTTACTCCAATACTGATCCCTCAGTTTCATTCCCCTGTAGAAAACCAGGTGCTACACTTTCTCCCCACTCTCTGTTTATATCCCCAAGGTAGTAAGATGTTTATGATGGAATACCCTGCTTTCTTACTTCCTGTGGACTTCCTCGGGTCTCTCCTTCTCTCCTTCCCTCCCACGTTCCATCCATCCCTCCCTACTTTTCTACTATTTTGTTGATTTTTCTGGCTACTTATCTTTGTTGGATAATTTTGTATTCTGTGACTTTGCTGAAATTTTGATCATTTCTAGAAGTTTCCTGGTGTTTGGAGAATTTCGTTTGTAATATCATAACATCTTTAACATCTTAATATAGGAATAATCTGAATTCTTTCTATTTGTTTTCCATTATTTTCTTTCTCTTGCCTATTGCTCCTGCTAGTACTTCAAGCACTATATTGAGAAGGAAGAGGGATAGTGTACAACTTTTTTTTATTCCTGATTTTAATGGCATTGCATTAGTTATTCATTAGGATGCTGTTGGCTGTACATTCGTCACATACAGCCTTTATTATGTTGAGATAGGTTCCCTCCAGTCTAACTCTCTCTAGGACTTGTGTCATGGCATCTTAGATTTTGTGTAAAATACCTTTTCTGCATCAATACATATTGATGTATGATGATATCGAATTCTGATGTTTCTGTTCACTTTTGTCCAGAAGGTTGTTCTATTGGAGAAATTGGGATATCAGAGTCACCCACTATTACTGAGTTAGTGCTATTCTGCATCTTTAATTTCAGCATAACCACTTTTATAAAATTGGATGTTCAAGAGTTTGGTGCATATATGTTTAAGATTGTGATGTCTTCTTTGTAGTTATCCTCTTGAGTTGAACAAAGTATTCTTCTTTGTCCCTTCTGATTTGTCTTAGCTTAAAATGTTTCAACAGAGCCGCCTGCTTGCTTCTTGGTCTCATTTATTTGAGATACTTTTATTTATTTATTTATTTATTTTTACTTTAAAGGGGCTTCTAACTCTGAGGGTGAGATTAACTTCTTGTCAGTGACAGAAAGATGGATTTTGTTTCTTAATCCATTTAGTCATCCTGTGTCTTTTGACTGAGGAGTAGTAAAGTTATTACTGAAGAATGTGTGTTGATTACAGTCATTTTCTTTATTGACTGAGTTCTTAGTCATCATTTGTTTCAGAACTTATAGCCTTATCTATGTTCTTTCTGCAGTCTCTCAGCTCTACATCTCTCTTCAGTCTCAAATGTTGATTCCAGCATTCTCTCTAGGATTGCTTGTTGGCTATAAATTCTTTTAGCTTGTTTTCATCATGGAAAGTTTTTCTGTCTCCTTACACAATGGCAGATAGTTTTGCTGGGTATTGTAGTCTAAGCTGTCATCTATGATCTTTATGAAATAGAAGTGTGGATTGCTCCAGGCTCTTCTGGCTTCTTAGGAGTTGTTATTTTTATGTGTTTTCCTTTTGTTCCTTCTTATTTTGCTTTCAGAATTCTTTGTTCTGTGTATTGAGTGTTTTTACTGTACTATGCCCTAAAATTTTCCTTTTATTTTCTTTTTTGGTTTCATTTGGTGTTCAGTGAGTTCCTTGTGTCCTTCCTTAATTTGGGGGAGATTTCTTTTATGATCCTGTTTGAAGAGCTTATCTGTGCCATTAACCATGGGTGTTTCCTTCCCTTTTATACCTGTAATTTAGAGAAAAAATAGATCTTTTTGTGGGGTCCACAGTTCTTGGGTTTTTTTTATGTATTATCAATAGTTTTCATAGTCTTTGTCTGAGTAATCCAGTCCCCTGCTTTGGCTTCAGGTTCCTGTATTTCACTGTTTACTTGACCCATTTTACTAATAAAGCTTTTCTGAGTTCTGTATTCGGGTTATTGGGGCTTTCAGGTCCATCTTAATTTCAGCTTGAGTTCTCACAAATATTACTATTCCCTCACTGAACTCGGTTTTAAAATTCTGATTTGTCATAATTTCTGTATTTGTTATAGGTATCACCCTGAATTTATCCTTATCCTCTGAGAGTTCAATGATGGAGTCATGATGTTTTCTTTAAATACTTAGAATTCTTAGATAAAGTTTAATGTTCATGACTGTTCTTTCAAATTCTGTGTCCCAGATTCATCAATGTAGTTCTCATTAGAGAGCTTTTCTGTAAGGCTAGTGGGTTGGGTGGGAGACATGCTCTCTTTGCCATTCATGTTGCTTTGGTTTTCATGGCATGACTTGGGCTTGTGAGCCTTTTTCGTTGGTTGTCTGTGGGATGTGAGCGTCTAGCCTGCTTTAGATTGAGTCAGTCCAGGTATTGCATGAGCAGAGATTGGCTAGGTAAAGCTGGTACATGGCTCTTTTATTGTACTTTTGCCAGGTAAAGCTGGCTCATGGCCTATAGGTCTAGAGTTAGTCTTGTAGGTGTGGAGATGTCAATGGGGTTGAATCAAGTAGGATTATGAAACTTTAAGATACAGAGCCTCGCTGAAGGAAGTAGATCCCTGGAGTTGGGTTTTGAGTATATGTAGCATTTGTATATGTATATATTTTGTGCCTTTTGCTTCCTGTGTGTGGTTGGGGTGAAATACTATAGTTTCCTGCTTCTGCCACCATACTTGCTGCTATATGATCCCCATCATTGTGGTCCAGTTGATTTTGGTCATGGTGTTTGATCACAGCAGTAGAAAGTTAACTGAACATGTCATTGACAGGGCAACCAATGGAACTGGAGATCATCATGTTATGTTGGGAAGTCTGACTCAAAAATATTATCGTATGTTTTCTCTAATATGTGAAATCTAGATTATGAATATATTTAAAATTATACATACACAAATACATATATGACATAAAATAGAAGGAAGACTGTCTAGAAAAAGGAAAAGCAGTGGAAGAGGGAGGGTAAAAATGATAGGCTAGGGGTGGTTAATATGATCAAAGTACATGACATGTGCCCTGCTTGAACTTTCTCCATATTAGTAAAACAGTAGTTTTTCAAGCTACACCTTGAATCAAGAGACTCCATTTTACAAACAACTTTCCACTCATCTTGGAGATGGATGAGGACTGAGCTCCTGGGTGGATACATGAACTTCATCTATTCATACAGCACCAACTGTCAAAATACTTACTTATTCCTTGGCTATAAAAGGTGCTGCCTGATAAACTTGTCAAGGTTAATTGCTACCTTAGAGGCACACACGTGTTAAAATCATCTTATGGGAAACCAGACCCAAGAACGTATCAAGTACACCAGACCAAGGAAAGAACAGGAGCCCATTAAATGGTCCCCATGAGAAGCTGGATAACCAGAACATGAGTCTTTCACATGGTTCCCTTGAGGAGCTGGGGAATCAACATGACAATCCTGATGGCCTCTACCAAACTTCAGGAAAGTCAACTGTGGCCTCATTGACCCTTTGCCTGCATCCTATAACTTACACATGTCCATGCAAAAGCATAACCTCAAAAACAAGAAAAGGCTTATTTTGTAGCCAAGAATGAGTGACCATGGTCCAAGAACAGAGACTTGTGTTATCTCCAGTTCTGTTTTCCAACATGAAAGTAGTTTGGTGAACTTTTTCATAGTAACAGGACAAAGAATGTCATAAATCAAGATGCTTTTCAAATATATTGGTGAAAACATCAGAGACTTAGGTTCCAGTTAAGCAGAGAAATCTTGTCTATAGGCTCCAAACATTATTTGATATATGTGTTTTTTTTTACTACCCCCTTTTTAAGTTCCAGATGGGCCATGCTACCAGCCCCACCCAGGTTCCCTTGTGTATTTTGGGATGAAAACATCTGCATGCAGATTCCTGATCATATTAGGGCATCAGAACCACCCCCTACAATCTGATAACATCATTTATACTTTGACAGGTGCAAAATTGGGTCTTGTTAAGTAAGTATACTTCAGAAAATTGTTATCTGTTGGCCTAAGGATGTCAGATCATATTTAGAGGTGAACAAGGTATGGCAGTTTAGGGGACTAAAGATAGTCTAAGATAATTGTAAGTAGGTTATGCATGCAACATACCAACTTCCCCAAAGTTCATCTTATCAGCCAACCAGCCTTTGTGTTCATAGTTTCTTTCCAGGAATTCCTTGTTCATATATAAAACTCCTAATATAGATTTATTTACCAAGTAATATGTGTTATGAGAGTTACCACTAGTAACTAATGAATAAAACAACCTGTGTTCATATCATCCAGGTTACCAAGGAAAGCGCTTTGAAAAATGTTATATCCTGTGAATTTATTTAATTCAATACATTCTGACATCGCAGAAAGACATTCATGCATTCGTCTATGTTTTTGACGGAGCACTGACAGCAATACACTTGCATAAACCCAGATTTATAAAACCCACCGCTTTGTAAAATTGGTATACACAAATAGATTCTGATGTATATAAAAGGTGTCAATAAAGACAAAATATTTCAATGTATAAAATAAAATTTAAAAACTGGAACAAAGGGAAATCCAAACAGCATGTCAAAGTGAATGGGATACAGCAAAAATGCTGTATGGTATATATATCTCTTTCAAAGATAATCCAATGTTGCACCTCAAGGGCTTGGCAAAAAATAAAGTAAGGTCAAAACTTAGAAAAGGACAACAAAACAAAGCAAAAGAAAGTGGTTGTAAACAAAAGACCGAAGGCCAAAACATATAAATAAATGAATAAAGAAATAAATAGATAGCTCAGAGCTCACCTTTTGGGCTCAGAGCTCGTCTTTTGGGCTCAGAGCTCACCTTTTGGGCCCAGAGCTCACCTTTTGGGCTCAGAGCTCACCTTTTGGGCTTAGAACTCATCTTTTGGGCTTAGAGCTCATCTTTTGAAAAGATAAAAACCGAACTTAGCTTTATCTGAGGCGTGTGGTGACAAGATGTCTTACAGGAAATTCTTAGCTCCCAGGCATGCATTCTTGGGCTTCTTGCCTCGGAAGCACAGCAGCCGGCATTGTGGGAAAGTGAAGAGCTTCCACAAGGATGACCCTTCCAAGCCTGTCCACCTCACAGCCTTTCTAGGGTACAAGGCTGGCATGACCCACATCATCTGCAAAGTTGACAGGCCAGGATCTGAGGTGAACAAGAAAGAAGTCGTGGATGCTATGACCATTGTGGAACCCCACCATAGTGCTTATGGGCATTGTGGAATATGTAGAAATGCCATGAGGCCTCTGGACCTTCAAGACAGTATTTGCTGAGCATATCAGCGGTGAGAGTAAAAGGTGTTTGTGTAAGAACTGGCACACATCTCAGAAGAAGGCCTCCACCAAATCCTGTAAGAAATGGCAGTTTGACCCGACAAGCGACAGCTGGAGAAAGAGCTCAGCAGCATGAGGAAGTACTGCCAGGTCCTCTGCATAGGGAGTACCAGATCTGCCAGGGCTATATAGCAAAAATTCTGTCTTAAAATGAAACAAAACAAAAAGATAAGAAAAGGAATACCGTGTGTGTGTGGGGGGGGGGTATTGCTCAATGGAAGTTATTTAATTGGCATGGATAGGATCCTAGGTTCAATCTTTGGTATTAAAAAGAGAAGAAAGAGGAGGAAGAGGAAGAGGAGGAGAAAACACTAGAAGCCAATATCACTGATGCCGGATAAGCAGAAGCAACTACCCTTACTGAACTAGTAGCAAAGCCGACTCAACAGCACAGGCACATTCACTTTGATCATTGGCTGTTTGCTCCTGAAAGGTCAAGCAAATGCCTTTCACAGGGGCAATGTGTCTTTATGATAAAAAGCTCGAAACATAGCATACAAAGGACATATGAAACATATATCACCACAAAAGGTCCATGCCAGGCAGCAAGACAACCGTATGCCATGTTATATGACAAGGTGACATGCACATAGCTTTCCCTCTGAGTTCAGGAGTCAGACAGATAGGCACACACACACACACACACACACACACATACACACACACACATACACACACACACACACACACACACACAACACACCTGGCTATTTCTGTTTAACATGGTGTTAGACAACCTTGTTCAAAGATTTTGAAATCAGAAAGGAAGACATTAAATTTTGTCTTTTTACATATAACATGATTCAGTATATATTAAAAGAAAACACCAATGACTACCCCAAAAAGGCCATAACTAATAAACTAATTTTAAATTATGGCAGAAAATTAATACATAAAAATCAGAAGCTCACCCCTGCTCAGATTCCTGGTCCAAGAGGAACCTACCTGGAACACTTGGGACACAGGAACCTAGGAGCAGTCTGGTACAAGACCCTTCTGGTTTCTGCCTGCACCCAGAGCTGACCCTGTGCTACAGCTATCCATACCCAGACCCCACTGGGAGAGAGCTGGTCCCCCACAAGTGCTAAAACACCTGAAAGCACAGGTAAGAACACCATTTCTGCTCTGTGGGGCTCACTCAGAGCCCTCAGGACACAGAAACTGAGGAACAGTTTGAGACAGGATCCTTCTGGCTTATGTCTGTGCCCTGTGTTGACCTTGTGCCAAAGATATCTCTACCCAGACCAAGCTGGGAGAGAACTGGTTCCCTAGTAGTGCTGACACACAGGCGTACAGGTAGGTCAAGCCATGGCAGAATCACAAAGACCAGCTAACACCAGAGATATGCAGACAGCAAGAGGCAAGTCCAAGAACCTAAGCAGCAGAAACCAAGGCCACGTGGCATCATAAGAACCCAATTCTCCCACCAGAGCAAGCCCTGAATACCCCAACAGACCAGAAAAGCAAGATTCTGATTTAAAATAACAACTCATGATGATGTTAGAGGACTTTAAAAAGGTCATAAATAACTCCCTTAAAGAAATACAGGACAATACAGATAAACAGGTAGAAACCCTTAAAGAGGAAACACAAAAAATACAAAAATCTCTTAGAGAATTACAGGAAAACATGAGTAAACAGGTGTAGCAATTGAACAAAACCATCCAGGATCTAAAAATGAAAACAGAAACAATAAAGAAATTACAAAGGGAGACAATCCTGAAGATAAAAAAACCTAGAAAAGAGATCAGAAGTTATAGACACAAGCATCACCAACAGAATACAAGAGATGGAAGAGAGAATCTCAGGGGCACAAAATAACATAGAAATCATTGACACAACAGTCAAAGAAAATGCAAAATGCAAAAAGCTCATAACCCAAAATATCCAAGAAATTCAGGACACAATGAGAAGATTAAACCTGGGGATAATAGGTATAGAAGAGAGCAAAGAGTCCCAACTTGAAGGGCCAGTAAATATCTTCAACAAAACTATAGAAGAAAATGTTCCTAACCTAAAGAAAGGTGTGCCCATAAATGTCCAGGAGGCCCATAGAATTACAAATAAATGGGACCAGTAAAAAAATTCCTCATGCCACATCATAGTCAAAACACCAAATGCACAAAACAAAGAAAGGATATTGAAAGCGGTAAAGGAAAAAGGTCAAGTAACATTCAAAGACAGATCTGTCAGAATCACACTAGACTTTTAAACAGAGTCTATGAAAGCTAGAAAATTCTGGGCAGATGTTATACAGATCTTAAGAGAACAAAAATGCCAGCCCTGGCTACTATATCAGGCAAAACTTTCAATTAACACAGATGGAGAAGCCAAGATATTCCATGACAAAACCAACTTTACACAATATCTTTCCACAAATCCAGTCCTACAAAGGATAATAGATGGAAAACTCTAACACAAGGAGCGAAAATACTCCTTAGAAAAGGCAAGAAAGTAATCCAAAAGAAGACAGCCACACAAACATATTTCCACCTCTAACAACAAAAGTAACAGAAAACACCAATCATTGGTCCCTAATATCTCTCAACATCAATGGACTCAGTTCCCCAATAAAAAAAGACACAGACTAACAGACTAAGAAGAACCCACCATTTTGCTGCTTACAGGAAACAAACCTCAATGACAAAGACAGACACTACCTCAGAGTAAAAGACTGGAAAACAGTTTCCAAGCAAATTTTTCTAATAAACAAGCTGGAGTAGCCATTATAATATTGAATAAAATCAACTTACAACAACCAAAAGTTATCAAAAATGATAAGGAAGGACACTTCATATTTCTCAATGAAAAAAATCCACCAAGATGAAATCTCAATTTTGAATATTTATGCTCCAAATGAAAGGGCACCTACATTCATAAAAGAAACATTATTATAGCTCAAAGCACACATTGTACCTCATACAATAAAAGTGAGAGATTTCAACACTCCACTCTCATCAATGGACAGACAGATCATGGAAAAAGAAACTAAACAGTGACACAGTGAAACTAACAGAAGTTATGATCTAAATGGATCTAACAAATATCTATAGAACATTTCATTCTTAAAAAAAAAGAATATATCTTCTTCTCAGCACCTGATGGTACCTTCTACAGAATTGACCATATAGTCAGTCACAAAACAGGCCTCAACAGATACAAGAAAATTGAAATAATTCCATGCATCCTATCAGATTAGTATGGACTAAGACTGGTCTTTAATAACAACAAAAACAAGAGAAAGCTCACATAACATGGAACAAAGCCCTACTCAATAACTTGGTCAAGGAAGAAATAAAAATAGAAATTAAATATTTTTTACTTATGGGACACAATTAAAGCAGTGTTAAGAAGAAAACTCATAGCACTGAGTGCCTTCAAAAAAAAAAAAAAAAAAAAAAAAAAAAACGGGAGAGAACGTACACTAGCACCTTGACAGCTCACCTGAAAGCTCTAGAACCAAGACAAGTAAACAGCAGAAAATAATCAAACTCAGAACTGAAATAAACTAAGTAGAAACAAAACAAACTACAAAGAATCAAAAACAATCAGGAGCTGTTGCTTTGAGAATATCAACAAGATAGATAAACCCTTAGCCAGACTAACCAGAAGGCAAAGAGACAGTATTTAAATTAACAAAATCAGAAATGAAAAGGGAGATATAACAACAGAAACTGAGGAAATTCAAAAAATTATCAGATCCTTCTACAAAAACCTCTACTCAACAAAACTGAAAAAAAATTTAGATGAAATGGGCAATTCTCTAGACATATTCTAGGTACCAAGGTCAAATCAGAATCAGATAAACCATCTAAATAGTCCCAAAACCCTAAAGAAATAGAAGCAGTCATCAAAAGTCTCCCAAGCAAAAATAGCACAGGACCATATGGGTTTAGTGTAGAATTCCATCAGAACTTCATAGAAGACCTAATACCAATACTCTCCAAACTATTCCACAAAATAGAAACAGAAGGAACACTACCCAATTCCTTCTTTGAAGCCACAATTACACTTATACCTAAACCACACAAAGATCCAACAAAGAAAGAAACCTTTAGACAAATTTCCCTTATGAGTATCGATGAAAATATGATAAAATTCTCAAAAACCGAATCCACGAACACATCAAAAAGAGCATCCGTCACCATCAAGTAGGCTTCATCCCAGAGACGCAGGGATGGATCAATATATGAAAATCCATCAATGTAATCCACTATATAAAAAAATCAAGAAAATGATCATCTCATTAGATGCTAAGAAAGCATTTGACAAAATGTAACAAACCTTCATGTTAAAAGTCTTGGAAAGATCAGGAATCCAAGGCCCACACCTAAACATAGTAAAAGCAATGTACAGCAAACCAGTAGCCAACATCAAACTAATTGAAGACAAAATTGAAGTAATCCCACTAAAATCAGAAATTAGACAAGGATTCCCATTCTCTCCCTACCTATTCAATATAGTTGAAGTCCTGGCCAAAGCAATTAGACAACAAAAAAGGGTCAAATGGATACAAATTGGAAAGGAAGAAGTCAAAATATTACTATTTGCAGATGATATGATGGTATATTTAAGTGACCTCAAAAATTCCACCAGAGAACTCTTACACCTGATAAACAAGTTCAGCAAAGTGGCTGGATATAAAATTAACTCAAATAAATCAGTAGCCTTCCTCTACTATCAAAGGATAAACAGGCTGAGAAAGAAATTAGGGAAACGACACCCTTCACAATAATCACAAATAATATAAAATACCTCTGTGTGACTCTAATCAAGCAAGTGAAAAACCTGTATGATAGGAAGTTCAAGTCTCTGAAGAAAGAATTTGAAGAAAATCTCAGAAGATTGAAAGATCTCTCATGCTCATAGATTGGCAGGATTAATATAGTAAAAATTACCATCTTGCCAAAAGCAATCTACAGTTTCAATGCAATCTGCAGCAAAATTTCAACTCAATTCTTTATAGAGTTAGAAAGAGCAATTTGCTAATTTGGAATAAAATAAAACAGAATAGTGAAGAATATTCTTTTTTATTGGATATTCTCTGCATTTACATTTCAGATGTTATCCCCTTCCTCCAATTTCATCTCCCTACCCCTTCCCATTGCTTCCATGAAGGTGCTCCCTCTCCCAACCACCCTCTTCACCTCAGTACCTTGGTGTTCCCCTACACTGGGAAAAGTAGCCTTCGCTGGACCTAAGGCTTCTCCTCCCCTTTATGCCGGAAAATGCCATCCTCTGCTGCATATGCACCTGGGGTCATGGATCTCTTTATGAAAACTCACTGGTTGGTGTTTTAGTCCCTGGGAGCTGTGGTGGGTTTGGTTAGTTCATCATTTTGTTCCTCCAATGGGGTTGCAGACCCTTTCAGCTCCTTCAGTCCTTTCTCTAGCTCCTTCATTGGGTCCTTGTGTTTAGTCTGATGGTTAGTTGCAAGCATCCTCCTCTGTATCAGGATGGCTCTGACAGAGCCTCTGAGGAGGCATCCATACACCACGTTCCTGCCAGTAAGCACTACTTGGCATCAGCAATAGTGCTTGGGTTTGGTGACTGCATATGAGGTGGAGGCAGTCTCTGTATGATCTTTTTTCCAATCCCTGCTCCTCTAATTGTTCTTTTATTTCCTCCCATGACCATTTTGTTCTCCCTTCTAAGAAGGGCTGAGGCATCCACCTTCTGGCCTTCCTTCTCTTTGAGCGTCTTAAGCGCTGTGAATTGTTTCTTGGGTATTCCAAGCTTTTGGAGCTAGTATCTGCTTCTCAGTGAGTGCATACAATGAGTGTTCTTTTGTGACTGGGTTTCCTCACTCAGGATGATAGCTTCAAGTTGTATTCATTTGCCTAGAAATTTCATGAAGTCATTGTTTTTAATAGCTTAGTATTACATTGTGTAAATGTACTACAATTTCTGTATCCATTTGTCTTTTAAAGAACATCCGGGTTCTTTCCAGCTTCTGGCTATTATAAATAAGGCTGCTATGAACATGGTGGAACATGTATCCTTGTTAGATTTTGGAGCATCTTTGGGTTATATTCCCAGGAGTGGCACAGCTGGATCCTCAGGTAGTACTATGTCCAATTTTCTGAGGAATTGCCAGACTGATTTCCAGAGTGGTTGTACCAGTTTGCAATCCCAGAAACAGTGGAGGAGTGTTCCTCTTCCTCCACATCCTTACCAGCATCTGCTGTCACCTGAGTTTTTGATCTTAGCCATCCTGAGTAGTGTGAGGTGGAATCTTAGGGTGGTTTTGATTTACATTTCCCTGATGACTAGGGATGTTGAACATTTCTTTAGGTGCTTCTCAGCCATTCTATATTCCTCGGTTGAGAATTCTTTGTTTAGCCTTGTACCCCATTTTTAATAGGATTATTTGATTCTCTAGAGTCTAACTTCTTGAGTTCTTTGTATATATTGGATCTTAGCCCTCTATCTGATTTAGACTGGCAAAGATCTTTTCCCATTCTTTGGTTGCCATTTTGTCCTAATGACAGTGTCCTTTGCCTTACAGAAGCTTTGCAATTTTATGAGGTCCCTTTTGTTGATTATTGATCTTAGAGCATAAGCAATTGGTGTTCTGTCCAGGAAAAATTTCCCTATGCCTATGTGTTCTACGCTTTTCCTCACTTTCTCTTCTATTAATTTCAGTGTACCTGGTATTACATGGAGGTCTTTGATCCACTTAAACTTGAGTATTGTAGAGGGCAATAAGAATGAATTGATTTTCATTCTTCTACATGATGACCACCAGTTGAATCAGCATTATTTGTTGAAGATGCTGTATTTTTCCATTGGATGTTTTTAGCTCCTTTGTCAAAGATCAAGTGACCATAGGCGTGTGGGCTCATTTCTGGATCTTCAGTTTTATTCTATTGATCTACCTGCCTGTCTCTGTACAAATACCATGAGGTTTTATGAGTATTACTATGTAATACAACTTTAGGTCAGTGATGGTGATTCCCCCAGAAGTTCTTTTATTGTTAAGAATAGTTTTTACTCACCATCCCTGATCTCCAGCTGTGTTAAAGATCAATTGTGATAAAAACTGCATAGTATTGGTACAAAGACAGGCAGGTAGATCAATGGAATAGAATTGAAGACCCAGAAATGAGCCCACAACACATATGGTCACTTGATCTTTGACAAAGGAGCTAAAAATGTCCAGTGGAAAAATACAGCATCTTCAACAAATGATGCTGACTCAATTGGTGGTCATCATGTAGAAGAATGAAAATCAATCCATTCTTATTGCCCTCCACAATGCTCAAGTCCAAGTGGATCAAAGACCTCCACATAAAACCAGGTACACTGAAACTAATAGAAGAGACGGAGGGGAAGAGCCTTGAACACATGGGCACTGGGAAAATCTTCCTGGACAGAACACTAATGGCTTATGTTCTAAGATCAAGAATCGACAAAAGGGACCTCATAAAATTGCAAAGCTTCTGTAAGGCAAAGGACACTGTCATTAAGACAAAATGGCAGCCAACAGATTGGGAAAAGATCTTTGCCAGTCTAAATCAGATAGAGGGCTAAGATCCAATATATACAAAGAACTCAAGAAGTTAGACTCTAGAGAATCAAATAATCCTATTAAAAATGGGGTACAGGGCTAAACAAAGAATTCTCAACTGAGGAATATCGAATGGCTGAGAAGCACCTAAAGAAATGTTCAACATCCCTAGTCATCAGGGAAATGTAAATCAAAACCACCCTAAGATTCCACCTCACACTACTCAGGATGGTTAAGATAAAAAACTCAGGTGACAGCAGATGCTGGCAAGGATGTGGAGAAAGAGGAACACTCCTCTATTGTTAGTGGGATTGCACAGTAGTACAACCACTCTGGAAATTGGTCTGGCAATTCCTCAGAAAATTGGACATAGTCCTACCTGAGGATCCAGCTGTGCCACTCCTGGGCATATACTCAGAAGATTCTCTAACATATAACAAGGACACTTGTTTCACTATGTTCATAGCAGCTTTATTTACAATAGCCAGAAGCTGGAAAGAACTCAGATGTCCTTCAACAGATGAATGGGTACTGAAAGTGTGGCACATTTACGCGATGGAGTACTACTTAGCTATTAAAAAAAAATCACTTCCTGAAGTTCTTGGGCAAATGGATGCAGCTTCAGGACAATCTACAGATGAATCTAGAAAATACCATCCTGAGTGAGATTACCCAATCACAGAAGAAATACCAAAACAAACAAAATACAAAAACCCATAGTATGCACTCACTGATAAGTGGATATTAGCCCAAAAGCTCAGAATACCCAAGATACAATTCACAGACCACATGAAGCTCAAGAAGTCTTTCTTAAAAGGAGGAACAAAAATATTCTCAGAAGGAAATATGGAGACAAAGTTTGGAGGAGAGACTGAAGGAAAGACCATCCAGAGACTGCCCCACCTGGGGATCCAGCTCATTAGCAGCCATAAAACCCAGACAATATTGTTGATCCCAAGAAGTGCTTGCTGACAGGAGCCCGACATAGCTGTCTCCTGAGAGGCTTTGCTAGAGGCAAATACAGAGGCAGGTGCTCACAGCCAACCATTGGATTGAGAACAGCGGCCTTAATGGAGGAGTTAGAGAAAGGATTGAAGGAGTTGGAGGGGTTTACAACCTCATAAGAACAACAATACCAACCAACCAGAGCTCCCAGGGAGTAAACCACTATCCAAATGGTACACATGAGTGGACACATGGCTCCAGCTGCATATGTAGCAGAGGATGGCCTTGTTGGGCGTCAAGAGAAGCACTTGGTCCTGCCAAGGCTAGATGCCCCAGTGTAGGGGAACGTCAGGGCAGGGAGGGGGAAGGGGAAAGGGGGAGAGGGGTGACTCTCCTCATAGAAGCAGGGGGAGGAGGATGGGATAGAGGATATGGAGGGGAATCTGGGAAACGGGATAACATTTGAAATGTAAATAAAATATATCCAATAAAATAAAATAACTATGAAACTTGGAAAGGGATTGGTAGCAACTGGTGTGGGGTAGGGATAAGAGGGACAAGAATGTACTCAGAATATATTATATACATGAATGAATGTGTCAAAAACAAAAATAAAGTATTCCTTCAGAATTAAAAAAAATCATCTGAATACAAAAGCTATTTGGAAATAAATCACAAAAGCAATCCCACCTCAGTGGCTACAAAAATGAAATTAATTTAACCGAGGATATAAAGAGTCTGAGCAATGAACAGTATAAAACACAGATGGGACAAGTTCAGGAGACATGTAAACAAACAGAAAGATAGCCCATGTTCATAGAAGGGAAAGCAATTTTTGTTTCAAATGTCCAGTTGTCGGGAAAGAGAGCTACAGATCTCACCAACATCTACAAATCGCCAATACTAGTATTCACAGAAGCAGAAAGGACAACCCTGACATTTGAATTGAGCCTGCAAAGTCTCTAGGTAACTAAAAAACCCTAAGCCAGAGCAAAAAACCCTAAGCCAGAGCTGGAAGCATCCGAGCAGATTCAAAATCTTCAACAGAGGTGCAGCAACCAAAACATAACACACCGATCAATGCAGATCAATGCAACCGGTTAGAGTCCCAAAACAGACGTGTTCATCTGGGCCTGGCTGGCAGAGAAGCCAGGAACACAGGAAGGAGCAGCACACGCGTGTAGAAAACAAAACCGAGCTATTCCCTCACAGTATATCTATGTATACCAGTCCCCAAACGGATTAAAGAGACTAACATAGAACTGTAAAATTATTGTGAGGGATAAATCTTTGTGATACGGGTCTTGGTCATGATTTTTTTTTTTTTTTTTTGTATTATCTTCAAATAGCAGACAAAAAAGACAAAGCAGATTTTAAAAAAAGCAAACAAACATAAATTGCAAGGCCTCGTCAAGCAGAAAAAGGAAGAAAACACTTTCAGAATATACTAAACAGGACATTCGTACATGAGTCTATATAACAGGCTGGTGGGAGGACCGCAGGCAGCCCTGTGCTCTTGAAAACAGCACAAGCCACCTGTGGGTGACTTGTTCTCTCCCTGGCTGATGGGCTCATTGCTTAGAGGGGTGATTCAAAGCCATTTGGTCAGGCTGAGACATTTCTAGTCACCCTCCAGCCCTGCCTGGTGGACAACCCGGTAGATGGAGACAGAAGCTGATCTACCTGAGGCTACAAAGGCTGCCAGACATCAGACATTCCTTGGGAAGATAGAGCCATATTGCTTAGGCAGGTCCAAGGACTGAAAGTTGTGGGAATGCTGGTAAGGGAAACTGAGACCTGCTGACAGACAGACAGACAGACACAGAATCAGAGCGGGGATAAAGAGAGACAGGAGAGAGTATGTGTCTGGAGGGGGGGGTAAGGGAGAGAGGGAGAGAATAGACAAGTAGCAGCACAGGCAGGCAGAGCACTTGAGCAAACAGTGACCAGCTTGCACTTGGCTGCTGTTTCTTTTAGTTTTGGGATGAGGACCACTGAGCAGGAAGGCTGGGGACGCCAGGGGGCAGCCATGTCTAGAACTGGCAGGCTGGAGCAGACACGCCCCCAGTGCACACTGAAGGGCAGGTGCAGACACCCAGGCCGGCTCTGATTGGTGGAAAGTAGACAAGGATGCTTTGTACCACCTGCAGTGTCCAGACCAGATGCTTGGGTCCTGAAAGGCCATCTGTAGTGGTGGGATAGCTTTGCAGCTGTCTCATTTAGAGGCAGGGTTGGATTTAGCAGTCCCAGGGCCGCCGAAGCACAATGCTCTGCTGGGGTGTGGGGAGCTCCAGCCTGCCCTCCCTTCATTACCACAGGCTTGCAGGGTGTGTGGACATGTTCTCCAGCTAAGGAGGGCCAGCTCTGCCCCAGGACTGTTGGGTCGTAGCCCAGGGCCACTTTCCCAGGCTGACCCGGAGGCCCAGGGCTCTGTGGGCGGCAGCAGTGACCCCAGCTCACCCTGGGGAGGGGGGTAGTCACGTCTCCTGTCTGGCCCAGTCGCTCTCCTTCGTGGCTATAATTGGCAGGACCACAAGGAGGGTTTTGTTGACCCTTCTGCAAGGGCAGCACATGGTGGGGGGGTTGCTCCTTTCATCTCCCAAGCCCCCAATTACCCCTTTCTCTGGCCTGGATCAAGATGCTTTTAAATAGTACTAGTCAAGGCCTTGGGGGTTGAAGGGCTGGGGGAACACGGGGACCTCTGCAGCTGCTTACAAAGGAAAGAGGGTGTGCTCCTGGATCTGGGAAGAAAGAGACTCAATTGGGATTTAAAAATAGACTCTTGCTCCAAGATGTCCCAGCCCTGTTACCCAGCCTGGGCACACTACTCAAAGTATGACCCCACTGCAACCCCTGTGGCTGTCCCTCAGGTGTCTACCTGAGAGCACCCAGAAAAACACGGCTTGGACCATGGGCAATGGGTACCAGCTTCCAAGGTTTGCCCATCATACCCCTTCCTCTAGAGTGCCCAGGCCAGTGGTGAATTTCCTTCCCTTCACCCTTTCCTTAACAGACACCTCCTTGACTTCTTAAATTCAGCTCACACAAGGTGAGAGGCTTCTATCCAACTGTCATTGTCCCGTGGGCCACCTTCCATACTGGACATCTATCAATCATCATGTCTGGGCCTTTGGAATCATAGGAATGCTTGCTTTGAGCTCTTGACCCTAGTACAACGCCTGGAATTTGAAGAAAGGAGTTAGAAAATGTCCCTAATTGTAATTTAAACCTGTCCCCAGCCGCAGTCTTTCCTCCTTTGTCTGAGCTCTCTATGCCTGGTCCCATGGCTTGAGTAGCCAGGAGCCGCAAGTTTCAATATGTGCTATGAAGCCCCCGCCATCTGGGAGCTCACATAGATGACTACTCCAGACCTCGGTATGGGGTTTTCAATGTGGGGATGACAGAGTAGCTGGGGCAGGTATTCACTTTCCACACTCTGTACCCAGACATGACCCTCTAGCATGAAGAACATGTCTAAAGCCAGGGGTGTTGGTGTCAGATGTCTCCTCCCCCATCTGGGGGTGTACTGGTTTGCTAGTTAAAGTTGTTTTATTAATGTGTCACAAGTTAGACTCATCTGGGAAGATGAAACTTCAGTTGAGAAAATGGCTTTCCAAGAATGTCCTGTAGGCAAGTCTGTGGGACAGTTTCTAGATTAACAATTGCCATGAGAGGGCCCATCCCACTGCGTGTGGGGTTAACCCTCACAGGTGTTCCTGATTGTATTTTTAAAAGGAGCTGAGTGAACCATGTGGAACATCCAGTAAACAGCCCTCCTCCATGGCCTCTGTTTCGGTTCCTGCCTCCAGTTCCTTTCTTGGGTTCCTGCCTTGACTTCCTGTGTAAGCTGCTTTGGGGCAGAATGTTGATCATAGCAAACTATCCTAGGAGCTGAGCACATTTGTCATTACCATCCCATCGTGTGGACCCCGATCACATGTTCCCCCAGGCTAGGCCTTGGTTTACCTCTACAGAGTGGCAGATCTAACACCACCCATCCTGGCTTTCTCCTTTTCCTACTCACACCAGTCCCAGCTTCTCTCTGCATGTACTGTAAGCCTGATGCTGTTTTTTCAGACTGACGGGACTCTTCTGAGCTTGAACGGCTGTGACCCCAGGGACTTAGGGTGCTGGGAACTCAGTGATCTCTAAAAGTCAACTTGACATTATGGGTCTCAAGTTTACCCCTCACTGATGAAGATGTAGGAAGTGGTACCCATGGGAAAAAGCAAAGTAAAAGCAGGCTTTATCAGGGAAACTCATTTGTGGAAAGTGATTCTCCCAAGAAAGGAAACTGTATGTTTCTTGGGGGTGTTATAGGATTTATGGCAGAAACTGGACAAAGATAGAAACAATTTCTGTTGAGATTAGTTAGGCTCTGAGCTATGATGGGCTGATACAGTGGAAGGCACACATACTCTGTGTAAGCCCACCCCCACCCCCCTGGCCAAACCAAGCACACTGTTTACGAACAGTCCATCCAGTCAGGGGTTGAAGCCCCTGACCTATGCTTGTTAACTGTTGACCTTGACTCTGTTTCATCCCACGAGCCTGCTATCTATCAGCATTGCCTGTGGGCTTGCAGCTGCTAATTAGACTAAGCTCTCAAACTTACTGGATCAGCTTGTAAATTTTAACTTATCAGAGAACTAACTATCCCAGCTGCCCAGATGTGGCCCTGCTCTTCCTTCATTACCTATCTGGCGCCATCTCTATGAGGCAATCATGGTGGTTTCTCTGGGAAAACAGGCAGGAGCTTCTTGTTAGAGGTCATACTCACCCACAACAAAATCTGTTCCCATTATCTGCATCAGAAGCAAGAGTGTGGAGGAGGGCAGCTGTGCCCTGCATCCGTTTCCAGGACTTTCTGGCTAACAACTGGCCTCACTGTGGGGGAAGTCGAGGCAGGAACTTGAAGCAGCTAAGTCATATTTACAGTCAGCGGCAGAGAGAAATGAGCATGCTTTTCCATGCTCAGCATCCATTTCAGGATCCCCAACCCCTCAGAATGACTCGACTTATACTGTGCAGGCCATCCCAGTTCCGCCATCTTCTGACCCTCCACAGACATGTCTGGAGGCCAGCCTGGCACAGATAAGCACTCCCTGCATCTCTCTTCCACAGTGGCTCTGATGTCGAGTTGAAAGTTAACACTGGGGCAGGATCTGTGGTTGCCTGCAGAGTGGGCAGGGCTGGGATATGAGTGAAGTGCTTGCCTGACCCTTTCTCTTCCCTCCACCAACCTCCAACTCCCTGCTTCCACCAACCTCTTTTCTCAGCAGTCTACATGCCATTCTCTACTTCCATATATTCATTCCCTTGTGTACATCGTTCCTCTGCTTGCTGCCCTGTCCTTCCATCCATCATCCCTGCTTTCATCCTTCTCTTCATCTTCCCTCCTCCTATCCATCCATCCATCCATTCACCTACCCATCCATCCATCCATCCATCCACCATCCATCCATCCATCCATCCATCCATCCATCCATTCATCCATCATCCATTCATCATCCATCCATCCATCCATCATCCATCATCCATTCATCCATCATCCATTCATCCATCATCCATTCATCATCCATCCATCCATCCATCATCCATTCATCATCCATCCATCCATCCATCCATCATCCATCCATCCATCCATTCATCCATCCATCCATCCATCATCCTCCAGTATCTTTATATCCATCCCTCTGTTCTTCCTTCATAACAGTCACAGCAAGAGAAAAAGAGACCATTTCTTCCTCTATCCACACATGCCCACTCTCCTTGTCCCTTTCTTCTTTCCCTCCACTTCTTTCCCCCATTTATCTGTCTTCCTCTTTGTCTGACATCCATATCTCTAGCCACTCATCACTGGTCTATTTACTCATCCATCCCTTTCCATCTCCCTAGCAGCAGTCACTAACACTTCCTTCTGTGAGCTGAAACTGGATGAGCACTCCCCCCCCCCAGAAGAGCGAGTCATATTCCATGGGAGACCTCAGATAAATACAGAATCCAAGGAGATGGGGTGCGGCTCGTGGGTGGATCATGCAGGACCTCAGAGCTGAGTGGGGGGCCCATCTTGGAGGAGAGCCGGTAACTCCTGACTGTCCTGCTTTCCTTCTGCAGTCCAAAGGCTGAGGATCTGAGCTGTCCCCTGTCCCAGCCCCCACCCGGGCATCTCCCTGATCTGTCTGAGCCAGAAAGCCACCTTCACTTCGAGATTTAATTCCTGTTCCTGTCACACCACGGTCTTCCTAGACTCAAAGACAAAGATAAAGATATCATAATAACTGTAGCAAGACAAAAAAATAATAATCCCCAGCGCTGAGAAAAAATGGGATGCTGTCGCTTACGTCTGGATAATTGTAAGATTTATCTCCTCGCGCCCATCGCCCCTTCTCGATTTCATTTATAGCGGAGTTTTAATAAAAAAAAGTTGATAAAAATCAAAGCAACATAATCAAAATAGAAAAGTCTGACATTTATAGATGTTGTTTATTACTTTAGCGTTTTAAAGTATTAAAAAAAACACGCCCAAATTAGTTTCCTATCAAATGTCAAATTTTAATCAAGTTTGTGCCTACAAACTATTTAAACTTTGTTCTTTGGAAGGAAGTTGAACATCTCCGAGAGAATGTGGAGGAGCCTCCCCAAAGACTTAGTGCGGATGCTTTCGCTCATCGGTCTCCACTAAAAATATTAGCCTGTCATGCTGTTTCCCCGTAATGAGCCGTGGGAGGGACTCGGCTCTGGTGTTGGTTTCCCTGAGCACAGGTAGAGAGCTGTTGCCGGTTTCTGTAGCCCAAACAGCACACACAAGATCGAGAACAGAGGCAGGAAGGCCTCAACCAGATGCCTTCTAATTAACCCTGTGACGTCGACCTTGAATGTGCGGATTCCCATACGCAGCTGTGTAAAGTGTGGCACAGCAGCACCCCAGATGGGAGCCAAGCGAGCCTCCTGAAGACAGGGCAGGTTTCTAGTGTGCAGAGAGAGGTGAGTGTGTCAGACACTGATAATTCTAGGGCTGCTATTCTTAGAAGTGACTGCTCAGAGCAGATACAGAGGAGGCAGAAAAGGTAGATCAGGGAGCAATTTACAGAAGGCTAGCCACGTCCTGGGCCAAATCATTGTCCCTTGAATCTTAGCTTCCCATTGACTGGACTGTCCTCAGATTATTTCTCATCTACCAAATAAAGAAATGGATCCCCAGCCCATGGGTGCACTAGCACCAAAATCTCTTCTTCACCACCTCTAAGGGCCCCTCTATCTTGAAGATCCTACACCTCTGTAGCTGAGCCATGGTGTGTCCCCAAGACTCTGCCCCTAAAGGGGTCTTTCTCCCCGAAAGCACCATCTGGGGCAGATTCAAGGCCTCTGACTGTGGATAAGGGAGTAAAAGCAACATCTCTGATAGGGGGGCAGAAGTCGAGCACCTCAGTCGCGGAAGCTGAGCTACACAGAGGATGCCATCTGATTGGCGGGCAGAAGTAGACCCCTCATGGGTGAGGAACCAGAGAAGGCCCTATGATGGACAGGGAGAAGCCTCCGTGAACTGGACTGTGGTTTCTGATTCTCTCTCCCAAGCAAGGGGGTGCCCTTTCTGTTCCACAGCCCTAAGAAGGGGCCTCTGGTATAGGTTACATGGCTCTCTGGAGCTTTGGCTCTAGGGGATGCTGAGCATCGGACAGCTGGTGGCTGGGAGAGAGGGGAGGCAGCGATGCTGAGAGATGTGGCATTTATGGAGAATGAGAAGGAAGAAGACGTCGCTGCGCGCTTTTGGAAAAAGTCTCTGCCAGCAGCCATCAGGGAAACGGCTTCCTGTGAGAGTCACGTGACTGAGACGGGGAAGAAGGGAGCCTCTCTCTTATCCTGGGAAAGAGTCTGTTCCCCTTGCCATTAATCAGCAGGGTCTTAACCCTGTCATGCAGCAGAGGGGGACCACATGGTGACAGAGAGGACAAGAGGCATCCAGATCCCTTCTGTGAAAACTATTCTGAGGGATTTTCCTCCAGGTGACTAAGTAGCCATTCCTAACTAAGAACGGTCCCGGGGCTGTACTGTTCCTTTGCATTACACCTCCCTAAACAGCTGAGTTGTCTTGGGGACTCAGTTTCCAACTGTGAACCCAAAGCTCACACCAAGACCAAGGCTGTGGTGCCCCATCCCTAGACCCCATCCAGTCTCTGCCGGCTCCAGGCTGTCTTCACCATATCAGGAATGGAATTCCAGCTCCCTCACCCCCTTCGAATCAGTCATAAATAAAATCCTCCACACTGCTTTTAAGATCAAACATAAGAACACCACTGGGAGTCAAAGGCAACTCTCTCCATCCGGAGCAATCTGCTCAGACCCTGTCTTCCTTGCTAAGACCCAGGGATTATCAAGATGGGGGTAGGGTGGGAGCAAGGGCCGAAGTACAGACACTTGGGAGGGCAGAGGTGGGAGTGAAGGAAGTCTTTGGAAGTGTGAGGAGACAGAGTGCAGGCCTGTGTCTTCTCTAACTATTCAAAAGGTCCTTCCGGCCTTGGTCAGGCCAGGGGTCTGGAGCCATGTGTCTGTACCCTTGATGCTCAAGGCGAAGTGAGGTCCCTGGGAACCGGGCCCTGGGTCACCAGTGGAGGTGCTTCAGACTGGGCACCCAGTGTCCTTCATTGAAGACGGTTTCTGTTTTTAGGCCTCTCCAGCTCGAGTGCCATTGAGGCTATTTTCAGCCATTCATCACAGAGCCTCTGACCCTCATGAAACCCTAATTAAAATTTTCACCGGCAGAAACCAAACACTCATTCCCGGAGCGCCCAGGTTTCCTGAAGATTCCAGATACCCGACTATGCGGCCTCCCGGAGGCCTTTGGCAAAGAACCAGAAGGGACCTGAGCAGGACCCTGGGAGCTTGTTTCTGTCAGTTTCACAGAAAATCCCAAAACCCTATTTCCCCAAGGTCAAGAATATTCCCTTGGGGACCTGCAGTGCCACAGAGGCCTACTGTTCACTACCAACAACTCACGAGTCTTAGACTTTGCTCTCAGTTGTGAATATAGGCTCAGGGAGAGTTAGGTGGCCCTCTGCCTTCTAAGCACTCTGTGAGCTCAGCATCTGCAATGTAGGTGTTTTCTGGCTGTGCCTGGAACAAAACTAGATGCAGGTACCAGAGCCTGCACTCTGACCCTTGGGGCTCCACAGGAAGGTTCCTCACAGAGCTGCAAATGATGCTCCGGCTGGTATTCAAGCTCACCTGCCTCCTTCATGCTTTAGCACTGCAGTGAGGGCTCCAGCCATGCCACCCGTGAATGGGATGGGGAGCTGGTTTAATGGGTTCCAGTCCCTCCACTTGAAATACTTCAGGTCCATGAGCTCAGCTGCAGGTCAGCTGGAGAAGGGGGAAGAGAGGCAGAAGGTCTTCCATTGGGACTGGAAAGGGTGGTGTTACAATAAAGCCCTGGGCAGATGAACCACACTACTGCAGAGAACTACACAGCAGAGAAAAGAATGAGCCACTGATGGGCAGCAGACCCGAAAGGCACATGGCAGAGCTAAGGCACCCTGGGTACAAGCATACATCTCCCATAGGACCCTTCCCATGTGCCGAAACCATCTGCCACTCACATCCATGGGCGGGAAACTGAGCCTTCCATGCGATAATGTCTGAAAGCTTTGAGTTACTATCGGTAAGAGAGGTAGAGGTGGTTAGCAGGGTGTGGCTTCCTGCCAGCAAAGGAGTTGTCCCCTTTATAGGCCCCCCCCATCCGCCTCTGGGATGCTAAGCAAAAAGGTCTTTGTCAGGGGAATGTGTGTACTTTGGATTCTGGGAACTCCTGACCTGTGAGAGTAAATAAATCCCTGTCCTCTGTAAGACCATGATGCAGGGTAGACTAAGGCACTGTCTGTAGGGTCTGGTGGTTAGTTCAGTGGTTAGCCTTGGGTGGTTGTTACCTGGAGGTGGGCACAGAACCTTTCTTGATCCTGGAAATGCCCTGGAGTTATCATGGTGCTAGCCTGTGATCCTAGCATGCTGGGGGCTGAGGCAGGAAGACTAAGAGTTCAAGACCAGCCTAGGCCACATAGGGAAACCCTTCCCCAAACAAAAAAATAAAACCCTGTGGCTGACTAGAGGTTACTTGGGGGCTTAAGTTTATGAAATTCATAGAGCTGTATGCTTAAGAAGTCTGTTACTAAATCTTACACCTCAATCTTAAAAAGTAGTTAAAATATTTCTCTTAAGTGCCTACAAACACCACAGAACAACGCTGAGGCCCTGTCACTTTCCCCCGTCCTCCATAGCCACCCTGGCACCACCCCAAGTTCCATGAAATCAGGCCTTTCCCTCAGTGTTGGAGCCAGCTTCCTACAGGGGTGTTAGAAATCTTCTAATCGGTAGGTCTCTGCTTAAAGAAGCCCACCCATGTGCATACAGGAAGCAGGAAGTGGGCTCTGATTTACCGACAGTGAGCAAGCTGCTCCAAGAGGAATGTGATGGGGGATGAAGGGAAGTTTGGAGAGGAGAGAATGGATGGCGGGCTTGACCAAAATACATTCTATGTGTGTCTGAATTTCCCTCTAAAGTGTAAAAAGACTGTTTCACAGTCTGCCGTACATCAACTCTCACAGGGGTGGGGGTGGGGTGGGGAAGAAAGCCACCTCATGGTGTCAGCTGTACAGAAGGACGGAAAGAGCCACGGGGAGCCCTCCCTTCAAGATCAGGGAGCCCCCCCACCGGGTTTACACACACTGTGCCATGGCTGCCTGACCTGGGGCTGCAGTGCTGTCCCACACGTACGTCTGGACACCACTCCTAACCATGACCTGGAACCTGAGGTGAGGGTCGGTGTATCAGGATTGGGATGAGGGTCTTGCTGTCACCGTGGGAATGTGGTGCCACGATTCGGAGCTCCAAGGGTGGGGCTCTCGTGAGGAGGGAGTCTTCCTTCTCTCCAAGGCAGTACATCCCCCAGAACTTGGCCATGGGCCCCAAAGTGATGGACAGCTTAGAGGAAGATGCTTCCAGATGGCTGAAGTAATGTTTACTGTATACGTGCCACAGATATTGTCCTGCGCTCAATTAGCCACTAGGGCAGCGAGGAAAATCAGGAGGCCAGAGCTCCTCCGCGTCCAGGTTGGCCCTGTGCCCAGAGACAGCTTTGCTTGGGGAAGAACTGTCAAGCCCCTCTAGGCTGAGGCCTGGGGCCCACTTTATCCCACATGTACGTTGTAGGAGCAAACCCACACGTTCTCAGGATCCTGGGTTGCTCAGCTCAAGGAGGTCACAGTGGGGGGGACATTCCAGATTACCTTCAGCCATTTATTGTGTGAACCGTGGGAACAGGACAGCCAGAGGCCTTTCTCCTTTCTTTCCTTTGTCGGGAAACCGAGGCTCAGAAGAGGGAGATTTGTGATGTTAAAGTCGGAAGAGCCTGGTGACCCCAGCTGGCCCTAAGCACTGAGACCTAAGACACTCATCGAAGCCGAGACCCCGAGGTATAGTCTGCTGCATTTTCTAAGATGGAAAGCCACCCTTCACCAGACAGCCCCATCTGATCCCTGGGTGTCATCTTCGGGTGACAGAAGGTCCTCAGTTGTGCTAGCTAAGCTCCCTTTCCTGAGGCCCCTCCCAAATCAACTCTCCAGAGCAGACCTTCTCCATCACACCTTCCCCAAACAGACCCCAGAGAGAGATGGTTTAAATTCTTGGGTCCAAGGCTCCCCCAGGCTGACAACTCCCAGAACTGGCAACCAGCCTTTGGATGTCCTTTGCTAACCTCCCTTGAAGACCGGGTGTGGATCTTTAGGGATCCCACGGTAGGAGGCAGGGAACTCACTGGCCCACGTGCTGACAGCAAGGCTGGTTCTCGTAAAATGAGGTCATCCTCAAACCAGATTCGAGATTAGCTGAGAAGCACTTCGTGGCTTTAAATCGGTTATGAGCTCTTATTAGATTGTATACATCCTGCCAGCTGTCCTCAGAACAATCGCCGTCAGAACTCGTGTAACTGATCGTGTCAGTAACCATGGCCAGACTCACGCCCTCCCTAACCAGTCCCACATGGCAAATGTACACACTCTGTTAATGTGAACTGACGCCTATGGAGCCCTTCCTCTAGGCCAGGCACCAGTCGTGGTCCAAGGCCAGTGCTCTCTCATGACATCCCTACGGCACCTCAAGGGAGGCATTGCCGGGGTACCCGCTCCACTGAGGCAGACACTGCCACTCGCTAGGAGTGTGCATGCATATGCTCTCTCTCTCTCTCTCTCTCTCTCTCTCTCTCTCTCTCTCTCTCTCTTTCACACACACACACACACACACACACACACACAAAGCATAATCACAGGGCATAAATTGCTGATAGAGCGTCTAAAAGCACAGGGTTTGCTAATCCAATCATTTGTTTCAGAGAAGGACTTCAGGAAAGATGGGCACATACAGTATGCTAATATGCAAGGGTCTGTGGACAATGGCCCGCCCCTTCCCTCTCTTTGCTATTTCTAGAACAGCCAAGATCCTGTCTGGTCCTGACCCTATTCTTTACCGCCTCTCGTCTCTTTCCAACCATAGTATCTCAGCTAAAGTGTCACCTGCTGTATCCATTATGTTTCTTGTTGACTGGACAAGACATTTGTCAAAATGCAACTTAAAGAAAGGAGGGTCTCTTTCGGCTGGCACCTTGGGCCCATCTCGGTGAGTCAGGCACAGTGACAGGGGCAGGAGGCAGCAGGCCACACTTCAGCACCCACAGTCAGAAGGCAGGGAAATGAATGCCGGTGCTAGGGTCCCTTTCCCCTCTTTAATCCAGGGACCCTGCTACCCACATTTAAGAAGCAAAGCTGCTGGGAGCCCCGCCCCCCTCAATTAATCCAATCTGGAAAACTCCTTAATTCCTTCCAGGCGTGCCCAGAGCTTCGTTTCCATGGTGACTCCAAACCCCATCAACTGACTGACATTAAAGATCAAACCTCACAATTCCTCAGAGAGATGTGTCTGTCTAGGCACGGTTAACTCTTTCAAGTGGTTCCCACGCCTCTTCTTCTTGTCAGTCTCCACCAGCGTTCACCGGTGTCTGAGGTGGCCTGACTCATTTCATTATCGATTTTGACACACTCCTAGATGATTAGCTTCCAGAACATGTCTCTGCCACAGTTCTAACACCCCGCATGGTGATGACTTAGGGTAGGCTAGTAATGCAGTTAGTGAATGGGGCGGGTGACTGTGGTTGGAGCCTGGTCTGAAGCTGGGCTCACAAGGATCAACCTTGAAGTTCAATCCTTAAGTTTCCTGGAATCCAAGAATCATGGCTGATTTTTTTTTTCTTCTTCTGAGACTCATGGTCATGTCTTCTGAAAGTTATCTTTAAGATACGCCATCATGTGTCAGTCCTATGTTTCTAAACTTCCTCATGGTAAGTACATCACTGAACAAGACTGTGAGGCTTCTGATTTCCAATGAATGAAGAGCGCTCAGCTCACAGGATGCTTAGACCAAGAAGCTCACCCTTGGGATGACCCTGCCATAGAAGTGGATGGATCCACAGGGAGATACAGCTTTGGTGAATACCCTGCTTGGAGCCTTGCACCAAAGTTGTCCGAGCCTGTGCCGAGCTGCAGCCTCTGAGGTAGCCAGCCCGCCACCCAGGGCCAGGGTACATTCTAATTGTCCCTGAGGCAGAAGTTAATGGTTTTCTTGCAGACGGTTTCCTTGCAACCTCAGACCCCTACCGTCAAGTTCACTGGTGAGCTATGCAGGTGTCAGCCTTAATGTACTGCAAGGGTCAGTCTGCTGAGATGGCAGATAACCTTTCCCCCGAGACAGTGGCAGAGAAAGTCGGTCGATACAAGTCACAAGGAATCAGGAATTCTTCTTAATGGCTTTTTCCTTCAGGTGGTGAAAGCGTCTGACAGGGTCTGCAGTGTCTTGGTCCCGTCAATCAAACCCACCTGCCTCGAGCAAGATATTAAGCGTGTACAGAGACCGTTTCCACACACACGCTTTTGGCAGAGGCCTTAGTGTCTCTTGCCCCTGACCTTTCATGTATTTTTTAATTATTTTATCTTAGTATCTGCCTGTCTATCATCGATCCCCTGTCTCTGTTTCTGTCACTCACTCTCTCTCTCTCTCTCTCCCTCTCTCTCTCTCTCTCTGTGTGTGTGTGTGTGTGTGTGTAGTGTGTTACATGTTCATGTGTGCTGAGGCCTATGCCTATGTGTGTGTGCCTGTGGAGGTCAGAGGTCTTCATCTTTCTTTATTGACCTCCATTTTGTTTATTAATTTTAAAAGATTTGTTCTTTTATGTGTATGAGCACTTGGCCCACATGTGTGCCTGGTGCCTTTGGAGGTCAGAAGATGGTGTTGGAAGCCCTGGAACTGGAGCCATAAATGGTTGTGAGCCACCACGAGGGTGTTGGCACCAGAGCCCAGGTCCTCTGCGATAGTCGTGAACTTTTCTAACCACTGAGCCCTTATTTTGGGCATCTTCTGTCTTGTCTTTTGAGAGAGGGTTTCTCATTGAACCTAGAACTCTCCAGTTCCTAGTGTCTGACCAGCAAGCTCGGGGAATCTGAATATGATTATTTCTACCTCTGCTGTCCCCTCTGCTGTCCCCTCTGCTGTCTCCTCTAGCCCCCCCAAACATGCACTGTCCACTCCAGGCTCTATGTAGGCACATCCTGATGCTCGGCTAACAAACAATTTATTCATTTAGCCATTTTCTCAACCCCATCACGGCTCCTTAAACAAAGCCAAAGTACACGGGGAACAGCAATTAGAGACAGGCTCCAGTCCCTCTGAAGTCAAGGATGACAGCAGAGTCAGGCACTGGGAGACCCTCAGTCAGTGTGAACAAGCTGGCCCTGGGGTGCTGCCCTTTCTATAGGAGGGGGCACCGCATGGGAGAGTGAGCCCACCTGCAGGAGTCTCCTAACATCCAGATAGCACTTGGACCAGGAGGCAGGTGTTAATTTACACCTTTAACTCAAAAGATTGAAGTCAGGCAAGTGGATAAAAATGGAGAATAATTAATTAGAAGGGAGTATAGAAAGTTCAGAAATGTTCTTGCCTCGGTGAGAGGCTCCAGGGAAAGAATTGGCATCTGACAGATAATGAAACCTCATCTCATTTCTAATCCGAGCAGTGGCCACTGAGCGCATCAAATGGAATAAAAAATAGAAATTGACAACGGCTCTAAAATTGCTTATTGATGAAATCACAGAATTATGTGATAGAAAAATCAATTAAGTAACAAGAGGTGGGGCCCCTGTAGGAGGGAGAAGCCTGGAAATTAACAAAGGAAATTGACTTTGGTGGTGAGAAAAAGGTTAGAGATTATCTTGCCACAGGAAAGGTAAAAATAGAAGGCTACTTCCAAAAGCTATATTATTAAATCAGAAGTATGACGGGAGAGGGGTTTGAAAATTGTACTCACCAGGGGAAGGAGGCGTCTCAAAATAGAACCTGACGCCACATGTCCAATACAGCTCAAGGGCCAAATCTGGAACTCATGGAGTAAAAATCAACATGATAGGGAACATTGAGTCTATGCTGATGTCTTTCAGCTGGGGAAACTGAGGCTTGTTGGGATGGCCCTGTGAAAGATATCAAGCCTTCTCTTCCTTCTACTGAAAGGGAAAGACAGAAAAAAGAGACAAAGATAGAGAGATATGAATACATAGAAAGGGAGGAAGAAAATGAGGGAGGGAATGAGGGAGGGAGGCAAGGGAAGAGGGGGGATACAGGGTCAGACAGAGACAGAGAAACACAGAGAGGAAGAGATAAAGAGTTAGACATAAAGTCAAACATGGGAAAGGCAGAGGGCAGAGAGGGAGAGACAAAAGACACACAGAGAGAAACTAAGTGCCCACCCTGTCTACTGCTCAAGAGTCAGACAAGACGGTGATGTGATGCACCAGATGGACTGGACCGAAGATGCCTAGGATGTCAGTGAAGCCTATCTCTGGGTGAAGCATGAGGGTTTCCCCAGAGTAGATGAGCTTCTGAGAGCCCACACAAGGAATCATTGGATCCATTGATGGATTCTAATTTGAACCAGCCACTGAGAGGTGGAGGTCTTGGACTCTGGGTTGAAAAAGCAGGTTACTTGGGGCAAGTCCCATTACTGTCCTGCTTCCTGGCCACCATGAGGTGTCCCCCACATATGCTAATGCCATAATGCCTTGACTTCTAAGCCAATCAACAAAACCTAGGGACTGTGGGTTACTCTAAAACCATGAACTGAAATCAACCCCTCTTGAGAGAGTCTTTGGTCTCTGCAGACCTCATTCCTATGCTAGATAAATTGTTACCCAGCGCAGGGACCCCATTTTTTGGCAGTGGGGCAGTCCAAACACTCACATGGAAGATGGTACTCCCCCTCAAAGAGGAGAGAGACCAAGCCGCCAAGTCCCACAACCCAGACTTCACAGGGCAAAACCAAAGTCTCCCTTCCCAGCCCCTAAACATCCATCAATCTTCTTTTCAGGGACAGCAAACAGCCCCACCCACTCTGCCTGGCTCAGAACTGCAAGCAGGCAGCATTCCTAGGTACATTTATGCCCACCCACACCAGCAAGCCTCATGGCTAAGGCTTGAGTGGTCATTTGGGAATTTTCCAGCTATCATCTCCTATTTGAAAAACAATTTATAAGGGGTGTGAGCATCTGTGGAGCTGGAGTCTGGGACAGAGCTTCCATGAGCCCTGAACTGTAACCATCATTGATCTTGGATGAGCAAGTGGCAGGGGTCAGGTGCCCTTTCCCAGAGCCCTATGGCTGCCTGAACTCTGCTAGGCCCTCATGCTCTGGGGAAGGCCCCTCTCTCATGGAGATGCCTTGGTGGATTTGACCCCTCAAGACCAGCCTCCTGCATGAATCCTTGTGCTTAGCACACAGCTCGCACAGAGAAAGCCTGTCAGTTAAGCAGGAGAGACGTATATTCTAATGGCAGTCAGGGGCCAGGTTGAGAGGCTGTCCTGTAATGTCATGCGGCCCCTTTATCTTCAGAGGAAAACAGCCATATAGAAAGTTGTGGTGTGTGCACCCCAGTGATGAAAACAGGAAAGTTAGCTGACCCAAGCTGGGTCCACAGACCCTGACAGCGCTGCTCTGATTGGCAGAGACACAGCTAGGCCAGAAGTGGCACTTGGCATGTCAAAGACAGCATCTCCCTCCACCTTGTCCTTTCCAGGGTGAAAATTGGATCTTCCCACCAGGCGCTGCAAGCAATTTGTTCCCCTGCGGGGGCTGTGTCTCTAATGACATCAGCAGAGAAGGCCGCCCCAGGCCCACTGCTGTGCCCAGAGGGCTGAGGCAGAGGCTACTTCCCCAGATCCGTGGATTGTGGCCAGAGTCTCTGAGGAGTCACAGCAGGCACACTGGGGTGAGAAGTGAGTGGGGCTTCCTGGGATCAGCAAGCATGCAGCTGCTGTTGAGTCAGGCCACCATAGCCTGTGTCTGGATCTGGCACCTGAGAATCTGCCGCCTCTCCCACCATACACACACGTCCAACTCTTACTAATACCTCACGGGACCCAGCTATTGAATGTTTATAGAGATCAAATTCACTTTACGAAGAACACTGTAGCCAGGCTGATTAAAAGGCCACTGTAGCCAGGCTATCAAAGGCTGATTAAAAGGCCATGTGAAGAGTAACTTGATAACCCTAAATGTATTTATTTCTCTGTCTCTGTCTCAGTCTCTCTGTCTCTCTGCACCCCCCCCCCCCGTGTGTGTGTGTACATACACTTATAGAGGTCAGAAGATAACCTTTTATAGTTGATTCTTTCCCTTCTATTATTTGAGTTCCAAAAATCAAATTCAGGTCACCAGGCGGCACCTTTAACTTCTGAGCCATCTCACCAATGCATTTTCAACTAAGCGTGTTTCTCAATCAAGCCAGGATACTGTTGAGGATGCTCTTGTGGTTTGAATAAAAGTGACCTACAGTGAACACTTGGCATTCAGTCTGTGGCGTTACTTAGGGAGGTTTGGGGGCCTTCAGAAGATGTAGCTATACTGGGGGAGGTCTGTCTCTGGAAGGGCTTTGAAGTCTTACGGTCTGGTCTCTCCTGTTTTCTCACTCTCTCTGCCTCTCTGCTTCCTTGCTGGGGAAAGGATGTGATGAGCAGTTCTCGGAGTGTAGGGGTGACCTCAGGCTCTTACCGCCATGCCCTTTCCTGCCATGTTGGTTGGTGTTCCCTCAGGGACTGTGAGCCAAAAAAGCAAAACAACAAAAACCAGAAACACCTTTCCCTGACTTGCTTTTTTGTCGGGATGCTTTATTAAAGCACCAGAGAACAAACCAGTAGGAACGCTTCCCACAGAAGCAATCACAGGAGTGTGCAAGTGAGGGTTCGCGAGCTATGATTGCTCGCTGCAGAACTTTTGGTATAAAATAAAAGCTCCAAAATTCAGCTGAGGAGCCAATGCTCAAAATTAAGTGTCCACATAATAAAACATTGTGCAGCCAGGAAAAATGTAGCTCATCACCATGAAAATATGTTCTCAAGTAAAAGAAACCATTGTAGGGTAACCAGAATGATCTCTTTGGGAGAATACATATATGTATGTATGTATGTATGTATATATGGTGTGTGTGTGTGTGTGTGTGTGTGTGTGTGTGTGTATGAGAAGAAAAATGGCTGCCCAATAAGCCACTGATGCTGGATTCTCAAACAGGTTTATGCACAGCAGAGGAAGCAGAAACACGGAGCAGTAAACTTTTCTCAGATGTTTGCTGTAGCCCACCCTATGGCTGCCGTGTGCTGCAGCCCTGAAGTCTCTTACGGGAGATCTGCGGCTTCTGTACAGTTATTACGGTAACTGAGATGGGATATCAGCACAGCCAGGCAGGCTGTTGTGGAACTCCTGGGCTCCAGTGATCATCTCCCCATAGCCTCCCAAGGCAGGTAGGAGACACAGGAATCCTGTTCCCGGAAAGGAGAAGGAAGTAAGGCTCTTAGGACCCTCCACACCCCACAAGGGATTGCAGCATGGCCTGCTGGGAAATCACAGTCACAAAAAGCAAGGCACCAGGGTGAATATTTGCTAAGCTCTCACAGAGCCTTCCGAGAATGGGAGGCTGATCAGAAGAAGATCTGGGAGCAGAGGAGGGAGACAAGCCTGTTTTGCCTTCACAGTTCTTGACTTTTTCAAGCATGAGCTTATAAGATGTTTGTTGGAAAAGCTGCTCACAGGCAGCGGGACTTGGGGAGGGGGCTCACTGGGTGGGTGTCTGTCAGTGGGGCTGTACACAGCAGGCAAAGCAGGACCCAGAGGGATGGGAGGACCAAAGGGAGGGGCTGGATGAATCGAGTTTAGCAGAGGGGAAGGGACGGCTATGCTGGGGCACAGGCCAGAGAATGGGAATAACAAGGGGGTCAGAAGTCAAGTAAGGTAGACTAGAGCTTACTAGGACAGGAAGCAAGAAGGACTGCACACACAGAGCAAGGACTAGGCAGACAGCCCTGATCAGGTTAAAACTGAAGAAAGAGAGAGAGAGAGAGAGAGAGAGAGAGAGAGAGAGAGAGTAGGGGGAGCATGGTTGTTCCTGTGAAGACAAAAATATTAGAGACTGAGTAGACTAGCCTTCTGTCTCTTGTATTAGCCTCTTTTCTGCTGTTCTACAAAAACCCATGACAGAGGCAGCACGTGGAAGGAAGGGGTTATTTAGGCGTCTGGTCCCAGGAGGTTAGACTACATCATGGCGGGAGACATGGTAGCAGAAGCCAGAAGCAGACAAATCACGTCAACCAAGCATGAAGCAGAGGCAGATGGGGAATAAAGGGAGACTGTACATTCTCTAGGATGTACTTCCTCGCAGAAGATGACATCTCCTAAGTCTCCCCCAAACAGTGCCACCAACCAGGAAGCAAGTGTTTAAGTGTGCAAACCTGTAGAGAACATTCCTCACTAAAATCACAACCACTATTTTCAGGACTGCTTGTAGGGCCTGCAGTCAAGACCACACAGGAGCTCACGCATGTAGTGCCCGGGGAGATTCATTGGTAGAAGGAGACCAATAGACAGAGAGCCCTAGGCCCGTCCACTCCAACCAACTCCAACTCCAACTGGTCTCACGCTGTTTTCCCCCCTAGAGTGCTCAGTGAGGTATGCTAGGCTATGACGAGAACACACAGGTTCCAAAGCTCCTTCTTCTTGGTTCTAGAACACGATGCTAAGCCAGGCACCAGCCATGGGATATTGGCACCAAAATGGGTATTACAGAATCCAAGGTTCACCCCAGCCAGAGACCAGGCAGCATCCTCCATACAAGACCCAGAAAGGAAAGGAAACATACTTTACCACAGCTCAGGAGATCTCTGTGAATTACAAGAGATGTAAGGCTTCCTCCAGTGTCAGGTGAGAGAGCAGAGGCCACGGCTCTCGGGTGGATCCAGGTTAAGAGCTAGAGGTGTTCAGCCAGTTCGGAAAACCACTGCCACAACAGGGGATACTCTAGACCCAGGATGGACACAGGGCTATTCAGATTGAGGGCCACAGCTGCTGAGTTCCTCAGCTCATGCAGACAGAAGTTGCAGGCCAGAGGAGTAGGCTAAGTGCCCAGAAGGGAAGGCTCAGGGAGGAAGGTAAATGGCCCAGGGTAAGGCTCACAGACACAGGAGGTTCGGTGGATACAGGGAGGAAACCAACTACAACATGTGAATTCTATCTCGAATGTTGTGAGTGTGTCCCCACTGAGAGAAGAAAGGAGGCATGAATGTAAAAGTAATATTTGAAGGCAAGAAAGAAAAACACAACTAACTTTACATATGCAAGTCCTAGCACAGAGAAAAAAATAAACCAACTTAAAAATCAAAATAGCATTGGTTCCGCTGGTGATGGCTCCCAGAAAGACAAAGAAGTTAGAGAGAATATTTATAACTATACTCCAGCAACTCGAGGAAAATATGAATGCACTCCAAAATGGGACAAACATACAGATCTGAATGAAATAAGGAAGTCAATCCAAAATATGAGAATAGAATTCAATACAGAGATAAATTTGCTGAAGAAAAAAAAAAAGCCAAAATGAAGTTTGAAGTTAAAAATCCAGCAAAATCAAACTCAAAGCACCTTGGAAATTCCCATCAACACAACGTAGTGTGCAAAGAGAGGTCAAGACTTGGTGACAAGGTGGGGGACTGCATCATTCAGGTAAGGTGCATGATGAATTTTAAGAAATAGGAGCAGAACATGAGAGAGCTTTGGGACATCATGAAAGACCAAATCTTGTAATCGTGGGCAGCGATCTAAGCCAAAAATATTGAAAATATTTTCAATAGAATCTTTAAAAACATTCAAATCTAGAGAAAAATCTCTTCTCTATATGAATAAGAAGCCTACAGTACCCTCAAACAGACAGGACAAGAAAAAAAAAATCACCAAAACAAGGAGTGTATGACCACTGAACCTGCTCTCAACTCTACAGAAGAAAATGGAAGAGATACTTGAACAACTAAAGAAGGTTAAACACACTAAATATGCTATGGTCCCAGACAACTAACTAGTCAAAGAGGTCTAAGAAAAGACTGAAAAAATTTAAATGACATAATTTTGTGCATATCTTTCAAAAAAACTCTAGTTGTTAATGATCTCAATTCCCCCAATAAAAAGATAGAGATTTGATTGGGAAATGTTACTTTTTTTCTTAATACTTTCTTCTTCTTCTTCTTCTTCTTCTTCTTCTTCTTCTTCTTCTTCTTCTTCTTCTTCTTCTTCTTCTTCTTCTTCTTCTTCTTCTTCTTCTTCTTTCTCCTTCTCCTTCTCCTCCTCCTTCTTCTTCTCCTTCCTCTTTCTCTTCATCCTCTTCCTCTTCCTCTTCATCTTTATTTTCTCTTCTCCTTCTCCTCCTCTTCTTCTTTTTCCTCCTCTTCCTCCTTCCTTAATTTTGCCTCCTCCTCCTCCCCTTCTTCTGCCTCTTCCTCCTCCCCTCCTCCTCTTCTTCTCCTACTCTTTCTCTCCTCCTTCTCCATCTCTTCAAAGAGCACATTTCATCATGAACTGTTGACACAATCTTAGAGCAGAAAGATGGAAAAGGCATTCAGAAAAGCAAATGGAACACAGAGACAAGATGTAACTATTCTAATATCTGATAAATAGGTTGCAAACCAAAAACGTTCAAGGAAGATGAAGGTTTCTTCATTCTCCATCTGTTAACCCACCAAGAGGATATTAACGAGTCTAAAGACATATACCCAGAAAGAGAAGAACTTCTAAACAGGGTCCAGTTCTTCAGAAAATAAATCAGTAAATGAGACCTTAAAATGTCCTAAGACCTCTGTACTTTAAAAGTAACTGCCCAAGTAAAGAGGCATCTTACAGAGGGGGGGAAATTTTGGCCAGCTACGTATCTGATGGGGGATTAGAATATAAAAAGAACAACAAAACCCTTCAACAAAACAATAAACAACTCAATCTAAAAGTGTGGGCTGTGGAATTGGACAAAGAGCTTTCAAGACCAGAAATATGAATGACTGTGAAATATTTTAGTGTTCCACCTTAGTCATCAGAAAAAAATGCAAATTAAACCTATCTTGGGAGTCTCAACCCAGCAGAGTAGCTACTATCGAGCAAACAAATAACAACAGTGGTGAGGATATGGGGAAAAGGAAGAATCATTCACTCTTAAAGTGGCCGTAATCTCGTGCAACCATTATGGAAGCCCGTACAGAGTTTTTTCACAACATGACAAATTGAACGGCCATACAATCCAGCTACACCATTCCTGTGCATTTGCTCAAAGGAATCCATCACATCCCAGAGATGGGTGCACACCCATGCCCTCTGCTGCTCCATGCCAATTAACTGTGGCATAGAATTGGGTGATCGTTTAAGTAGATAAGGAAATCAATCAAAAGAAAGAGAGAACATGCACATTAATAAAATTAGAGATAGAAAGGGGGAAGGGAGAAGGGGGAGGGGAAGAGGGGGAAGGGAGAGGGAGGAAGGGAGAGAGAGAGGGAGGGGGGAGGGAGGGAGGGAGGGAGGGAAGAAGGGAGGGAGTTTAGAAAAGATACCATGAAATTCAGAAAATCATTAAGACATACCTTGGAAAAGTATCCATCATTAAATTGGACAACTTAGAACAAACAGATAGATTTTTGTATGTGTAAAATTTAGCCATGATGAAATAAACAATTAAAATAGATCTATAACCAGCAATGGCATCAAAGTCATAAAAGCAAGTCCACCAACTAAAAATAATAGGTTCAAATGGATCTACTTCTGAGATCCACTAAATACTCGGTTCAAATGGATCTACTCTTGAGCTCGACTAGAACTCCAGAGGACATATTCCTGAAATGACTCCATAAAGCAGAAGATGAAGTAATCACCCCAAACTCTGCCTATGCATGTTGCTTTACCATGATACAAAATTCAACTATCTGTTGGAGGATTGTTTTCTAGAATATAAGGACTAAGAAACTAAGAACCAAGAAAGCACCAACTCTGTGTGTGTGGTGGCCATTCTTGGATGTCAACTTGATTCCATCCGGAATTGACTAAAACCCAGGAGGCTGTGAGGGATTTTTTTCCCCTTAAATCTTTTGAAAAAGACCTACCTTAAATACAGTTTTTTGAGGTGGGAAGATCTACTTGTCTGGGCTACGGTTTCTGCTGGGAGCCTATGTAAAGGACACGGGAAAATGCTCTTAGTTCTTCCTTTCCCTGCTTGCCCTCACTCTTCCTGGTAAGTTCATTTTTTTCGCCAGCGTTGGAGACCACATCTCTAGGATTCTGGCCTATACTGAACACCAGCTAGGACACCCAACTTCGTGCACTGAACAATACTGGATTCTTAGACTCTCAATTAGGAGACAACCATTGATGGACTAGCTGGACCACAGCCCATAAGCCACTCTGATAAACATGCATATTCATTCATTCTAGCACTTGTTTCTCTAGAATAGTGGTTCTCAACCTTTCTAATTCTATGACCCTTAGATATAATTCCCCATGTTGTGGTGACGCTCAACCATAGAATTATTTTTATTGCTACTGTTATGAATCTCTATTTCTATGGGCTTAGATGTTCCCTGTGAAAGAGCATTTGATCCCCAAATGGCTTGTGAACCCACAGGTTGAGCACCGCTGCTCTCGAGAACCCTGATTAGTAAAAATGGGCCAAGGACCTAAACTATAAGTGACATGATTCTGGAAAGAGAATAACTAACCACAAAGCAACCTTATTAAAACTTACCAATACCTTCCAAAAGGTCCCAGGATACAAGATCAATACGCAGAACCAATAATATTTCTAATACACTTATAAGGAAAAATGTAAAAATGGAATTCAGAAAACAATTCTGGGGCTGAAGAGAATTCACAGTGATTAGAAGCAGGCGCTGGTCTTAAAGAGAACCTGGTGTTATTTCCCCAGACCCACATGGTAGCTCACAACTATCACAACTCCAGTTCCAAGTTTGATGTCTGTATCTTAAAATGCATACAATCATCTTTTTCCATAGGAGTTTGAGAGTTTCCGCTCTTGTGCTGAGGTCCTTGAAGTTGTCGAAGTTGGTTTTGCGCAGAGAGAGAGAGAGAGAGAGAGAGAGAGAGAGAGAGAGAGAGAGAGAGAGAGAGAGAGAGAGAGAGAGAGAGAGAGAGAAGGATCCTGATTGTTCTGCATGTATTTTGCTGAAGATGCTGCCCCCCTCCCCCGCCTGGGCCTGTTTTTGGCATCCTTGGCAGAACTCTGGTAGCTGCCACTGTATGCAGCTCTATCTGGATGTTCTAGTGCATGTCACTGACCTAAGTGGCTGTTTTTGTGCTGGTGCCATGCTGTTTGTATCGCTGTGTCTCTGTGGCATGACTTGGATATTTTCTCTAGTGATCTTTAATTAAGGACGTCTCTGGATAACCTTGGTCTTTTGTGCTTCCATATAAAGCTTGTTTCCGTTTTAGCTTTTTATATTTCTGTGAAGAATGGCACTGGGAATTATTTTTGAGTGTGGGCTACATTGGATCTGTACATTGCTTTCAACAGGACGGTCCTTTTTATGATATTAATTCTTCTGATTCAGGGGGTGGAGTCAGGGGTGGTATGTCCACCCAGTGTGTTTTCTCAGTTTCTGCCTTTGGTATTTTGACATTTTTATTATACAGGTTTGTCACTTCCTTCAGTTTATTAGAAGGTTCTGGGGGTGCATTATTGCATATGGGATTTTTTTCCCTGGTGGTTTTCTTTTCCTACATCTATCTGTGTTAGTTCCTTCCCATGTCTCACTGCCATTGTGACGTCTTCAAGCATTATACTGAACAGAATCAGAAAACATGAACAGGCTGGCTTATTCCTGATCTTTTGAGAAATGCCTTATGGTTTCCCATTTATTATGATATTGGCGGTGGGTTTGTGATATATATCTTTCCCCGTGTCAAGATCTCTTTATTTCATATTTAATATTTATGGGACTGCTATCATGAAGAGCTGTTGTATTTTCTCAAAGGCCTTTTTCTGCATCTGTTGGGTTGCTCATATGATTTTTGTGCTTCCGTTCATTTATGTGATGATTTAACATCTAACTTACTGATTTACTATTTTAAACCATGTTTGTATGGCTGGAATGAGGACAGCTTGATCATGTTGAGTGATCTTTATGTTTTTTAACTGTTTTCTGGTGTTTCATTAAAGCTTTTTCTGCATATGTTCATCAGGGAGATTGGTCTGTAATGGTTTTGCTTGTTGTGAGTTTTTCTTGTGGTAGTATTAGGGCAATACTACTACTTGTTAAAAACATTTAGAAGTGGTTCTCCCTTTTCTAGTAAGTGGAGTAATTTGAGAAGTATTGGTACTGGCTCTTCTTTGAAGGTCTGGTAGAATTTTGCACTAAGTCCATCTGGGCCTGGGCTATTGTTAATTAGTTCTTATTACCGTTTCAATATCATTGCTTACCACAAATCTTTTAAAATTATTTTGTCATGTGTTAACT